>NC_132990.1:69885000-70547500 GCF_048564905.1 Vicugna pacos | reverse complement strand
GATTTTATGGATTTGATAAGGTAAAAATAAAGATGGCATTGGACTTTGAAGCTTCCTAGATGATATAAATTGCACTTAATGAAAATTGGATGGATGGACAGCAGAGAAGTTAAGATTTGGTTCTGGAGTCTTTGAAGAGGCTAGGAAAAAGCTTTATCTTTTATTATCCCCTTTGTGAGGCTGTTACTATGATCCCGGTTCTTAGTCACATAGGAGACTACTAAGGGGAAGCTACCAAGGCTTAGACCACACTGAACTGTGACATAGCCTTTAATTATGCAAGACAGCCACAGTCTACTCTCTCTAGTCTGTCTAAACTAAGGTCCTTGGGATTTATTTCTCATCTTTCTGGGCCGCTAGGAAACCAGGTCATTATTTGGGCTGTCAGTTGTGACATTTTTGTTTAATATGAAAAGTTGCTTTGTTTAATACAAGTTAACACTGTTTTTTAAAATTTGAAGCAATAAAGTTGTATTATGGGGCCTTGGATATATGAAACCTACTCTATGTGGACCAATTTTTTTTTTCCAGGGACTTTCTTGTCTCTTTAAGAATTAGTTTATATAACCCTAAACTGGTATTTAGACTACAAATACTTTGGTTTATTTTCCGCCTCTCTTATACACTTATGGAAATAAACCCATGGTGAGTTTATAGCATCTGTCTATTTTGCTGTAAATTCTTGGTTTGGATATTTAAGTACTTGTGATTTTTTAGATGTTACACAGCATCCTATGTATAGAGACTGCCCAGGAATTCTTTTCCTATCTTAACCTGGAGAAGCTAGGTTGATTGGCTACCAGATAAAACAATGATCAAAGTCAGAGAAGAAGGGATACACTCCCTCTCTCTTTTTGTAAGCTACAGAACAATCATTCCTTTTTTTTTTAATTGTGGTAAAATATACATAACAAATTTTCCATTTTAACTATTTTTTTAATTGAAATACAGTTGATTTACAATGTTGTATTGGTTTCTGGTATACAGCAAAGTGATTCAGCTATATGTATGTATATGTATATATATACACACTCATATATTTTTCATATTCATTTTCATTATACATTTTATTACAAAGTATTGACTATAGTTTCCTATGCCACACAGTAGGACCTTGTTGTTTTATCTGTTTTATATAGTGTGTATCTGCTAATCTCGAACTTCCTAATTTATTCCTTCTCCCACCTTTTCCCTTTAGCAACCGTAAGTTTATTTTCTGTCTGAGTCTTTTTCTGTTTTGTAAGTTCATTTGTGTCATTCTGAAAGATTCTACAGATAAATTACATCATACAATACTTGTCTTTATCATACTAAGTGAAGTAAGTCAGACAATCTCTAGGTCTACCCATGTTGCTGTAAAGGTGTTATTTCATTCTTTTTTATGGCCAAGTAATATTCCATTGAATATAGATACCACATCTTTTTTTATCCATTTATCTGTCAATGAACATTTAGATTGCTTCCATGTCTTGGCTGTTGCAAATGGTACTGCTATGAACTTTGGGGTGCATGAATCCATTTTAACCATTTTTAAGTGTACAGCTCTTTAGCATTAAGTATGTTTACATTGTTGTACAGTCATCCCCACCACCTCTCTGGAACTTTTTCATGTTTTCCCCAAACTGAAACTGTGTACCTAACACTTTCTTATTCCTCCCTCCCCCCAGCCCCTGGCAATCACCATTCTACTTTCTGTCTCTACAAATTTGACTATTCAAGGTACCTCATAAATGTAGAATCATACAATATTTCTCTTTCTGTGACAGGCTTACTTCACTTAGCTTACTATCCTCTAGGGTCATCCACAATAATGGCATGTGTCAGAATTTCCTTACTTTTTAAGGCTGAATACCACTTCTTTGTGTATATGTATATATCCTTTCACCTGAGTTGCTTGCACTTTTGGCTATTGGGAAAATCATTCTTCTTACAGTCTTTTGAGGGTTTCTTTATGGAGTTGTTCTGACCCATCTTAGAAGCTATTCCATTTTATAAGTTGAAAGGGTTTGGGTGTGCCTTTCACCAATAGAGACTAAGTAGGCCCTAACATCAGGTTTGCTCGAGAAGAGCAGATTCTTTTAATCCTTCTTGGATGAGACTTAATACACGATTCTTTCATACTTATTTTTTATGGGTTTATCTTTCCTATTACACTGTGAGCTCTTCCTGGATAGAGACTGTAGTCAGTTCTTCTTGAATTGTGCCTGAGACCTATAACAAAGTAGACATAGGTAAAAGTTAGTTGGAAAAAAGGTGAAATAATGAATAATAATAGAATAATAACCAATTTTATTGGATTTTTGTTGTGAGAGATGTTATATATATATAATTTAATTTTCAAAACAGCCCTATAAGATAAAGTACTGTTAGCTTCATTTAATAGATGAGGAAACTTGTTTAAGGCCTCACAGCATGTAGAAGATATAATTAGGATTTAAACCCTTGTCTCTTTTGGCTCCAGATCCATTATGCAAACTGCACAGTGAGGTGATGATCAGTGGGTTTGGAAGCAGGAGATTTAGCCTAAGCATTGATTCCAAATCAGATATTCTTGCATTAGGTATCAGGAGCTATTAGCCCTATGATAGGTAATGGTTCATGTGTTGATATTCAGAGGAAAGCTTGGCACATTAGTAACTTGAACCTTTTGTATAGCTCTTTAGCTGAACAGCCCCTTGTTGAACTCAGTTCACAGATATTCCCATGTATGTAAATTCCTTCTCATGTTATTTTGAAAATGCAGTTACATAGAGTGTACTGGAATGGATGTATTGGTGTTCTTCATTGGTTTGTTAATTTGGCAGATAAGTATGTATAGAATGGCATCATTTATATATATGTATGTACATGGCACTGTTCTATGTGCTAAGGAGAGTTAAGAATAAAACAGAAAAGATTCTTATGAAACTTGCACTCTGATAAGGAAAAAAAATAAGTGTACAAAGTAATGTAAAATAAAACAGGAAGCCATGCTATGAGGAAAATTAAATAGGGTAATGTGATGATGGAGAATGCCTTGGGGCTGGAGTAGTCAGATGGAGGACTTCTTTAATGAGGAAATAGTCAGGAATGCTTCTCTGAGGGACTGAAATATACAAGCTAAGAGCCAAACGATGACAAGAAGAATCCTAGCATATGAAGAGCTGAATGAAATGGGATCTGTGCAGTGAGAACAAGAGATGTAAGAGCTCGTAAGATACGATTGAGCTGGGTGTGTCTGAGGAGCTGAAAGTGGCTAATGTGGAGTGAGTGCAGGTAGGAGGTGATGTTGGAGAGGTGGGATGGGACCCTATCACATGGAGCTTTGTAAGCTGTGGTAAGAAATTTGGATTTCCCCCAAATTAGTTTTTTTTCCCCCAAATGGTAGGAAATTGGAAAGTTTTAACAAGAGTCCACTTGACACCACCATTAACTGGAGTCCTTCCCAAACTGGAGACTTTGCCAAGGCTTTTGCATATTAGTGGCCAGCTCTGGGTGTCCTAGCAGAATGACATTTCTTTTAGAATAGTTCTGGGGCTAACATTGGGTTCACTGCTCTTTACACATCAGAGAGGGCTTGTCTGACAAGAGCCTTTTGTTGTTTTGACTACATCACTTTGTCTGGATAGGGTTTTGCATGCTGCTTTTCTGTATTAATTTAGGCTAAAATTCAGTTCTTAATTAGACCTCATCTTTCTGTGTCAATAATTTAGAAGGACATATCCTTGGCAAACGATGATGGCTGACAGTTTCATTTATATGATATACTTAAAGAAATACTGATGAGAAGTAAAGAGGAATTTTCCCAGTATTCTTAAATAAGATTGTATTCAGATATTCTGACTCTAATAGGCTTAATTGCTAGCATTTTGCCTACATTATTTGTTTTTTTTTTCCAAATACTCTGAAAAATAGCCAATATGACATTACACACCTGATAGTCTCTCATTTTATAGGTCAGTGGCTTTCAGATTTTTTTGACCATTATCCTCTGTAAGAAAGATGCTTTATATTGCAATCCATTATACACATTTATATATATATCTGTATATCAATATCTATATGTATCTGAAACCATTCTTTTATGAAATAGAACTTGTCCTTATTACATATAGTCATCTGATACTTTCTTTTATTTTTTCACTTAAAAAATGTTATCTGCAAGCTACTAAATTGATTTCACAACCCACTGAAGGGGCAACCCAAACTTTGAAAAACAGTGTAGGGGAGATAACTGACTCTCAGAAAGGTTGTGACTTTCCAATGTCACGTAACAAGGAAGTTGCAGAGCTGGGACTTAAACCAAAGGTTAATTCCAAGGCCCTTACTTGTTTTATCACATTGTATAGCTTTTCTAGTGATAATAATCTTTAATGAAACTGAACAAAAATGAAACACCGTAAGTGACCTTAATTGTGATTATATAAAATGTACATGTCCCAAAGCAGAGACTGCAGGAAGAGGCAGAAACACTCTTCCTCTGATCATTTTAAGAGCTGTTGGCCACTTGGAGTTGCCTTCCATGTCTTGGACAGAATGCAGTTGGTAGTACTCATTAGTTACGCTGGAAACTTGCAGGTTCCCAAAGCCCTTGTATCTCATTACTCATCTACCCCTGAGCTAATCTTGGCTTCTTAAAATAATAGCTGTGTAAGACCCAGCTTCTGAGAGTGAGAATGTGGACTTTAAAAAGTGAGCTGTTGCAATGTAAGTTGGAGTCAGTGCTCAGACATGAGAAAGGATATATCTAGGGTCTGAATCCAGCCCTACTGTCTCTGACCTGGTTATGGTACTGGCTGAGTTAATTCTGTAGAGGAGAAATCATGTTCTTCTTTCCCTCTAGAGGATAAGACTGTATCAAAGGGGAAGGGAAGGGAACAAATGCCTGTTGTTTCTACTCTAGGCCTGTACTCTAGGCCCTTTTGACATAGATTTTAATTGAATTCTCACAACAATTCTGTGAGGGGAAAATTATTATCCTTAATTATTTATTTATTTATTTTATTTCTGAAATTACCATGAAGGAAAATTGACTGTTGAGTATATAACTTCTTGAATTTGAACGTATGTATGATTTATGTTAGCACCTCCATAATCAGGGTGCAGAACACTTACAGTGATCCCCAAAACTATCTTGTGTATTATCTGTTTTACAGAGAAGACACATTAAGGCTCAGAAAGAGGAAATGATTCTTAAACAATCACACAGTCAAGTAGTGGCTGAAGCTGAAACAGAAAATTTTTAAAATCATGCCTTTACCTCAGAGCTGAACTGGATCTCTGAGTTGATGAGACTGTGTAGAAGGGGACATTACTAGGCTTTAAGAATAAAGGATTATGTCATAGGATGGAAGCCTTGAAAACCTAACTGTGGAAATAGAGCTGCTTTTTCACTCCTGTGCAGTGTAAGGTTTGTCCAGGGTACTTCCAAGAGTTTTCATCAATACAGACTCAGAGTTTGGGGCTGGTTTTTAGTCTTAAATGAAAAGCAGGAGTTTGCTTTTCTGCTAGTTTCCTTTATTAACCAGCTGGGGTGTTTTGTGTGTGTGTGTGTGTGCGTGTGTGTGTGTGTTGTGTTTTGTTTTATTTTGTTTTTCTTTCTTCTGCCATGATTTGGATCTTCCCCCTGCTCTTTTGGGCTTAAATTGGGTTGATTCTCCAAAGCTCATGGATCTTGTTATTTCTTGGGTAGGCAGAAATAGTAAGGTGCAGTGTCTGCCAGGGAAAAGAGTAACATCATGTGGGTAGGGTTAGATTGAAGGCAGACCATAAACGGTTATTCCTGTGGCTGCCAAGAAAATACTTTTTTTTTGTGTGTGTGTGAAGACGAGACTGGCCCAATGTTAGTCATTTGATTGTATAATTAAAGCAGGGATTTGGGGTAGTTTGAGGCCTTTAGATGTAAAATGAGGCCTCTTTTTTTTCTCTCCCATTTTGTCTTCCCAGGGATCACACGAAGGGTAAAGATGACAAAGTAGAATGAGCAAAAAAATAAAAGAGTTGAGAACTACCATGGGCCAGGGCGTATGGTACGTGCTTTGCAAAACTGTTAACATTGAATTCTTACAATGTCCTCTAAGTTAATACTGTCGTTTCCTCATTTATACAAATGAAGAAAACTGAGGTACAGAGAGGTTAAGTAGCTTCAAGATTCCTAAGACAGAGCCAGTAATCTAGCTCCAGTTTTTTTTGTGGGATTTTGTTTTGTTTTGTGTGTGTATAGGTTTTATTTTGTTTCTGTTTTGGTGTGTCTCCAAAGCTCTCTCTTTGTATTACCTATTTACTGTCTTTACTAAAGCACTTTCAGTGTCTCTCAAGGGTATTGCCTGGGTTCAGAGAATGGTAGTGGTGACTATACCCCTTAGGACAGATTCCCCCTCCCCCAAGTATCAAATCATTTCTGAACGTTTCAAGTGTAAAAAGAAATTCAGTTCAGAGTTGTGTTATGGTGACTTTACCATCATTTAAAATTCAGGCCATCAAAATTTTGGGGAGCTGATTATAACATAGAGGAACCTAGGGCTGTTGAGATTTGGAATATCCCCTGATCTAGAGCCTCATGGTTACTGGGCAGGAAGTGACCGAAAGCAAAAAGCATGGGCTGAGCCCACATGGGGTCAGACTGTATCACAGGAAGAAGCCAGGAATGAATTCCAGGTCAGAGAGAGCTGAACCTAGGCAGCTACCAGGGCTCCCAAGGGATGTGATTCTGAGGTAGGCCATTGGTGGCCAGTGGTTTGGCCTGACTTCCTATTTGTAATTACAACTAGGCCTCTCCCAGCAGGTCTATTAACCTTTTACACAGAGAGGTCATGTTCAGGAGATATCTGACACTGAAATTACACACTGTCTAGAAGTTTACATGTTAACCATTCCCGTTGGAGTCTTAAGTGCCCACTGAGAAAACATGACAGAAATTAATTTAAGCAATTTTAAGGGAGTCCTTTTAACTTTAAGGATTTTGGATATATAGTTTTCTTCTTTGTAACCATTGTTACCTCCCCCTTTTTCCCCCAGTCTCCCAGGGGCAATAGCTATTAATACTTGAAAACTTAGGAAATTGGTATTTTTTTCTTTTACATAAATTTTATTTAATTAATGAACTTTATTTTACCCCAAAATTGAGTGGAAAATACCGAGAGTTCCAGTATACTCCCTGTCCTCAACATGCATGACCTCTCCTACTATCAAGATCCAGTACCAGAGTGGTGCATTTGTTACAGTCGATGAACCTGCATTGACACATCATGATCACCTAAATCCATAGTTTACTTCAGGGTTCACTCTTGGTGTACATTCTGTGGATTTTGACAAATTCATGGTGACATGTATTACCATTGCAGTATGGTACAGAGTAGTTTCATTGCTCTAAAAATTCTCTGTGCTCTGCCTATTTTGCCCTTCCTTCCTCCTTCCTAACCACTGGCAGCTACTAATCTTTTTTACTGTCTTCGTGGTTTTGCCTTTTCCCAGTTGTACACAGTTGGAATCATACAGTATGTGGCCTTTTTAGACTGACTTCTTTCACTTAGTAGCTGACATTTAACTTTACTCCATGTCTTTTCATAGCTTGATAAGCTCATTTCTTTTTAGCACTGAATACTATTCCTTTGTCTGGATGTACCAGAGTTTATTCACTCACCTGCTAAAGGATATCTTGACCACTTCCAAGTTTTGGCAATTATGAATAAAGCTGCTATAAATATCTGTATGTAAGTTTTTGTGTGGACATACGTTTTCAGTTCATTTGGTAAATACCAAGGATGATTGCTTGATCGAATGGTATGAGTATGTTTAGTTTTGTATGCAGCTAGCAAACTGTCTTCCAGGGTAGCTGTACCAGTTTGCTTTTCCAGCAGCAGGGAATGAAAATTTCTGTTGATCTGCACCCTCACCAGCATTTGGTATTGTCTTTTTTTTTCTTTTGGCTATTCTAATAGGTGTGTAGTGGTATCTCATTGTATTAATTTGCAATTCTGTAATGACAGATGATGTTGAACATTTTCTTCTTATGTTTACTTGCCATCTTGTGTATCTTCTTTGGTGAGGTTTCTATTAAGGTTTTTCACCTGTGTTTTAATCGGGTTGTTCATTTTTGTGTTGAAGTTTTTTTTCCTTATAGTGGAGTTTTAAGAGTTTCTTTTACAATTTTTTTTATAACAGTCCTTTATCAGATGTGCCTTTTACAAATATTTTTTCCTCATCTGTGGCTTGTCATCTTATTTTCATGACATTGTCTTTAGCAGAAATTTTTCATTTAACTGAAGGCTAGCTTACTAATTATTTCTTTCATAGATCATGCCTTTGGTGTTGAATCTAACAATTCATTGCCATGCCCAAGGTCATCTAAGTTTTCTCCTGTGTTATCTTCCTGGAATTTCTTAGTTTTTGTTTTGATCCATTTTGTCTATGACCCATATTGCGTTAATTTTTGTGAAGCGTGTAAGGTCTGTGCACAGATTCATTGTTTTACATGTGGATATTCAGTTATTCCAGCACCATTTGTTGGAGACTATCTTTGCTTTTAGTGTTCTTACTTCTTTGTCAAAGATTATTTGGTTATATTTATGTGGATTTGTTTCTAGGCTCTCTGTTCTGTTCCATTAGTCAACTTGTCTCTTCTTTCCTCAATACCACATTGTCTTGATTACTGTGACTTTATAATTCTTGAAGTCAGGTAGTGTCAATTCTCCAGCATTGTTCTTCTCTTTCAGTATTTTATTGGCTATTAGAGGTCTTTTGTTTTTCCCTGTAAACTTTAGAATCAGTTTATTGATATTCACAAAATAGTTTACTGGGAATTTGGTTGGGATTGCATTGAATCTATAAATCAAGATGGGAGGAACTGGTATCTTGGTGATATTGTCTCTTCCTTATCCATAAATATATAACTTCTCTCTAGTACTTTGATATTTATAATCAGAATTTTGTAGTTTTCCTCATATAGATCTTGTAATATTAAATATTGATTCAGTTTCTTGAATAGATAGTCCTGTTTAGATGGTCTGTTTCTTGCTTGAGTATTGGCAGATTATGTCTTTCAAGGAATTGGTTCATTTCAACTAGGTTATCAAATTTGTGGGTGTAAGAGTTGTTCATAGTATTTCTTTATTCTAATGTCTATGTGATCTGTGCTGATGTCCCCCCCCTTTCATTTCTGATATTAGTAATTTGTATCTTAGCTCTTTTTTTCTTAACCTGGCTAGAAGATTATCCATTTTATTTATATTTCAAAGAACCAACTTTTGGTTTTATTGATTTTCTCTGTTGTTTCTTATTTTCAATTTCATTGATTTTTTTTCTCTAGTTTTTATCATTTCATTTCTTCTACTTGCTTTGGGTTTAATTTGCTCTTCATTTTATAGTTTCCTAAGGTGGAAGCTTAGATTATTGATTTTAGATCTTTTCTAGTATTCAATTTTCAGTTGTAATATGGAATTCAAATTCAATTCTAATACATTCCGTGCTATAAATTTGCCTTTAAGCGCTGTTTTCAGTGCATCCTTCAAATTTTGATAAGCTGTATTTTCATTTTCATTTAGTTCAGAATGGTTTTTCAATTTCTCTTCAGATTTCTTCTTTGACCCACATGTTATTTAGAACTGTATTGTTTAATCTCCAAGTATTTTAAGTAATTTTCTAGCTATCTTGCTGATACTGATTTCTAGTTTAATTCCATTATGATCTAAGAGCATACATTGTTTGATTTATATTTGAATTTGTTAAGGTGTGTTTTATGACCCTGAATGTTGTCTGTTTTGATGGATATTCACATGAGCTTGAGAAGAATTTGTAATCTGCTGTTTTTGGATGAAGTAGTCTGTATATCCATTATATTGAGTTGATTTATAGTGCAGTTTAGTTCAACTATGTCCTTACTGATTGTATGGCTGTTGGATCTGTCCATTTCTGTTCAGAAAAACAGTGTTTTGATGACAGCCCTGCTTTCTTTTGAATGGTGTTACCATGATACATCTTTCTCCATCCCTTTACTTTTTATCTGTCTGTGGGTTTCTAATAGACAACATATAGTTTAATCTTGTTTTTGGATCCACTCTGACAGTGTCTGTCTTTTGATTAGTATATTTAAACCATTGGTGTTTAAGGTGATAATTGATACAGTTGTATTAATATCTACCATATTTGTTACTATTTTCTACTTAGTGCCTTTGTTCTTTGTTTCTGTTTTTGTCTTCTACATTTTTTCTGCTTTTTGTAGTTTTAATTGAACTTTTTGTATGATTCTGTTTTCTTTCCTTCCTTAGCATGTCAGTTGTACTTTTTTTTTAAACCTGTTTTTAGTGGTTACCCTAGACTTTGCAATAATACATTTACAACTGATCCATTTCAAATAACACTGTACTGTTTCGCAGGTAGTGTACACACCTTGTAATAACAAAATATTCCTGATTCCTACCTCCCATCCCTTATATCATGTTGTCATTCATTTTACTTATACGTAAGTATATACAATAAAATATATTGTTGCCATTATTATTTTGAACGAACTGTTACCTGTTAGAACTAAAAATAAGAAAAAATAAGCTTTTATTTCACCTTCACTTATTCATATTCCACTGTTCTTTTTTATTACATAGATCTGACTCATATCATTTTTCCTTCTCTTTGAAAAACTTCTTTTAACAATCAATTTGCTAAGCAGGTCTACTGGCAATAAATTCCCTCCAATTTTGTCTATCTGAGAAAGTCTTTATTTCTCTTTCATTTTTAAAGGGTAATTTCACAGGGTATGTAGAATTCTAAGTTGGTGAGTTTATTTCTCTCATCACCCTAAATATTTCACTCTGTTCCCTTCTTGCTTGCATGGTTTTGAGGTTAAATTGGATATAATTCTTATCATTACTTCCCTATAGGTAAGATGTTTTTTCCCTGTGGCTTCTTCCAAGATTTTTTTTATCTTTGACATTCTGAAGTTTGAATATATCTAGGTAGTAGTTTTCTTTTGGGCATTGATCTTGCTTGTTGTTCTCTGAGCTTCTTAGATCTGTGATTTGGTATCTGACATTAATTTGGGGGAATTCTTAGTCATTATTACTTCACATATTGCTTCTGTTCCTTTCTATTTTCCTTCTAGTTAACCTATTACATATATGTAACACCTTTGGCTGTCCCAAGTTCTTGGATATTCTGTTCTTTTATTTGTTGCAGTCATTTTTCTCTGTACTCTTCAGTTTTGGGAGTTTCTGTTGTCATGTCTCCAAGTTCAGAGATCTTTCTTTAGCCGTGCCCAGTCTACTAATGAGCCTATCAAAGTCTTCTACATTTCTATTACAGTATTTTTTATTTCTAGCATTTCATTTTGATTCTTTCTAAGAATTTCCATCTCTCTGGTTAGATTATCCATCTGTCTTTTATGTTGTCAGTGTTTTCCATTGAGGCCCTTATTAGCATATTAATCATAGTTCTTTAAAGTTCCTAATCTGATAATTCCAACTTTCCTGCAGTTATCTTGACTCTTGATTCTGATGCTTATTTTGCTTTTTCAGACTGTTTTTTATTTGTTTGCTTTTGTATTTTAATATTGTGGTTTTTGTTGTTGTTGTTGAAAGTTGAACATGGTGTGTTAGGTAAAAAGAACTGCTGTAAATAGGCCTTAGTGATACAGTGGTAAGATGTGGGGAAGGGGAAGCATTCTGTCGTCTTTTGATTAAGTCTGTCTTTCAGTGAGCCTGTGTGCCAGGACAGTGAACTTCATGAGTGCTTCTCAGTCTTTTTTTCCCTCTTTGGTGGGACAGGGTGGTTAGGGTGGGCTGGAGTTGGGTATTCCCCTTACCTAGGCTCTGATAAAACTTCAGCAAGTTAGATTCTGGTGAAATAATTTTTCCTGAATGCAGGCCTTGTTAAGAACAGAATGCTCTGGTATATTTCAAAGGTCCTTTTCCCCTCTCTCTGCCAGAAGCAAGGGGGAATTTTTTCTCTGATACTCACTTTGAGTTCCTGGTAGAGGTCTTGGAGGTAGAACTCACAAAAGTGTAGGGCCCTCCTGTTACTGGACCCCCTTGGAGTTTTTAACTCTTAAGAGTTTTATCTACATTTAGCTTCCAACAATTCAGTTATAACTTTGGTGTTCTTGCCCTGGCACTGGTTCCCGTGGAATTTTCTCCTCATGAGTTTCTGCTTTGGTAGGTTGTGATTCTTTGTTATCTGTATCTGTCTGTCCAATTTGGGGGGCATTGGTTTGCCATGTGACCAATCTGCCAGATCTAAAAAGAGTTGTTGATTTTTCATTTTATTCAGGTTTTTCTTGTTGTTAGGACAGAGTGGCAACTTACAAGCTCCTTACATGGCCAGACTGGAAACTGGAAGTGGTATTGGTTTTTAAAAGAAATTGAGATGGAGATATCATTTCTTCCTGTTTTTAACCTTATCCAAAAATTGTTATTTATTTAGAGAGCTTTCTGACAAGAAATTTACTCGTTTTTTACATCCTTTTTTGTAAATTTGGCAGGTATAAAAACTTACTCCATGACATAATGGGAGTCTTCATCCAGCTGCAGTAAGAAAGCTCGCCATTTGGAGTTCTGGGGGTTTTGTTTGAAAAATTTTATTTTTCTCTAGACTATCCCAAGAGTTTAGTACTTGCTTTCTCAGACCTTGTCTCTGGAATTCCTGACCCTTAGCATAAGTCCTCTCTCTGGTATTTGCTCTTGCATATCTACAAGGATCACATTTTCTGAATCCAAAATCAGGACAGCAGATCTTACATGAGATTGTTTCCCCCTTTTAAATAGACTTTTTAAGAGCAGTTTTAGGTCTTCAGGTTCACAGCAATATTGAGCAGAAAGTACAGAGAGTCCCCGTACACCCTCTTCTACACATACTGTACAACCTCCTCCCATCGACATCCTGTACCAGAGTGGTATATTTATTACAATCTGTGACCTACATTGATACAAAATTATCACTCCAAATTCATAGTTTACATTAGGGTTCACTCTTCATATTTTGTGTTCTGTGAATTTTGGCAAATGTGCCATGATATCACGTGGATTTTTTGTATGAAGACTAGTTTGAATTCCTGAATATTGGAATTTAGAGAACACTGGTTCATGGAGACCACAGAACTTAATAATTTGGAAAATTTAAAGTACAGTCACCGTTAGTAGATGTGTTACTGTATGTAGATCAGTTTCAGTGCTTTTCTGCTTTGGATGGTACTTGAAAGGGCCTTGGAATAGACTACAGAGCAGGTGACAAGCAAGGATGCAGTCTTGTTTGCTCAGGTGGTTCAGCAGAGGCTGCAGGAGCTGTCTTGGGGGCTGTTGGGGACCTGGAGGCTGTAGAATCAGACAGCTTTCACTTCTAAAGGTATCAAACAACTGAAATTTGAACAGTTTGGTTTGGATTCAACTCTTTTTTCCTTTCACTAATGTCTCTAAAATATATGACGAATATTAAAAGCTCTGAAATCGGTTGAATCTTTGGGAGGATCAGTACATAACAGTTTTTTAGTTGTCTGGTGACAGGATGAAAAACTAAAGTCTGTCATTATGTGCAAATTTATAGTTTTTTTGTGTTTTATTTACTTTATATTTTTTTCTGATTATATTTCTTTCTGAAAATGGAATACCTTTTCTTCTGGTCTTGGTGGCAATATATATTCATTGTCAAACATGTCTTCTAAGTGTATTTCTTCTGAGAGCTTTACAGTTAAGGCATGTAACTGGTACTCACTTTGGAACTGTTAGATATAACTGAAAGCATTAAAAGTTCAGGAGACATAAAGAGTGATTTTGATACTTGATACGTAGACCTACACTTACCCTTCTCCCCAGCTACAGGCCAGAATTCTTAATGCCTTTCAGATATCTCTATTTGCATGTCCCAAGGTCCCTCAAGCTTGCACACTCTCCTTTCTTCCTTATTTCTTTTGGTGGGATGAATCACACAGAATTAAAGCAGCGGTCACCTCTGCTGCCTTCTCCTTTCATGGCCTCCATATCCAGTCAGCCAGCCAGTTCTGTCATCTCTGTTTCTGTGTTACTTTTACATTTCTGCTGTCATCGGTAGAAGTAATGACCTTCTTTCCTCCCTTCCTTCTCTGCAATCATTTTTAACGCTAACATTTTTGGGAGAATTTTATATGTCATAAACTATGTCAAGTGTTTCTCAACTGGAGTTCGTTTAGCAATGTCTGGAGACATTTTTGGTTGCCACAATCGGGGTAGAGGTCGTGTATTGGTAGAGACTAGGGAAGCTGCTAAATACCCTATGATACACAGGACAGCTCCTCCATAAAAAAGAATTACTTGGCCTCAATTGTCAATAATATAGAAGTTGAGAAACCTGAATCATGTTAATTGCTTCAGATCTTACTTAGTTGTCACAACAACTCTTTACATGGGTTTTATTATTGCCACTTTATAGGTGATAAAACTGAGGCGCACAAGGTTTGAATTAACTTAATGAGAGCCACACAGCTAGTAAGTAATGGAGCCAGGTTCAAACTTAGGTTTGAACTGGCTCAGTCTGAGCTTATAGTGGTCATGATACACATTACCTGGACTACTGTAATGGGCTCCTCCCTGATCCTCTCGCCTCTTGTCTCCTGATTTAAGTCTGTCTTAAGCATGGCATAAGACTAGTTGTGCTGCCTCTGTACTCACAATCTTGTAATTGCATGCAGAATGTAGCATTGATTCTCCAGCCTGGCATTTAAGGCCAAGGCTGCTGCAGTCAGTCCCTGAACTACCTTTCCAACTAATTTTCCACAACTGTTGTCTTTTCAGAGTTTCTAAGGCATGCTTTATTTCCTTATTTTTGCTTCTTTAGGGTTTCTAATATTCTATAACATGTATACTGCTATTGTAATTTAAAAGGTGGTTTTTAGTGGCAGAAAAAGGTAATCCAGCCCATCTGATGATTTAGAGGTTACAAAAAAAAGTGATTGTATTTTTATTTTAAAGCCCCCAGACTTCCTCTATGTAACCCTTTGTTCATACCACGCCCTTTGTCTGAAATCCCACACAACTCATTATCAACTATTCAGATTCTTTTGGCCTTCAGGACCCATCCTGAACACTACTGCCTGCCACTGATCCAGAGAGCAAAGAGGTTAAGAGCATGTGTTTTTTACACACTGACAGGGCCAAATTTGAGATCTGGTTCCTCTGGTAACTGCCTCTGAGACTTTGACCAAGTAAACCAACCTCATTTAGTCTGTTGCCTCATCTATAAAATTGGGATGGTATCTAGCTCACAAAGGGTTTTTGAAATTCAGTGAGAGCTTGCATATGAAGTGCTTATAGCACAGACCTGCTTATTAGCACAATTTGTGTGATCAGTGAGTCCATTATTAGTCCCTGTTGTTACCATATTATTTCTCTACTTCTTTAATTCACATCTCTGCATCTCTAATAGTATGAACTGTAGAGAGAGAATTCTTGCATTTTACTAAAGTGAAAAAATATTGAAAGGAATATATATGTATGACTGAAACATTATGCTGTGCACCAGAAATTGATGCAACATTGTATACTGACTTTACTTCAATAAAAAAATTTTAAAAATAAATAAAAATAAAAGTTTTTAAACTGTGGGAAAAAAAGAATTCTTGCATTTAAATTCTCTCATTTAAATTAAAGTGGCTTCACCACTTACTAGTTGTGTAAACTTAATCAAGTCACCTAGCCAACATGTGCTTCAGTTTCCACATCTATACATTTAATAGTATGTGTTCCATAGGGCTCATTCCAGGATTAAATGAGATAATATAGGTCAAGCACCTGGACTAGGTCTGGCCCATGGTAAGTGTTCAGTTATGTTAGCTATTATTACCACTCTTCTAGCACTTATATCTTCTACTGCTACTTACTTGTATTCCACTCATTTGTAGACTTATAGCTCCCTTATCTGAGGGTTACCCCCTTGAAGACAAGGATTATAAAATACTCACTCTTGTGCCCTGAGCAGTGTTTTGAACTTAGTTATAATGACAGCTATATTTTACCTGATTAAAAACTTTCACGGACATCACCTTTATCTGAGGATCAAAAATCCTATGAGGTAGGCAGACAGAATGCTAGCTAAGAATATGTACATGTAAGAAATGTAGGCCTGGGTGCCTACCATGCTCTAGGCTTTGAGTCCTTCCTTTACCTTATTTAGTCTAGTTAGCTTTCATAGCTATCCTGAAAAGTAATATTTATTACTACATTTTTAATGTAAGGAACTCAAGACTCAAAAAGGGTAAGTAACGTGACCAAATTCAGCCAACTAATGAACTTCAGAGCCTGGACACGTTTCTACAAAGTCTTATGTCCTTATTGTTGAATTTTTCGTGACCAGGTGTCAGATTAGGTGTTATGTAAGCCATAGTCTCATTCTGCTCTGCCTCTGCTTTGGAGAATCTGGCTACCTTGACTTCAGAAATAGCCGTTGATGTAAAATACTGTAGTAATGTCAGGAGAGAGAAAACCTTCAGATGAAGACCACTGGAAAAAGTGATCTTCGATTTATTAATATTCCTGTGTTTCAGAGATTGCTGAGAAAGAGTAGATGCACCTACTTGGTCTGATGCCAGTGATTTCAAGGGCCCCTTGAACATTTTTATAGCACTCAGTTTGCTGTAGGCCCAAGTGAGAGTATTCTGAAACTTAGATTATTAGTATGTAATATTGTGTTGGAAAGTGTCCTTTATAATATACGGGAAAGAGCCCTAGGTTGTTTGGAATCAGGAGTCTAGGAGTTCTTAGAACAGGAATCCTTTTTTGTGAGATTTTGTGTAATCTTTGAAGTGAAACAGACCTGATTTGAGAAAGTTACTTACCCTCTCTTGAGTCATTTTTCTTGTTTGTACGATAAGGAGAGAAATACTCACATGGCAGAGTTTTGAACATTAAATGTAATAGTTTGTAAAACATGTTGCCTCGTTCATAGTGGATATTTAATAAAATAAGTAAACTGTAAATAATAAATGTATATTATTCCTACCTACAGGAAGAAGTCCAACTGTTTAGCTGAGTATATAAGACCTTTTCAAACCTGACTTTACTCAACATCCCCCAGTCTCGTCTGCCACTCACTGTCATATACCTTAAACCCAAGCTACACAAAATTACTGCTTTTGCATAGAATGCACTTTCCACTTCTTCCCCCTTCTCTGCCTTTTGGGAGCCTGCGCCTTCAAAGTTGAGCCTCTAGTACCCCTATGATTATGAAATTTCCATTAGATCTGCCCCCACTCCTCATAGATTTATCCCTCCTGCCTGTGAGTTCCTATTTAGCACCTTGTTTGTGCTTTTATCCAGCACTGTAGATAATTTCCTGGTCTGCCTCCCCTATACTTTCTGGAGGACAGTGACCCTGTCTTAGTGTTTCGCTAGAATTCTCAGGCAGCAGAGTGCATTACTGTATCTCACTTGGGGCTTCCTTTTCGGTTTGAGTTCTAGATGTGAAAAATGTGACGGCAGATCTCTTTGTTTTAAAGCTCTGTGAGATATAGACAGTCCACATGGAGGTTAATCTCATTGCTGAGATTTGGACATCACCATGTGTGCAGTTTCTTTAATCCTCCTCTAGCTATCAAAATGGATTTAGAAGTTAGCATCCTCTTTTTTCTGTCTGGGGCAAATGGAGCTTTGTAGAATTTGGCCTGGAGGAGCAATGACCTTGCCTCCCCAATTTAGAATGATCCTGAGGCATAGAACTAGATGTCATTGAGGCCCTAGCATGACCACAGTGTAGCTAGTGACAGAGTACTTGGGCCCTTGTTTATATTTATTCAGGAGACCAGGAATAACATTCAACCTCTGATTTAATTTTCTGTGACATATTGAGTCTATGTTTTAGCCTACAGAACACTACAGCTGTGTCCTAATTCTCTTCACCCTTTCCCTTTCCTATCTTGTGATCTTCATGTCACTACCTTTTAAAGCACTGCTATTCTTGGCTGATAGTCTTGCATTGGAAGTCACCACAGCACAGTGAAAAAGATAACTTTGAATCATCCATGTAAACAGGCAAAAATCACCACTACAAAGGAGCTGAGAGCAATGGCATGTGTTGGGATCAGTGGTCAGTGATCTATTCCTGGGACTCACTTGTTGGTGTTTCTCTGCCAAGTGGGAGGAGATCTCATTTAAGAGAACTGAGCTGTATAATTTGTGTAATGACCAGTCTGAAGGGCAGTACAATAGTAGCAATCACCATTTTCTCAGGTCCTACGGAGTATCTAGCTCAATGCTAGGTATTAGAGGCACAGAAATAAGTTGGATAAGGTCCCTATTCTGGAGGAGTTTGCAGTCTAGTGAGGGAGATAGAGTCATACTGCAGTAAAATCAGTTCAGTAATGCTTAGAAGTAGAGTGCTGAGAGCACTAAAGAGAGACATATGACTGAGACTCGAATTCTTAGGCAGCAGAGTGCATTACTGTATCTCACTTGGGGCTTCCTTTTCGATTTGAGTTCTAGATATGAAAAATGTGATGGTAGATCTCTTTGTTTTAAAGCTTTGTGAGGTAAAGACAGTCCACGTGGAGGTTAATATCATTGCTGAGATTTGGACATCACCATGTGTGCAGTTTCTTTAATCATCCTTTGGGAGCAGAAAAGGCTAGGCCATTTTTTAGAAAGAAATCTTGTGCTTGACTCTTTTCTGTGGATAGTTTGGCATCTGTCCACTCTCATATCCCATTGCATGAATGTTTTTCCTCCTCTCCCAGACCAAGGGAGGTTCCTTCATTGTTACTCATGTCTTGTGCAGTTAATCACAGTTATCACACTTAACACAATTATAATTAAATATTTCTTTATGTAACTGCTCAGTGTTTATCCTTCTTCTAGTCTGTAAGGACAGTGACCGTATCAGTCTTGTTTGCTCTGAATCCCCATCATGAAGATTGTAGGCACCCAGTGAATATTTGTTGAATGGATGATTGAATCCTCATACTCCTCAAGCCCTTGGGTTGTCTCAACAAAATATAGTGTGTCTGAGGTTTAGGAAAAAATAAGCCTATAATCTTGTGAGAGAAGCATCTCACATCAGATTTATTGTCCTTGTGGTTACATTGTTAGTTAGCCAAACCTGTGTCCTTTACAAGGAAATCCCTTAGATTCTGACACTAGGCTTTCTTTCTTTTGCATTTTCCGCTGTTGGTTTTTGGTTAATGATATCACTCTTCCCTGAAAAAAAACAAAAAACAAAAATAAGAAACAGGTGCTAAAAATGGCTGTCATAGTGTTTTGATTCTCAATATCTCACATAATAGTTTTTCTCTCCTACTCAATATGTGATTGTTTTTCTTTGAAACTGCCGACTTTGCAAAGGCATTGGAGTAAGCTACGTTATTTTCCAGTATTGAGTGTACCAGATGTGAGGCTAACTTTTTTTTGTATTCCTTCCATCTGACTGCTGAGGGTCAGGGTTTGATACTGACCTGGGCAGGATCTCTGCCTGCCTTGAGGAGATGCTGGTGAGACTCTTAAAAGGAATGTATCTGTCCAGCTCACCATTCTATCCTTAGCACCTAGGAAAGTGTTCGTTGCTTAATAATAGAATGAAAGTATTTGTGGCCTACATAGCACACAGGCTGTAAGTGTGTCCTTGACCTGTGTCCACTTTTTTCAGATAGATAGCACTTTCCTCTCCTCTCACCAGGACACTCCCCACCCTTACCGGTAATAATTGGCCCTATGCTTCTTTAACAGTCAGGAGAAAGCATACTGAAATTTCTTCTGTTCACCTTTTTAGGGTTGCTGAATCCTTGGTTAGGTGGAAAGATTGTTTATGGAATTGGGACTGAAGTAGCTTAAAACATAGATTGGCCTTAAAAGGGTATTTGTTCTCTTATGTTCATCCTGTCTGGAAATTTTGAGGCTCAGAAAATCTTAAAACATCATAGCTGAAAGATAGCCTTACACAGATATCTCCCCATCTTTATCTCCCCAACTTTCTCATTATGTAGATAAGAAGACTGAGGCCCACAAAGGGCCTTACTGTGCCTAAGGCTGTCCAGCAAGTTAATGGCAAAGTCTCTGCTGGAACCCAGCCCCAATCATTGCTTTGTTTTTTGTTTTGTTTTGTTTTTTGTTTTTTTTTTTAAGTTAAATAACTCTGGCAGGAAGCGTTCACAAAAAAAGCAAAAAAAAAAATATTTTTTTTTAATGGTCTTGTGTTGAAGCAGTAATTCCAGATCACGCATGACACTTTTGTTACAAGCCTGTTAGAAGCAGCACTTTGCAAATTTGGGGAAATTTCACAAGAGACCTCCCGAATCTTCAGAATTCCAACCTTTGTCCTGGTCCAAAAAGGAAATAGTAGCTGCTGGGATTGAATAGATTTCAATTTTCCATCTTTATGAGAGAAGTGAGGAAGGATTTGCAATGATTTTGGGGGAGAGAGTCTTGGCCCCATTTTCCCTATAACGTATGCATCTGACAGCTGGCCTACCATTCTATTTTTAGACATAATCTATGGGATTACAGAGTGGTTTCATTTCTTTCAAAGCTATGCTGCAGAAATGCAGGCTGTGTAGAAAATGGTTTTGCTTTGTAGCAATTTGGAGGCTATTTAGTACACACTGTATTAAAATTTTTAAAAAGTTAATCAACTAATGTAGATCCCTTTATCCAAATATTCCATCTTAGTCTACTTCAGTTATGACTATATTTTAACTAATTTGAGAGAAATAAATGCTAGAAATAGTAGAAGTGGAAATAACATTTTACTTTTTGTTATGTCATTAATCTTCATTTCCCTCTCTCTGGGTCATAGGAGGGACAATAGACATATTCCTTATAGAGCTTTAAAACAATTTATAACAAACATTAAGCACATACTGGCATTTATTGGACACCATCTGCATCCCTTGCCTGATACAGTAGTTCATTTACTTTATATGTTACAGTAACCATTAAAAGCAAGGGATGGTATCCTTTTTTGTTTCTGTTTTGTACCAGAAAACTGGGGATCCAAGCAACAGAGTAACTTGCCAAAAGTATGAGCAAGAATTGGAACTCGGATCTATCTGATCTCAGAATCCACATGCTTTTCCCTTAAATAGGCAGCCTCTACTAGTTTTAAAAAGAAGCTAATTGGTAGAACTGGGATGGCTGAGTTCAGAAAAATCCTAATAATTCAAAATATAACTTTGGGGGGCCCTTTAAGTATTGTATATAAAATAGAATTCACGTATAGCTGTGTGTTCATAAATATTCATTTTGATTTAGAACTGTCATTTTGTAGGTTCTTTTACTTTCTTTCTTGGTTATGTGAATGAAGAAATTTAGAAAACATGGTAGACTACCATCTCAAATGTTCATCTGGAAAAGTTTCTTGCTTTAGTTCACAAAATGTTTACAATGTAACAAATGATTAACGGGATAAAGTTGCCCTAAAATTTGAAAGGAAAAAAATCAGTATCACTGGAGGTTACTCTTAACCTGTGCCAAAGACTGCATTATCTAGGAAATCCATGCGGAATGATTTAGAACTTGGTGGGATGACTTTGTTGTTCTTTAGGTTGGAATGTCTAAGAAGCTACAACTCTTGTAGTGTTTATCCAACATTGTACACAGAGTGATGTTAAGACAACAGAAAGAAACCATTCTATTTTCCCAGAAAATGGAGGTATTTAGAAGGAGGACACCTCAAGAAAGTGAGAGGCCCAACAGAGAAGACTCTGATGGCTTTGTGAAATTGCCTTGAGAGAGGAAAAACACTCCCTAGCTCTGCCCACTTGGGCATTTGACTACCATTCTGAGCCTCGATTTCTTCACTGATAAAAATGGAGTAATGATACCTTCTTGCATAGTTATTCTGAAGTCATGGTTATAAGTGGAGTTTTTAACAATCAAGATGAAAGAGAATGTTTTGAAACTACTTGAATTGCAACATTTTACCAGTGATATAGTTCTGGCAGCAGTTAAAATTAAATAACTTGCTGTCACATTTTGTTACAGCAAAATACCTTCTCATGCAGCTGGTCTACTTGGCTTGTTTTAATGTAGTTTAAATTAAACTTATTTGGCTTGATAGCAGACAATTCTTTTTTCATTACTTACCATTCTGCAGATTCCTGTCCGTGGTTGACAGGCTCTGAACAACAAGCAAAATGCAGAATTAGTTTTCTCTGTTTAGTCTGTGTGTTTGTGGCAGGAAGAATGTGAATTAAGGATGGATTCTCAGGCTATCTGAGGTGGGGAGAGGGAAGAACCTCAGGAGACAGAGGCCTCTTTGGCTTGGCTTTGACTTGACTTATCACTTGGACCTGAGATGGTCAGCAGAGAGGATGTACTGGCTTGTTAAAATTAACAACGGAGACCAGAAAGGGTCCTCCCACCCCATATATCTTTCCCCCATCTACATTTAGTTCATTAGGACCACTGCACTTTCTGTTGTTTTCTTTAAAACAAACAAAAAAACAAAACCTCACTCTTGTTTGCTAAGGCATTGCTCTTTACATCCAATCTTTTGCTGTAATGGAACTGCTTGTTTTGATATCCTACTGAAAACTCCTCAACCTGTGGATTTCCAAAGCCTGCTTAAACCCAGTGCTTCTTGTTTTCTACCGTTTGAGCTTTTTGCCATCCTGCATCAAGGAATAAATGGAGGAAGGGAAACAAGTATATCATAGTTGATCACTCCTACCTTTTTTTCTTTTAATGTGTAAGGTATGTATATCCTATAGTCTGAAATGGGTCAGTGGAGTCAATCTGATTCCAGCTTTACCATTCCAGCTTTTCCAGCTTTACCACATTCTACTTGTGTGACCTGTGCCAGAACTGTTTCGTCTCTCAGAGCTTAATTTGTCATTTTCAGAAATGGAAAACGTTAATATTGTCTTTGTATTATAGGTGTTAAGGTTGAATAAAACAATATATGTGCAACACCCTGTACAGTGCTTGCTTAACACATGTGAAGTGTTCAGTAAATATTGGATTCTTTTCTTCCAAAAGTATTTTCTAAATAGAACAACGTTGATTCTTGCACTTACCCAAAAACATGCATTAATCACTCCTATAAGGATATCATCTCAATCCTTTGTCTTTAAGCTCCATTTTATTACTGAGAAAAGCCTTTTGAATTGGAGGCAGCTGGCTTACAAGTGACTTTGGGAGCATATGTAATTTATAAATCAGTATCTGTCGTGCTGGAGGAAAAAGGGCTCTGGAGATAAACCTCTGGATTGAATTTATCCATGACATTTCTGTCCCTTATTATTAGAGCATAGGATGGTCATTGTGAATCCTAAACAAAACTAGATCTATTAGTCAGGATTCTCCAGAGAAACAACCATTATGGGGGGGGGGTATAAACAAAGATTTAATACAAGGAATGGGCTCACATGATTATGGAAGCTTTTAAGTCCAGAATCTGCAGGATGAGCCCACAGGTTGGAGACCCACGAAAGCCAGTGCTGCAGTTCCAGTCTGAAGGCTTGCAGACTAGAGACCTAGGAGAGCCAGTGTTCCAGTTTCTGTCCAAAGGCAGCCTCCTGGAGGTTCTCTGTTGCTCAGGGAGGTCCCATCTTTTTATTCTATTCAGGCCTTCAACTGATTGGATGAGTCCCAACTGCATTGTTGAGGGCAGTCTGCTTTACTCAAGAGTCTACCGGTTTAAATGTTAATCTCATTCAATAGCACCTTCATGGAAGCACCCAGAGTAATGTTTGACCAGATGCTTGACCTGATGGCCCAGCCACATTGGCACATAAGATTAACCACCACACTAAGTTTAATGAAGAGGACAAGATTTATAGATTCTGGTCAAAATTGGTCAATACTTTTGTGCCTCTTAATAATAACATGACTGCAGCTCTTTCCAAAGTATTTTCACATACATTATCTCGATCTTCATGCAGATCTTGTTAGGTTATCAGAGTAGATATACAACCCCATTTGTTGAAAGAGAGTACTAAGACAGACAGAAGGAGACTTGCTCAAGGTCTCACAGCTAGTGAGGGGCAGGGCTATAATTTGTCCAGGTCCCTTAACTTCAAGCCCAAGCATTTCCCCCTTGGCCATTCTCCCCATGCCAGTTGAGTGATTCTGGAAATGGTTTTGAGAGCCTTGTGGCTTTTCTTCTTGCAACTATCATACTCCTTCTTGGAACCATTTTGTGATAAAGTTAACAGAATATATATTGGCAGAACCTAAAGGTCTTGTCCGATGATTCTAATGATGTCCCAAGGCAAAAAGAAAAGAAGGAAGGAAGAAAGAGGAGGAAGGAACAGGGGGTGGACGTTAGCAGCAAAAGAGTAATGTCAGAAAGTAATTAGAGCAGGACAAATGGATTGTGCTGCCATGTTCAAGGCTGTTATTTCTGTAGGCAGTGAGGAGGAAGGGCACTAATGCAATGTGACGGATCTGGAGCAAAACCCAGGGCACTGCGCAAACTGCAGAGACTCAACCAATGGCAGGGCTCAGATCGCAAGGTTTGACTGAACAATATTTGATATCTCAAAGAGTTGTTTCATGTTGTTTGGAAAAACTATTGTGTCAGGGGACCTACTTTCTTGATTTCAGCTTTTGGGAAACAGCCTCATGGTCCTGTGTAGGTAGTTAGTGTGTCCTAGGATAACTCTCATTCCAGCATTTTGTCCCTGCCACATCTCCAGGCTGGGCAGGGACATGATGCCAACAGGGGTTTGGAAGAGAAGATACCTAATATGAAATGACTTGGGTATTACCTATGCAGAAAGAGAATGAAATAAAAAAGGAGTCTTACCAATATGTAATTTGGTATTATGAAATCAGCCTCAAAAACGGCAGAAGGTAATACTCTCATCTGTCTAGGGACAGATGTGCTAGCCTAGATAACCTGTGTCTGTGATTCCAATGCTGCCACCATGTATACGGAAAGTGCCATAACCCTCGGAGAAGATAGAACTTCCTGTTTGCCTGGAAGGAGATCTTTACAAATCTCTCTCCCCTGTAAGTCACCATACCCTTGAGGTCTCTTACTAATTGCTGTCACTACAATGGCATGGTATTTAAGAGCCTTAATACTCAGACATTCCTGGATTCATATTCTAGCTCTGCTCTTTATGAGCTGTTTGACCTTGGGCAGCTTACCTAACTTCTCTGAGCCTCAATTTATTTATAAATTGGGATAATAAGCTTACTTCCAGACTTCTTATGAGAATTTGGTAAGATAATAACACTAATAACACATAAAACATTAGCACTGGTGCCAGGCAAAAATTAAGGACCCAGTAAGGGTAGAAGAAAAATTATGGGGTGGAAGGATATGTGATTGAGGGAGTGGGCGGGGCCTTAAGTTGTCTACCAAACAGGCCTCCGAGGGGAATTAGATATCTATTATTCATATCTCTGGTCTAAGCAGAGATGAATGGTTTAGCCCTTAAGACTCCACAGAATAGCTGAGGTAGGTCTAGAACAATTAAACTAGGGTTTCTTTATTAATACTAAGGTGATAGGAAGGGGAAATTAAGACAGAGTATTAAGGCAGAGTGTTATGATTCTAAAAAATTGGACTCACAAGGTATAGATAATTGCTACTGGTCATGTGAAGAGAATCACCTTTCATTCCTAGCTCTTGGCTTGCCTGAACTGCCGCTGATCTCCCACCCACATCCCCATTCCCACCCTAAGATCCTCTGACAGCTCAGAACTGACCGAAGATCAAGTCTTTATACCTTGCCATCATATCCTTACTTTTCTTCAGGTCACTTCATTTTGACAATTCTTTTTCTTGTCACGCCACCATCTCTGCAGACAGCTGACTGGTAAAGAGGGGCAAAAAGAATCCTGTCACTCCCTGCAGAGACAGACCTGTTATTTGGCACACTGCAAAGGGAAACATATTTCTGGATCTTTAGAAGTACTCTTTGCCTGGTGTTGGGGACATAGCCCCGTTATTAAGATACTGTAGTTCTGTTAGAGTGTTGAGTCTTCTGAGTTACTCCAACCATGGATTTATGAACTATTTTCCAAGGTCTGTTTCTCTATGCATAAAATTATATAAAAATTGAATCCACTTGTACGTTGTGCCTTGCTTGTGCTGGATCTGTGTATCTATGAGAAGGTCCCAGGAGGCAGAGGAGCTCAGTTTTGTGCTTTTTTGGTTAAATTTTCTAGTACCTTTATTGGTTGGCCCAGAATTCCAAAATTCTGTTTGTGGCTTGTGGCTTTTTTTCCTGATAGCCTTTACCTTCTCTGGGTACCCAAATCCTAAAGAATATGTCAGGTATGAAGACAAAAGTAAATCCCAAATATGTTATGGTGGTCCAGGATTTATGACTTGCTGATCTTATATCTTTTCTGGTTTACCAGTTATCTCTAAGGCCTTTCTTTCCAGAGAACATAATTAGGTAAAATTATCTCAGTTGTCAATGTTCAGTGCAAAGTGTTTTAGTTAACAGTTTGAGAGCCTTGATTTTTTTAGCTGTGATCAACAGAAAATGCTAAGGGAACTTTGACATTTTGCCTGCCTGAGCTTATTTTTCCATCTGTAAAATGGGAATGAACAAGATCAACCGCACTGTCAACCCTATTTAGTGTGACAGACACAGGAGTTTTCATACCGGACTAATTCTTTCTTAGCACAGTAACCTGCACCTAGTCAGTAAAAGAGAAGACTATGGGGAAATCATTGGTTGGTCATACTAGGCTTCTGTTGTTTTCTTAGTAGCTTGACTGATGCTGGAAAGGCCTGTGGAGACTGCAGATGCAAGTGGCTGTTTGTACTTTTTAGCAAAATGGTTGCCGAAACTAACCATTTTGCTCCCCCTCCCCCTCAAAAGTAAAGAATCTTCCGTATGGCTTATGTTTTGAGTTTTGTCTCCTGTCATTTCTCTGTAGTTTTTCTATGAAATGAAAATGAAATGCAGGATGCATTTAGAATAATTTCCGAAATAAGCCTTTTAAATTTTATAATTATTCTTCATAGATGTTAGAATCATTGAAGCTACATTGTGTGCTGAGCATTTTATGACCTACTGAACAGGAAATTTTTTGTTGCTTCTGGGAATTGCTTCTGGGATCCGTAATGATTTCACTTTTAGCTGGAGTGTATAAGGGGGGAAAAGCATCTTTTATTTAAAGTTTCTTAAATGCACATTTATTCAAAGTTAAAAAAAATTTAAAGCCCCTGTCCTTCGGTATTCAACTAAAGTGTGATCACTCTTTGGCGATTGTTCTTGGAATCTTGCAGTCTTGGCACATTTTTACTGCCACATTTATTGACTTAGTTATGTTTAGAATCTGAGCTCCAGTTGCTTTACTTGCTAGCAGTGGCTGTGGGCTAGTTATATTTCTTCTCTGAGCGTTATATTCCTTTTCTCTTCAAAGGGCATAATCCTTACTCTGCCTCACATGCTTGTGAAGGTCAAATAGAATAATGCAAGTGAAAGTCTTTTTTTCCCAGGAGCAAAGTATTACATGAGCTTAAAATAAGTGCATGGTTTATAAGGATATCTTTTCCCAACCCCCCCTTTTTTTTGTGGCAACTTCATTGACACATGTTTTACTGATTGTACAATTTAGTGTTGTTTGGTAAATTTACCCAAGTTGTGTAACCATTACCAGAAATCAGTTGTGGAACATTTTCATCATCCAGTAAGATCCCTTGTGTCCTTTAACTGTGTTAATCCTATTCACAACTTCCAATCCAGGCGATCCCTAATCTACTATCTGTCTCTGTAGATTTGCCCTTTTTGGACATTTGGTCTAAATGAAATCAAACAATATGCGTTCTCTCTGTATTGCTTCTTTCACGTGGTGTGATGGTATTGAGGTTTGTCCATGTCATTTGTATATGAGTAGTTCTTTGTATTTCTGAGTAACATTCCATTATGTGGATATATCATACATTTTGTCTATCCATTCACCAGTTGATGGACATTTAGGTTATTTCTAATTTTCTATTATTATGAATAATGTTGCTATGGAAATTCACATACAAGTCTTTGTGTGGACATATGTGTTCATTTCTCTTGAGTAAAAGGATGTATTTTTTAATTATAAAAGTAATACATATGACTTCTGAAGAATTCTTTATATATGGAAATATAAAACTTGGTCAGTGGTTACTCCCTAATTACATTTTCCAGAGGTGGTAATGGTAGTAATAATTACCATCTTCTGAATGATTTGAGCATTTGCTATATGCCAGGCATTGTGCTGCCTTACACATTCAATTCAGTAATTTCATATAACATATATATGAAATAAGCCTTTGAAGTTGATACTAGTTTCCCCTATTTTATGGATGAGGAAACTAAAATTTAAGAATTAAATGTAAAGTCACTCTTTACATTTAAATTTAGAATTTAAAAATTCTGACAGAGCCAGAATTTGAACTTGGGCGTTCTAGTGTTATGTTCTTCCAGACTTTCCAAAATATGCGGTTTTTTTAAAACAAAAATTATGTACTTATTTTATTCTGTAGCTTGTTTTAGTTCACTTAATATGTCTTAGAAATTATTCCATGGTGAAATTTATAGATCTGTCTCATTTTTATAGTTGCATAAATAGGTATGTCAGGATTTGTTTAATTCATCTTTTGTTAGTAGACACTCTGTTACTTTTTTCCTCCTCTATTATGAACAGGGCTTTAGCAAATAGCCTTGTATAATGCTTTGCTTACTTATGGTGTCACTTTTGTGGCATAAAGTCCTGGAAGTGGAATTTCCAAGTGAAAGAGTTTGTACATTTAGATTTTGGTGCTGTTAAATCCCCCTCCACCTCACCCCACCCCTGCAAAAAGTAGTAAATAACCCCCTCCGACTCCCTCGCCCCTGCATCAGGATGTAAGGAAACCTATTTTTGCAGCTTTAGCAATGCTGCATTATTACCTCCATAATGTGGTTATGTATTATTAATCATATAAAGTTCCAGAGAGAAGTTAACACGTCAGGAAAGGACAGTGGTGAATAGATGGTAAATTAAGTAGTTTCCAGCCTTTTACTAGGTAAGGATTTGACATTTATCTAGGCTCTCAAGAGCTGCAACATGAAGTAACCCAATCTGTAATTCATGTTAATTCAGGATTACCCACTCAGTTGATGATCTAAAAGGAACACCTAAGGCATTTCAGCCACAGCTGTTTCCGTTTTCTTGGATCTGTACCCTAACTGCTCTGGCCTGCTGGTTACGTTTCACCTCACTGCTGCCTACAGCATCCTTGCCTTGCCCCCAACTCTCTTTAAAGTGAAGCCAAGAAGGGAGATGAAAACTTGGACGTCTGTGACAGATATGCATGCTTGATACTTCCATTCATTCTTTAAGCAAAAACTGCCAAAGTGAGGCCAATGGCCTAATGCTATCCTTCTGTAGTCTTCCCAGAGGTAAGGCTCCATTCATCCCTGTTGCTCGCAAGATCCAGGTATGGTCTCTGGCCAGTATAGCACTATATACACCTGTGTAAGGGGAGCTATGTTTTCCATCCTGGCGCCAGTAAAAGAATCAAGGACACACAAGAGTGTTGGATGTTGCTAGTTGTGGATGATACCCAGTTGTCCTGCAGGAGCCAGGGCCTACCACACCTCTCAGATATTGGGAACCCTGATTAGCATTGCCCTGTGGTTTTTACCTTTATCTTCTGACCATCTCTTTCTTCTCCACTCCGTGCTTAGTGTCTTCATCCCTAGGCCCTGTTAGTCTGGGGGATGCTGCCCTCTGCTGGTGGACTGCAGGATACCCACAGCAGTTTAGATGGGTCTGATCACTAGAGGAACTTAGAAAGCTATATAGAGGCATAGTTATAAAGCTCTCTAGTCTCCAACTTCATGAACCAATCGTAAGACTTTCTGCTTTGAGAATAATTCAGCAGGCACTATAAAGTATACAAATACAGAGACTCTCATTGTAACATCTATAGTGGTTATAAAAGAGTAAAACCTAGGTGTCCAGCACAAGGGCTTGTACTTAGCTGCTAAAATTGGCCGTGTAAAAGACAACATAGAAGAATGAAAATACTTTTCACAAAAGAACATACCAACTGCAGACATGGTAAATATCTCTTTTGTAGGATAATGGCTAATCTGGAATTCTCAAGACTAGTTGTCAAAGCTGGGATGATTTCCTTTGATATTTCATTGATACTGTTAGTGGAATAGTATGCTCAGCATTTCTTTAGTATTGTTATATATCTGTATTTTCTCCTGAAACAAACATTTGACATTTCAGTGACCTGCTACAGACATTTGTATGGTGCATGGTCTTCCTGCAGACTTGATTTCCTAGGCCTTAGGTAGCAGCTGACTAAAACAGGCACCCCACCTGTGACAGGAACTTCCTAGGCAGCCTTTTCACCTGTGGTAGCTTTTATAATAGAATGGCCACATAGAGTGTAGACATTACTTTGTGTGATTTGATGAGACTGACTTGCCTCCCTGGTATTGGTCTCTGTACCTCAAAGGATGCCCAGTCGGATGGTGACAGCCTACAGTTTATTTCTGAGAATTAAAAAATTTTGTTTGTTTGTTTTGTTTTCTTTTAGCAGGGTGGGTAGTTAGGTTTATTTATTTTTAATGGAAGTACTGGGGATTGAAGCCAGGACCTCGTGCATGCACATACTACCACTGAGCTGTACCCTTCCCTCGAGAACTTTCTTTTTGTAAAGACCTATAAGGAGAGAAAGGAACCTTTTGCAAAACCAAAACTTCTGTTTTCTAAAACTAATCACCTCACTTGAATGAAAATAAAAAGTATTGACTCATATACCTTGATCCTTTTAATTTAACAAGTAAATTACTCTGTTTTCAACAGGGCTAGAACTAGAGTGAGGCAGATGAGATACCTACAGTACAAATTTTAAGACTACATTCATTCTCAGGGTCATGCAAGTTCAGGATCAGCCCTGTTTCTCAGTCCCTGAGTACCTCCTGTGTCAGGCCCTGTGCTCAGCCCTGGGGAAGACATCATTCTTGATATGATGGGATAGATTGTTTATCATGTTTTCTCAGTCTGAGCTTGGACCTAAAGCCTAGGCTCTGTCTAGCTCTATCTAGCTCTATCTAGCCTGGGTTCTGAAGGCAGCTGCCTGTTGGAGCAGGTTTTGATCAACCACCTGACTTTTAGCTGTGGGTTTTAGCACTAGAGGAGTAGCCCACTAATGACAGCCTGACTAAAATACAGAATGAGTCTCGCAGAGTGACAAAGTAAGGTCTAAAATGTCTGGTTTCTTATCTCCTTAATCGCTTCTCCATTTCTTAGCTTTTCCTATGTTGGTGAATATTTGAGTTTCTTCTGGCTTTTAAAAATTGTAACATGTTCCAGCGATCATCCTTATACCTGTATCTTTGTGAACATATATTTAAGTATTTCTGTAAGATAGAGTAGTAAAAGTGGGATCCTTGAGTGAAAGAGTGTGCATAGTTTAAATGTTGATAGATACTATAAGCTGTATTCAAGCCATGTATCAAATACCAACATAGTAAAGCATGCCCATTTTCTCAAGTCTTTTCCATCACTGAAATATTCACAGCACTTTAACTTTTTTGCCAATTTGATGGATAAGAAATGGTGTGTAATGATTGCTTTAATTTGAGTTTTTATTAGTGACCTTTTCAATATTGTACTGTAATCATATTAGGGCATCTTTGTTTGATGTTATTTCCCTATTGGAGTGTTTTGGTGTCTGCCTTTCAGAAGTGAAACATGTATATAAATGCAAATATGATCATCTTTTCCTAAATGATGTCTGGACTTTATGCTTAGACTTCCTCCTCCTCATAATAAAATCTATATATTCTCATATTTTCTTATTCTGATACTTCTCCAATTCAGTTTTTTGTTTTTGTGATTAGTTCTTTTATATCTCATGGAAATCTGTTTGATGAGGTATCAATGCATTTTATTGCCAAAGGAGAAAGAATGAATTTTTAGTTTAGAAAGATAATAATAATGAAAGCAGTATGCCCTTTTCGTAGGGATTACATTTGGATTATAGACTTGGGGCCAGGCTACCCCTTTCCTCTCCCCTCTGGTCCAATTATACATCCTTTTCTTACTATCTTTTTTTTTTAAGTACATGTTATTTTTACTAAAAATAATAATTATATGGCACTTCTGTTTATAAAATATTTGCACGCATATTCTGATTGGTTCTTCAGAATACTTCTGAGTAAGGACAATAAGTATAATTAAACCCATTTTACTGTTGAAGAAGTTTAAGATTATGTAAGTAATAAGTAGCAGAGATTTTTCTGGCTCTGATTATTCCAGTTATGGAATAGCATACAGTTGTCCAAATTCCAAGAACATTTGAATATTGACCTATAATCATTCTTTTGTTGTTCATCTCTTTAAAAAAGGTTTGTAGTTTAGTGTCTGCTTGCAAGATTTTGCATCGTCCTGCGGGAAAAAAAAGAATAAAACAGTATACCTCACAAATGTTTCTTAAGTGCTTTGTGGAAGGACGGAGAGAGTTGGAAGCTAGAATTTAACAGGACTTTCCTGAAGTTGAAATAAACAATTGTGTTGCTGCTTGCTTGCTAACCTTTTACATTTTCCAGTATCTGGCCTTTGTGGAATTCTCCATCCATACATTTAACATTTTGAGGGAGCTGGATGGATCTTTCATAGAAGGGTATTTCACCTGCAGTTCTGTACCTGGCTCGCATTCCAGAGCCCCACCTGTGTGCCTGCTCCCAGTTGCCTCTCAGAGGTCTATCACACATTTTCATTTTGCTGAGGGTTGATTTTCAAATCACTGTGACTTTTGTAGTGAAGCCCTTACTGTTAAAAGTACCTACTCGTTTTCTTTTTGTTTTAATTTTTCTTTTTAATAGGTCATTAAAGTAATGGCACTACAGCATGTTAACCTGGAAGTTTAGCAAATTCTTTTTATGCTGCATTCATGTGAGAATTCTCAATGTTAAATGATACAGGATCTAAGCTCTCCAACTTTGAATTAACTTCTGCTGAACAGAGATATTCAAAGAAATCCAAGTATCTTTTTTTTAATTGAAGTATAGTTGATTAACAGTGTTAGTTTCAAGTGTACAGCAAAGTGATTCAGTTTTATATTTTTTATGTATATTCTTTTATAGATTCTTTTGTATCATAGCTTATTACAAGATAATTGAATACAGTTCCCTGTGCTGTATAGTAGGTCTATGTTGTTTATTTTATATGTAGTAGTGTGTATCTTTTAATCCCAAACTCCTAATTTATCCCCACTCCCACCCCCAACTTCTCCTCTGGTAAACATAAGTTTGTTTTCTATGTCTGTGAGTCTATTTCTGTTTTGTGAATAAGTTCATTTATATCTTGTTGTTAATGGAGGTACTGGGGATTGAACTGAGGGCCTTGTGCATACCAAGCACACTGTCTACCACTGAGCTGTACCCTCCTACCCCCTGTATCATTTTGTTTAGATTCCACATAAAAGTGATATCATATGATATTTATTTTTCTTTATCTGACTTACTTCACTTAGTATGATAATCTCTAGGTCCATCCATATTGCTGCCAGTGACATTATTTCATTCCTTTTTATGGCTGAGTAGTATTCCTGTGTGTGTGTGTGTGTGTGTGTGTGTGTGTGTGTGTGTACACATACTACTGTATTCCATTGTGTATATATGACCTATATATAGAAAATGTCATGTGTATATATGTATATGACATTTTCTGTATCTATTCATCTGTCAGTGGACATTTAGGTTGCTTCTATGTCTTGACTGTTGTAAAAAGTGCTGCTATGAACATTGGGGGTGTATGTATCTTTTTGTTGTTGTTTTTTTAATGAAATATAGTCAGTTTACAGTATGTCACTTTCTGGTGTACAGCATAATGTTTCAGTCATAATTATACAAACGTATTTTTATTTTCGTATTCTTTTTCATTATAGGTTACTACAAAATACTGAATATATTTCCCTGTGCTATACAGAAGAAACTTGTTGTTTATTTGTTTTATATATAATAGTTACTATTTGCAAATCTGAAACTCCCAATTTATCCCTTCCCACCTCTTTTCCCCTCCCCATGCCTGTAACCATAAGTTTGTTTTCTGTTTCTGTGAGTCTTTCTGTTTTGTAAATAAGTTCATTTGTGCCTCCTCCTCCCCCTCTTTCTCCTTCGATTCCATGTAAGAGTGATATATGTTATTTTTCTTTCTCTTTGTGGCTGATTTTTTATGATGATCTCCAGGTCCATCCATGTTGCTGCAAATAGCATTATTTTATTCTTTTTTATGGCTGAGTAGGGGTGTGTGTGTGTGTGTGTGTGTGTGTCTGTATACCACATTTTCTTTATCCATTCATCTGTCATTGGACATTTAGGTTGCATCAATGTCTTGGCTATTGTAAATAGTACTGCTATGAATACTGGAGTGCACGTATTTTTTTTGAATTAGAGTTTTCTTCAGATATGTGCTCAGGAGTGGGATTGCTTGATCATATGATAACCCTATTTAGTTTTTTAAGAATCTCCATAGTGGCTGCACTAAACTACATTCCTAGCAACGGTGTAGGAGAGTCCCTTCTCCACATCCTGCCAGCATTTATTGTTTCTGAACTTTTTATTGATGACCATTCTGACTGTTGTGAGGTGATATGTCATTGTAGTTTTGATTCGCATTTCTCTAGTAATTAGCAATGTTGAGCATTTTTTCATGTGCCTTTTGGCCATCTGGATATGGAGAGATGGCTGTTTAGGTCTTCTGTACACTTTTTGATTCCATTGCTTTTTTTGTTTTTTTTTTAATTAAGCTGTATGAGCCGTTCGTATATTTTGGAAATTAATTCCTTGTCGGTTGTATCATTTGCAAATATTATCTCCCATTCTGTAGGTTGTCTTTTCATTTTGATGATGATATCCTTAGCTGTGCAAAAGCTTTTTAAATTTAATTACGTCCCTATGTTTGTTTTTGCTTTTATTTCCATTACTCTAGGAGCTGGATGGAAAAAAATACTGCTGCAATTTATGTCCAAGAGTGTTCTGCCTATGTTTTCCTCTAGGAGTTTTATAGTTTCCAGTCTTACATTTAGGTGTTTAATCCATTTTGAGTTTATTTTTGTATATGGTGTTAGAGAATGTTCTAATTTCATTCTTTTACAGGTAGCTGTGGGTAGTTTTCCCAGCACAGTTTATTGAAGAAATTGTCTTTTCTCCACTGTACATTCTTGCCTCCTTTGTCATGGGTTAATTGACCATAAGTACATGGGCTTATTTCTGGACTCTTTATCCTGTTTTGTTGATCTATGTGTCTGTTTTTGTGCCACTACTATACTGTTTTCATGACTGTAGCTTTGTAGTATAGTCTGAAGTCAGGGAGTGTGATTTTCCCTAGCTGCATTCTTCTTTTTCAAGATTGTTTTGGCTATTTGAGGTCTTTTGTGTTTCTATACAAATTTTAACAAATTTTTTGTTACAGTTCTGTGAAAAATGTCATTGATATTTTGATAGGGATTGCATTGAGTCTGTATATTGCCTTGGGTAGTATAGCCATTTTAACAACATTGATTCTTCTGATCCAAGAACACGGTTTATCTTTTCATCTGTTTTTGATTCTTCTGATCCAAGAACATGGTTTATCTTTTCATCTGTTTGTGTCCTCTTCAGTTTCTTTCATCAGTGTCTTATAGTTTCTGGAGTGCAGGTCCTTTGCCTCCTTTGGTAGGTTTATTCCTAGGTATTTTATTCTTTTTGGTGAGATGATAAATGAGATTTTTGCCTTAATTCTTTTTCTGCCATTCCATTCTTAGTGTATAGAAATGCAACTGGTTTCTATATATTAATTTTGTATCCTGCAACATTGATGTAGTTCCTGGTAGTGTCTTTAGGATTTTCTATGTATAGTATCATGTCATCTGCAAACAGTGACAGTTGTACTTCTTTCCATTTTGGATTCCTTTTATTTCTTCTTTTTCTCTGATTGCTGTGGCTAAGGCTTCCCAAACTATGTTGACTAAAAGTGGCAAGAGTGGGCCTTGCCTTGTTCCTGATGTTCAGAGGAAATGCTTTCAGCTTTTTACCATTAAGTATGGTATTGTCATATATGATCTTTATTATATTGAGGTATGTTCCCTCACTGTCCACTTTCTGGAGAGTTTTTATCATAGATTGATAATGAATTTTGTCAAAGCTTTTTCTGCCTCTATTGAGATGATCGTATGATTTTTATTCTTCATTTTGTTTATATGGTGTATCACAAAGATTGATTTGCAGATATTGAAAAAACCCTTGCATCCCTGGGGTAAATCCCATTTGATCACTATGTATGATCCTTTTAATACATTGTTGGAGTCAATTTGCTAGTCAATTTTGTTGAGGATCTTTGCATCTGTATTCATAAGTGATAGTTGCCTGTAATTTTCTTTTTCTGTTATATCTTTGTCTGGTTTGGGTATCAAGGTGATGGTGGCCTCATAGAGTGAGTTCGGAAGTGTTCTTTCCTCTGCAATTTTTTGGAATAGTTTCAGAAGGATAGATGTTAACTCTTCTCCAAATGTTTGGTGGAATTCACCTGTGAAGCCATCTGGTCCTGGACTTTTGTTTGTTGGGAGTTTTTAAATTACTGATTCAATTTCAGTACTGGTAATTGGTCTATTCATATTTTCTGTTTCTTCCTGGTTCAGTCTTGACAAATTGTACCTTTCTAAGCAATTGTCCATTTCTTCTAGGTTGTCCTTTTTGTTGGCATATAGTTGCTTATAGTAGCTTCTTATGGTCCTTTGTATTTCTATGGTGTTGGTTGTAACTTCTCCTTTTTCATTTCTGATTTTATTAATTTGGGCCCTCTCCCTTTGATGAGTTCCTCTCCTTGATGAGTCTGACTAAAGGTTTATCTTTTTTTTTTTATCTTTTCAGAGGACCAACTTTTAGTTTCATTGAGCTTTTCTTTTCCTTTCCTTTCCTTTTCTTTTCTTTTCTTTTTTTTTTTTTTTTTTTTTTTTTTAGTCTCTATTTCATTTATTTCTACTCTGATCTTTATGACTTCTTTTCCTTTTACTGACTTTGGGTTTTGTTTGTTCTTCTTTCTCTAATTGCTTTAGGTGTAAGGTTAAGTTGTTTGAGATTTTTCTTGTTTCCTGAGGTAAGCTTTTATCACTATAGACTACCCTCTTAGAACTGTTTTTGCTGTGTCCCAAAGGTTTTGGATCATTGTGTTTTCATTTTCATTTGTCTCATAAAGTATTTTTTGATTTGTTCAGTGATCTGTTGGTTGTTTAGTAGTATGTTGTTTAGCCACCACGTGTTTGAGGTTTATGCATTTTTTTCCTTGTAGTTGGTTTCTAATCTCATAGTGTTATGGTCAGAAAAGATGCTTGATATGATTTCAATTTTCTTAAATTTACCAAGGCTTGCTTTATGGGCCAGCATGTGATCAATTCTAGACAGTGTTTTGTGTGCATTTGAGAAGAATGTGCATTCTGCTACTTTCAGATGGAATGTTCTGTAAATATCAATTAAGTCCACCTGGTGTAATGTGTTATTTAGGACATGTATTTCCTTATTGATTTTCTGTCTGATCTGTCAGTTGATGTAAGTGGGATATTAAGGTCCCCCACTATTATTGTGTTATTGTTGACTTCTCCTTTTGTGTCTGTTAACAGTTGTCTTATGTATTGAGGTGCTATTACGTTGGGTGCATATATATTTACAGTTGTTATATCTTCTTCTTGGATTGATCCCTTGAGCATTATGTAGTGTCCTTCTTTGTCTCTTGTAACAGTCTTTATTTTAAAATCTATGTTGTCTGATACAAGTATTGCTACTCCAGCCTTCTTTTGATTTCCATTGGCATGGAATATCTTTTTCCATCCCCTCACCTACACTTGTATGTGTCTTGAGCTCTGAAGTGGATCTCTTGTAGGCAGCATATATATGGGTCTTCTTTTTATATGCATTTAGCCAGTCTCTGTCTTTTGGTCGGAGTGTTTAATCCACTTACATTTAAGGTAATTATCAATACTTATGTTCTTATTGTCATTTTGTTCATTGTTTTGGGTTTGTTTCTGTAGGTCTTTTTTTTTTCTTTCTCTTTGTTCTCTTCTCTTGTCATTTGATGACTGTAGAGTTACATTTGGATTCTTCTTTTTATGTGTGTGTATCTATTATAGATTTTTGGTTTGTGGTTACCATAAAGTTTTGTTACAGAAATATACACACACACACACACCATTATTTTCAGTTGCTGATACTTTAATTTCAGGTATGTTTTAGATATCCTGCATTTGTACCCTCCTCCTTCACAATTACTTTTCTTGTTTCTAGTTTTGGCTTTCTCTTTTTTACCTACAAAAGTTCCTTTAACATTTGTTGGGAAGCTGATTTTGTGGTACTTAATTCTTTTAGCTTTTGCTTAACAGTGAACCTTTTGATTTCTCCATCAAATCTGAATGAGAGCCTTGCTGGGTGGAGTATTCTCAGTTGTACGTTTTTCCCTTTCATCACTAAATATATCATGCCACTCCCTTGTGGCCTGTAGAGTTTTTGCTGAAAAATCAGCTCATAACCTTATGGGAGTTCCCTTGTATGTTACTTGTTGCTTTTCTCTTGCTGATTTTAATACTTCTCCTTATTTTTAATTTTTGTCAATTTGATTACTATGTGCCTTGATGTGTTCCTCTTTGGGTTAATCCTGTGTGGGACTCTTTGCTTCCTGGACTTAGGTGACTGTTTCCTTTCCCAAGTTAGGGAATTTTTCAGCAATTATCTCATCAGATATTTTCTGAGGTCCTTTCTGTCTCTATTCTCTTTCTGGGACTTCTGTAATGCAAATATTAGTGTGCTTCATGTTAATCTTAAACTATCCTCATTTCTGTTCATTCTTTTTCTTTTTTCTGTTCTGCTATAGTGATTTTTGCTACTCTGTCTTCTAGCTCACTGGTACATTCTTCTGCCTCATTTAGTCTCTTCTTGGTTCCTTCTAGTGTATTACTCATTTCAGTAATTGTTTTCTTCAACTGTCTTTGGGTATTCTTTATATTTTCTAACTCTTTGCTAAAAACTTTGCTCTGTCCATCTGTTCTTGTGCGTTCTCCGATCATCTTCACAGTCATTACTCTAAACTCTTTCTCGGGTTGATTGTCTATCTCCTCATTACTTATTCTTTCTGGATTTTATCTTGTGCCTTTGCCTGAAACATATTCTTTTGGTGCCTCATATTGTCTAAATTTCTGTTTGTATTTTTTTGTAGGTTAGTTAGGTTCTCTACCTTGGAGAAGTGCCCCTCTGTAGGAGAAGTCCTACACATCCCAGCAGTGCACTCTTCTCTTGTCACCCAAGGGCCAGGATCCCGCTGATCCCAGCTGGCCTGCATTTGTGGATTTCTTCCACAGGCTTTGGGATTGTTATTCTCTTAATTCTGGTATGTGCTCCCTGGTGGATGAGGTTGGACTAGAGGCTGTACAGGATTCCTGGCAGGAAGAGTCGGTGCCTGCCTATTGCTGCGTGAAGCTTGATCCTGGCCCTCTGGTGGGCAGAGACATGTCTAGAGGTGGCCATGGGCTCAGGAAGTCTGCTGATGACTGGGGCTGTGTTCCTGCCTTTATATTGTTTGGCTTGAAGTTTCCCAGCACTTAAGCCTATAGGCTGTTGAGTGGGGCTAGATCTTAGCACTAGTGATCCAAACAAGATGTCAGCCTCCAGCAAAGCTCATGTAGATGAACACTCCCCAGATGTCCACCACCAGCTTTTATGTCCCCAGGGTGAGCCACAGCCTCCCCCCACCCCACCAGAAGACCTTCCAAAACCAGCAGGCAGGTCTGGCCCAGGTTCCTATGAAATCACTGCCTCTGCCCTTCGTCCCGGCACATGCAAGTTTCTGTATGTGCTTCCCAAGAGAGTGAAGTCTCTATTTCCCCCAGTCCCATGGAGCTCCTGCAGTTAAGCCCCTCTGGCCTTTAGAACCAGATGTTTTGAAGTCTCCTCCTCCAAATGCCAGAACCCCGGACTGTGGAGCCTGACGTGGGGCTCAGAACTCTCACTCCTGTGGGAGGGCTTCTGAAGTTTAATTATTCTCCAGCTTGTGGGTTGCCCACCCAGGGGTTATGGGGCCTGATTATATCATGAGTATGCCCTGCACCCCTCTCCCCCACTGCCATCCCAATGTGGTTCCCTCTTTATGTTTCCAGTTGAAGGTGATCTTTTTTTGCTAGATTCCGGTCTTATTTTCTGTTGGTCGTTTAGCAGTGGATTGTGGTTTTGTTGTAGTTGTGAGAGGAGGTGAGCTTGTGGTCCTACTAGTCTGCCATCTTTACCAGAAATCACTCCTGAGCGAATCTTTTCAGGGTATGATTTCTTGGCAGGCAGGTTCTTACATTGATGTGATTTGAAACTGACCCATCTGCTAACCCAGTTAACTAACTTGAAGGAGAGGAGTTTACTACTGTATAATGTTCAGATATGAGCTCCTTCTGCCCACAAACCTGATACTAATCCCTTTGGCTAGAGTGTCATTTAAGTCCTGCAAAGATGCTTGTGTTTTGATCCAAGCAACATTACCAAGAGAAGATGCTCGGCAAATCCTAGGAAAGCATTTCCTGCAAGTCTTTGATCTCTCTTCAGGTTGGGGGGGGTGGTTCTTTATCTGCTTTCCATACTGGTTTGTCCTCATAAAGCTGAGTCCTGGGTGAGGTCTATGGAGGGTCTGCATAATTCACTACTTTTACTCCAAATGAAGGTTGATTCCCTGGAATCTGGGTGGGCTTGAGGTGGGGGGTGAGAGGACAGGAGAGAGAAGTGATACAATTCACCAAATGGGAATCCTTCCCTTTTTACCTGACATCTGGTTTTATTTCCTCATTTGGCTTTATTTGGAAACCTTATCAAAAAGCAAAATTCTTTGGGATACTATTAAGCTGAGCAATACAGCTGCACAACTCAGCTATCACTCACTCCAGGAAGCACTTCCAGACTTTTTGTTCAATTCATCAAATAATCAAATATATACTAGGAACCAAGAACAATGGTGAGCTGCTCCTACCCCAGGTGAAATAAGGACATCTCTTCTGAGCACACCTTATATTTTGTCTTCCCTCTTCTAAAATACATATATATATTTCTCTCCCACTGGTTTGAGCTCCTCAAGGGTAGTTGTCTTGACTCACTCACCTCTAGCTTGGCATCAAAAGGAATTGCTTATTGTTGACCTGCTCAGTATGCTGAATTCTTTGTCTCTAATTCTGGACCAAAGAAGGGAGAATGATCTTTGTTTAAAATCACTTTATTGAGATATGATTAACAAGTTTAATGTATACAATATGATGAGTTTATAGACAAGTATACACCTGTAAAACCATCATTAAAATCTATGCCATAAACTTACCCATCACTTCCAAAAGTCTCCTCCTGCCTTCTTATTTATTATTAGTATTAGTATTTGTGATAAGAACATTTCACGTAAGATCCTACCTTCTTAGCAAAATTTTAGGTACACAATACAGTATTGTTAACTATAAGCATTATGCTGTACAGTAGATCTCTAGGGCTTACTCATCTTGTATAACCAGAACTTTGTACCCTTTGACTAGTACTTCCTGCTTACCCCTTCCCACTCTCCCCAGGCCCTGGCAACCACCATTCCATGGGAGAGAGCCTTTGATGGCTGCTACGGGTTTCCTCTCCTGCATTCGTGTCTGAGCATGTACTGTCTCACTAAGGGCTTGAGGACAGAGCTTCTGTGGTGAACCTAACTCACTGTGCTTAGGAGTAAAGAAAATAATAATTATTGCTAAGTTTGCTGGGCCCATGATAGGTACTTAATAATGTGATAAGTATTTTACATATATTCTCAACCAAAATAGCCTGATTCCCCCCCCCCTTTTTTTGTAAGGAAAGTGAGCCATAGAGAAATGAAGAAACTGCTTTGTACTATGGAACCTTTAACCTCAAAAGCCCACTATATCAGGACAGAAATAGACTCATAGACATAGAGTACAGACTTGTGGTTGCCAGGGGGGCGGAGGGTGGGAAGGGATAGACTGGGGTTTCAAAATTGTAGAATAGATAAACAAAATTATACTGTATAACACAGGGAATCACAGAGGAAAAAATGTGATAATGAGTGTGTATATGTCCATGTAAGACTGAAAAATTGTGCTGAACACTAGAATTTGACCGAACATTGTAAAATGATTATAAATCAATAAAAAAAAAGTTTAAAAAAAAAGCCCACTGTATCTACCTCCTTCTTCCCCTTCCCTGCAGTAAGTTTGAATGAATGCTAAGACTGAAGGGTGCAGGAAGGAGACATTTCCAGGTGGTACCCCAAAATAGCACTCTAAACTGAGATTCAAACTTGGGGTCAAAAGCACATCTCCCCTCAGTTTGGTCTTGGTCTCATTAAAATGTCCAATTAGATAAAAGTAATCTGCCCAGTTATCTTCCACAAGATGGCAAAGTTTTTTCCAACTCTTGTAGTTTACTTATGAATTACCTACCTCCCATTCTCCCACAGAATGATCAGTGTCCTGAGTCATCTGCCTCCATCAGTGAGGTTAACCGTGTGCTTAAGGTACTACCACATGGCCTCTCAGAATAATTTGATGAGAAATATAGCCCAGTGTATGAGGTGGGCACTTGTATACTTTTGATATACTTTATTCTGGTGGATATTTTGGCAGTACGTGTGAAAAATTTAAATGTGCATAGATTGACTTAGTTAACCACTTCTGGCAAGTATGTCCTGAGAAGCTAATCTGAATCAACAAGTCATGTAAAGTTTTTTGTCATAGTTGTTAAAATATTGAAAAATTTGAAGCAGCTCAACTGTCCAGTAAAGTACTGTTTAAATTATGCAACATCCATTAATGGAATACTTTGCTGCTGTTAAATAGAAACTTTATAAACAATAATTATTAAATATATTATTATATAATACATATTTAGTATAGAATGCATTATATAATATATGTATTTGTTAAAGATGATACAATCTTTAAATATTTAAATAATATTTGACAGCATTGGAGAATATAATATACTGAGTAAAAAAGAAGAGAGAAAACTATGTGCAATATGTTGACTTGAGTGAAAAAATTGAAAGTATATGTATACACACAGAGGAAAACAAAGATGGCAGGAAGTACACCAAACTGTAACTAATATTAATTGTGCTTCTTTTTAGGTAGTGGGATTAAAAGTGTTTTTCTTCTTTATATTTTTTCCTGCTGAACACATACTACTTTATAATAAGAAAAGAAATATTAGTCTGAATAATATTAACCATAAGTTTATTGATAATTTACTGTATGCCAGGCATTGTGTTGAACAGTTTCTGTAATTTTTAACTCCTTTAGTTCTTGCAGAGACTCTGGGATGTAGGTACTGTTAACCCATTTTATAGATGAGGGTATTGAGACCAATGTTGTGTGGTTTTCCTAGAGTTACATAACTAGTAAAAGCAAGATTCAAAATTTGAATCTGGGTTTAACTCCGAAACTTGCTTGCTTACCCTCTTTATTCTATTTTCTCACATTAAAAAAAAAATGAAATAGTTCTGCACATGAGAGAATGAGGGTTAAGTCCAGCTCCAAGATGTCCTGAAACAGCCTAAAGGGTTTATTCTCCATTGTATTGGAGTATATAGCCCAGCCTCTCATATCTCTGCTGCCTTTGCCCAACATGTTTAAATGTCAGGCTAGCAAAAATCTGAATTCCAAAGTCCTGAATTGGAAAAAATTTAAGATTCTTCAGAGGAGAAGATGAGCGAATACAAACAGAGGCAGCATGTACTAGGAAAGTAACAGGGAAGCAAGCCCCCTTTTCCTCAACGTGCCAAGCAGTGGCAGGTTGACCCTATTGACAAGGAGATGCCCAAGGCCCACTGGGGTTAGACAGGCTGCCAGTGGGAGAGTGAGGGTGCAAACCTGATGGCCTTGGAGTCTGCTAAATTCTCTCACGGATGTGTGAACATAGCATTGTGTTATATTGCTAAAGATAATTTCAGATACTTTGATCTGTGTACTTATTTTTATTTAATGAATAACTCTGTGGAGTAACTGTTCCGTTTAACAGAGATAGAAGCTGAACTCAGAGAATTGATGGTACCTCGCCCAAATTTGTAAAAGTAGTGCAAGTTGTGTAGTGGTATTTAATTCCAAAGTATCTAATTTCAGGCTGCCTCTAATTTTAGTTAGCTCTTTCTATAGAATTATGGATTCCTTGGAAGCATAGGCCTTTTAATTTTTTTAAATTCATCAAACATGAATCAAATACAGTCAACTCTCTGTATCAGCAGATTCCACATTCATGGATTCAATCAATCATAGGTCAGAAATATTAAACATTTTTAAAATTCCAGAAATTTCCAAAAAGTGAAACATGAATTTGCTGCCTACTAGCAACTATTTACATAGCATTTACAGTGTATTGGGTATTATAAGTAGAGCCGACTTGAAGTATACAGGAAGATGTGCATAAGTTATATGCAAATACTCTACCATTTTATGCAAGGGATTTGAACTTGAGCATCTGTGGATTTTGGTATCCCTAGAGGTCCTGGAATTAACCCCTGTGGATGCCTAAAGACCAAGTGTACCCATTTTGTGCCAGGTTCTGTGGTAGGTGCCAACAATACAAAGATGAACCAGGTTATTTCCCCATCCTTGAAATACTCACAGATTGATGAGCAGGCAGGTGTGCAAAGGGATGGAACTGTGGAACTTCATAGAACTGGAACCTTTAAGGCAGGTAAGAATTAGAGATTTCTTGGAAGATGTAATGTCTGAATTAGCTGAGAATTAAATAAATAATGGAAACTAGCCAGGCAAAAGGAACAGTACATGCAAACGCACATTTGGGAAACTGCAAATAAGACCATTTGTTGAGCGCACTAGGAATATGAGAAAGGAAAATGAATAGGTTGACAAGAGGCTCGATCAGAACCTTGTAAGCTTAGGAAGTTGCTTTATTCTAAGAGAAATGCCACATTTTTAAATGGGAGGATCATAGATTTGAGTTTTAGAAAGCAGCCAGAGTGAAGAATGGATTTGGGAGGAGTCGTGGTAGAAAGATAGGAAAAAAATAGGAGCTAACAAGACAGACCTATAAGAAAAAGCTCTTGAAATAAGCCAGATGAGAGATAACAGTGACCGAGAATAGGACAGTGGAGATGAAAATAAATATATGGATTCAGGAGTTTTATTTGTTTTACTTTATGCTGTTAGGTTTTTATATGTACATAGAAATATAATGAGTCTATGTACTCAGCCTCAACAATAGTCATCACCCAGCGGCTAATCCTATCCCACCCATATCTTTACCTCCCCACCCACTTCCATGTTATTTTGAAGCGAATCTCAGGTATCATATCATTTCATCCATAAATATTTTAGTATGTGTCGCTACAAGATTTTTTTAATCTTTATATTTCTCCTCCATCTCTTTTCCCCTTCTCATTTAATTTAAGAGATTGTGATTTGTCTTGGTTAATTTACAGCAGCCCAGATTTTGCTGATTGCATCCATCTGATGTAGATGCATACGTTCCTCTGAACATATGGTTTTGTAGTTCTTTGAATCTAGAGGCTTGATCACCTTCAGGTTCAACTTTTTGAGCAAGACTTCTTCATGGAGATGTTGAGTTCTTCCATCAGAATATATATACTGTCTTGTTCTTTTTGTTATTTAAGTAGCTGTTGATAATATCCAGGCCCCATTACTTCACAATAACATTCTAATTCCAGTGTTTCGTTTTCATTTATTAGCTAGAATGTTTCTATAAAGAGAAATTTCCCTTTTGCTGCTGATTACCCTGTGGTGTATCTCATTTAGGAGAGGCAGGGTAAATACTTGATTCTTTCTCTTTAGTATAATAATTTTTAAAATGCTATGTTAATTCCCTAGCATCCTTCAATGGTGACAAAATTTTAGAGTCATTAAGTCATGTGTTTCAGTTAATTGTAATTATTCTTTTTTAAAAGATAATCAAATTGTCTCATCTTTGGTTAGAGAGCAGCTGATTCAGCAGCTTTTGAGGAGACCGGAAAAGCAGAAATGATGATAGGGTTGAATGTGGGTGAGCCTAAAGGGGAGAAAGGAGTCAAGGAGAGTCCCAGGGTGGTTGAGGCTGTTCACTCAAACAGGAAGCTGAGAAAGAAGAGCAGGTTTTAAAGGGTGGACATGCCTGGACTTGTCAGATGCCTATGATAGATGCATCTAGGTAGAGTTGTGCAGGAGGCAGTTGGATATCAAGATGTGAAGCTTAGGGGAGCAATCCATGACTCCAGGATCCAGGATATGGCTCAGTCACTATGTGTAGTTGACTCAGATTACAATTATGTATGCTATATCTTATTTGATAAAAAATCAGTCTCTTTGCCAACTGAAGCTAGACTTTGCCCTAAAGAAAGATTATTAAGCCCCTGTTGCCTTCTGTTTTCCTTGTGCTTATCTCTGTAGAGTCAGGTTCAATCCCTAGGAGAGTAGGAAAGTCAGAGTTGGTTATAGGTAGGATTGCCACTTGGCCGGTTTACAACCGGTCCTGTTGGTTTTCAGATTTATTACACCCAATCCCTCAATTAGAGGAGAGCTCTGTGTATGGGTAGGATTTACTGGAGTTGGAATTAAGACCAGGTGAACTGGTTCTAGCTTTGCAGGAATGGCCTAGGGCAGTCTTTTTGTGAATATGTGTATTCCTGAAGGATTTTCTTTCCCTCTCCCATGTTCCTGCTCTTTGAAGCAACTTCTTCCCTTTCTTCCTTCCTGTGGTCAACAAATATTCATTGATTACCTGCTTTGTGTCAGGCCCTCATGATAAAACAGTGAACAAGAATAGAGAGCATAGTCCCTGCCTTTATATAGCCTGGGAATCTAGCGGGAGATAAAAGTATGTGTTATATATGTTAATCAAAAGATCACCAGCAGCATATGATTCCATCCTAATACAAGAACTCAGTAAATAGAACATACTGGTCAGAAATCTTTTATTACCAGTACTGGGTCTTCATTATTGGAAGATCAGTGTGCAGTAGGTTTACAAATGAGAAAATACGTATAAAACAAAGGACCTGACACATAGGGACTCTGAAATGGAGTTTGTCTAGAGGAGAAAAACCTCTTCTGAAGTAAGATGAAAGAGTTAGAAAATGTGAAATTGAAGTAGAATATGAATACACCATTAAGTTTAATAGAACTGAACACTGTCTACCCACCTACATAACACACATACCAAAAACCTTGTAATTGCTTTAGCATATTATTAATGCCTTCTATATGATATATGCTAATCCAAGGCTGGGCTCTGAAATTACCAAAGCTTGACTCTTTGGGGTTATATTCAGATACTAAGGAAGATACAACTACAAAATAAAAACACTAGGTGACTTGTATTATTATGGTATATTTTTAGGGATCTGGGCAGCATGAAAGAAGGGTGTGGTTTGACCCTGATTTGAGGGCTGGGAAGATGGAGTCTTGGAATACCTCACAGTGGAGGTGATACTTAAATTGAGTCCAGAAAGATGAGTAAGTGGTAGTGGAAACCATAAGGAAGCAGCAAGAGTAGTTATTTCAGGCAGATGTTACAGTTTAGCAAACTTGGAATACAGGTGGGTAAGTATGGCTGGAGTGATGGTTGTGTACAGGGAGTAGTGGTAAATAAAGCCAGAGACAGGGGCTGGATTGTAAGAGCGTTGGGAGCGTGGACCTTTATACTATAGGTGCCTGGGAGCCATTGACTGGACACAGTCAGATTATTCACAGTTGGAAGTTCTTGTCTTGTAGGCCTTTGTCCAGAGTCCTCACTTACACAGAACTGAGTTACTTGTAGGCAGAAATCTCTTTCTGTGTCATCTTAACTTTTTTTTCCCTCTCTGTCAGGCAAATGGATAGGTAGATAAATGAAACAGCAATAAGAAGTCAAGGCTGAGGCCAGAGTCTTTCTGGAAAGTACTGAGTTTCAAGTGGTCTTCCTTTTTAGGGGAATCAAAGGAGAAAGTCTCTCTTCCATTTGCCCTGCCCTCAAGTCTTGCTTTTTACTACTGTGATCTTTCTTACTTCATTTACATACGTTGCTTAACAGCAGTTTGAGCTGTTGCTGTATTCAGAGCTGCAGCATTTATTTGCATTAACCTCTGCACTTAATTGTGAAGAAGGTGGACAGGTAGGGCTGCCATATGGGATGAATAAATCCCAACTTGTTCAAACTTCTCAGGAGACACAGTAGTTGGCTATATTTGTGTTTATATACTATATGTCTTTTTCTTTTCCTTTTCTTTTCATTCAAAAGGGATGATTTATTCATACAATAATCAGTTCTTAATTGTGATACTTTAAAAATCCATGTACAACATCTTGACTGGGAAATTACGGAGATTTTTTGATGGAGGCCTCACTCTTTCTAGGTCTCCAGTTTGTGGGTGGGAAACTGATCTAATCAAATACCCTACTCATATTTAAATTTAGTTATCTCAAAAATGACTTTTTACAGGTGATTTGTTCAAATCACAATCCAGGCGAGATACATACATTGCATTTGGTTGTTACGTATAAGACTATTCTTAAATCACACCCTGTAGTCTTTTCTTCCATTGCCAATCATATTACTCTTCAGCAAACAGGTTTCATTCCTGACTCTATAGCATAGGCATCAAATTTTTTGAGATCTTCCCAGTTCTACCTATTCTTTCAGTTCCTGAAATACTTTTCCTACCTGTATGCTTGTGGAACACCAAGGTTCAGCTCAAATGTAAAGCCCTCTTGTGGCATCCCACTCCAATCCAATGAATTGTTCCTTCATGTATCTCCCTGACACTTACTACCTTCCCCTGTTATAGCACTCATACCATCATATTGTCAGGGGTCTGTTTAGTGTGTTTGCACTACAAGTGGGTACATGTGGAATGGTGGGAAGTGAGGGTGGATAGATCAGCAGTTGGTGAGCACCTCTCAGGTAAGGATCACATAATATTCATAAGTGTCACTTCAGCCAGCATAGTGCCATCTCATGGGAGACACTCAGCAAATTCTTGTAGGGATGAAAAACCCCAGTTTCTAGAATATTTTCAGTTTGTAGCTCTGAGTTGGGCTTTTGTTTGTTTTCTGAACTATGGATTCTCCTTTCCAATTCCAGGAATAGACTGCAAAACTGGAAACCATCGAAGTATGCTCTTTGTTGCTCGTGTTCTTTTTCTGAACTCAGGAGGTTTGCTTGTTGGTCCCAGATAGTATGGACTTCATTTGACTATGTTTCATTATTGCTTTTTAGTTGAATTAAACTCCTTTCCTTGTCATAAGGAATGTCTGCGTCAAGGATCTGACAGATGAGAGGCAGAGACCTTGGGCTTTTGTTTTTTGTGGTTTGCAAGGTTAGAAAGGAATTTAAAATATTTTCTGCATATTTCTGTTTTTCTGAAATGGATAGAGGTTTTCTAACTAGTCCCTCTCCATCATATGATTACATGGCTTTCACTTTGCATCAGACTTTGATTGAAACTTCTTAAAAACAAATAAGGCCTAAATGATTCCAATGATTGTGTGGCCACTAGAATTGCTACCTTTTGTTCTACTTTGAAGGATAAATGTATTACATCTTGATTACCACCTTCAGCTTCAAGCTCTGCCCTCTTCTTTGAAAGCTACCTCTTCTTTGAATAAACATGAGAAATGTTTTTGAATAGTAATGTCTAAAAAGAGGCTTTTTTTTTCCTGCTCAAGATGTGTGATATAGTGGAGGAAATGAGGGACTAGGATATTTGGATTTCTTCTCAGTTGATCTGATGACTCCTGCCTTTTCCTTTCTTTGGGCCTCAGTTTCCCATCTTTAAAATGAAAGTGGAACCAGTTTCTTGCAAGGTTAATTAAGGTTCTGCCATTCATAATTTGGACTCAACTTTTGAATTATATTAGATATGCAGTATGCCCATGTTGCATGTGTTGGTTGGATGAAGAATTTTGTTCATCGACTTTTTCCTACATTACAAAGTTACTATTAACAAATAGAAAATGTTGCTGATTTCCTATTTTCTTTTGTCCCTTTCTCACTCATAAATTCTGTTAGTCTAATCTTTTAAAATGATTTTTCTTCTCTGTGGTTGTTTGTAACAATCTTATTGGGAGCCCTGGTTTAGATTTAGAACTTGTCTTTTGCATTCATGTGGTCAGTGAGGTGCTCATGTTCGTGTTCCCTGCCCCTTCCTCCCAGTAGAACCTATGAAGGGCTCTCAAAAAACTTGTGGGACTGAGGATGCTGAAGAAATATGACTTTGGATATATCCGAAGATAAGACTTCTCTGTCTTAAACTATGTTAGAGATTTGTTCTCAGGCTTTTGGACACATCATGGATTATTACTAAGACCCACCCTTAAAAATCAAGAGCTCTGCTTCAGTCTTGATATTAGGAGCTTAACTAATAACCCCCCATTTTATATTTTCCTCCAAAGTTTGGTGCAATAAAGCAAAGAGGCTTACTTACACCTCTGTTGTATGCAGGTACTGAGTTCAGATAAACCTCTGTCCTTCAGGGAAACAGCTGCCCCTTGAATGCAGCTGTTATCAATTGAATAGCTTTTTGCTGGTGGAGTTTCCCCTTGTTCAGCTTTTGCCCTCTTATTCTATTATAGTCAGTTTACTAAATTTAAAAGATCTTCATTAAGTTCCCCAGGGACTGAGAAGAAAATCTTTAGTAATTTCTTGTCTGAGTGGGAATGGGTTGGGAATGGGGTGTGAAAGCTGGTTGATGTGTTTGTGTTGGAGTGAGGTATGTGATGGCAGTGGCAAAATTTTTATTTTCAGGCAGACAAATTATATAGCCTTTTCTCTTCCTCTAAATCATTGGTCACTTTCTGTTTAGGCCCTGATTTGTAAGGTGACCTTAATGCTCTTTTTGTTAGTAACAGTGGTAGCAATATTTGATATTCCATTACATGGCTGCCAAGTGACAGATTCCACTCCCACCTCCAAGAAGGGCCTCCTTTTTTCTAGAATACTGCTGTGAAATGTGCCTGGACTTCAAGTTATTCCCAAGGCTAGCCTAGAGAGAAGGGAGATGTCATAGGATGAAACACTTTCCCAGTTAAAAAAACATTTATTCCTGGCAGTTGGTCTGTCTTTGGGCCATCCTACCTTCTCATTGGAACTTGCCTTGTTACTGCGTTCTGATATCTGAATGGATAGCTGAATATTTGACATCATGTGTCATTAGCATATGGCTCTGATTTGCCAGCCTCTGCAGCTCTGTGGGAACGTTTGAGTATTTATACACCCAGTAGGACGCACTCTGCCCTGTGTTACTGGTATGGTTCACAAATCAAGGAGGCATAGTATAATGATTGCTTAAGATCGTAGGAGTTTTAAAGGAATGAAGCAAGAAGCTTACTTTAGAGATTTAAGGTTTTGACTGGGGGCAGGGGATGAAATTTCTAACCTTTGCTTTCTAAAAGGGTTTTACAGACCTAGTTTCCTTTCTCCACTTTATTTCAAACTAGTATGTATAACCACAGGATGAAAATTAAGGACCAGAGTTAAAGTGAACCCTGCAAATAACTTAGAGCTCCACATTTTAATTTTCTCAGAAGAATTTGCCTTGTCATTGTTTATTATAATGACAAAAAGCAGGAGATTCCACGCCTGCCGCCTCCACATGCATAACATGGAGTTTTTGTTTTTCCTTTCCTTTATATCAAAGGTTTTTACTCTAAATTTTCTAATCCAGATTACAAAAGAATATAGTATCAAATAGCTCTTGAAAAAAAGAAGGGGAGAAAAAACCCCAACATACTAGAACTCTTTTAAGTTTAAATGAAAACCAACTCCTAAAATGCTGCCTTTTAATTTTAGGATTTCGGCTTTTATTTAAAAAAAGACCAGAGGATTAGTTCCTATTAAATGTTTCCATTATAGTTTTCAGAGAGATGTGGTAGGCAGTATTGTTAACTAAAGAAAATAAGTCTATCAGTTCCACTTAGATAACCTTTGGTAATAAACGAACTCCATACACGTTGTGACCTTAGTGCCTGAACTTTCTAATCACATGACTGGCTTGTAAACTGACCTGTGAGGATGACTGTTGTAGTCCGGGCTAAGAGAGAGAAATTGGCCAAGTGTCGGAAGGGTGGTCATCAAACTGGACTTGTCCTGTAATCTCTGTTTCTTCATGGCTGCAATAGAACTTCTCAACAGACTCCGAGAAGCATGAAATGGAGACATGGGAAGGTAAGGGGACTGACTGTTTAAGTCTGGGCCCAAATCTAAGGTTTAGAAATTTGCTTTGAAGGTTTAGAGCAAATAGTAGTAGCCTTGAGGGAAGTGGGAGGCAGTCTGCTCCTTTTTTGTGTTTTGGCAGAATTCAGTCAACAAGTTTTTATGTAAATAGCAACTAGCTATAAATGCTTTGGAATAGAGAAAAGCAAGGGAGAACTGTAGTAAATTGGTTGTCGTGGTTGATGTTTTTAAGAGAAAGCAGGAAAAAAGGAAAGAAAAAATGGATTTAAATTTTAGTGACTTGAAAAAAATCTTAAACTTCATTTTACATCACAGTCCTTAGATAAACTTTACATTTAAAAAAATTGTTCTGTTTACCTCTTGACAGAATTTGTTTATATTTTAAATTCCCTAATCCAGTTCACCATCTGCCAAAGCCTTATTTAGTACTGTTAATTATAGATAGTATTGGGGTCATAAGGCCTTTGATAAGGCAGCCTCATTTCCTTTGGGGGAACTTAGATACTTTACGGTTTGGGGTATAAGATTAAGCCATTGCTAATTTATTTTTAAGTGGATTGTTTTTAAAATAGGTAAATTCTCTCTCTCTCTCTCTCTCATTAATAGCAACTGGTTAGTGTTGAATTCGCATGTTCGGAACAGGCTTTTACTTGTCTGAGAAACCCCAGTGCCCCACAACTTTATTATTTGGGCCAGGAGAGACATAGGCAACTAAAGAAGCAGCTAGAAAATAAATCATATTATGAAAGATTTGCTCTGTGTGTTTGCTGTGTTTATAAAGTATAGAGTCTAAAAATTTGCTGTAAGTTTGGTTTCTCATAAGCAAGCACTGCTGTGTTATAGCCAGAAGAGTTTCAGACACTGAGGCAGTTGGTAAATTTCTAGGAATGGTATTAATCTATGAAATAGCTTGTCTTAGGGAAGCTTCCAGCCCCTTGCAGCATGCCTAACATCTGCCATAGGCATCTTTGCTGTTTAGTTCTTACTCTGAGGACACACAAACTAGGGAAGTAGGACACTCTCTACACAAAGTCCTTCTTTATAGTAATTCTTCCTTGTGTGTTCTTCCCCAGCACTCTGTATGCCAGAATTATCTCAGTGGTTTTTATTATAAATTGACAGAAACAATGAAGTTTATAGAAACTTTTGATTACATGCAAGCCTTGTTATTTTTTTTTTTATCTTAAAGAGTTTCCTCTCCTTCCCCCAGTAGGCACAGAAATTCTTTGTTAAACTAATCTGGATATAGTAGCTTTTCCAGAAGGGAGTAGTTTAAGAAGTAAGATTTGCTGTGGATCCATTGGAATAGGAGTTTAGGGGTAAGCAGAGATACCAGAGCCATAGTTAGATCAGTTTGGAAGGGATAGCCCATAGGATTTGGATTTTTTTTCCAACCAGTTTGAATTTCATACTGATATATAGTTCACCAGTTCTGAAAGAGAAAAAATATTTTAATAAAAAGTTCTCCCTAAATTTTTACTTAATTAAATAATGAAACTTCAGTTTTTCTTTGCTATTCAGATGTGGAAAACAGTTTACAGTGTTGAAACAAGAACTTACAAAACAAAGGAGTGAATTTTAAAATTTTCACCTGAATCATCCGTTCAGAATTCTAATAAAGCAGAATGAATTACCCCAGCTGAAGGAGGTCTTTGGAAGCTTAAAAAGTAAAATCAAACTAGTTACAAAAGCGATCAGTGAAAAATGCTACTGTAAAAAAGCGTTGCCTGGTTTTAGATATTGGGTCCTTGTCCATTTAAATTAACCTTTGTCACAGCTGGGCATACAAATGTTTTGTTTTAGTTCACAGAGGGTTAACTCTATTCAAGCTTTCACTGTGGCAGGCCTGATCTGTGGAGTCATACAATCTGGTCTTTCAGCCCTGCCAGTCGCTAGGCAGGAAGTCTTATTTCTTAAGCTATCTTTCAGAATGGGGGGTTGGGATTTGGAGAAAGGTGGGGGAAGGGCCTTGGAGCATCTGTAAGGATCAATAACAGAGAACAAGCCGCAGAGAGGCCATTGTGCACACTTCAAGATAGATGTAGCCCTTGTGCATGGCCCCTGCCTGGCAAGACAGACACCTAAAACCAAAACAATGCCACTGAATGAATTCCCTGTGAAAATAAGATTGCTGCTTAAAAGAGAAAAAAATACTTGAGCGCCCTTTTAATGTTGAGAATATTCTCATTCCTCAGCTTGCTGGGATCCGGCAAACCCCCACTAGAAATAACTCCAAATTGATTTTTAAATCCTTTTGTCTTCATGCTAATACTGTATTGAATTGGAGGGGGTGATCATTTTGGTCTTGGTCACGTGCATCAAAGCTCTGAGTAATCTTTTTTCTTTTTCTTTACTTCTTTCTTCCCTTCCTTCTTTCTTTTTTGTTCTAATGTTTGCTTTACCGTATTGGTGTTGGAGGCATCATTAGGGAAATGAAAAAACCAAAATTTGGTTAGGATTTGAGTAACACATGTGTGAAATCCCTCCCCCAACTGCTGGTATTGGCTCTTGAAACTTCAACTGAGCTAAACAGATCCTCTTAGTGTGTATTTTGAGATCGCTTAAACCAGGCTTGTAGCCACGAAATCAGCAGAAATCATAGGTCTTACATTAAAATTCACTGATGTTGTGATATGCCCCATCTTGATGCATGGATGTTAACAGGAATACCTGAGCTTGGGAAAGTGAGCAAATTCCACCAATGAAGTTACGATTGTAAAAGCACTACCATGGTGGTGGTTCTTTTACTACTCTAGCCCAGATTTTCATTTTTTGAATTCCCCTTTCCCAAGCTCAACCGTAACATTCCTGTTTTACTGTATTCTTTTTCAGAAGACCAAGGCAGTAATTCAGTAGGTATTTTTATGGTGCAAATTCTTTATGGCAGTTGGAAAGAGTAATGGAGTAATTGCAGCCTCTCTTCTACTAAACCACCAAAGTGTTGGTGACAACTGATGGTAACAGCTGTGGAAAATGGAATCATAAAGAACTTCTAATATCCTTATTCCAATTTAAAATCTTCTGGGAATAAATGCATAAGCTAACTGGGAGTCCTTAATGTGACTTGCAAATATACAAATGAAATAAGGTGGGGGGAAAGACCTGCATTTGAAATGAGCCCCAAGTTTATTTTATGATTTTTGATTTGAGGCCAGACTTATCCTTCTGGACAGTTTTGAGGCTTGAGAGAATACTTTGACACTTCATGAGATCATCCGGATATTTTAACCCATCTCTAACCTGTACACCTTTTCTGGGGGCAATTACGTATAAAAGGAAACTCTAATCATCACAGACCTCCTCGCTAGCATTGTTTTTGCCTTTCTGATACAATTCCGCATTACTCTTTAAACCAAGGGATCAGTTCTTTTAATGGGCATTTTCCAGGGAAGTACAAATATTACTAACAAAACTTGGAATTTTGGTTACCATTTATATTGTATTAAAACGGGGTATGAAACCTACCATGACCCTTTTGAACAATGTGGTCTTTAATGTGCTTTAGAGGGAGGGCCTAGTGAAGGAAAAGCCATAAAAGTCTTCAGGGTTCAAGATGAGGTTGGGATTTTAGGCCATTGCTTTTGTCATTTTCACACACAAACATCACTGCAATCATGTTTGATTTAGCATCCTTAATACAATGAGGTGGGAGAACAAAAGGATATCAGAGGCACAAGTATGGAAGCAAACATTCCCCCTTCCCCCAAACTTTTTCAGATCGTTCTTTTCTCTCTGTGTTCCCTGCTACTGAGGTTTCTTTTTTAGCCAAGGAAATCAATCCATTTGTAAGAATCTTCTTTATGAATGGTTGATTCAGGCTTTTGAAAAATAAGCTGCTCCTCAAATTTTTTTAAGACACATAAAAAAAGTCATGTCTCAAAGACTTGGTAAAAACACCACAATTGGGAAAAATGCATCCACTTATATTTTAAGGTTGAGGGTTTGGGGGTGTTCCCAATGCACAGCTGTTTTACATATTTTGAAAAGGCTGATAGATGTAGAGGTCATTGCTAACTCTTAACGGGGTATTGATGCTCACACTGTGATCCAAGGACCTTGCATTAATTAGGGTGAGAAGCATGGAAGGTCAGGAGTCAACTGACTGGTGGGCCTCAGTGGATTGTCATTGGGACCAATCAGAATTCCTGTAGGATTTTTAGCCGTTGAAACCAAACAAAAACAAAAACAAAAACTGAAGAACAAAAACAAAACCTGCTGCTGCTTCCATGGCCTCTGAGCAGATCCCTTGGCCTGTATGGTAGGGACTGTCCCTGCTGCCAGATGGCTCATAAAAACTTGACTGCATCCATTGCTTTGCTACAAGCTTTCCAGTGTTGGGGAAAGAACCTCAGCAACTGGCTCTGTCACTTGGCCAAGTATTTTGGCCTCTTTGAGCCTCAGTTTCCTCATATGTATGTGGAAATACCAATTTCCACAGGGCTGCTATAGAAATTAAATAAGAACTAAGTAAACCCATTTCACAGTGCCCAGCGCGTGCCTTGTCATTGAAATGAGTTTTAAACAGTAGCAGATTTAGGGAGATTAGGAAGGAGAAGATTCTTGGGTGAGCCTGTGGCTGCTGCTATTTATATTCCAAGTAGAAAAGTCCCCAGGGAATGCCTTAGTGGGGAACAGTCAGGGAAGGACCCTTTGGAAATACGAAAATCCTGTACCTACAACCAGTGAGATGAGCTGTTCGGCTTCTCCTCCCTTCTGTTGCTGCACTAATACTCTGTTCCTGGGCTGATGAGAATGATTAGTAATGAGTGGGTCCCTGCAAAATTTGTGACATTTTCCCACAGAGAGTCTTTTCACAGTTGTTTTAATGGGAAGAAAAAGGAGAGGGGATGGGCTTTGAGTGAGCACACAGATTAAGTCATTATTAGGAAAGGAAGGATAGTCATATTAGTCTTATCTCCTTTCGTGTGTTTTGGGAGATAAACAGATGCCACGATAATTGCCATGGCCATGGTTATTAGCCCCTTCTCAAAAGCCTTACTGTAAGGATAGTAAAGTTGGGAGTTTTGTTAGCGTGCTAATCATTTCCCTGCATAACTTTGAAATCTTCAGTCTCTCTGCCTTCTGCAGTTTGAGAGGATGTATCATAGGTTTACTATTCTTATCTCTGTATTTAAAATAGTAATTTATGTAGCCAACATTCATTGAGCCCTGGAAGCACAGGTGAATCAGACATAATTTCTTACCTGAACTACAAAAAGGGAAAAATAATTTTAAAGTTGCTTAACAGATACTAACTTTATCGCTCAAAACAGTTTTTGAGGGCAGTTGCTAGGAGAGGAAGAGCATTTGGCTGCCAGAGCAGTGTTCAGAACCGCCAGTAGGATTTGTTTCCACTTTGGGGTCTGTATTTCTTTAGTATTTTTTTTACATTTGCTAGGTATTTCTTGAAATGTTTTTGCTCTTACAAATGTATGGTTCAGGTTAAAATATTCAAATATTTTTCTTAACATAGTAAAATTAGAGTCCTGGAATGCAATTGGCAAAAGCGTAGAGAGACTAAACTTCATTTCCGCTTCTTTGTTAGCATCCTGTTCACTGTTAGCAAAAAAGTTTTCCTTCCATGAGGTTTTAGCATGTGCCCTCAGTTGCTACGGCAACCTAGTTTTGCTTTTCAAAGGAGCTGATAAGTTACAGATCACTTATTAACTATCAGCTATATTTAATTACAATTTATTAAATAACTGCTCTACAGCAAATGCATGTTTTGGCCCTAAAAAAAAAGACCATACCAGAGGTCATTTAATCCCAAAACATGAGTCTGTGGAAAGAGGAGGTGTGTAAATGAAAGTCTTGGCACTCAATACGTGCTGTTATGAAGTCCTGACTATTTACTGTTACTATTATAGAAATATATGTACATGTACACATGCATTCATGGTTTTTGTCTTTCAAGTTTGCCATGAGATAGTTGTCAATTGCTGCTGACAAGAAAATCTACCACCCTTAACTCTTCTCTTGATTAGGGGCAGGATAGGGGTAAGGTGATAATGTGCCACAATTAGTATCTTTCTTTCCCTGTCATTGGAAATAGTCCATACCATTGTTTTAAACATACCACACTTTTAAAGGGTACTTTAAGAAATTGACCACCACGTTGTGCTGTTGGGATTCTAGGTTCCTTTTGAATATGTAGAAATTAATTCTCCTTCATCACCTCTGCTCTCATTTCCACATAACCTTTTGCAGTCATGTACACTGAAACACTTGCCATGAGGGTACTAATCTGATACTAGAGAAAAACTCCCCACCATAGGCTATGCTTTAGTTTGGAAAATTCATCATACGCTGGAAAATATTTTAACTTAGTTTCTTAGTTCTTTATTTCCACCAACCATCAGTCTAATCAAAGTAAGAGAATGATGAATGTCTAGGGAGTCTTGGGGAGTAGGGGGAAGGAGTGCTAGTTTTATGAAAGTATTGATCCAAGGCCTCAGGGAAGCAGAACCCTGATGGCTACATTAGTAAAATCACTTGAGTGTAATTGTAAAAGAACGCTCATGTGCATTATTTAAGTTTCATAATTTGTGATTTTAATGATGAGTGCAGAGAGATTCTAGCACTTCTTCTGAACATTGTTGTACATGTGAAAGTAGTTATAAAAGCACTTTTTGGCAATAGAATGTGACTGTCCAATAATGCACATGTCTGTGTTCTGGTCCTTTATACTAAGTCTGGTCAGAATTCTGGATAAAGTGGCCTTACGGTAAGGCAGTGTAGCAACTACATTTTCCACCCTCCTAGAACATACGGTTTCACTTAAAGCATGCTAATTTGTCTCTCTTTCATCAGGACCTTAGAACTGGGCAGGGACCTAGGAAGCTGAGCACTGAGCTTTGAGCATTGGCATAAGGTTTTTGGGCTGGCTCACCAGTTTGTCATTTAGAGTTCTTATAAACCGTGCACTTTGATTTGCAAGTAGAGAAGCTACACTATTCATTCATCCCGCTGACATTCACTGGTGGTTGCCCTATGTTAGGTATTGAGCTATATATTATGGATATACAGGAAAAATAAGAACCTCTCCCTGCTCCGTGGAGCATACAGTCTAATATAGGGAGATGAACAGATAAGTGCAACAGAATGTTGGAGGCACAGTGATCGTAATCCTAGAGGGTACAGAGGTTGTGTACAGAGGTAAGAGTGTTCATTTCTACTTGGATTATCAGGTTAGGCCTCAACCAGGAAGGCATCATGACAGATTGGTCAATGTTTGCCAAGCTGCTAAAGTGGGGAAGGGTCTCCCAGGCAGAAGGAGCAGTGTGAGCAAAGGCATGACAATATGAAATAATCTGATAAGAGTACAGGGTGAGTTATTAAGACCCGTATACACCAGAAAGATTGGTTGATTCTAGATGCGAGGGAAACCCTAGAGAGCTTTGGTTTGTGAACGGATACCCTTACCCCTGTTGAGCGGAAGAGGACCCTCTTTACATTCCTGTCAATCCTGTCCTTGCAAATATATTGAAGAGATTAATGTACTTCTCTAGAAAAGGGCACCAGTCTGCCCCAGAGCTGGAGGCCTTGGATGCTGATGCTGCTGGGGTTTAGGGAGAGCATGCTAACTTTGTTATAGATTGCCAGATATTACAGAGGGAGAGGCCTTGGTTAAATAGTTCTAATAAGTTAAAGTTATACTGTCTGTGTTCTGGAGGAGTGTTCCAAAAACAGAAATGGTCTGTTGTATGTTTTTAAAGAACAGAGAAAGTCTTAGTAATATCTTACCTAGACTTTTACACAAGTTTAGACTAAAAGTTTCTTCTGGCTTTCTAGGGCAAGTTGTGTATGTTTTTACTGAGATAATCCTTGTATTTTTATTTAGAACTTGGTTAAATAGTTAATAACAGTGAACAAAGCATTATAATGTTTTTGGATAGGTAGTATTAGATACTTTGTTTTTTAATTTTTAATTTTATTTTCAAATTACACAGTAAAATTTAGGGGTTTTGAAAGGGGTGTGCAGTTCTATGAATATAGATTTGTGTGACCACCACTATAATAAAGATAGGAAAGTTTTGTTACCCCTTGCCACCCCTCCCTCTCCAAAAAAACACCTCTCCCACATGCCCTTACCTTAATCCTAACCTCCCATCAGTCACCAATCTGTTCTCTGTTACTATAATTTTATCCTCTGGACAGTGTTCTTGGAATGGACTCACACAGTAAGTAACCTTTTGCAACTGACTTCTGCACTCAATATAATGCCTTTGAGATTCATCCAGATTGTTACATTTCTCAGTAGTTCGCTCTTTTTTCACTAGTGAGTAGTATTCCGTTGTATGTTTGTTGATTCATTCACCTCTTAAAGGACATGTGGATTATTTCCACTTTGCAGTGATTATGAATAGAGCTGCTGTAAACATTTCATGTACAAGTTTGTGTGTGATCTAACTCCTTATTTTCTGTGGTAAGTAACCAGGAGTAAACTTGATGGGTCACATTTGTAAGCATATGTTTAACTTTATGAGAATCTGTCAAACTTTTCCATACTGGTTGTATCATTTTGCATTCTCACTTGTAAGTGCATGAGAGTTCTAGTTGCTCCAGATCTTCACCATCACTTGGTATTGTTGTTTTTAAATTTTAGCCATTCTGTGAATAAAGAAGATGTGGTCTACATGTACAGTGGAATACTACTCAGCCATAAAAAGAGAGGTGAAATCTTGCCATTTGCAACAACTTGGATGGATCTTGAGGGTATTGTGCAAAGTGAAATAAATCCAGTGGAGAAAAACAAATGCTATATGATTTCATTTGTATATGGAATACAAACAAACAAACAATAAATGAACAGATAAAACAAAAATGACATGTAGATACAGAGAACAGTGTAGTGGTTACCAGAGGGGATAGGATTAGTAGGGGGACAGTAAAGGGGAACAACTGTATTGTGATGGATGGAAACTAAATTTTTGATGGTGAGCACACTGTAGGGAATACAGAAGTAGAAGTATAAAGTTGTACACATGAAACACATGAACCTTATATAATGTTATAAACCAATGTTGCCTTAATAAAAATAAATGTAAAAAATAATGGCCCAAATAGCAAATGTATTTATAAAAAGTATTGTGTGATCAGAATCTTCTAAAAAATTAGTTTACATGTACTTTTGTTTATTAGTTAAGGACTAATATTTGCATGAATGAATCTATTGTGGGAATAATGTAGAAGTAGAGTCACGAAACGAATTGAAAAAAATTTTTTTTAGCCATTCTAATATGTATGGTATCTCTTATGGTATCTCGTTTCTCTAAAGGCTAATGATGTTTGTTTTTTTTTTTAATATTTTATTTATTATTGTATTATTTTATTTTGGCAAGGAGGGGAGATAACTAGGTTTATATGCTTTCTAACGGAGGTACTGGGGATTGAACCCAAGACCTCATGCATGCTAAGCATGCACTCTCCCACTTGAGCCATACCCCCACCCCCCACTAAAGGCTAATGATGTTGAACATATTTTCATATGTTTATTTGCCAGCCATATATCCTCTTTAGTGTAATGTCCAGGTCTTTCCATTTTTTCACTTGTGGTTTTTGGTTTTTCATTATTGAATTTTTCATTATTAAGTCATAGTTTATAGTTTACACATCATACTTTTGTAGCTTGCAGCCTTTTTCTTTAATAGCCAACCTGTGCTTTATGACACAGGAGTTTTTCTCACAATTCTACAGTGCCTTGTGGGATTTAGGAATGTTAAACAATTGAATTGATACATTGTGATTTAGTCCTCTGTAATGCTCTCCCTAGATAAAACTTGCTCTTTTGACAATGAGAAAGGATTATTTCCAGTGAATAGAGAAAGGGTAGAATTAGATAAAGTTGGAGAATTAGGCCAGGGCCTGATCATATAGAACTATATATAGGCCATGGATTTTATTTCATGTGTAAAAGGAAGTAGAGTGTTCTGAGCAGAAGGATTTTTAAAGATACCCCCTCCCTCCCACACATTGTAGAATGGGTTGGAAAATGAATTGTAGGGAGCCCAGGAAAAGTAGGGAAACCATTAGTAGAATGAATGGTCATCCAGGTGAGAGGTGATGGTAGCTTAAACAAGGGCTGACAGTAGTGGAGATGGGAAGTAGATCTGTTTTGGAGGGCGAACTGATAAGAGTTTGCTGATGGTTTGGATGACTGAATATAAAAGAAAGTAAAAGGATTAAGGAATGACTCTTAGATTTTAGGCTTGACCAATTAATGAATATTGGTTTCAGTTAGTAAGATTGGGGAGGATTACCCAGGAAACATGTTGATATAGGAGACACAGGAGTAGAATCTAGAATTATGTTTGACTTTGAGAAGTAGATGCCTCGATAAGTATATGCCTATTAGAAAGCCAAATGGAATGTCAAATAGTTTAAATATAGAAGTTTGAAGCTCAAGAGAGGTTTTTGGTTAAAAACACACTTTGGGGAATTATCACAATATAGGTGGAAGGCTGAAGTCATCTATGAGAGACAATTGATAGAAAAGAGATCCAGGGGTTACAAAGAGTATTCAATAAAAGACCAAGAAACTAGTGGCTTGAAAGAAAGTAGGAAAGCCAGGCAAGTGAGATTCTGTAAGCCAAGAAAGAAAAATGTTTCAAAAAGGAGAGATTTCATATGCTTGTCCAATTTCTTTCATTCATTCAGATAACATTCTTGAGTACTTTTCACTTAATAAGGCTCTATGGATAGGTTCAGCAGTGATCAGGACAGATAAAGTAGTCCACAGTAGAGTTTACACGTGTATTTTAAGGATTTCAGTGTGAAGCTATATAGGGATTCTGAGGGCCCATCTATATTCAGTTATGATATTTAAATTTCAGAAAGTTGCCTTGAACACTTTGACACTCGTGATTCCACAATATTCCCAGTTTTTTTTTTCTTTTTTACTAGAATAGAAAGTTTGGTATGCAAATTCATGTGATCCAGAATAGCAGCATTGAGTATTATAGACACACAGGGCACTTAAAGGCTAAATGAAATGCAGAGCCAGCTGTAGTGTAGAAGTTACTTATGCAACATGTATGTGCGAATTACTTTAATTCTCTGGACCTCAGTTTCTCCATCTGTAAAATGAGGATGAGGTACTAGTTTATTTCTGAAGCTTCCTCTAATTCTAAAATTTAATGACTCCATAATCCAGGATCAAGTAATCAGAGAAGTTACAAATGACTGAGTTAATGTAACAAACACATCAACCCTCAGTATCCTTTATATCCTTATCAGTGAAACCTTCAGTAGTCAGATCAGCCTCTTAATTCAGTGTCTGTTGATAGAAGTGCAGGATTTTGACAGTTGGAAGCTACACTAATGAAAGTCTGAGGGAGTCTCTTTGGAATATACCCAAAGACAATTTTGTATATACACACTTTCCCAAAAGAGACTTTGACAGCTTTGGTTTAATGGTTTCGTAGAATTGCACTGTGTGTATTTTTACCTCTCTGATAGGGGCCTTTAAATTAAACTCAAATTCATGGAAGACATTTCTAAAAAGAGCTGTCACCCTTCGGTGGAGAAATAATAACCATAATCATAATAAAATACAACTACATTTGTTGATCCTCATCTTCATTTCAAGTACTCTACAAGCCTTTTACATATTTTAATCTCCTCATTCTCACAAACAGTTCTGTAAGAAAAATATTTTTACTTTATAGATGAAGAAAGAGGCTTAGAGAGATTGTCACACAGCTAAAATAATGATTAACTGGGATGCACAGCTGGGTTTGCTTTTGACTTTATAATAACAGTAAAAAGAAAACAAATTTAAAAACTTCAAGGGCAGTTTACTGCAAAAGCTTAATAAGTAAATTTTTGGTCTTCTAACTTAAGCAATAATCTCAAAAAACCAGAGGTAAATGTTAAGGGGAGCAATCAGGCTGCTAAGGAGAGCCACATATGTGAAGCTACTATAAAAAGATGTTTTTCTGCCTGGTAGGCAAACCCAGTAGGCCCCAGTCATAGAAGACTTAGCTCACTGAGGTAAATAATCACCTTTCCTCATAGGTACCCTGAACTTTAGAATATCTGGAGCACTTTCTCATACATTCCTATTTAGTCCTCATAGAAACTTTTCAGGGGAATCACTGTTCTCATTTTACTAATGGCTATCCTGAGACAAAATGGTGAATGATATAATAATAACATCACACATTTATTGAGCATTTACTATATGCCAGGAACTTTATGTGTATTAAGTGTGTTCTGAGCACTAAGCATGTCACATGTGTGAACTCAGTTCTCACGGCAACTTTGTCATGTAAGTGCTGTTATTATCTTCATTTTATAGAATAGGGGACTGAAGCCACCATACATTTAGTAAATGTAAAAGCTGAGGTTTGAATCCAGACAGTTTGATTTCATAGTTCATCCTCTTTATCCTCTTTATACAAGTATACTTGTAATCATTTCACAAGTCAGCATTTCAAGTCATCAGATTGTGCGCCTTAAACTTACATGGTGCTATATGTCAATTATACCCCAATAAAATTGGGAAAAGTTTTAAATATTAAAAAAAATAAATTTTGGTATTTAAAAAATCACTATACTTAATATATTACTTTTTGATATAAAGAGAAATGACCAGCCTGAGATCATCAGGCTAGCTTAATCTTCACCAATTTTGTGTCAAAGCTGGAAGTACAGCTGTGGAATGTGGGCCTTGGGCTTCTATAGATGAATCAAAGCTAGGCGGGAAAGCTCATATCACCTTAATAGACGGAAATATCAGGGTGACTCAGACAAGGCAATAAAGTCTTTTTATTTGTCACCAGGGCCTAGTTTATAGGATGTGAATGAGGCAGCTTAGCAGCAAAACATGGGGGAAAAAAAAAAAAGACAAGAGATTTGTGTTACTGTATATTCAGGACTGATCAATAATATTAATCCGTTTTGCAGGCATTTAATATATACTGTCATAAATACATCACAGCTGCCCTAAAGGTGATAAACCCAATTTGCATTCATTAAAAACATAGTATACGAAGGGGAGTAGGGAGACTAGATTCCCTGTGTTCTGTACTCATCAAGCCACACGGGATTCTGAGCATCATATTTGCAAATGATCTTTACAAGCAGGAACATGTCCAGAGGGGAAGGCAGGTGACCAGTGTGACAAGGGGACTAGAAATCATACACTGCATAAGTGGGTCTAGGGGTATTAAACTCCAAAGGCTGAAAACTCTTGGTAAAAAGACAGAGGAAGCAGGCTTGTTCAGGTTGGGCAGTGTCCACAGATTGACTTAAGATCACTGTGTTTTTATTACGGGGAGTCATATTTAAGCTTCAGGAGCCATAATGACTGCTGTCAACTCTTACAAATCCACATGGTATAGCATCTCTGCTTCACCTCATCCCCAGCCCTCATCACCACCACTGTCATATAGATGAGCAGCTGCTGCTTTTCTAGAACAAAGGCCATCTTACTGGTCACATTCACAGTTCCAGAGGCACAGAGGAACCCTCAAATACTCATTCAGTGAATAGACGTCAAGAGATAATTTGAAGCAAGAAATAATTATGGAATAGTGAATCAGTGTCTACTTTATACTTCCAATTTCAAAAATACTTGTTTAAACAGTAGATCCAAGCTATCTATTAATTAAATATCTATATATTCTTTTTTTTTCTCCCAGAGAAGACTCCTCAGACTCAAACAACTCTTTTTTGCCTAAATGAACGAGTCCTTAAAAGTTCCCAGTGACAATTCAAATAGGGCAAACCACAGATTTGCAGGTTTTCTCCAACTGGAAAGCTTAAATTTGCATGAATATGAAAACTGTTTTTATCACAAATTGAAACTTGATTCCTAGTTCAAAGATCCCTACACATAAGAGACAGGAAGGAGCTAGAGACTGTGGTCTGAATTTTTATGTTCTTACCCCTACCTGTTGAGTGATAGAGTAGTATTTTCCCTGGATTCATTTCCTGTGGCTTTCAGCTAATTTTAATTTGTGAACCATTTCATCTCTGTTTCCAGGCCTAAGCAGTTAATGGTGGTGGTAACATTTTCTTTTGTCTTTTATCCATCTTTTATTCAGTGACCTGTAAGGATAACTCCCATTCATTCCATACCAATCTTGTAAATTGCTCACTTATTTTCACTCAACTGACGTCATTTTTTAGAAGTGTCCTTTGTGGAACTCCATATGTGGCCTCTGGAATTATATTTTTATAGTGGTATGTACAGTGGAGGAGGGAGAGGTATATTAGTAGAGGAGAAATTCTAGGATTTTTACTTATATCTGTTTAAATTCTGTGTTTACAAATGGAATTTTGAGAGTACCTGTTCCCAATTTCAATTCTGCTACACTACCTGAGGCCTTCATTTCAGATGATGGCAATTTATGAAACCGAGAAGAGTCAGTCCTTAGACTGTGCAGCTGACTGGGAGTTAGAACCTGTAATCCAGTTGAGACAGATCCCCTTTGTTTTGGATACCCTTTAGCCAGCCAAGTTCCAGATTGCCTTAGTTGTCAGTATAATTTTGGTCTAGTGAGCAGCTGTACTCTCCATTTCCTAAATCTGGCCTTCATCACAGTCTGAAAAGCAGGTTTTGATAAAAATCAGTTTCCAAATGTAATTTGCGCAACCTGAACCTTTGGAATGGGTAAAATGCCCTTCTTGGGGTCAGAGAAGTATTTTTGTAACAGCAGGGCTGAGTGGAGGTTTGAGAGTCAGAGGCATTTTGATAACAGGGTTTGGCCTGTATTTAAACAAATTAAAGTAGAACTGGTTGCTAATATGAAAGTATTTAGTGCTCACTCACAGCATGGTAAGAATACATCCAGTTAATTCTTTGTTTCGCTGATTTCATCGTGAGTCCTGTTGTTTCTTTGGTTTAAAAAAAAAAAAAAAGCCAGCAGCAGCAGTGAGGCTCCATTTTGATACATACCATCCTTCTCTTCCTGTATCCTGGCCCCATAGGTGGTAGGTTGGTATACTGGAAAGTCTCTTTGGAACAAAAAGTAGTAAGATTGAGACACAGCTCCATCAATGACTAGCTGTGTGACCTTGGATGAATCACTTTACTTTTCTGACCTTAAGCAAGTACCTGTATCTTTTTCTTAACAAATATAAAATACATAAGAAAAATTAAAATGTTTAACTTTTTAAACTTTTCACGCAAATTTTTATTTTGAAAGTATGTCTGGATTACGGTTCTTTCTTTTTAAAAGCTTTTGTTTTTATGTTTATCTTTTTTAAATGCATATGAATTTCTACTATCTAAAAAAAAAATCTTAAATCTCCTGCTTCCTGTGAAATGTTTCCCTGTCACTCTTTAATGGAGTAATAAAATACTATTTAGTTTATTTCTTTACTACTCACCTATTTTTAATTCAGCCTCATTTTCATTCTAATCAGTTCACTGAAACTCTTCTTTCAGTGACCTTTGAGCCTTTTCTTATTCCTTATACTTTTTGACCTGCATTGTGTTTGACAGTGCTCTCTGTGTGAAACCCTTTTTGTCCCTTATCATCTCATAATCATGGATTTATATTTTACCTGTTTCTTCTTTGATCACGTCATCTCACTTCCCTTCCCTAACTTCTTACCTTCCCCTCTCTGTGTCTCAGTTTTATCCTGAGGCTGCTTCTCCACACATCCCCTTCCTCCTTGGAGTTATAATCTGTTGCCATCTGTTGTGTTGATGACTCCCAAATCCTTCATTCTAGCCATAATCATTGTCTTCTAAATAACTGCCTTTGGAATACTTCTGCTTGACTTGCTCATCATCCTCTCTTAAGCTAATACCATTGACTTTTTTCACCCCTCACTCAGCTTTTGCTTTACTCTTTTCTATTAGTGATACCACATTTCTCATAGTCACCTTGGTTTAGAACCTCAAGTGTTTTTGTTTTTGTTTTTTAACACTTTCCTCTTAACTGTCCCATCCTCCCCTCATCCTCCTGTAGAATCTAGTCAGTCAACAAGCCGTCTCTAGGGCCCTTAAGCTTTCTTTTCACTTCCATTCAACCATTCGTTCATTACCATTCCTGTTACTTAGATGCCCGTGCCATCCATCTTGTGGCAACCTGCACATCACTGTGAGATTAATATTCCTAAAATACTGCTTTGATTCAGACATATCTCTATTTAAAAATCTCAGTAGCCTTTTAGTAGTATGATAAAAATCCATTATAGTCTATTCCAAACCAGTTTTCTAGACTTCTCTCTCGCCCTTCCTCTGTTAATACTCTCTCACTTAACTATATCCTGTGCAGTTCCTTCAACCACACTTTACGTTTAGTTTGCTTCATTTTGCTGTTGCTGATGTCATTTCCCTTTCCTGAAGTACCCTCCTGTCCTTTGTTTTCAACCTTTTTATTGTGAAATAAAACACTTAGAGAAAAGTACATAGAACACAAATTTATAGCCTAATGAACTAATATAAAACAAGCACCCAAATCAAGAAATAGAAAATTGCCAGGATCCAAAAGCTCCTCTCCACCCAGTCTCTCCTCTCCTCACTCTAGTCTCTTTCCCCTCCATTGCCTGTTTATTGTTGCTACTACTGTTGTTCTAATTTATTTAATATAAATGGAATCCTACGGTGTATATTCTTTTTTTTTTCCTGATTTCTTTTACCACATTGTTTGTACGAGTCATCTGTGTTGTTGCAGTAATTCAGGAATCTTTACATGCTTTAATCCTTACATTGTATGAATACACTATCTATAGTAAGTTGATGAATATATGGGTTATTTTTAATTTGGGGATTTTATAAAGCATGCTGTTGGTGGTGGGGGGAGGTGGGTATAGCTCAGTGGTAGAGCACATTCTTAGCATGTGTGAGGTCCTGGGCTCAGTCCTCAGTACCGCCATTAAAAAAAAAAAGATTATAAAGCATATTACTGTGAACATCCCTGAACTTGTCTCCTAATACACATGTGCATGCTTTTCTGTTCGGTATGGACCTGGGGATGGGTCATAAGATAGGTATATCTTCAACTTTAATAATGACACACTGTTTTCTGTAGTAGATGTACCAGTAAACGCTTCTGCCAATGGTATATGAAAGTTAGTTTTTCCAAATTGCCACTATAGCTTGAAGTCTTTTTTAATTTTTAGCCATTCTAATGGACATGTAATAGTGTATCATTGTGATTTTAATGTGTGTGTCCTTGATTAATAATAGGTTTGAACATCTTCTCGTAAGTTTATTGATTAAATGGCTAGCCTCCTTTCTGAAATGACTGTTCAGGTCTCTTGCCCAGTTTTATGCTGGGTTGCTTTTTTCTTATTGATGTATAGAAATTGTGTACGTTTGGATATGACTTCTTTGTGTATATTGTCTGTGTCTTCTTTCACACTGTTGCTTGCCTTGTCACTCTCTCGAATTTCTTCCTCTTAATGCAGTCCAGTTTTGTTATTTTTCTTTATGTTAGAGTTTTTTATGTGTGGCCTATTTTTAAAATCTCCTCCTATCCCAAGATCATGAAGATGTTCTTTTTTATTATCATCTGAGTAGTATATTATTTTGCCTTTGATATTTGGGTCTGTTGTCTACTTGAAATTAAATATTTTCATGGTGTGAGGTAGGATCAAGTTTCTTTCTTATTTTTTTTCATATAGCTATCTAGTTGTCCCAACATTGTTCACTGAAAAGAACTGTATTTTCCTCACTGCTCTGCATTGCCACTCTTATCGTAAATTAAATATCCGTATATGCATGGTTATGTTGTAGGATTCTCCATTTAGTTCCTTTAGTTTATTTGTCTATCTTTAAGCCAATAGATCATTTAATTACTCTACCTTTAAGATGAATATTGATATATAGTTGATCAAGTCTGGTTTTTCTTAAGTATTTGTGCTATTTTTGTTCTTTTACATTTCCATATACATTTTAGAATTAACTTGTCAAGTTATACACATAAACATATACACAGAGTTGAGATTTTTAATGGAATTTTGCTAAATCTGTGGGTCTTTACAGTAATAACTTTCTTCCAATCTATGAATGCATAGTATATCTCTCCATTTACTAAAATCTTCAGTTTATCTTAGAAATATTTTATATTAAATAAGCATATTAAATTTTTTCGGTAGAGATCTTATATGTCTTTGTTAGATTGCATCCTACCTATTTTGTAGTTTTTGATGCTATTGTAAATGGCATCTTTTCAGAATTGTTCTGTTTATAACTGGTATGAAAGATGGTTAGTTTTTGTGTATTTCTTACTTTTCTGTGCTGGGTAGAACCTCTAGTACAATGTTGAATGAAGATGTTGATAGTGGGCCATCCTTGTCTTCCAGTCTCAGAAGAAAAGCTTTTTAAGTATAGGTTTCTTTAGATAACATTTATCATTTTGAACAAGTTTTTTCCTATTCTGGTTTGCTAAGAATTGAACAATAATTTGAACTCTATCAAAGCCTTTTCTTTTTTTTTTTAAATTATAGCAGTATTTGTTGCTTTTGTTTAAGATGAATTTCTTTTTAAACAAAATACTTTCTGCAATGTTTCACAAGTTGCAAATTTTTGTCAGTGTCTAGTCTTACAGAAAACCTATCTTTCGTAACATCGGCATAAACTAATGTTTAGTAACAACAGCATAATTATTTATTAGGAATTGTATTAAGCAGTATAGTATATAGTGTGAAAGGTATCGGATCCTAGTGCAAGGTTGTTTGCTTAGAATCCTTGCTCTGCTGCCTACTAGATAGCTAGAACTAGTAGGGGACCTTGTACATATTTCTTATTCTGTGTGTGTGCCTCAGTCTTTTTTATCTACAAAATGGGGATTATAGTAGTGTCTGCTACGTAGTGTTGTGAGGAATGAGTGAATTATTATGTGACACATATGAACAGAACTTGTTACATAATAAGCACCGGTACATGTTACTATTGTCCCTGTATGCCTTTACCATTTATTCCCTAGCAACTGCATCAGATGAATACTGTTGTTATCTCTGTTTTACAGTTGACAGTCAGGCTTAGAGAACTGAGTCGTTTGTCCGCAGTTACAGTTAGACATGGTAGAGCTGAAATTCATACCCAGTGTGTCTTAATCACTAAACCAGTGTATTCCAAACTTTTTACACTTTGTTTCATAGTATGTTGCAACCCAGTACTCCACTGCACACATGTACACACAGATATACAAATGCACACACTTCAATTGAAAGAAATATTTTACCCTTAGTACATGTGATGCACTGTTATGCGCTTTGATATTTTCTTTCGTTTCTTCCAAAAATGCTAGTCATGATGCTATGGGTTATGACTTATAGTTTGGAAAACACTGCACTAAGCCATACCATTTATTCATTTATTGTTCATTTATTCATTCATTCAGCAAAATGAGCTTCTTCTCTGTAGCAGTCATGGTGCCAGATGTTACTGTTAATGTCTTTGACTGAGACTTGTTTAACCCACAGTATAATCTTGGTTAGGTGTAACTGAGGGGTCCTGCTACTTTGACAAACAAGAACCTCAGTATTGTAAAATTCTGGTCAGATTGATGACCAGATTCGTTTATAAATATCTTGGTTCTCACTTGCTTTTTGTTTCTGCTAAATGATGTGGAAGTGGAAACCGATTTGTTTAAGCAGGCGCGTGTCAGTGGTGTTCTGAAGAGATGTTGCTAGGGCTCTATACTTGGTTTAGATTGTTATTCATTTTCTAAGCCAACCATGTCAGCTGCTTTATTCATCATTTTCATTATTTCCTTTGAATTTGACATTTCTGCCTCTGAAGATTAATCTGAGTCCGTAAAGACTCTAAACGAGCTCTGCGTCTGCCCTTCTCTCTTGCAACAGGCATGTTAACATTGAAGAAATGAAATTTAATATGATAGTTCCTGTTACCTGCACTAGAATAATTTTAAGTTTTGGAAGGCTGTAGCAAAGACAAACGTGTTATCTTTTTTTCTAATAATGTTCATGTGTGGTTACATTTATTTATCATGAGTAATCAGCAAATTCCTTTTAGAACATTTTGCAGGAACAAAATGTAGATTCTTTTACATATAGAGAGGTAGGACATATTGGTATTATATCCATGAATATTTCTGTGTAACTCATCTTGATAGTCTTGTTGAAGCCTAGTAAACTATCTTGGCTATTTTAGAAAGGAATGAAATTGTTTCAGGGAAAACTCAAGTTAGAGAGAGGTTTCTAGCGCCAAAATTAAGACATGGCTTTATATGCCAATTCTTTCTTCTGCCTATACCCTCCTTGATTTTCACTTGTCTTACTGGTAGTCATACTTCAGAACTCATAAACTCTAGGAAGTCTGTTATTACTGTACCCTGCTACCAGACTGAATGCTCCTCCTTTGTGCTAGTGGAATTAAAAAAAAATTTTTTTAGGTTTAAAAAAAAGACAATTAAGCAGCAATACTGTCTAGTACTTTAGGGTTTGCAAAGCTATTCTAATCCAGACCATGAGGAAGCGAGAGCTCCATGTCATTTATAGGTAATCTATTAACTCATTGATTCTCTCAACAATTCTTTGAAGAAGATAGTATGACTCACATTTTATAGACTAGAAACTGTGGTACCTCTGGAGAAGTTGAGAAACTTTCCAAACACACAGCCAGCAAGTCACAGAGCCTAGATACAAGCCCAAGGATTCTAACTCTAGAGCCCAAGTTCTTATTGCCATGTTCTGCTGCCTCTGCTTGAAAGATTTCATAGAGCGGACAGTCTTTTATTTCCTTTCCATCTCTGAGTTGGGGCTTGCCTTGCCGTGGGCCCTGAGCTCAACTCTGCCTCCCCACCCAGGCCTGTTCCCTTGACCACCAGGCAGATGTTTACCTACCCCAATCTTCTCAAAGTTTCAAGTTTAAGAGTTTAAAGTTCTTGAAAACTCTTAGTTTTCTCCCTCCTCTTTTCTCTTACTCTTTAGGAGGGGAGCAAGAGAGGAAGATTCCAATAGTTTTTACTTTAGTGTCTGATTTTTTTTCCCTTTTATTAATCAATTTTCAGAATAGCGAATTGGTATTCTAGCAGCCTCCAGTGGTAACTAATGAGGTTTTTCTTTTTAATATTATAAACATTGATTTTTATATTTGTTTTAATCCATTGCCATCATTATCTTTTTGGTGATGGCCTGCTCCATCTTAGGCCAGTGGGAGGTTTTTATGTTGATTTCTGTATCCTTTTGACATTAACCCCATTATTAATCTTGGGTAGTGCAACACTCATCTTGTATATATTGGAATCAACCATTTCTCTTAGGAGTCCTGGCTCCTGTTCATAGGAAATGCTATTTTTAGAGTTCACAATCTGAACCCTTCTACTTTTAGTATTCCCGATCAAGACAATTACTCAGTTTCTCTGATAATAAGAGTTTTCTGTTTCCTACACTATTTTTACCCATTGCTATTTTTTTTATCCATTGCTATTTTTGTAGATAGCAAAGTACCTTGTTCAAAGTTTCAAATACCTATCATTTTTTAAACCTTCAGCTTTTCATTGACTCTTCTGTCTCTTACCTTACTGCCTTATGAGTGCTACAGTTACTAAGGAGCCGTAGTCTCTCCTTTGTTTTTATTGCTGTTGTTACTTTATATATATTTTAATCGTAGTATTTGTAGCAAGTGTACAACATAGTGATTTAATATTTTTATAGATTATACTCTATTTTAAATTATTATAAAATATCAGCTATATTCCCATAGCCTTCACTTTGATGTACCTATTTGCCTGATTTTCTTCCCATTATATTTTCAGGTAGACTAATACAGATGAAGAACATTGAATAAATAGATTAAGAATGCTGAATTAGGAATGCTTGTGAACATCTCCTTTGTGTTAGGCTCACTAAGATAATTCAGACGTGATGAATCTGAAATTTCAGTGAAGCATGTGACACAATCATGATATGCTTGTGTATAAGATAGAGAAATGCTGGCCAGACTCGGGTGTCTGGCCTAATTAACAGGCAAAACTAGTTTAACAGCTGTTTCCAGGATGCTAATTTGTATAAGTCAGATTGGAGAAGGGGCTCCAGCAGCTTGCCTGAATACGATATTGTTGTTGAATATTGTTTTAAGGTTGGAAATGAAAATGATCTAATACTGACCATACATGGAAAAAAGGAGAAGGAGGGAGAAATAACTAGTATACTGCATGGCAGACCCTGATCCCCAAAGATTTCAGTAGGCCAAAACGATGTATAGAATTTATTATATGAAGGTAGCATTGATCAAGGACAAATGTAAAGTCCCACCTTTGAGTTCAAGAAGTCCTACCCTTCCCGAGAACGGAATTAGAAAGATATGGATTAATAATATATGTGATAAATACTTCAAGATTTAGATGTATGTGAACCAGATATGAATTAAGTGCAGGGGGATTGGTAATACAGTGGTCTTAGAATCAGAAGTTCTTAAAATTCTAACTCCAATTCTACTCCTAACTGTGTAGCCATGAGTAAATTTTCTGACCTCCTTAAGCCTCAGTTTTCCCATTATAAACTGTGTGGCATTTTTATAGCATATACTGTGTGTTTACTGGTGTTGATAGTTGCAGAAACACAAGGAAAGCTAGTTGAGTCTTAAATTAAGAAAAACAAACCATTCACTTCTGGATACTTTTGTTTTATGAGAAATTTTGATAGTATATGGTTAAGAAAAACAAATGGCAGAGGAAAAAAATTCCACAGATAGGAACTCTGTTTATCTTTAAATCTCTAAATGGTTGGTATACGAACTAGGCTAGGTTATACATTTATTTTTTGCCGTGAGCACATAACTCAGGGCAATGAGGAAAGCTTCAGGTTAACAGACTTTGTCTCAGTGTAAAGAAAAACTTTTGAACCATTAAAACTATCTAAAATGGAATGAATGGAATGACATGCCTTACTGAGTCACTGGAGATGTGCAGGTAGAGTGTGGGACAACCCTTCATCTTGGAATATTTTACAGGGAATTCATGCCTCGGGTAAAGGTCTGTTCAAGCCAGTTTAAGGCCCTTTCTAACTCTAAGATTCCCAGTTCTGTAATACGGGGATAATGAAACTTCTCACAGTTATTGTGATGAATAAATAAGACAGTACATGTGAAAACTTCTTGAATGTTGCATGGTACATGATTGGTACTCACTGAATTTTCTTTGCTGTATCGATAAGATAAAAATAATCCCTGCCCTGGCCTTGGTACATATGAGATAATGAAGGTAAACATGCTTTAAATACCCTTCAAGTCCTTTACAAGAATGAAAGGTGCAGACGTCTATGTCTGACATCTGGCCAGGCGTTTGGCTTCAGTGTTTGTTCATTTACAAAGGGAGACCTTGGCTTTTTTTTTTTTTTTTAAGCTTTTCTGCGTGGGGTTTTTGTTTTGTTTTGTTTTCAGGTGGGGGAGGGCCTGACTTACTTGCATGGAATGAATAGATTTGCCTTGCTGTAGCCACAGAATGTGTTGGTTAGGTGCAAAGACTTTGGGGATTCCAGGCCTAGCTTGCTTTCATACTAGCTGAGTGACTGTGATATCACCTCATGAGCTTCAGTTTCCTTTACGTAAAGTAAGGGTACCTTGTTTAGGTTTGTTGTGATGATTCAGCCCAATAACATGTGTTAAGTAATTGGCACAGAGTCTGCATGCAAGTGCTCAGTTAACAGTAGCTTCCTTCATTATGATCTTTTTCCACATGCTGTGAGAATTTGCCAAATGCTTCTTTGAAGGGCTATAGGGTTGATTGGGAGATGGCCTTTCTCTTGTACCTTTGAGAAACTTCCTTTTGAATTGATTCCTGTCTGTGACATAGACCAGTGTCATTTATAGAAGCAGAATATGGCAGTAAGAATAGCTATGGCCAGACAGAGAAGCAGTCACAGGACTCAAGGGGAGTCTAGTCTCTCTGTGCCCATCAGTGGAGAAATTCTCCCTTCCAGTCTTGGATCTCAGTGTAGCCTTTTTTAAACTCTCATGAGAAGAACAAAAAGCATTACAAGACATGAACAGATTCTCAGCAGGTCTATATTTGATTGTTATCGAATGACGTTATTGATCTCCAGTCCTGATACTGGCAGATTGGGGTCAGCCACTCCTTAAATGGACAAGGTACTTAACTTTCTTTTAAATCTCCGAATTTTCTCATTTACAAAATGTTAATAGTTGTACCCACCTTTGGGATTATGAGAATTACATGACACAACACAAAGAAGGCACAGTGCCTAGTTGTAGTAAGTGCTCAGTGAAATCATATCTGTGAAGAAAGGAAGGTGAGATTCTTGTAGACATTGGTTAATTTTAACTATTTCTAAGTCTATTCTAGTAGAGTTCTGGTTTATATTTTAATGTATACATATAATAGGATATTGGCAATTATAATTAAAAATTAGAAAACTTAGATTCTTCTGTAGCCAATTACGATTTCCTGGCAGCGTTCCATGCTCTATTTCCAAGCCCTTTGAGCAGCTCAGGCCCAGCACTCTAGGAAATTACATCTCACGCATAGTGAGTGCTGTCCTCATGCCATTCGTTTTGCCTGTTTGGCCCTTCCTGGTTTAGTTTTTTAACTTGCTGTTGTAACGTTCCTCTAATGTTTACCTTGAGCTTCTTTTCCTTTTTAAAAAGAAAAGGAATGCTTATTACTCTAGGCCATTTTTATAGGGTTATCTTAGCCAAGTTTCTTTTAGTTACAAATAACAGAAACTCATTTAAGTTAGTTTAAGAAAGATAAAAGAAAGGATTGTATCATGAGAACATGGGAATGTCAGTTTGTCATAGTCTGTCAGTTTGCCCAAAGTTAGGAAGTGAATCCAGGCTTTAGAAAGACTTGGAAAGGTCTATGAGTAGGAGCTGTAGTCCTCAAAAACTAGACAATTCCCTTTTCATATTTTTCTGTTTCCCTATCTGTGTGGTCTCATATATCTGCTTCTCTCTGCACACTCGCTATTTGCCTTGTGACTTTGAGCAAGAGTCTTAATATGTCTGGGTTTTTTTTGTATGACAAATGTGTGTTAGTTTCCTAGCTGCTGTCAAAAATTACCACTAACCAGTGACTTACAACAACAAAAATTTTTCTCTCACAGTTTTTGAAACCAGAAGTCCAAAATCAGTTGGCTGAAATGAGCAGAGCCACACTTCCTTCAGAGGTTCTGAGGGAGAATCCATTTCCTGCCTCTTTCAGCTCATAATGGCTGCTAGTTAGTCCTTGGCTTGTGACCAGCTTCTGCCTCTCTCCACGTCACTTTCTCATGTATGCGCCCACGTGTGTGTGTGTTCTCTTCTGTCTATATCACATCTCCCTCTGCCTCTCTCTTATAAAAACATGTGATTGTAAGTAGGGCCCAGCTTTATAATCCAGAATAATCTCCCCTTAATTTGATCATATCTGCAAAGATCCTTTTTCCTTACAAGATAACATTTACAGGTTCCAAGTACTGGGACTTGATATCTTTGAGTGGCCATTATCCACTGTTACAAATGAGGATCGTAAAGATCTCTCTCAAAGATGACATATAATAAAGGCTCTATAAATGCTAGCTCCTTCCTTCTCTGTGTTCCTCATACACACACACACACACACACACACACACACAGACACACACCCCATCATGCCCCGCTTTAACATTGCCTTTGGATGCTTGTCTTTTCAGGTATGTCATTATCACTTTAAATACCTGTTTGGATAATAATGATAATGAAAATAACAGCTGTCATTTATTTACTGTCTCTAGCAGCCTAAGCACTGTGCAGAGTACTTTATCCACGATGTATAGATGCCATTATAATCCCCATTTTACAGATAAGAAACGAGGCTCAGAGAATTGACTTAATTTGCTCAAGTTCACCCAACTGCTAAATGTCAGAACTGGGGTTCAAATAAGGATCCCTAATTCTGAGGGCTGTATTTTTTTTTTCACTGAGACATTTATTTTTTAATTTATTTTTATTGAGTTATAGTCAGTTTACAATATTGTGTCAATTTCTGGTGTACAGCATGTATTCTTAATCATTATAGCTTGCCTGTTGCTCAAGATTGAGCTTCAGATCTCTGGTATCCTGCCTTGGCCTCTGATCAGAATCTTTCCTGGAGATTTCTTGCACCCACTAGCAAGGTCTGAGATCACAATTAACAAGGGTGCTTTTTTGGTCAAATGTCTGTTCTGTGGCAATTGCTTGGTCCTGAGTAAGTGGAATTTGAGGGAAGAGAAAGTAGAGAGCTATATTCCAGCCTGAATTTTCACTTTGACTAACTTGTTTGTTGCTAGGCACTGAGTTCCTTGACTGTGGGGATCATGATGATTTATTTTTGAATACCCAATACCTAGTGTGGGGCCTGGACACAGAGTAGATATTCTGTTGAAATATCCTTCAACAGGGACTTTTATTCACTGTTGTTTCTGTGCCTTACAACAGTGCCTGGAATAGAATAGTTGCTCAATCTATATCTTTTGGATGGATGGATGGATGGCTTAGCTGGGCATGGAAACTTCTTTCCCTTGTTAACTATCATTTATTGGATATATACAATATGCTAGGCACTTACATACATGAAAGTAATTCTTACCACCTTCCTGCAGGGTAGGAGGGATGGACTGTTGCTGAGGAAGATAAGGGAGAGGAGAAGTTAAAGATACCTTCCACATTTCCAACATGGATACTGGTTCAAGTGATGATGAACCCAGAGGGAAGAACATGAGTTCTTTTTTTTTTTTTTTTTTTTTTTTTTTGAAAGGCTGTGTTTGTGGTATCTGAAGGTAGATACAGGAGTCTGTTCTTACATCAAAGGCTTTAAAGATGCCCCCTGTTTGCCAGTTAGCCTGGAAAGGGTGATTTCTGCATCTATCCAGTGTTGCTTATTTTAAAACTGCAGGCTTAAAGCCATTATTTCCACTGTGTTGTAACTTGAATTTGTTCAGTTTCTGTTCCAGATGATCGGGCTGAACAACGAACCTGTCTCATTTGTGGGGACCGCGCCACAGGCTTGCACTATGGAATCATCTCCTGTGAGGGCTGCAAAGGGTTTTTCAAGAGGAGCATTTGCAACAAGCGGGTATATCGGTGCAGTCGTGACAAGAATTGTGTCATGTCTCGGAAGCAGAGGAACAGGTGCCAGTACTGCCGCCTGCTCAAATGCCTCCAGATGGGGATGAACCGGAAGGGTGAGTGGTGCCCATCACTTTACCTTTAATGTCAGCTATTAAGCCTTGGAGTTACTCATTTCCTAAGCCTGCACTCTATGCCAGGCCTTGTGCTGTGTCCTCATAACCCAAAAATGAATCTACCTACGGGAATCTCCCCGGATTAGCTGGAGAACAAGACTGGTGAGATGTTAAGGATCCTGTGAGAATGAATGCACAGGCTCCACGTGGCAAGACCCCAGTGAATAACCCAGCCATGACTAGTGTTAATATACTCCACTAGTTCTTTTTTTTAGGGCAAGATGACAGGACATAGGAATTTTAGATGAGAAGGCAGTACGTTCCCTGAATGTGTTATCATTTTTGTTTGCTAGAATCATGGCCTATTCAGAGGCTAGATATGCCCAGAAATCAGCATCCAGTTTGGTGAAGAATTTGGGATTTATTGGGAAGTTTTCTGAGAGCCATTAGCTTAAAATGACATGAATAAGCAGATATTCTGAGAGGATTAACCCCCAGAGGCAGCTTTGAAGAATGGATGGGGTGGAAGAAGCAGAAAAGCCACCTACAGAGTTTTAGAGAGGTCTAGAAGAAGGTGTGAAGGATCTAAAGGAGGGACGAGAAAATAATGGCGCAGATGGGGAGATACAGGAGAAGCTCACCAGAGCAGTGGTGACATACCAGATGCTGGGCAGCACCAGAAGTTGAAATTGAAGATTTGAATTAATAGTGAATGAATTAATAAAAGCAGAGTGGGGCAAAATGTTGGTTGGCCTCGGTAGGTGCTGAGTTTGAAGTACCTGAGAAGGACACGCATAGATGTCACCAAGGAAGTTGGATATATACGATTGGAACCGAGGTGAAAGTCTTGCCTGCAAGTAGTTTTGTGGAGCTGTTGGCATAGAGGTGGTAAAATGTTGTTAGTGGGTAGAAGTCACCCAAACAGAGAACTTGGGTGCAGAAGAGGGCCAATGTCAGAAGTCCAGGAACCCTCATGGAGGGTAGAGAGTGTGCAGTGTAGTTCAGTGAAAGAGCAGAGGCTTAGGAGGCAGAGATTGGTGACAGACTAGCTCTGTGACCTTTGGGCAGTTTGCTTTATGTCTCTGATGCTCAGTAGTCCTACCTTTAAAATGATATGATAATCCTTTCAGAGTTCTATGGAGGATTAAATATGGCCATGTATATAAACTACCCAGCAAGGTATTGGGAGCTCATAGTAGCAGTATGCAGGGGTGGGGGTTGGTCAGATTTAATGAATTGTTCAGAAAGGTTTTGTAGCAGACATGCAGATATACTTCAGTTTTTTTTTTTAATTGTGTGTGAGATAATGAGAATTTTTTGAAAACTTACCCATGATGAAGGAAAAGTAAAAGAGATATAGAAGCAAATTTAGGTAAATATAGGTCATTTGTAATTTACTTATAATACTAATATTAATTGAGCACTAAATGTACTAGAAAATCTTATGTACTTGTTATACATTATCTCATTAAATACACATAACAACCCTGTTACTATTACCCTCAGTTTACAGATGCAGCTTAGGGAGGTAAAATGATTTGCCTGTTAGTTTAGTGGTGGTTATATTGACAGTTAATAGTTTTTAAATTGTAATTTGTTATTAATCAAGCATAGCTTGTACCTCACCACATGGACAACCTCCTGCTTCATGTGTTTACCATATGGGATAACTATTTGCATGTTGGAATGTCCTCTATGTACTGAACGATAAACACCTATAATAGGGCATTTAAACTGTTACCAGCTTCGTTGCCTGTCCGTGTTTCTAACATCGTGTTCTGTCCAGAACTTACTGTGCCTCAAGCATGTCTTACACTCCCCTGCCTGCACTAGATTCCTCCCTCTAGCTAGAAATCTTCCTTCCCCACTATCATTTTATTCCTACAAAAAACCCTTCCCAGCCACCATTACCAAAAAAGTCATGTCTTGAAGAGAGTCTTTTGTCATCTACTCACCTTCACCTGATTTGATTTTGGTCTCCAAATCCCTTTGTTGCCCTTACTGTGAGTATTTTACCAAAGCACGTTTATGGGTTGCCTTCTTGACTACTCTCTCTCTGATGAATCATCCTGCTTATTCAGTGTGAAATTCTGATGCTTCCAGCCAAACTTAACTATTTCAGGGAAGCTTACCCCCATAACCCATGTCTAACCCTAGCTAGGAGATGGCACGTGGGATGTGAGGGGTGTAGAGCTACCTTCCTAGGCCCATTTGCACACAGAGCAGGCAGGCTCAGTTGCATGGTGAAGGCTGTGTCTCAGAGAGAGAAACCCTGCCACCTCCTGGTCGGTGCTGAGAAAGCAGAATTAAAATTGCAGTTGCCTTTGGAATGTTTTGGGGTGATGGAACTATGATGTTTGACACTATTTTATGCATCTGTCAAAACCTAAAGAACTAAACACCACAAAAGAAGTGAATTTTAATGTATATAATTTTTAAGACAATCAGTATATGGTGGGAAAAGATAGACTATAGACTGACAAATGAATCTAACTGATACTACAAATAAATCACATAGCCACACTAAAGAGACTAGGGAAGAAAGGAGTTGACCTTGGAAAACAGTGTTTTGACTGTATACTGTAAGACTGAAGACAAAAAGAACTGTGTACAAAAAAGCTCTAGTTTATAAATTTGTTTCTTTCAAGGTTATGGGTTAGGAATTCTGTCACTACTTTGATTATATACTAGGGTTGAACAAATAAGTAAATATACTGTAGACAATGAGAATTGAATTTCTCGCATCAGGGAAAGAAGTTATAAATCAGGAAAAGAGAAGGCTTGAATGAAACCTGGTGCTAGATTGGAGTCAGAGGTTTTAATATGGACTTAGGTTTATGTATATAGATAGATAGATAGACAGACAAATACGTGAGTAGATACATGAGTTGGTATACATATGTGTATTTTCTAGCTATCAATAAAAGGAATCAAGACTCCTTGAAGAACTGGTTGATTTTACGGCTGATGAAGAGAAAATGTAAGATGAGTGAGCCTGGAGCATCCTGTGGTGCCAGAAAGTTAGAATGTGCTGTGCTGTGTGTGTGTGTATATCTATATTCCAAATATATATCTATATTCCAAAGAATAAAACATTCATGAGTTCAAACTGATAGAACGAACTGAATGGAGGAGTGGTGATTCTTTAGAGAAGAATTATAATTAGTTAAGTGTAGAAGAAATGAAGGAAATAGAAAATCACCATTAAAACACCTTAGCAGTAATTGCTGCAGGCAAGATGCACTGATGAATGCTAAAATAAGAGCATGGGTTTAAACAGAAACAGAACATTTGCCCTGTCTCAGAATATTTAGTAATTACAAAGGGAAAATAGTACATTTCAGTAGAGAATATTGACAGATAACACTTTATTCAAGTGATCAAGGGTGACATCATTGTGTTTACATTGACATCATGTACTCCCTGATAGGACACACTAAGAAGGGTACACATATACAGATACACACACACACGGATGGGTAGATTCATTCCCAGTCTAATCATGAGAAACATACAAGCCCAGATTGAGAGACATTCTTCAAAATAACTGGCGTTCTACAAAATACTCCGCAAAAGTGTCAAGGTCACGAAAGATAAGGAAAGACTAAGAAACTGTCGCAGATTGGAGGAGACTACGGAGAGAGGACAACTGCATGCAATGTGGGATTCTGGATTGGATTCTGTAACAGAAGACGGACATTAGTGGAACTGGGAAAAGCTGAATAAAGTCTGTACTTTGGTAAATAGTATTGTACCAGAGTTAATTTCTTAGTTTTGATGAATAGTCTGTGGCTGTGTAAGCTTAGTTAACAGAAGGGGAGGCTGGGTTTAGAATATATGGGAATTCCCTGTGCTATTTTTCCAGTTCTTCTCCAAGTCTAAACTTACCTCAAAATTTTAAAAATTAACTGTTAAAAAATGCAGCCACTATGTGTGAGCCTGTCCTCTGTTGTCCCCCATCTCTGCACGTAGATATCTTTAGATATCTTTTCAGAGCTAGAAGTTGGCTGGTGAGGAAATTAATTATCAAGGCCATGAGAGAGATGTAAATATGGTGATGAGTAGAGGCTTGTCCATGTCTGTCCATCCCCACTGCTACCCCAGTATCCGAAACGTGTACTCCTCACCCATCTTGCAGCCTTCAGATAAAGTTGGACTCCTCAGAATGATTTCCAAGGCCCCTCTGGCATTCCTTCCCTTCTCCAGACTCTGCTGCTCCCCCTACACAATCTGCATTCCATCCCAATTCTCCAAAAACTCGATAATGTTTCTTGTTTGGGGGCTTTGCACATGTGGTTTCTTTTTCCTGGAATGTTCTGCCCCCTTTTCTTCACCTGACTGTATATACTTTTCTTTTTAAGCTCAGCTTTTATTTGTAATAGTCTCTAAGAAGTCTTCTCTGACACCCCTCCCCCACCAGATGGCCCTCCACAGCCCTTGTTTGCCCTCTGCCATAATGCTCATCCCCTTGTGCTGTGTTTGTATACTTGTCTTTTCCCCCCATTATTAGACAATGATCCGCTCAAGGGCCATTACCAAGTCCTACTTTTCTCTTGTGTCCCTTAGCAGATAACCCAATTAGGGTAGGATGCTTCCTGGTTTGATAGATTGACTGTGGTGGGGGACCAGGACAGGAAGTGGGTTGGGGAAATATTGTTAAAATCATCAGAGGCAAGAGGAAGCTACACTGAGCCCCATGGGGGAATTCATGTCGTTAAGTAATCATGTGAAAATACTTAAAATTCCTTAACTTTGTTGTCTCGTAACTTGCTAGATAACTAGTTCAAAAGTGAAAAGTTTAAGGAAAGCCTCTTGGAGGCAGTTGATGTTTGTAGGAAGGCATTGTGAGGTGAGACAGTGATCCTGTGGCATTGCTATATCACTTTACTAGGAAAAAAAATGGAACACTGAGAAATCTCAAGGAGAGAAAACATTTGAGCAGAATCTTGAGGGAATCAAAGTCTAAGCTCCTTATAAACTAAAAGAGCTTTGTAAAAATGACTCCTCCTCCTCTCCCTCTCTCTCGTGTGTGTGTGTGCGTGCGCGCGCGCTCATTTGCGTGTGTGTTTTCTTAACTATTTGGGAGTAAGTTACAGACTTCATTCCCCTTTGCTTCTAAGTAACCGTAGCATTATTATCAAAATCAGGAAATTTATACTATTATCTAATTGCAGGCCTTATCCAAATTTCACCAGTTACCCCAGAGACCTTGATAGTAAAGCAGCTTATATTTTCTAATCTAGGAGCCAATCCAGAATCATACATTATATTTAATTTTTATGTCTCTTTAATTTCCTTTAATCTGAAATGATTCCTCTTTTTTTTCTTTAGTAACATTGTCAGTTTTGAAGGAAACGAATTATTTATTTTGTAGACTATCCCTTAACTTGGGTTTCTCAGTTTCCTGACGATTAGATTCCGGTTATGCAGTTTCGGCAAGAATGCCACAAAAGCAGTGTTGCGTCCTCTCGTGCATCCCGTAAGAGTCCATGGTGTGAGTTTATCCCATTACCAGTCATGTTAACTTGAGTTGCTTAGTTCAGGTGGTGTCACTTGGGTGAGGTGGTGGTGTAAAGTTTTCCACTGTAAAGTTTCTTTCTGAGTAGAGGCAATAACACGTGCAGAGGCAAAACTGTGTTGTAGAACAGCAGGGCATGTTTAAGAGCTAACAGATATTTCTCTGTAGGGACAGTGTAACATTGTGGCAAAAATCGGATGGGGAGCCCCGCAGGAACCAAACGAGATCACAGAGGATCTTGAATGCCAGGCTAGGGAGCTTGGATTTAATTAGCCCGTAGACCAAAGGGAACCACCAGTGGATTTTGAGCAGGGCTTTAATGTGGTTAGCTTTGTGTCTTTCTGGTTTCTGGGTTTGGTTGGCTGCTCAGGCCTAAGCAAGTGAGGAATGGTAGGTACATGAGTTCCAGGGTAGAAAAGGTATTTGTGCTTCTTATGAGCGGATGGAAGGACCATAGCTGGTGCCGCCCTCTTAGGCTTAGACAAGGGGTGCAGCAGAACCATTCCTGTGACCCTGCACCCAGAAACCTTTGTTTTGTTTGTTTTAATAAGTTCACTACCAGAAAAACTCTCAGCTCTGCTGGAAAACTTGCTCTTAGCTGAGTGTAGCATCAAGGAACAAGCACAACTTTAGAATCAGAAGACCTTAACTGAAATCCTATCTCTGTCAAGTCTTCCCGGAGTAACCTTGAACAAGTCCTGTTTCCTCTCTGAGCTTCCGTTTCCTCATCTCTAACCTGCATAGGATTATAATAATGTATACTTTCTAAGGTTGTCATGGGGATTAAATGCAGTCACGTATATGTGAGTAAAATACAAGTGTTAAAATAAGATCCAAGTTTTTGTTTTAACAGAGGCACTGTGACACATGGTGTTGTTGCCCACACTTCAGGCAGTTTCATGCTATCTTGAGAGATTTTACCACCTCTGATTAAACCAGTACCATTGTTTTGTCCTTCTTTAAATTATCTTTTTGGGAAAAAAATCAAAGTTTATTTTAAAAGGGGATTTTTTTTATCACCTCAGTGATTGGGAAATCAGTATTTTTTAATGCATGTTAATATAAATGTATAATTAAGAATTTATCTATGTACCACCTAAAATTATGTTTCTCCACTGGGATGCACACACACTTCGGGAAATTACAGTAGTGGAGAGGAGGCTGGTCTTAATCTGATAGTCTGAGTTCCAACACTGAGATTACACTTGGTCTTAGCCAAAAGGCTGAGAAGTGATAAACCCTGATTTTAATGTTTAATTTCTGTCACCCTAAGCAAAACTCTTCATTTCTCTGAGCCTTAGATTCATCTGCCCAGTGGGAATGATAATACTAATACTTCCTTCATGGGTTTATTTTACCCAAGACAGCACATAACATATGTATGAGTTTCCTTACTCCAGGTGGGGTTGAAGGACAACATGAGCTTTTAAATATCAGAAGGAGAAATTGGTAAGATGTAAATCTTTAATACTGGTGGTCCTTTAAACAAAAAGGAAAGCATGTTAAGTTCCATCCTCAACTCTACGACACTGAGAGTGAACTATCAACTGAAAAATATTCCGTGTTGTATCTGCCAGTGATAGATCTTTGTTCTGTACCTGTGAGCTGAAGCCAAGACATGGGAGATACCTGTATTGACCCTGGAACAGCAGAGGAAGAATTTTAAGGATGTTTAGAACTTGAAATTAGGTTGAAAGAGAGCTCCTAAACAACAACCAGCGTGTACCTAGATAATGAATATATTTAGCTGTATATGTTTCTTGCTCCAGATTCACAGCAGCCTTGTAAAGCAGTCCATACTCCTTTATACGCCAGGCCCTATGCCTGCTGCTTTAGCTGTGTTACGCATAATCCTCACAGCACCCCACCCTGTAAGACAGGTTCCAGTAGCCTCTTTATTCTTCAGTAAACTGAAGTTCACAGAGATAAGAAACTTGTCTCTAATTACACAAACCTGGCAGAAACAAGATTTAGACTCAAGCTTGTCTAATTCTGAAGTGTATAATCTTCGAAGACCAAGAATGATGTCTGCTTTAAGGAAAATGAACTTCCTGTCAGCCTTTCAGGTTCCCCAGGAGCCAAGTGTTAGGCTTGGACCGCTCACGTTCTGAGGGCAACCAGCCCTGCCCTGAGGACTTTCTAGATTGTTTATGTTAAATTTTTTTAGGCTATTATGGCAAAGCTTGCTCTCATGATTCCATTAGCTTATCTTCTGTTGTTACTATTACCCGCTACAAGTCACCCTCCCCAGTGGCCATCACAAAGATTTTTCAGAAATGCCAACCTGACCACATGCTCCCTAACATTCCAGGCTGTCTGTGATCTGGCCCCTGTTGGCCTCTCCAGCCTCATTTCTTGCTACTGTTCACACGCAACACACACATAACACGCTTCAGCCAAATTGAAGCACTTGGAAATTCCCAGAAAGACCACTCCATGCTTACTTTCAACTTGAAACTTTTTCTGTATACTGTCCACTCAGCCTGGAGCAGCACCCTTTTTCTCCCTGCATAAATCCTATTTATCCTTTAAGACTCAGTTCAGAAGTTGTATTTTCCAGAAAGCTTCGCCAGACACCAGAGCCTTCTATTAATTACAAATCCGAGTTCCTTCTCTGTGCCCCGTATTAAGTGCTCTGTAAGCATGATGGTAATAGTGTTAGCAGTGGTTATTCTTAATGAGGCTGTTACTGTTTAAAGGATTTTTTTTATAATTAGGAAATACTAAATAACTTCTTTTTTTGTTGTTGACTTATCTGAATGGGAAATTAACTGCAAGGGAACTCTACTGACTGCTTTGTAGGGAAGAACCAATGAGATAAAAATTCTGATTAATTAAAAAACAAAAGCAAAAAAAATCTGTTTTCCTTATTCTACAAATCAGACTCAAACTTCAACTGGAAATAAAAAATACTTTATTAAAAAGTGATGTATTCTTTCTATCCCCCCTTCCCCCACTTGAATTTATCAGAGCCTTCACATGCATCATCCTGATGGGATATTTGTAACTGTAGGACTGTTAATAAAGTTGTCATCTTTGTTGAGCATGCTGAATGTATACATGTGTGTAGTGTGTACCCAGTGCCTTCAGGGCCCAGAAGCATCTGTTCCCTATGAGATAGCCTGGGATGATGGAAAGACCCATGTTTTAATCTTGGTTTCACCAATTACTACCTTGTGCTTTTGGCCAAATAAGTTTTCTTTTTGTACCTAGACTTCTGTGGGCACTCTTCTTACTGTCTTATGTTTCCTTCTAGCAATCAGAGAAGATGGCATGCCTGGAGGCCGGAATAAGAGCATTGGGCCTGTCCAGGTGAGTTCCAAGCCTTACTCTTTGTGATCTATCCTGAAAGCCGAGGCCTCCACGTGCTCCTGCAGCTGCTCCCCTTGACCTTCTCGTCTGCTACTGGGGGGAAGCCATCTTTACTTTCTTTCCTGTAAAGCTGCTTTTACAGCTTGGATATGAAAGTGCTTTGAAAATCTTTAATATGTAAGATAATGGTTAAAGCTCTTGTGATGCCTCAACCCTTAGTAAGGATTTCAGAGGAAGTGAAACCAATTTTGGTTAAAAGGGCTTTACAAAAGTCCAGGCGAGACATATAGATAGTGGTTTCAGGTAGGGCAGTGATAGTGCAGATTGGGGTGGGGGGTAGAGTCAAGAAATATTCAATAGGTAAAATCGATAGGATTTATCCAATTGAATGTTAGGGAATGAGAGAAGGACAGAAATTCAGAATTGTTTTGAGATACATGCTGATGATGTATGGGAGGGCTTTCTGTCACGTGAGTTTGATACACAGTTAAGGTGTGGTGTGTGCTGTATTCTCTTTTTAAATCACACGTTTTTACTCATTTATTCAAGGCATATATATCTCTTGCAGATTAAATTATTTTGGCCTGCATTCATAGCTCTTTTTGTGGTAAAAATACAACATAAAATGTAACAAATTGTTAAGTGTGCAGTACAGTATGCTGCACATTTTTGTACAGCAGATCTCTAGAACTTTTTCATCTTACACTGAAACTTCATATCTATTGAACAACAAGTCCTCATTTCTCCTTTCCCCCAGTCCTTGGCAGCCACCATTCTACTTTCCCCTTCTGAGAATTTGACAGCTTTTAATACCCCATGTAAGTGGAACCATGCAGTACTTGTCTTCTGTGACTGCCTTATTTCACTTAATACAATGTCCTCAAGGTTCATCCATGTTGTAGCATATGACAGGATTCCTTCTTTTTAAGGCAGAATAATATTCCATTATATGCATATAGCACATTTTGTTTATTCATCCATCGATGGACATTTAGGTTGTTTCTGCCTCTTGGCTATCATGAACACTGCCTTGACTCCAGTGAACATGGGAGTACAAATTTCTCTTCAAGATCCTGATTTCAGTTCTTTTGGGATTACTGAGTCATATGGTAATTCTTTTTTTTTTTATTTTTTGAGAAACCTCCATACTGTTTTCCATAGTTGCTGCACCATTTTACATTGCCACTCAATGGTGGACAAGGGTTCCAATTTCCCCCATCCTCTCCAGGACTTACTTTCTGGGTCTGTTTGTTTGCTTATCTCTTTATTTTGATACTGGCCATCCTAATAACTCTGAGGTGATACCACGTTATAACTTTGATTTGCATTTCTCTGATGTTTGGTGATGCTGAGCAGCTTTTCATATGCCCATTGGCTATTTGTATGTCTTCTTTAGAGAAATGTCTAATCAAGTCTTTTGTTATTTTTAAGTCAGGTTAATTAATTAATTAAGTTGCAGTAATTCCTTATGTATTTTGGATATTAACCCTTTATCAGCTATATGGTTTTCAAATATTTTCTCTTGTTCTGTAGGTTGCCTGTTCACTTTGTTGATTGTTTCCTTTGCTTTGCAGACGTCTTTTAGTTTGATATAATCCTATTTGTCTGTTTTTGCTTTTGGTGTCATATTCAAGAAATCATTGAAAAAAATGATAGGAATATGGGATTAAACTATCTAAAGTAATAGATAAAAACTACTATATAAAAAACTAGATAAGCAACAAGGACAATACTGTATAGCACAAGGAATTATATCTAGTTCCTCGTAATAACTTATAATGTGATAGAATCTGCAGAAAATCCTGAATCACTGTGCTGTACCTCTGAAAATAACATAATATTGCAAGTCTAACTGTACTTCAATTTTAAAAGAAATCATTATCAAGGCCAGTGTCAGGAAACTTTTTCTCTGTTTTCTTTTAGGAGTTTTAACATTTTGGGTCTTATGTTTAAGTCTTTAATCCATTTTGAATTGCTTTTCCTGTATGGTGTAAGATAGACTCTAATTGCATTCTTTTGCATATCGATATCCAGTTTTCCCAGCACCACTGTTGAAAAGGCTCTACTTTTCTCATTATATAATCTTGACATCTTTGTCAAAGTTCTTTTGACAATATGTATTTGAGTTTATTAGGGGGCTCTATATGTCTGTCCTTATGCCAGCCAATACATTCCTTTAGCTTTGTAAATGTGTTTTGAAATCGGAAAGTGCAAGGCTTCTAGCTTTGATACTCATTTTCAGGATAGTTTTGGCTATTTGGGGTACTTTGTGGTTTCATATGAATTCTAGGATTGTTTTTTTCCTGCAAAAAAATGCCGTTGGAATTTTGATGGAGATTACATTGAATCTGCAGAACACTCCAGGTAGTATGGACTTTTTAACAATATTAAGTCTTTTACTTTATGAATATAGGATGCCTTTCCGTTTATTTATGTCTTTAATTTCTTTCAGTGGTGTATAAGCCTTTTCACTTTGTTAGTTAAGTTTATTCCTAAGTATTTTATTCTTTTTGATACTGTTGTAAATGAGATTGTTCTCTTAATTTCCTTTTCAGATAATTCATTATTAATATATAAAAGTGCAACTAGAAAAAAATTAAAATGCAACTGATTTTCTGTGTTGACTTTGTATCCTGCAGCCTTGCTGAGTTCTTTTATTAGGTCTTTGTTTTATTCTTTGTTGGTTTAATAGGTTTTTTGTTGGCATCTTTAAGTTATGTACGTATAAGTTCACGTCTCCTGTGAATAGAGATAACTTTACTTCTTCCTTTCTGATTTAGTGCTTTTATTTGTTTTTCTTGCCTGTTGCTCTATCTAGGACTTCCAGTACTGTGTTGAATAGAAGTGGTGAGAGTGGGCTTACTTGCCGTGATCCTGATCTTAGAGGAAAAGCTGTCAGCTTTTCACCACTAAGTATGTTAGCTGTGGGCTTTTCATATATGGTCTTTATTTGTATTTTTTAAACATGTATTTGGATACAATAGGAAGTTTATCCATTGGGAGGAATTCTTAAGCATTCCCTCAATGAAAAACCTTCCTCAGTATTATCTAATGTTTTCTGAGTACTTTCTGTGACTCTCCCACCTTGCCAAGGGATCTTCAGTCATTTATATCTCTAGACTCACGTTCTCTCCAGAATTGAGGGGGCTGATGCTCAGAGAAACCTATTTCATCTGGCATTGCATTTAGGTTTCTGATAATGGGCATATAATTTTCCTTTTAGTCTTTAATTGTTTCTAGGTGGCGTTAGGAAGAGAGCTGTGATCTCCAAGTTTTTAACTCTGTTTAATTGTAATAAAACTAAGAAGGGGTAGAATTTCCATTTATTGAACACCTGTTATGCACCTGTGCTTAATAACTTTATCTTAAATTAACCTCCCAAGACTATCTGACTCAAACCTGCATTTTTTTTTATGGATGATTGAGTTTTATTAGGTATACTTTCTTTTTTTTAAGTTTTTATTTTTAATTAAAGTCTAGTTGATTTACAGTGTTTCAGGTATACAGCAAAATGATTCAGTTATATATGTATATATATAAAATACTCTTTTTCAGATTTTTTTCCATTATAGGTTATTACAAGATACTGAATATAGTTCTCTGTGCTGCTACACAGTGGGTCCTTGTTGTTGATCTATTTTATATGTAGTAAATATCTGTTAATCCCAGATTCCTAATTATCAACCTGCATGCTTCTTTGCTCCAGCACCCTGTGAAGGAATCCTGGGGTTAGGAAGGAAGTGATATTATCTCTATCTTACAGCTGAGGGAACTAAGGCTCAGAGTACTTGAATGACTTACCAAGCAGTAAGTACCCAGCTAGGAAATGACAGATGAGATTTGAACCCAGATTCAAGCAGTCCTGACATGTTCCATCCCCTGTTGAACGCGTTACTGATTGCCCAGTGTCCCACTGGACCCACAGGAAGAGACAGGTACAGTCCAACTTTGACTACCAGCTAAAATAGGCTTGCTTTTACTAACTGACCCTTCTCACCAAGCTCAGGTACTTCAGTGCCCTCCATGCTCTGGTCTTGCTCTCACACCATCACTGAGGCTGCTTCAGTCAGGGCCTCAGTAGATATCTTGTAGTTTGATTTGTCTTCACATGTTTATAAAATGTAAACATTGATTTCAGTGTTCTAAGGACCCCTAAGAGAAAAGATTGGGAAGTTTTTGCTACATGTGACTGAAGAAAAAAGACAGCCCCTCCAACTGAGTATGCAACACAAGCTATTTGAAGCCAGTCACTCAACTTGAGCACCAATTGAACACTTCTCGTTTTCCCTCCAAGTCCCCTGTGCTGGCCGGCTTCCATTTCTAAATGCCTCCTGTATTTATGATTAGAGCAGCTCAAGGTTCCCTTACAGGCTCCTGGAATAAAGAAGTATACAGGTTTGAGTCAGACAGACTTGGGAGAAAATGTCCTCCCAGACTTTCCATAGGGACAAGAAATAAAAATCCATCTGGATCTTCCTACTTAGCTCTCACTCATTCTGTGTGCTGAGTTTAGCCAGTATGGCCTCAACTCTGGGCTAAACACTCTATAGAAGAAGTGTTTATTCACTGCTTATATGGCGTAGTCACTAGGACACTGGGCTGAATACTTGGGTACTTTGGCCTCTTCCTCGAACTCCTGCTCAGACATGGGCAAGTGAGTTCCCTTGTCTAAGCTCTAGTTTCTTCTTCTATTCAATAGGCTTAGAAATGTCTTTCTTACTCATATGAAGGTGTATAGTCAGTACTTAATAAGTGGACATTTACTCATTTATCCAACATGCCTTTATTTGAGTACTGCTTTTTTGTAGATGCTGTCGTAGCCTAAGGTCTGATAGAGGATATTTTTATGATACGTTACCGTAAGTGCTGTAAAAATAACAATGATGATGAAGATATCATTGTCAACCTTCTGTTACAGTTGCTATGGACTAGGCCCTCTTCTAAATATATGATAATATATTAACTAATTTAACCCTCACAACAATCCTGTGAGATAGATACTACTGTTCTCTCCACTATACAGATGACGGAACTTAGGCTGAAATAGTTAAATGACTTGCCCAAGATTGTACAGCTAGAAAGTGGTAGATCCAAGATTAGAACAAGGGTGATTTGATTATAAAATTCATACTCTTAACCATTATGCTATTCTGCCTCTCTCAGAATACACAGAATTATGAGTGGATGGAAGAAGGACCTAAAATTCTGCCTAGGCTTAGTAATAGAAGGATTCAAAAAAGTGACATTTGAATTGGGTCTTAAAGGACAGGTAGGAGTTTGTTATTGAAGAGTGGTATTTCAGGGGTAGGAAAGAATAGACTCAGGGACACAGAGGGATATGGAGGAACCTAGAGGCATCGTGGCTTAAGAGGACGGTAAATGGGCAAAAGGAAGGCCATGGTTATCCATGGTGCTGGGAGGCAAGCAACCAGGGTGTCCTAAGATTAGAGAGAGAGAGACCTGGAGTATGGGTGTGGGGGGGAGGGAATTTGGGGGGGAACTCTAGAGAGTTCTGGGAATCCCCATGAAGTTTAAATAAGTTCTCAGTCCTGAAGAAGGAACAGAGGGTTTTCTGAGCACCGGTCTAATATATATCAATTCCTTGTCAAAGATATCAGAGGAAGAGATCGAAAGGATTATGTCTGGACAGGAATTTGAGGAAGAAGCCAATCACTGGAGCAACCATGGTGACAGCGACCACAGTTCCCCGGGAAACAGGGCTTCAGAGAGCAACCAGCCCTCACCAGGTTCCACACTGTCCTCCAGGTGAGCTTCAAGGCAAACCCAGCATCATCTAGGGATCCCCCAAAGAGTGGACCCACAAGGATCCTCTGGGCCGGGTATTCCTGCCAGTCTCTCTCAGCCGTTGTACTCTTGCTCCCTCGTCTTTCGGGGTAGGGGCCAGGATGATGCAGAGCCACATTTTGCAGCCCATTTTTTGCTAAAGACCTTGAAAATGTCAGCAGTCTCTTCTGCAGACTGAGAAAATGCTATAGCTGCCATCCGTGCCCTGCATTCTTCACCCGACAGAATAGCATTTTAATTGTAGCTCTTTTCTCTCATTTACTTTGTCACTGAAATAAAACAAAGCATGTTGACAATATTGAATTAAGTTATAATTTGTCTGCCTCAGCAATAGTGAAGATTTTCACTTTTTAAATTTCAAGAATCAGGCTAATCAAATTTGCTGGTATCATGAAATACCAGTTTGAAGACTCTTGGTTCTAAAACGGTATCTTAAGCTGTTGGGTGTAAAATACAGCCATCAGCTACCAAGAAAGATTTTCTTTCTCCGGAAATCTTTCTTACAAGACAGGGATTGAGAAACTTTTTTTTTTTTTTAATAAAGGCCAGATAGTAAATATTTTAGGCTTTGCAGGCCATACAGTTTAGGTCTCAAACACTCAGTTCTGCCATTATAGTGGGAAAGCAACCAGAGAACATGTGTAAATGAGTGAAGTATGGCTTTGTTCCAATAACATTTAATTTACCAAAACAGATCATGGATCATAGTTTGCTGACCCCCATTACAGGAAATGCACCTAGGTAAAGCTAGTTGACTGAGTGGTTAGATTTTTCCAAGAAAGGGGAGGAAGATAAGAATCTGCCTTTCTCTTGATATTTTGTTATAACTTTCATCCATTCATTTATTCCTTAGTTTGTTCCTTCCTTTGAATGTTTAGGGAGTTGTTGCCACATGCCAGGTTCTTCGCTAGGTGCTGGATTTGTTTTATGGCCTTGCAAGGCACTTAGCCTGTCTCTGCCTTAGTCGTCCTAGCAGTAAAAAAATATAAACACCCACCTTTGTCCTCGTGCTCTGAGTATTCATTAAAAACTCTCCAAATGTGCACCTGTACAAAGAGGTCATTTAAACAATATTTATTCAGTACAACTCTGCCAAGTCCTGGGTGTCCAAAGGGGAGCCACACATACACACACCTGCACCGAGTCCCTGTCTAGTAGAAAAGACATACGTATAACCACTAATTATGTGCCCGGCTTAATGAAGACCAGAGTGCATGGCCAAAGAACAGCTGAGCCACCTTCTAGCTCATTTCCTTTGAGTAGGCAGCAGACCTGCCATGGTTCTGCTTGACATGAGACTTTTCTCTCCAGTAGGTCTGTGGAACTAAATGGATTCGTGGCATTCAGGGATCAGTACGTGGGAATGTCTGTGCCCCCACACTATCAATACATACCGCACCTTTTTAGCTATCCTGCCCACTCGCCACTTCTGCCCCCGCAAGCTCGCAGCCTGGATCCCCAGTCGTACAGTCTGATTCACCAGCTGGTGTCAGCCGAGGACCTGGAGCCACTGGGCACACCCATGTTGATTGAAGATGGGTGAGTGAGCCTTGCCCCGTTTAGCCCTGCAGCTTTGGAGTGTTCCCCTGCCCCACAGCCACCTTCATCCCTGGCTGCCATACTCCAGGAAACATCAAAGGACAATTCTGTGCTTATCTTTGTAGTCAGTGGTCCTCATTTTCCTCTTAAGCATCTTTTCTCATAGAGGGGAGCTATTTATCAATCCCTGTGGAATTGGGATTAATGAACTTTTGTTTCTGGTTGGGCCTAGGTAAGCCAGGCCCTGGGATGGGTCTGAGCATTTCTGTGCTCAGAGCCAGAGATAAGCTATAATTCTGGGGATATTTATACAGTAGGTCTAGGCTTATTAACAAGGCTTTCAAGGCACTAACTGGTTGTGGCCTGTCTGTATCCCTAGCCAACAAACTCATGGGTAGCCTGGTGCCTTGTGCTCTGTGTGCATGCCTGAGTGCGTGGAAGGGAATATTCTTTCATCCTGTCAGCTCTACCTGAGTAGGTAATAGTTCAGCTGTTTAGGCCCACCTGTTGCTGTACCCATTACTCATTAAGCCTGGAGCATAGGCTGTTTGAGTGTTATTAAGCTTAGACACTCCCCAAAATGTATCCTGAGATTTCTTAAGCTAGGCTCCAATTTCAGAAGAAGTTCAGATGTCTATCTACAAGAAGACTACCACCAAAACGTTTATAAATCTGGGTGTGAGGGTGTGGGAAAGAGCCATGCTAAGGGACCTCATCTCAGAGATGAGAACTGCCCTGCTCTTTCCATCCAGCAGTTTAGAAGGGCTGAGCATCTCTAGTTGCTGAATTCTCACCAGCAGGGGGTGCAGTGAGAGCAAGAAAAGCTGACCGTGTTCTATTCTCTTTCATCCATCTGGCCCTGAGGCTCATTTTTGTGCCAATCCCTGTATTAAGTGGGTACCAGATCCACCCTAATGGAGCTCTCATTGCCAAAACAAGTGCAAGAGTGACTGGGAATTTTTTCTAACACATGGAGCATTAATGGACACTAACATTAAAAGTCACACTCCCTGATAATTGCACAAATTTCTAAGCCTCCTTTCCCCTCAGCAACCTTTTCTCACCAGACCCACCTCTCCTGCCCTAAGCTTGCTGCTAGCCCCAGTGCTGCCCCTTTATCATTAGGCTAAATTGAATAGAGCTGGAGATCCATGGTCAAGGGCAAGGAACCCATTGCCAGAGACCCTCTGTGCCCTTAGCAGTACCCTCCCCCCTACCCCCATCATCACCGTTATGGCCACTAGATGTAACTTTCCCCTTTTCTACCCCCAGATATGCTGTGACTCAGGCAGAGCTGTTCGCCCTGCTTTGCCGCCTGGCTGATGAGCTGCTCTTTAGGCAGATTGCCTGGATCAAGAAACTGCCTTTCTTCTGCGAGCTCTCAATCAAGGATTACACGTGCCTCCTGAGCTCTACATGGCAGGAATTAATCCTGCTGTCCTCCCTCACCGTTTACAGCAAGCAGATCTTTGGGGAGCTGGCTGATGTCACTGCCAAGTACTCACCCTCTGATGAAGAACTACACAGGTGAGAGCTGCTGGCTGGGGAGAAAGTCTCAGGCAACCAGACCATTGTCATCCCTGCAACGCAGAGTTGTCAGGCACTCCAAAGGATGCGCATAAAAGCTGCTGGATTTGAGTCCTCGCTCTGCCATTGCCTGGCTTTGTAACTTTGGTCAAGTCTGTGATCCTCAGGTCCTGAATTATAAAATAGTATAATGACAATATCTCCCCAACAAGGTAGTTGTGAGGAATAAATGATAATGTGCAGCAAAGCTTAGCAGAGTGCTAAGCTGTTATTTTTATCACGTCTAGATTACTGCAGTAAGATAATTCATCTGAGAAGAACAAAAATCTAAACTTTTCCTACAAGGTGAGAGACTCTGAGCTGTAGTTTACAATCCAAGAACAAGAGCTGGGAGTTACCGTGGTACCCGCTGTATGCCAAGCACTGGACTTGGTATTTTATATTGTCTCCTTTCTTTCTTACAACCTCCAGCATTATAGGTGTTGTTTATGCCTGATTTTTAAATGAGAAAACTGAAATTCACAGGGGCCTGCCCTTGAGAGTTTTGAGTTTGAATCCAGAGCCTGAACCTATGCCTGCCCAGCTGAAAGCTTGGGCTCTTTCACTCTGTCTCAGATGTAGTGACATAAGAGCGTGAGGCTGAAAGACTGAATTGTCCTGAACATTTTCTGGCATAAAGTCTCATCCAGGCTGGCTAGGATCCTTCTAACTTCCCTGCCTAGAATGGATCTTTAACTTACTCACATTTGGAGACCTGGAGCACATGGTGACATCTGAAAGTTGGCAAAAAATGATCGGTTGATACAACTTTTCTGGATTGTTAATTTATCCACGTGAAAAATAAAGTTTAAATCGCATTTAAATAGACATTTCAGTATTTCACCTTTATTGGAGAGTTTAAATAATAGAAGTCATGGGATTCCAGGGCACCAGAAAAGGCGCCTCCATTGATGAAAGCTGAGAAGGTGGAATACCAGCCCCCAAATGTCTCCAAGGACCAAGGTGCATCTCCCTCTGCCCCTCAGTCACCATGACATAAAGATAAGCTGAGACTTAGGCTAGGAGCAAAGCTCCAACACCTTCAAGGACCCTTTGCACAGCTGAGGCGGGGAGGAGTCTGGGTACTTTGTCTCTCCCCTGGTTTTCTAATATTTCCTTATTAGTGATGCTTACAGGCTTGACAATGATCTATAAATGACAGAGTTTTTAACCCAGTTGACATTTTGTCCTGTAAACAGAGCTATCTGATTTTGCAGATGACCTAACCCCTTGACTTGAGCCTCTAATTCATTGTTTCCATCAAATTCCTGTCTCCTGCTCTGTAACTCTGGGCCAACTGACTGTTTGGATAGCAGTCAGCCTGCTCTAATATTGTCAGGGTTTCCAGAGCTAGCCCGGTGAGCCCAGCCTCCCTATTTGCCTGGAATCCACCAGTGCAGCCTGAGCTGCCTACAGAGTCAGCCTTGGAGGGCTCCACTCCCTGCAGAATGATGGGTGTTCCCAGGCCCTCTGCAGGTAGGCAAGGGTTACTGGCCATGCAGGGTTCTCTGTGGCTTTAAACTTCGTAAGGCACCCTGTCTCCTGTTTCCAGTCCCTTAAGCCCCACGAGGAATGTGGGGACCAGTTAACAGCTGAATTAGTGAGGGAATTATTTCCTAGGAAGGCTCCTTACCAAGGAGAATCTAAAGCTGCACTATCCAGTATAGTAGCTACTAGCCTCAAGTGGCTATTTTAATTAATTAAAATTTAAAATTCAGTTCCTCATTTACACTAGCCACATTTCAGGTGCCTAGGAGCCACACATGGCTGGTGCCTACTGTATTGGACAGTGCAGATACAGAACATTTCCATCATCACAGAAAGTTCTACTGAACAATCTTTAGAACACATTTTACAGCTGAGTTCTCAAGTGTGTTCTGAGGATAAGAAATAGATTCATTGTTAGAACTCTCACTGCACTATGAAATCCTTCAGTGGAAAAATATGAGTTAAACTTTAGCGTGTTAGTTCTGATTCCATGCCCACCTGTGTGTGTGAGCACCTGTGTGTGTGCTGGGAGGAGAGCTGTTGGGATAACAGATAATACAGACGTAGTTTCAGACTCAGAGATGAGGGTCCCTGTTCTTGTTTTAGGGCAAATAGGGGGACAAATAGAAGCTGATACAATCTACAGTCCACGATATTAGTGGAGATTGAGGGGCATCTGAGGGACTGTGTAAGCATGAACTGGGGAGTGAATCCCTCTGCTTGCATAATCAGAGAATGTTTGCCACAGGAAAAGACATTTGAGCTGCATCTCGAAGTGGGAGTTTTCTAGGTAGATAATGGTGAATAGGAGGCAGGCAGGAGAAGCACAGCATCCTAGAAGTCAGAGAGCCTGGGTGGGTGGTTTGTGGAGGTAACCAGAAAGCAACCCTGTGGATTAGGGTAGAGAGAGGATATTACTCTGAGAGGCAGAGAAATGAGGGGAGAAATGACTGGAGAGAAAGACAGAAAAGACCGGTCATGAAGGTACTCAGATGCTAATCTAAAAAATTTAGATTTTACTGTGCTAACAGTTTTAAGTCAGGACATTTTTAAGTAGAGCAGGTACACGGTCAGGTTGCATTTTAGAAAGATCTCCGTGGCTATAAAGTTCAAGACGGATTGCGTGGGCAAGGCTAGAGGACAGTGGCTGGGTAGGAGGCTATTCCATAGCCCAGGTGAAAGTAAACGAGGCCTGGACAAGGCAACAGTGACTGTGGGAATAGACAGGGCAGCACAGTAAGAGGTGATAAGGGGGTAAAGCCGGTGGAACTTCAGTGAGTGGAAAAGCTGGGATGCTGCCAGGCAGGTGAGCACTAATTCTCTTGCCTGAGATAATGGAGCCTGGGAAGGACAGGTTGAGAGGTGAGTCACTGTGAGTTTACCTTGGGGTATGTCGAGTCTGAGATGCATGTGGAATGGCCCAGGAGGCCAGAGGAGATAGAAGTATGAGAACCTGTGAAATCAGGTTCATGACTCTGAAGCTAGAAACCCAGAGTGTGGAGTCTGTAATTGGCCATGGCTCTTTCCTACCTTGCCTGCTCCAGCATTACTCCCACTCCTGCAAAATGCCTCTTAACTTTTTCACAACTCTTGAGTGCAAGTGAGTTCCTGCTGTCATGAAAAGGCTTTTCCCGAATGATACATGACCACCTCCTTTTCTCTACTCAAATATTGAATCAAATTTATGGTGCCCATTTTCCTTAATCAGGCTGTTATCAGACAATGAGCTGGGCGAATTTGATTTAAAGCAGATTGTAGCACCAGCCAGTGACTGCTCCTGGCCCTAATCAAGACTCCTTCATTCTCAGGAGAAGATGCCTTACACTAGATGGGCTTTAATGGGCACTTCTATCTCATGAGCACTGGCTCCATTTCTGCCAGATCTTTGGAAAGTTGCCTCCCAGCTTCCCTACTGTCTACGACCCTAGCTGTGAGGAAGCAGTCTTTTCTTTTTGCTGTTACAATGGGAGTGATGATGCTGCTGTTAATGTTAATGGCTAACAATTATAGACTGTTTATTGCACCAAATTTCATCTTAAATGCTTTACAAACAGTATTTGTTTAGTCCACACTACTACCCTAAGAGACCGTACTGTTATCCCTGTTCCACAGATAAGGAGCATGAGAGTCAGAGAGGTGAAAACTCAGGGCTACAGAGTTAAGAGAGATGGAGTTGAGATTATCACCTAAATCTCTTGTGCTCCAAAGCCCAGGCTCTTTGACATCACTACATTTTTTAGCCTTCTCAAAAGTCTGACTTTCTGGAATGTGTCCTGGAGCAGCAGGCTTCCTTTTCATCTGGAGTCTGCATGTGGTTGCTGAGATGGCAGTTCCTCTAAAGCTGTGGCTGATCACTGCTTCTGGGGGTAGGTGCATTTAGACAAATGAAAAAGAGACAACTGGGCCTTTCAACCCCCTTAATGGAACATAACTTATGTAGTGTCAGCTTCAATTGCTGACTGAATGGTCCAGTGGTTTGGGGGATCCTGGCAGGAATGTTTTCCTTGTCCTGGCATGCTTGTGTAATGGGAACCTAGAAGAAGAATGGGTGTGTTTGTCCAACTTTCTGGCTTTGAATACTGATAATTTGTAGACAGGGAATACAGGGGTGTTAGAACTGTGGAGTGGGCAGATGTGGAGGAGGCACGGCTGCAGGAGAAAGCAGGCCCATGGAACAGAGAACAATTTGTTTATCAAGGGGTGGGATGCGGGGTGTGGAGGAAAGCTTTGCGGTCGGCCTGTGGAGACTGAGTGGGGGCTGCTGGGCTGGCTGCCAACCCCCCCTGACTGCCAGGGGTCCACGATGGTTGCCTGCCCTAGGAAATATGGGAGAGAGGGTATGTGCTCTCCCCAAGAGCAAGGGCAGATCTGGGGCGTATTTTCGGGCCAGGCACGTGAGAGCTCCGTTGTGTCCCTCAAGTCAAGACTCAACTAGGAATAGGTTTGGCAGTGCTGTCTAGGAGTCTGGCCAGTAGCCACACACCTGCAGGTTCTGCAGTGCCAGAGTGAGCACTTGGGGCAAGAGGTTACTGAGGAAGGGAGAGAGCGTTATCTTTGCTTGCTACCAGACTGCTCAGCCACCAGACAGAGGCTGACCCTGCTGCTCTACTTGCATCCTGCTTTTTAATGCCCTACCCCATCTCCACCCCACCCCTCCAAAGAGATACTGAAGGGAATTTGCAGTAAGACCTTTTCCCTCTCAAGAACAGAAGTAGCTGACAAAGTACTGAGATGAGGAGTGATCTTCACTCCCAGACACGCTGCCTCCAAAGGTCTCAGCTGCGGGGGTGGGCAGTTCTGTGCACTGCAGCAAGTCCAGCACCCATTCTGGGTTGGACCCTGGGCTGAGTTGCTGTGGGAACACAGAGCTCCTGAAGTCCCCTCTGGTGGCCTTTCCCAGTTGCCAGTTGAGAACAAGTCAGTCAGGAAATGGACAGTGTAGTGCTGCGAAAGCCACAGGCTTGGAATGAGGTGACTTGGATTTAAGCCTTGGCTGCACCAGCATTTATTTCACGTATAACTTTGGGGAAGGCACCTCTTCTGTCTCCTCATCTCTAACATGAAGGTGATATTACTTATCTTACAGGTTATCAGGAGGGTAAAATATAAGAATGCAATAAAGGCACAATAAATAATTTCTCTGAGCCTTTGTTTCCACATGTAAACAAAGATTATCATATCCATTTTGTGGATTATTGTGAGAATCCATTGAAATGATGTATGTAAAATATTTAACCAAGTGCCTGGCAGGTAGCAAACACTCAGCAAATGGTAGAATAGTACATACGGTTATTATAGTGGTTATTCAACATAAATGTGTCCGTCAGCCAGTCTGGGGAAGTGTTAAAGCTGTAAAAGCCATCGGGCCAGGCACAGAAGGTAGAGTCAGCCGTGGTAGCTCAAATCCCAGACTGACTGGGAGCCACCACACCTGAGGCAGAGGGTCAGAGCTCTGGATTGCGTGGAGCTGCTGCTGCGGCTCCCCCTGGTGCTTGAGAAGTGCAGGTGCCTCTGGCCCCAACAAGAGCCAAGCTTTCCGTAAGGAAGAGAAAATGTCCTGCCTTGTCCAGGAAGCCAGGCTCTTGCGTAGCCTTCAGGGTCAACACAAAAAGCAGTAGGACACAGACAGCAGTAGTACCTCCCCAGGAGTTCTGGACCCCGCCCAGATAGGGCCTTTTTGCCAAACACGGGACTGCAGTACCCAGATCTGAACATGTCACCAGGCAGCAACCCTGAGGCTGAGTGTCCTCTCTGTGACTCAGCGGCATCTAAGACCTTTCAGGAACTCTCCAGCCCACATCTAGAAGGGCAGAGGCTGGGCCTGACCCCAGCTTTTATAAACTCCTGCTTCCCCATTAAGCCTTTGCCTCCTTGGTTTAGGGGTGTCTTCATCTCTGATATAAGATATTCTCCACTCTGACCCCAGTGTATTGGTCCCCTAGCCTTGGACTCCTTTGCCTAAACCTTGGTCTTTCCCCAAGGAACTAACTCCTCATCCACAGAAAGGAGCATGGTCAGTGTTGAGTCTTCACTGCTCGTGGATGCCACCTCAGATGCTCAGAAAACCAAGATCTTGGGGAGTTAGCCCAGTTTCCAAGTTCTAGCTCCACTGCCAACTAGCTGTGCGCTTGTGGACCAGTCCCCTCTATGCTTTGAACTTCAGTTTCTCATCTGTACAATGTTGATTATAATCTCACCTAACCCACAGGGCTGAGAATGTTAAATTAAACAAGATAATGCATATAAAGTGCCAGCACAGAGATAGAGATGGCATGGAGGCCCAGTTAATGTTCCCCTCCCTCCCTAGCTGAGGTCAGGGATGCCAGTAGAAGATTTCACTATGTATAACCTCAGGCCTGCTGGAAACAGTGAACTTAAACAAATATAATCAGTAGCGCTTTCTTTATTGCGGTGGACACTCACTCAGAGTCGCCATGGCAGCTGCCGTTGACACTGGAGGCTGCGTCGCAATGACAGCAGCATCTTAAAAACATCCTATTTCACTACATTTACATCCCAGACCCCCTTTGGCCCTTGTTACCCCAAGCAGGCAAGCGTTACATCTTACAGAGGAAGACCTCAAAACTTAGAGGGGTCAAAGAACTCCCCCAAGGTCTCGTAGCGTGTACACGATGGGCTGGATTTTTAACTTGGATTTGACTGACCCTACCTGACCTTGGGAACAGCAGCTCGTATGAGTTGCCTTGGCCTCCACCTGCCCTTCACAAATGTTTTTGGATTCCTTTTCCCCCCAAGCTCAACCTCTTTCCTATCTTAGCTGCCTTAAGGAGCCGTGGGAGATTCCTGTCTTCCCTTCCACTACCTCCACTGGTATCAGAGCCCACTATTAACACCTGTGTCCATTCCTCAGATTTAGTGATGAAGGGATGGAGGTGATCGAGCGGCTTATATACCTGTATCACAAGTTCCATCAGCTGAAGGTCAGCAATGAGGAGTATGCCTGCATGAAAGCGATTAACTTCCTAAATCAAGGTGAGTGGCGGGGGGATGGAAAGAAGGGACTTTTTCTTTTTTTTGCCAGTGAACACCTGCCCTCATGTTTCATGTCTACCCCCTTTACCCTCAGGACTGTCACACAGAATCTGTCACAGCACATGGGGACCGATCTTGGAAGGCCTGTGCCCCCCTCCTCCTCATCCTGCCCCTCTATAGTGCAGGGCATGGTTTGAATTTTTTCCCTTCAAGCCTAAATGCCACAGCCTCTATAACTCATAGAGAAAGGAAGAGGATTTGCTTTGTTTAGTCAGTTTTAATGCATTTAAACACAGACACCAAGGACAGTACATGCGTCATTTAAAATATGCACGAAGTTTACCAACGACTGAAGAAGAGCAGAGTGACTGATGAAACTATTGGAGATAAGGCCCCTGTGACAGGCTGGCAGAGGTTCTGACGGCCCCTCCAGGGCAGAGTGAGGGTGCACAAAAACACAAACATGCATATCAAGCATGGGTTTTAGTTAGAAGAGTGGTGAATATGATTTAAGGGGAGAATTACCTGCAAAGTGGAGCTTGGTAGCTGCTGGTAAGCAGAGTGTGCAGGAGAATTTGTGTTCTCTTTTTTTTCAAGGTAGCTTGTGAGTGCTCTGCTCTCAGAGTAGAGCTGGGCTGTTTTGCTGCCTGTGATGTTGAAAGTGCTCTGTTCCCATATTCCAGTTTCTTGGTCCCCCTCCTTTGCCCACTCCTCCCTGATCATTGACCAAACCTCCTCCTTCTGCTTCTGCACCATTCATGCATTTATCTGATGTTCTGTGTGCCTCCCTTAGACCAGGCCCTATGTTGAGCATTAAAGACATTTAAATAAATAAGATTGCAGGTTCCTGGCCTCAAAAGTATACATTCTGATGGCACATGATACATTGCTTGAGCCTGAGGGTCGGTGGGGAGATCACTAACTAATTGGAGGAAGAGAAATCTGAGAGCTGGGCCTCAAAGTCTGGGTAAGATTTATATATAGAATACTTATATTCTATATATAAAAAAAGGGTAGGTATGTGTTTATATATATAAATACACTGTATAATATGTATGTTTGAGAAAGAGACTTCTACCTTATAGATATTGCAGGTTTGGTTCCAGACCAAAGTAATAAAGTGAGTATTGCAATAGAGCAAGTCACACGAATTTTTTGGTTTCCTAGTGCCACAAAATTAATGTGTGTACTATACCATAGTCTATTAAGTGTGCACTTAGCATTATGTCTTCAAAAACAATGTATCTACCTTAAAAAAAATGCTTTATCGCTAAAAAATGCTAATGATCATCTGTGCCTTCAGCGGGTCGTAATCTTTTTGCTAGTGGGGGTTCTTGCCTCCATTTTGATGGCTGCCAACTGACCAGGGTGGTGGTGGCTGAAGGTTGAGGTGGCTGTGACAGTTTCTTAAAATAAGACAGCGTGAAGTTTGCTGTATCAGTTGATTTTTTTCCTTCATGAACGATTTCTCTGTAGCATGAGATGCTGTTTGATAGAATTTTACCCACAGTTGAACTTCTTTCAAAATTAAAGTCAGTTCTCTCAAACCCTGCTGATGCTTAATCAACTAAGTTTATGTAATATTATAAATCCTTTGTTGTCATTTCAACAGTAATCATAGCATCTTCACTAGGAGTAGATTTCATCTCAAGAAACCACTTTCTTAGCTCATCCATAAGAAGCAACTCCTTATCCATTAAAGTTTTATCATGAGATTGTAGCAATTTAGTCACATCTTCAGGCTCCACTTCTAATTCTAGTCCTCTTGCTATTCCCACCACACCTGCAGTTACTTCCTCCACTGGAGTCCTGAACCCCTCAAAGTCATCCATGAAGGTTGGAATCAACTTCTTCCAAAATTCTTAATGTTGATACCTCTTCCAGTGAATCATGAATGTTCTTAATTGCATCTAGAATGGTGAATCCTTTCTAGAAGGTTTCAATTTACTTTGCTCAGATCCACCAGAGGAATCACTATCTATGGGCAGCTATAGCTTTACAAAATATATTTCTTAAATAGTTAAACTGAAAGGTTGTAATTAATCCTTGACCCATGGGCTGCAGAATGGCTGTTGTGTTAGCAGGCATGAAAACAACATTAATGTCATTACACATCTCCCTCAGAGCTCTTGGGTGATAGGTGCTTTGTCAGTGAGCAGTAATATTTTGAAAGGAATCTTTTTTCCTGAGTAGATTCCCACAATGGGCTTACAGTATTTAAGAAACCATATTGTGAACAGACGTGCTGTCATTTGGGCTTAGTTCCATTTATAGAGCATAGTTAGATTTAGCATAATTCTTAAGGGCTCTAGGATTTTCAGAATGGTAAATGAGCATTGGCTTCAACTGAAAGTCGCCAGCTGCATTAGCTGCTAACAAGGGGGTAGGCCTGCCTTTTGAAGCTTTGAAGCCAGATGTTGGCTTCTCTTCTCTAGCTATGAAAGTCCTAGATGGCATCTTCTTCCAGTATAAAGCTGTTTGGTGTACATTGAAATTTTGTTTAGTGTAGCCACCTTCATGAATTATCTTAGCTACATCTTCTAGGCAACTTACTGCAGCTTCTTCATCAGCACTTGTCTTACCTCACACTTTCATGTTTTGGTGACTGCATCTTTCCTTAAACCTCACGGACCAACCTCTGCTAGCTTCAATCTTTTCTTCTGCAGTTTCCTCACCTCTCGCAGCCTTCACAAAATTGGAGAGGGTTAGGGTCTTGCTCTGGGTTAGGCTTTGGCTTAAGGAAATGTTGCTGGTTTGATCTCCTATCTAGACTGCTAAAACTTTCTCCATATCAGCAGTAAGGCTGTTTTGCTTTCTTATCTCATGTATTCACTGGAGTAGCACTTTTAATTTCCTTCAAGAACATTTCCTTCACATTCATAACTTGGCTAATGCATAGGAGGCCTCCTTTCAGCCTATCTCAGCTTTTGACATGCCTTCCTCACCTTAATCATTTCTAGCTTTTGATTTAAAATGAGAGATGTGTGACTCTTCCTTCCACTTGAACACTTATAGGTGATTGTAGGGTAATTAATTGGCCTAATTTCAATATTGTTGTGAATAGGGAGATCTGAGGAAAGGGAGAGAGACAGGGGAACAGCCAGTCCACGGAACAGTCAGAAAACACGCCATTTATCAATTAAGTGTATCATCTTACATGGGTGTGGTTTTTGGTGCCCCAAAGTAACTACAGTAGTAACATCAAAGATCACCGATAACAAGCCTAATAGTAATGAGAAAGTCTGAAATATTGCAAGACTTACCAAAATATTGACACAGAGTCACGAAGTAAGCAAATGCTGTTGGAAAAATGATACCAGTAATAGACTTGCTTGGTGCGGAGTTGCCGTACACCTTCAATTTGTGTTTAAAAAAAAAAAAGCAGTATCTGTGAGGTGCAATGAAGTGAAGCACAATAAAACAAGACGTGCCTGTATATAGAAAAAACAAAACAAAATTGGAGTGACCGGGCAGAACACCAGTGGCCCCCGTAGCACAGCGTGAGTGGAAGCACACAGGAGACCGGGGGTGGGGGTGTCTGCAAGGCTTCTGAATGGCTCCAGTAAAAGACAAATTTAAAGATACTGTGAAGGGTAAATTGGGAAAGGTAGATTATTCAGTCAGTTATTCAGCGTCCCCTGCTGCCTTTTCTGTGCCAGCTGGATATGGAGCTGAGAAAGATAGACCTCAAGGGACTCAGTCTAGTGATTGTCCTTGATAATTTTTCCTTTATCTTATTTCTCTTCCCTTAACCATGGCTTTGTTCCTCCATGTCAGAGAGGAGATCCCCTGTTTGTGACAATGTTTAATAACTTTTCATTGAAAGATACACATATTCAAGGAGCTGGTGTTTCTTCCACATTAGAAAGCCCCACCCATTTCCTGTGTCGTTTTTTCACAGATATCAGGGGTCTGAGCAGTGCCTCGCAGCTGGAACAGTTGAACAAACGATATTGGTACATTTGCCAGGATTTCACCGAATATAAATATACACATCAGCCGAACCGTTTTCCTGACCTCATGATGTGCTTACCTGAGATTCGATACATTGCAGGTAATAATCTGGGTCCTGGGCTTCCAGCCCTTCCTTGCTTTTCTTAGCTTGTGAAGGGGATCAGGAAAGCAGTGTTTTCAAGATGCTGATGACAGGCCATCACCAGCTGAATTAAAGAGGCACTACCCTTGCCCTCAGAGAACTTATGTTATAATGAGAAGTTTGTTGTTTCTTTGTAGGGAGGAGAATCTAACATTTCCTAAGCTCCTGGGATGTGCAGGGTACTTTGTGGCCCGATGTTATTTAATCTCAGAAAAATTTTTGCAAGGCTGGTGGTTGGTGATATTATGGCCATTCTGTGGATGGGGAAACAGGCTCAGAGTCTCTCATTAAGGTCATTTCTTGAACTATATACGTTAAAAGGGTGGATCTTATTGTATGTAAACTATATCTCAATTTTTAAAATTAACTTTATTTCATAGGATTGCCTATAGGTTTTTAGTGATCATTTATTTATAGTAATATCTTTAAAACAGTCCTCAAAAATCCTATGTTTGTAAAAGACTTTTTGTTTTGTGGTTCTGACCGTCTTATGAGCTTCTGACATTTAAATAGCTCCATTTCTACATAAAATTCTGGCTTTTGTTGTTGTTGCTTTATTTCATTTAGTAAAGATTCTTGTTTATAGCTATATATATGGAGGGGCAGCTAAAAAATGTGACCTCTAGGCTGAACTTGTTCCTGTGTAATTCAGCATTAAATACAATTTTGATGAAAAAAATTTTCAATCTGTCAAAGGAATTTTTTTCTACTTTTTGGGGCCACAGAGTAGTCTAGGAGACGTGAACTAGCCCTAAACTATTGGAATCTTAGGAACATTTTGCTAGTTTATGACTCAGCATTTTCAAAACTGTTCTGCCAAAGTGGGATATTAATCAGGTGCTCTATGAAAGGAAGGGAAGTCAGTAATTACGCCCAGCTCGCTGGGCCGTCAGCCCTAGCGGCACTTAGTCACCTGGGAAGCCTTTACGAGATGTCTGTGCTTGGGTTACACCTCCAGAGATTCAGATTTAACTGGTATAGAGTGGAGCCTGGGCATCAGTATTTTTAAAAAACCCTAAGGTACTGTCAGGGAGAAGAACCATAGCCTCAGATATTTACAAAGCACGGTAGCACGCTGAGCGCTGTGAGACGTCCTCCGATAGAGAAACCCTTTTTAACCCTGAATTTCTCAATTTACTTGACCCTGTAACCACCCTTTTTTCCTCAGTATTTTTATTAACCCATTATACTTTCTGAAGAACAATGCTTTCTAGAATGCTAGTTAAAGAACCTACCAGGAAATAAAACAGGATATGTTTTTCTTGGTATTTTAGCTCTAAGAGGAATGTAGGAATACCTCTCAGTTTCAGATTCCTTATCTGTAAAATGGGGGGAAAAGTAATTATCATACAGAAATATTGTGAAAATTAAATGAATTAATGCATTTTAAATACAGTGATTATAGCTTGCACCGTTACTAGATTCCCTAGGACGCCAAAATGAGTCCGAGTATCAGGATGCTGGCCCAGTCTGTCTCACCTCTGTAATGCTCCCGGCACTTTCCTTGCCCCAGTCATTCAAACAGGCGACATTCTCCCTTCACCAGCCCTAGAGGAGGCAGACACGCCCTTCCCCTAGTGTCCACCGCTTACTCTTCTTTTCCCACCCTTTCCCAGGAAAGATGGTGAACGTACCCCTGGAGCAGCTGCCCCTCCTCTTTAAGGTGGTGCTGCATTCCTGCAAGACAAGTGTGGGCAAGGAGTGACCTGTCCCCAGCACCCCTCCTCCGGCCAGCCACAACGCCTGGGGTGGGCAGGACGGGCTCCAGAGGAAAGAGCCAGAGAGACCAAGGTGGAGGCTGTGGAGCAGCGTTGCCAATTGCCTCCAGAGCAAGAAGAGTGTTTGTTTGTTTGTCTGTTTTTTTTAACCTCATTTTTCTATATATTTATTTCACGACAGAGTTGAATGTATGGCCTTCAACATGATGCACATGCTTTTGTATGAATGCAGCCGATGCATTTCCTTGCAGTTTACAGAATGTGAAGATGTTTAATGTTACAGTGTTGTCATTGTTTAGAGATAGTTCTTTTGTATTTTGAGGGAGAGGGTGGGATGGGGCTGAGATGACTATTTCCATAATGTTGACAAAGATGACTACCTCAGTGGAAAGGGAGGGGTGTGACCATCCCTACTTTTTCTACAATTTCTCAGGAGACTCATGTATCTGTCAGAGAGCAAACTGCCTTTTTCTAGCCGCAGAATTGACAGGTAAAAGAGCACACCGTAAAAGGGAAAGTGGTGTGCGGAGGTTTACCAGGCAAAGTGCGTGCGACATTGGGGGCAGGGCAGGAGATGAGGATTTAGCCATCTCTTTTCTTTGGAAAGCATAAAAGCTGAGAGAGTCAGGCATGGTGACCAAATCTAGGTTAGGTGTCCTCCCTCCAAACAAGTCCTCAGGGAGAAGGGTTTCTATTCTCGCACCACTCTGGGGGGCTCCGCTCCCCACCAACCATAGCACCACTGCTGATTTCCGCCACTGTCACTTTTTCTTCCAGGCAAAGTCCTGGCAATAAGCTAAGCCTTGGGGCTTGCCTCCCAGCTCCGTCGGGGCTCACGGCTACCTAGATTCCTCTCCCGGCTCTGCCAAGACCTGCTGTCCTCAGGCTCCTTGCCTCTCCCTTATAAATTTGACTTCCTGTTGGCCCTTTGAAAAAACAACCATACCAATTGTCGTGATCTGAATCCTGGTGCCCACTACTGATTTATTCTCCTTTCACCTTCAAAACTTAGTGTGACAAAGGCCAGACTGCTAATCGAATAAACACTTCTCCTTTGGAACTCCCTGCTTCTTCCCCACCCCATCCCATTCCACCCTCAGGTCTGAATCCAAAACTACACACAGCCTCTTTTTCAAGCAGTAGGAACATTTACGCATCTGCCGACCAGAATTTTTGCCGCTACATTCTGCTCCAGGCTCTCCTGATCTCTCCAGAATGAGTCCAGGCTTCCTCCGAAGAGAAAGCCCAAGGCCCAGAATGGCTCAGTTGCCCCTTAGAGCCTGGCTGACCGAGGCCTCAAGGGCTGGAGTCCAGACCTCCTGGGAGGGAAGGGGGCTTTAAACTACCTCACGTTCCTAAAGGCCTGGCTGCCCCTCTGCAGATACGGCCTGGACCCCTTGTTCTTCTACTACCTGCCCCGCCTAGCCCCGGGAAGTGTTTCTTACCCTCTTGGCTTTGGCCAGCGGTCACACCAGGTCTGTCGTGGAACTCTTTCAGGTGTTTTTCTCTTCTCTGCCTCACTGCAGCAATTGTTGCTGCCTAAACCCGGGTACCTCCCAGAGCCAGTGTAGCAGACAGACCACGTAGCTGGGTACAGACCCTGGGTGGGCCTGAGGGGCCTACAGCACCTCCTTTTGCCTATTTAGTCAAAGGCCGTTTGCTCTCTTCCCAGCTCAGCCTAGCACACTTACTCAGAGGGCCACCATACTGCGTGCGTATCAGGTAGTCTGTAATTGTGATTCTTCCTTTCCGGTGAAATGTTACGGGTACCAGCAGAGTGATGATTTTGTCCCTTGATGGATCTAAATCTCAGAGCATTACTTGTCAGTGCTGTTTCCTCAACGACTCTTGAGAAAGAAAGAAGAAACGTGTTCCTCAGGAAAAGCTTCAACCAGAATGTTTTTCACATGTCAGTGGGAAGATTTTTGAGTGTATATCTGTTTATTTCTAAGTTCACAACATTTTTGTTTTTCTGATTTTTTATTTAACCAACTAGATAACATTCTTTGGCTACAGGTCAGACTCCAAGCCACTTTCCTCAAAATAGGGGAGGGTGCACATATCAGGGACCCCTTCAAGACAGCTCCTGTGTGCAACATCTCTCTTTGCTAGATCTCCATCGGTCAAGTTATTAGTATTTTTTGAAATTGCTTTTCTCTTAATTAAGCATTTTGCCGGTTGTGTTGGGTATCAAAGGAAAATTGCTCTCTGATGAGGCAAGAACACATCTCTTTAATAATGCAGCATTAAACAGAGCAAGTTGTTAATCTGTAGAGTGGGGGAAAGGTTCTGCAAGTTGCCATTGTACAAATCCATTTTTACAAATGTTTGCAGCAGATTCCGCAGAACAAAGAGCCCATTCATTGCCGAGAGCCCTGCAGAATCGCTGAGCCAAGTGGCCGTGTGTTCTGAGCCGGAGCCTGACCTGTGGACCGCCTTTAATGTCTTCTGCACCCAGTCCTTTTATGACATGGGCTTTTTTTAAACAGGGTAAAGTGACTGTGTTGCGTCGCAAACTCAGGTATTATGAGAGGAAGGTAGGAGTATAGCTAGCAGCGTGGAGACATTAGGTCAGCCACTAGATGTATTTGTGAATTCAGTTTGAAGGACACAGAGAAAGGTTGGAGGGGGAGGTTTGGTGTGTTTGTTTTTTGCCTTTCTTCCCATGTTTGGTTAACAGGTAGCCTTTTTGCTAGTGGAAAAGAAAAAAGTTGTGCGTGTTGTCTCTAATTCCCCTCTCTTCTGTCCTCTCTCTGATCCCCTGCCACCAACAGCACTCACTTTGAGTGAGACTTTTTCCACCATGAAAAGACGACCATGAAAGCTGTGTGGTAAAGGAGAGTCCCGCCTCCTTGCGCTGCACTGAAACATACAAGCCTTTCCCTTCCTTTCCCTTTAGATGTTTCCTTGACCCAAAACAAAAGTTTGGAATCTTGGAACTTTAACTACAGCTCATGCTCTCTGGCTCCTTTGTAGACTTTTGGAGTCTTTCACAAGGTTTGGTGGTCCTGTCCTGAGTCTGGAGAAACTTGCCAGAACCTGTCTCAAAGCACTCCACCTGGCTCAGAGGATCCCCAGGCCCCAGCCCGATCCATAAGTGAGGTGGAAGAGAGAGAAGGCAGCAGGCAGGAGCTTCCCTGCCCTGGTCCCAGATCCAGAGGGGGGAATGGAGGGAACCTAGGGGTCTCCACGACATCACTGACAGTCACCCACTCTACACCATCCTGCCTCGCACCTGCCACCCCTTCTCAGGGAAGAGAGTCCTGCCGTGGCCGGCGTGCCACCAGGTCCTAAGAGCCCTGGGCTCTCTGAGCTAGCTGCTTTGCTCTGCTGCCTGTTTCCTACCTTTGTTTGTTCTCAGTTTCCTGGGGAATGGGACAGATGGAGACAGACAGACAGACCCAGTATGGGCAACATCTAGGCCATGTCCAGAGTTGGCCAAAGTGAAGGGACACTGGCCTCCCAGCAGGACAGGAAGCTGAGCAGTGGTTCCAAGTCTCTAGCTCTGGGCCCCTGGTCTATGTCTTTTTTTCCACGTTGCTTTTTAAATTTTTGCAGTTGTTTTAAGAAATCCAGCCTTTTAGATCAGCCTTTTTATTAAACTTTAAATTTTTCTCTATTAATATTTTTAAAAGTAAAAAACAACCCTCCCAAAAAAAAAGCCAGAAAACAAACCCCCCCAAAAAAACCCTATAAACAAAAAACCCACCACTCTTTCCCTGACTTGATCCATGAAGGTCCCCCTGCACTCCCCTCTGCCTTTGCAGTTGATCATCCCTCCCTTTTTCCTCAGCTTGAAGCATCTACGTCCAGTGTCTGTTAAATGATGTTTTATCTGTGTCTCAGGATAAGAAACGGCAATCATTCCACCACGTGCTGGAAACTGGTTAGCCTTGAGGCAAGGGTTTCTAGGGCCACAGCTCAGGGATGTGTATTTAATTACAGGGTCCCCAGAAACCCCTCTTTTGGCTACCACAAGCAACGACTTCTTTTCTGGGCTTGGGAGCCAGACCTGGACAGTTTCCTCAGAGGCAGGGGCCCCCCTTTGGCCAGAGGTGGGCTGCCTTGAGACCTGAAGTCCTCTGGCTGTCCTGCAACATGAGCTGCAGTGGCCCCACCTCTGCCAGCTCACCAGATGCCTGATCCCTCTGCCCAGTCCAGTCCCCGTCTGGCCTCCCTCCCCTGGGCCTGCAGCCCTGAATGAGCCGCAGCCTGCTCAGGAATCCATTGCAAACTCAAAGGGAAGCTGTGAATCAGGCTGGAGCTTGCTCCAAGCCCAAGAAAAAAGTTGGTTTACTGGTGGAGGCTGGTCTTCCAGATCCTGGAGCCAGCCCTGCCAGCCAAAGGATCATTTTTGCCCTTTGGTGACCATTGTTTTCTCTGAAATGTCTTATAAAATAGGTGATAATGTTGTTGACTCAAATTTCCATGAAAAAGAAAAAGAGAAAAAAAAAACTACCTCTTGCGTGACATCCTGGTCGATTCCTCTCTGAAGAATCTTGTGGGAAAAGAATACTGTAGCTCCTGCTCTGTTTACATGTTTCTGTCGGGAAAGAAGCCTCTCCTGCCCTGGGGTGTTGGTGTTTTTGTCTGTGTTGCCATCCCAGGCCTGCGATAGGGGCTTGTGGCTGCGTTGTAATGTCTGGGCCATGTCTGAGGAGACCTTCCCACCTGCCCAGCCAGGGACTGGCCACCCCTTGAAGAGGCTTCCATTTCCTTCCTGTGATCCAAGGCACAGGGGAGTGCCACCTCCCATGACACCACCTTCAGGAGCTCTGGTGGCATGTGCATCCATGAGCCTACCTCTGGGCTGCCCACCCTAGGCCCACTGCTACCCACAGTCCTGTACAGGAATCGAGTAAACAGGATGTCTCTGAGCCCTTGTCCCCAAAGGGCCGGCCAAGGGCTGCCCGCCAAGCTGGCTCCATCAGCCCTGCGTGACCAAATGGTCGTTGGCGGGCTGTGCTACCCAGGCCCTCTGCTACCTCCCACCCTGCCATCTGGCAAGGGATGGGCCCTTTTCTGTGAATTGACTACCTGTGGAAATGTGACCAATTAGTGTGAAATGCATGTTTAGCAAATGTTAGGTACTGTATTTGAACCAATAAATGTGAATCCTTCTGCACATGGCATCTGTTTGTGAAGCGTGTCTGGGGTTCTAAGGAGGGAGGATGGGTTGTCCTAAGGAGCTGGCTGTACCTTCAGACCTGTTGCTTCTGCGTGTAGCTGATACCCACCCAGTTCCTACTGCTGAGGGTCTGGCAGAGGGCTGTCTCAGAACTGTTTGAATTGATGAGCCAACACTGACTCAGATGCGGTGCCCGCTCTGTGTGGCAGGCACTGTGTTGGGACTTCTCACAAACCTGAACCACCTTCAACTTAAAGAATTATCACCTCCGTGTCACAGTTGAATAAACTAGGGTGAAATGAGGTGAAGGGACTCAACAGCCAGAAAGTGGTGCAGCTAGAGGAACTGAGTCAGTGGAAGAGGCAAACAGACCTTTGCGGTACAGTGGGGTCAGGATTGTGATTAAGGACATATACGGGGTTGTAAGGGCCCAGAGGAGGGAGTGACTTGCTTTACTCAGGAACAGCTTCACAGATAAGTGTTGAAGGTGGGCCTTGAATAAAGTCACCAGACAGACAGACTAGGTAGAGGGGTCAACAACATGTTTGAAGGCCTAGCTGTGAGTCAGAAACGTGGACTATTCAGGCATAACAAGGGACTGCCATGGCAGGAATGCTGGCAGATGGGAGGTTTTTCCAAGAGTTGATGGAGACGCACTTGGGAGCCTTGAATGCCACATTCAGGAGTTTGGGGAAGGAAAGGGAGCTCCTCGGTGACAGCAGTGTGCTGGTGGGTGTCCTGTCTATGTCACTGTAGTCCAAGCAGTTAATACCTGTCTTTCCAGAAAATAGATGAGATTTTCTAGAGCTGAGAAAATGGAGGCTCAGAGGTCAAGGGGTGTGTCCGAAGTCACACAGGAAATGTCAGAGTCATGACTTGAACCTAGATCTGCCCAACTCAAAAGCCCAACTGTCCTGAAAGAAGTGACAACAGCTGGGGTTGAGGGGTTATGTGAAGACAGATGGGAAAGACGAACGCTCCTCAGTTCAGGAAGATAAAGGTTGAGTCTGATCAAAGTCTATTAAATCCTCATGTGTGAAGTGAGGGGAAGCCCAGCTGCCTTCCCGTACCTCGGCCTCCTCCAGCACAAGGGACCAGAGAGCCCTTGAGGTTTGAAAGAGATGGTTTTAGAACAAAGGAAGCGCTGCAGAACTAATTAGTAGGCTCTTCCTTGCCCCGCAAGAGGGAACAGATAAGACACAGAGGTGCAAGGAGGAGAAAGAACGTATTTGCTGAGAGCCTAGTGGGTGCCAGGCACCAGGATCAGTGCTGCCCGTGCAGTGTCTCCTCGTTGTAATCCTAACAGTTCTGCAAGGCGTAGGCCTCAGCCTCAGTTTACTCTTAAGCACGTAGAAGGCCACAGACACCGAATATTGGTTTCTCGGAACACAGGCAACCCACAGGTGGCTCCGTGGAAGAAGAAGTAGGAGTCCTGCTGAAAATCTGGGAAATGCTGCGCTCACTTTGCCTTCCTCCCATCGATTCCCAGCCTTCGTTAGTCTATTAAAGGCTCTGAGAAGTCTTACCTGAAGAAGCTTTAATTTTGTATAGCCCAGGGTCTACCGAAAGCATCTGAACATGGAACGTTCTTTCTTCCTGTTAACATTCTGTTGGGACGGTGTTCCATGGAATAAAATTTAAGACACTGCCCTAAATTTCTAAATTGCTACTTAACTAATACTGAGCTTTTGGTTTCTTTGAGTGCCAGGCAATAGCCTGGAAGTAAAGAATAATAAAGTAATTAATGTAAACAGCAAGGCCAAGTGCTATGCTAATAAGCATTTTATGTCCATTCAATTACCGATTCCTCAAGGCCACCCTATGAGGTTGATGTTGTAATGATCCCATTTTACAGATAAAGCAGTGGCCCAGAAAGGGTAAGTAATTTGTCTAAGGTTACTTAACTTGTATGGAACTAAAGGAATGACTGTAAACGAGCACTGATTGACAGCCTGCTATCAGGATCTGCTGAGCCCCTTACTCTTCTGCAAACCCTCTGAGGTGAGATCATTTCTAACTGAAGAGGAAAGAGGGCAGCTCTGGGTTACATCAGAGTCTGAAGCCAGAAACCCCTAGAAATGGTGGGCGGGAGAGGGTGTGGGGATGAGGTTGGATGTGGCTACGTGGAGCCCTCTCCCAGGGATCATTTTCCTCAGGCAGCTTGTTGACATCAACCAGGGGTCTCACCACCTGAGTTCGAATTCCAGCCCTTTTCCTTGTATGTGGCCTTGACCCAGATAGATACCTCTGTGATCCTCACTTTCCCTGGCAGATAAATGGAGAAAACAGTGCTGTGTCTTAGGGGTTTAAGGAGGGCTCACTGTGGCTGGTTCAAAGTAGGGACTCAATGAAGTCATTCCATAAAGGAAGCTGTGTGAGGGGAGCCGTAGCCCCTCATACCCCAATGGCAGAAAACTAGGAGAGCCAGAAGCCGCCGGTCTGACTTTGCCCAGCCTTGGCCTGGCTGCCCACCACGGTTTTAGGTCCACAGTGGTAATCAGCCTGAGATCCTGTGGCAAAAGTGCCCAACAGTCAGGCCCAGGGCTCTTGGAGTCTTGTTCCCTTAGCAACAAGTTTCACCATGGAGACCACAGCCCCATCCTTGCCCTCCCTGCAAGCTCCCTCTCCACAGACCTTCGTGTTCCACACCTAGTCCAAGGAGCAGTGTGGCAACTAAGGAAAGCTTCAAGGAGGCTCTTCCTCAGACTGAGGAGTTTGAGGCACAGCCAGCAAGAGAGACGAAGGGAGCTTCTATTTTTGGTGTCTACTGTATGCCTGACGAGCTTCTGAGGAGGCTACGTATGTGGTCTCATTTGGGTTGAAAACCAGGCACTCGCCCTATTTTACGTAAGTGGAAACTGAGGCCCAAGGAGATGAGATGGACCAGCTCAAAGTGTTGGAGCTGAGACTTGAATCCACGGTTTCTGGTCCAGGAACCCCTTTTTTCTCTGCAGCTCTCCACCTCCACATGCATTGTCAAGACACAGCCTCCAGCCTCAGTCTGGGGAGGGTTGGATGGTTGGGCAAATCCTGTGCCCTAGGCCCCGGCTGGTAGCGCAAGCAACAGCCAGCAGCCTTCTGAGGTCGGGGCTGGGCTCTGGGAGCAGCAGCAGTGGAGGAACTGCACTATTTTAAGCCAGGGCCAGCAGGCCCCATGTAGGCACAGGGAGGGTGGCCTCGGGCCCTTGGCCAGCTTCCTGGAAGTCACCATGGCCTCCCTCCTCTCCCCTGAGCAGCTTTTTGAGGCAGTCACTTCCCTACAAACAGGAAGGAGGCTCTCAGGCTTAGAGACCTCCGACCCCAGCTTCCGCCTTCTACCCCCGGGGCTCTGCTGCACAGGGGAGCCCCCCAGCTCCAGACCCTGATCAGTGTCCATTATCTGGGCTGTCTCTTAGCAGGTGGGTGGGAGGAGGTCTGGATTTCTGTTGCTTGGGCTTCCACAGTTCACCCATTACAAGTCTAAGGCCTCCACTTGCCCAAGATCTCTGCCCTCTTGCCTACAGCCTGATTTCTCATATACATTCCCATTGAGGCTGGCTACCATGAGCCAGAGAGAAGAGCAGAGGTGTCCCCAGAGTCAGTCCCACTCAAGGACCTGAGAGAGAGGCAGACTAAGAGCCAGCAGCAGAAACAAACTGAGACATTCTCAGAGAAAGATGGGGGCAAAAACTGACAAACACAGATTGACTGTGGCTGAGTCAAAAGCAGAGAGAGAGAGAGAGAGAGAGAGAGAGAGACAGCTGCAAAGAGCTGGGGCCAAGAGGCCAGTGGGGGTCTCTTGAGTGGTTGCTCCTGACCACCCCCAAGTACAGGCACTGTCTCAGGACTGTGGGGGGCCCACTGGCTGCTGAAGAGCTGAAGGGAGGAATGTGGGGAGCAAGGCTGGGTCACCCCTTGAGGGCCAAGCGTGTGCACTGTGAGATAAACTACCCCAGGAAGAGGGCCCCAGCTGCGACTGCACGCTCCAGGAGCACGGTGGGGAGGCCCAGGCCCAAGGCTGGAGCCCAGCCCTGCCAGACACCCAGCTCCTGCAACTCCTCCTGAGGGTCTCCACCAGGCCTCATAGTCTGGAAGGTCCGGGGACCCTCAGCTCAGCCCTGGAGGACGTGCAGATTCCCATCCATAGAAGAGCAGGCGGGGGGGTCCGAGGGAGCCTCACTTCTCCAGCTCTGGCTACAGTTCTGGCTCAGGTGAGGGGGCCAGGGGACCAGGGGGCGGAGGGGCGGGGGGGCTCCAGCAGAGAGGCACTGTGGTGGAGCAGCTGTGAGCAGGACCATGAGTTGTCCCCAGATGGCTTTGCTCCCTCTTGTGCACGAGTGTGGTCTGTGTGCGAGTGTCCACGTGCTTCCTCGCTTATAGGGGTACGCACAGACTTACATTTCCAAGTGTTGCCAGGAGTCCCTCTCTGCCTCCTCAAGTCCTTCCTCTCAGACTAGAAAAGGAGCCCCAGAGGCACCTGGTCTCTCCCGCCCCCATTAGGTGGTCCAGCCCCAAGAGCCATGAGGCAGAGGGGGAAGAGCAATCAGGTCTGTTGCCGTCCCCCTGCCCCCCTCCTCACGCTGCAGCTGAGGCTCCCGCCGGCCACGGCCTTGACCCGGCACTATGGACTTCTCTGACATTGGCATCGGATCTGAACATCTGGCAGCGGGCTGATAAGGGGTGCAGCGGAAACAGCCTCTGCTGCTGCCAGCAGCCCCACCCCCTCCGCTGCCCTGCAAGGGGTCTTCACAGCCACACTTGCTGCCTCCAGCTCAGGGCCCCTGCCCTTCTCTTCTCGTTCTTTGCCTCAGGCGCTCTCTCTCTCTCTCCCCCTCCTTCTCCCTCTCTCCCCCCCACTGCCTCATTTCTTCTTTCATTCCTTCTGCACCCCCATTACCCTTTACTCTCTGTCTCTGTCCCTCTCTCTGGCCATCTCTGGGTCTGTTACACTGTCAGTGGTTCTCCCTTTCCTCTCATTTTCTGCCTCATTATTTCTATGACTTCTTTTTTCTGTCTATCTTTCTACGCTGTACCCCAACCCCAGCCTGATAGTTCTGTCTCTTCTCCATTTCAGTTTCTGGGTCTCTGGTTTGTTTGTTCCTTGTTCCACCTCCAGGAAATAGGCCTGGCACTTTGGGAAAGTCCCCACTTAGAAGAGAGACCCTGGGCTTTGTTTGCTTCGGGAGGGAGGGAGGGGGAGCCTGGGCCAGGCCACACCCCTTCTCCTTCCCCTCTAGGGGGGGTCTCATGGCCTGGGACCACCTGGGCTGGAGCTGGAAGGAAAGGACGAATAGGCCACCCAGGGGCTCTGGCTGGGTGGAGAGGACTGGGTCTGCAAGCCCAGGCTCTGGGCTCCCGCTACCTGAATTTGAATCCTGATTCCATCACACCCTTGTTCTGTGACTTTGGGAAGATGCTTCATCTCTCTGAGCCTGAGTTTCCTCATCTCTCAGATGCCGCTCGGGGAGGTGAGGGGAAACTACTACCTACTTCCCAGGATGGTAGAGAGGGTTTGAGACTGGCCACAGGTGGGAACTGAGCACATAGGAGGCACTTTTGTGTCAGGGCCTTGCCACTCCCAGCATGCCTCATCCAGTAAGGGTGAGGGCAGAGGGGCTGGCACAGAGGAAGAGGATGTCAGTAAACATATTCAGGGTGATTGGAGCGAGGAGCACCCAGACCAAGTGGTGGAAAGTGACAGCCGACTGCATATACAGAAGGCAGCAGAACAGGAGAACAGGACACAGAACTCTCCATGTACAGGAAGCATGTGGGCAACAGCAAGAAGTCATTCAACAAACACTCGCTGATGCTGGCTCTGTGCTGACTGCTGCAGACTCAGAAATAAATCAGCCCTGAGCCTTTCCTTGAGGGTTCCCCAGGCTGGGGTGAGTCACCCCATCACAGAAGGGCAAAAAGTGTTCAGGAGGATGTTGCAATCTCAGACTCAACCCAGAAAGGTCCACTAAGGACAGACCTGCCAGTCCTTCTGCTGGTTTGTTTGTATTTTGCTAACATTTATGGAGCACATATGACATGTCAGGCAGCCACTGAGTATGTTGCATATGTTGTCTCATTTTGTCCCCATTTTACGGAGAGGATGTGAGGCCCGGAGAGGGGAAGTGACTGGTCCCAGTTCACACAGCTAGAACGTGGCAGAACTGGGATTTAAGACTCTTCCACTAGCCCCTCATCAGTTCTCCTTCTCCAGACTCAAGGCCTCATGAGGAAACTGGCAAAGCCAGGCTGGCTCTTTTCAATGGTGCTGTGACGTTTAAAGACCCTGTCTGTCATGTTTAAGAAGGTGGGGAAAGCACTCTTGCACTTCTCTTGATGAGAGACTTTGTCAGGTAGGTTTAGAATGACAATATATCTATGGTTTGTAAAAAATTGGTTTAAATGTTTTAAAACTTTACCCCCAAAACTTTGCAAAATATTCCATTGAAATAGTTGCAAAGGACTATTATTGTTTGTTGTTTGTTGTTGTTACACGTATGTGATATGTTGGTAATACAGGTATTTGCTGGAATATTTCCTTTTTAAATTCAGAGGATGAGTGGTATTAATCCTGAAGCAAAACCATTATATTAAAATGGGGAGACTAGTTATGTTTAGGGATATGTAAGAGAAGAGCATCTTGTAAGAAATCCTAGGGGTAAAAAAGACATAATTATGAGACCATGCACTTTGGAGAACAAGCTGCAAATTATGTCAGAGGTAGAATTAGAATTAGAATATATTGAGTCAGTTATGATTGTCAGCAAAATTGTTTTTTCTGTATTTTCACACAAAAAAACAGTCTTAACCTATTGTGTCAATCATTCACATTATATGTAAATCAAATCATCATGCTGTATGCCTTAAACTTATACAGTGATGTATGTTTATTATTTCTCAATAAAACTGGGAAAAAATGTTTTAAGTGGCACACTGAGGAAGACACACTGGGTTTTAAATATAGTTGGCTTTAGTTATCCAGAAAAATCCCTCTCATCCCAAGCCAGACAAGCGAAGTGTTCTGTGTGATTTACTTATTTCCTCAAATGAGGAGAGGGTTGTGTGTGGGTTCGCCACAGTGATTGCCCATGGTCCCCCAGTGCTCCTCCCCACGCCATAGGATGAAAGGCTGGGAAGCCAATCCTCTGAGGACAGAGACTTCTTTCCTTTTCTTCCCTTTTCTCCAGTGCCTGGACCAGTGCTGGGCACCTAGTGTGCCCTCAGTGAGTGTGAGATGAAAGAAGGAGTGCACAAAAGAGTGAGTCATGGGGGGAGGGCATAGCTCACTGGTAGAGCGTGTGCTTAGCACGCACGAGGTACTGGGTTCAAGCCCTGGTACCTCCATTAAAAATAAATAAATAAATAAACCTAATTATCCCCCCAAATAAAATAATAATAATAAAATAAACAAACAAAATCATTAAAAAAAAAAGAGAGAGACATGCATGGGAGTGGTGCAGAGCAGAGCAATTTGAGCCCTCCAGGACCAGGACCTGTGTGGGCCGGGAGATTGGACAGGGTCACTCCCAGCTGTGTGGGGAGGCCTGGCCTTCTAGACAAAACCCCCTTCCCTCTGCCCTGCCCTATCTATCCTGGTCTAGCTACCCACTTGGCCCACCCTGGGCCAAATGGCCCTGGCAGCATTCTCAGCCCAGCCTCAGCTTTCCTAGCTATTGACAAGCATCAGCAGCCCGCGGTGGGTGGTAACACTCAGAGAAGCCAGCGTAGAATGCACACACAGGAGGTGTTTGGTCAGCTCACCTGCTTGCCTTCCGTCCCCCTCTTCCTTCCTTCACCTTCTGGAAGAGTAGAAAAGACCAGGCCAAAGCAGCAGGGCCACTTGGTCAAGTCATCCATACCCTGCCTCCACACCAGCCCCACCTGACTCCACTCCCATGTCTGGGCCAGGATGGACCCCGCAGGGCCAGGCCCCAGGGAGGTAGCCATTCAAGGGGAGAGAGGCTGGGCTGTAGGCCGGTGGGGGAGCTGCCCATAAATCAGGCCCCACTCCCACCCAGTCGCTAACAAGCGGGGCTGCCTACCCGCCTACGTGGGGTCCCTGCCTCTGGGCTCCCACAGCGGCCTGGAACAGCCAGCTGGCCAAGGCCTCCAGAGTGCCTTGGCCTCCGCCCCCACCCGCGGCCCCGAGATAGATAGGGGTATTTTTTTTTTTCTTTTAGGAGAAGAAAAAAAATAGACCTAAATGAAGAGAAACACCAACAAAGAAGGAGAGAGGCCTGCAGAGTCACGTGGGGGCAGAGACCAATTGGGCCTCTGGTGGCCCCCCCCTGGGCGGGGAGGAGGAGGACGGACGGACAGGGCCAGCCTACTGTCCGCCCGCCGCCCGCCGTGGCGTGAAGGAGTTTCCGTGTGCCCACAGTCGCTACTGCCCCACCTGGGCCTCTGGAGCTTCCCCTCGGACCCCCGGTGCCCACTGTCCACCCTCATCCAGCGTGAGAGCTCGCCTTCCGCTCCGTAAGTGAGGGCCTGGGCCCAGGCCTCTAATGGCCAGCCTCCCTCCTCAGAGCCTCCCTCCGGCCTGGGCCGGCCACTGCCTGCTCTGCTGAGTGACTGGTGCCCGCTACGCTGGGCAAGGAAGGGGCCAGGGATCTCCCCAGACCTGCCCTTCCACCATGCTACCCTCTCTTTTCCCCTGGGTGGCTGATGGGAGGAGCTAGGCCTATGGGGACAGGCCATACAGGGGTCTGTGGGTGTCCTGCTGTCTACGAGTGGCTCAGTGCTCACAGGGCTGTCTTGGCCCAAGTCTCATAGTCTGTGAGTGTGTCCTGAGCTCCTGAATCCCTCGGTCTGTCTTTGGGGCTCTGGGCCTCCCTGCCTGCTGTCTCTGTGGATGTCTCTGAGTCTGTGTGGATTCATGCATCTGTCTCCAGTATCCTTCTGTCAGTCTGGGTTCTGTGGCTAGGCCAGGGCTGTTTGCTTCCCTGGGTAGATAGGTGAGGGGTGTGATTTCCCACATGTTGAGCTGGAACGTGGGGCTGTGAGGGGTGGGTACAATGAAGGTCTCCTAACCTATGATAGTGGAACCTCTGAGGGAGGGGGTTCTAGGTGGAGGAAGAAGGGGAGAACTGGCTCAGAGCCCAGCCCCCACCCCCCTGGGCCCCCAGCCCAGACTTGCTCTTACACTGCCTGGGTCTTCTTCAACAATGTCCAGGAGACCCCAGTGGGCTCCACCCTAGGGAAACTGACTAGGGACCTCCCCAGCCCAGCCCTCCCCCTCAGTCCCTTTCACTGTGCTGCAGAGGTAGTGCCCCTCCTGCTTTCCACTTTCTGAGGGCCCCTCCCTGATGGGGAGCTGTTCAGAGGCAGTAGCCCCCGCCCCCCAGCTCCTGCAGACACTCTTGTTTCTCAGGGGCTTGGGGTGGGGAGCCTGCAACTAACTCTCTCTCCTTCCTCCTCACCAAGATTCGTCCATGGAATCTCACGGAAACCGCAGAACCCCTTCTGTAGGGCCGATCTTTTCCATTTTATATGCGGAGAAACTGAGGCTCAGAGAAGCGAAGTGAACTGCCCTAGCTTGCACCGCAAGTCGGCCGCAGATTCTGCCCTTCATTCCGCAGCGTGAGCGAGATGAGAGGTGGTCCGAGCCGGGTTTCTGGGCCCGGGCTCGCAGGACCAAGGCGCCAGCTTCAACTAAAGCCAGAGGCCTCGGGGCAGGGGCCCAGACGAAGCCGGCCTCAGCCAAGGGTCCAAGCCTTCAGATTCGGGTCTTTTGGTCGGCTGCGTCGCTGCCAATGCATAGCTGTAGTATTTCCCGGCTTGAAGATCTCGGCTTTTTGACTTCGCTTTCCTCAATACTCTCTCGGACCCTAGGTGCCCGAGGGGGGCGGAGGCAGGATGCGAGCAGGCGCCTTCCTCTCTCGGGTCTCAATTTTTTCATTTGAAAATTGAGAGTGATCTTGTAGATTTCCTCCAGCCCAGGGCAATTGCTCGGCCTGGGAATCCCTTTGCCCCGCCGCCCCGCCCCGGTGCTGCAGGGCACTCTCTTCCCGTTTCCATCCCGGGTAAGAGCGCAGAACGGGAAGGAGAGGGGTTTCTTCTGCACCTGGGCTCTGTTCTCCCAGCTCCTGCGCCCTTGGTGGCTTCAGGTCCTCATCAGACCTTGGAAAACTCGTAGAGTGGGATTACGCCTCACGTTTCCAGCCAAGCAATCTGAAGCTCAAGCGTTTGTCCCAGGTCTCCCAACTGGACGCCGTGGATCGATTCCGCAGTTTCAGGCATGTGCTTTGCCAACACCACTTCGGTTCATCCGTACGACCACCCTTAAGGAAGTCCAGTCATCATTCCCACTTTACAGATGAGAAAACTGAGGGGGAGGAGATTTACTTAAATCTCCAATGAGGAAATGTGCCTGGGCTGGGCCAGAACCCAGTTTCTAGCCTTAAACCCATGTCTTGGCCACGGGCCCCCATGTTCAACCCACCTACTTCCACGCTGCAAAACGACCAGCACCCTCAGCGTGGTCCTAGCCACAACTAAACTGGATTTACAAACAGGGACTCGTCCCCTTCCACCGCAGGCGGGTGGCCCGAGGCTCCCAGGCGCCCAGCACCTGACCAGATTCTGGGACGCCAGGGCTCTGTGGTCCGGGATGGGGATGAGGGACCGAGAGGGCGAGGGTGAAGGCGCGAGCCGGGCTCAGTGGTAGCGGAGGGCGCGGGCCGGGCCTCCGCCCCCAGATACCGCAAGCGCCGGTATAGAGGGGCCGGCCCCTGGCCCCGGCGCCGCGGGTTCGCGCAGCACGCACTGGCGGCGGAGGGACCCTGGTCCCAGGTGCGCCTAAGCGCGGCCCTGGAGGCGGCGGGGGCGGGGAGGCGGGGTGGGGGAGCGCCCAGGCCCCGCGCCGCCAGCCCCGCGCCCCCGCCTCCCCGCCCCCGGCCCGAGCGGCCGTCATAGCGGGCGGGCGGCGCTGCGCCCGGGTGCAGCTCATCGCCGGCGGCGGCGGCGGCGCGGCCGGGAGGTGCGGGACTCCGCGCGGGCGGGACGCGGGGCGCTGCTGCTCGCGGGAGCGGCCAGGTGGGCTCCGGGCGGGCCGCGGCCGCCGTCGCGCCCCTTCGCGCTTCCCTCCCGGCGACTTCGACTCTCCGCCCGAGGCTGCTCCCCCGCCTCGGACTCGGCCTCTCGGGGCCCGCGGGGTCTGCGCCCGGCTCGCGGCTCCACGCCCGGCGCCCGCCGTCCTCGCTGCGCCCTCGTCGCCGGCTCTCGGCCCGACGTCTTGGTCTCGGTGGCACGGCCTCCCGTTGCCGTCGCTGCCGCTGGCTTTGTCTCTCCCGGCCCCGGGGCCCGGCGGCTCCGCGCTTTCGGGCTCTCCGCCCGGGCGCCGTCGTTGTCCGCCTCTCCCGGCTCGAGCCCCTGTCGGGGTCCGGCTCTGCGGGGCCGCGCCTCTGAGCTTGGCGCCCGGGTCTTGCCGCTTTCCGTGCGTCTTCCCGTCCCCGACCCCCTTACCGGGCGCCTCCGTCTCTGCAGGTTTTCTCTCAGTGTCTCTGTCACTCTCTCTCTCTCTGCCTGGGTCTCTCCCAGGTTTTTCTCGTCTCTCGGTGTCTCCGTCTGTCTCTCATCGACCACTATGTCTCTGCTCTGCAGCTCTCTCCCGGGTATTCTCCTGGGGCCTCTGCGTCTCTCAGTGTCTCTGATCTGTCTTTCTCGTTCGTCCACTCTCGCCCTCTCTCTCTCCCACCCTCTCTGCCTCTGTCTCTACCTCTAGCTCTCTCTCTCCATCTTTCTTGTCTGTCCCTGGTCTTCTCTGACTCTGCATCAGTGTGTCTCTGTCACTCTCGGGTTTTCGTTCTCTCTGTCACCCCGGGGTACTCTCTCCGTTAAGCAGCGTCGGTCGGTGTCTCTCGCTCTCCTTTCTGCCCATCTTTCCGCCTCTCTCAGTCTCTGCCTCTGTCTCCCTCCTCCCTGTCCGATCCCCAGAACACTTGGGCCCCACTCGGCCCGGCTTCATTGGCGTCTCTCCGGGTGGCGGAGCCCATCTCGTTTTCTCAGAATCGGGGTTTTGCTCTCAAACGAACGAATGCGGATCAAAGCTCATCGAATCCACGAGTCCCAGATCGGGTGCGGGGGAGGCGGGCAGCTCAGGAGGAGCCTCTGGGAGGGTCGGGGAGTGTGCGGGGCGGGAGGGCCCTGACAGGGTCAGCAAGGGCCCGGCATGGAGCTCCCCGGGGCCCATGTGCTCCAGGCGGCTCAGAGCCTTCTAGTGGGTGGCCCGCAACAGGCCGCCTTGACCACGGCACTGGGATGGGGGCCGAGGGCCGGGCCCAAAAGGAGGGCGCTGTGGGGCTCGCGGCCGCGGTGGTGCAAGACCCGCTGGACCCAGGTCCGCCTCGCGGCCAGTCGCCATCCTGCCCACGGTGACCCTCTCCTCCCTCCGCAGGCGGACGCCGCGGGTATGGACTATTCGTACGATGAGGACCTGGACGAGCTGTGCCCCGTGTGTGGGGACAAGGTGTCGGGCTACCACTACGGGCTGCTCACATGCGAGAGCTGCAAGGTGAGCGGGCAGGGGATGGGCGTGGAGGACTGGGAGCTGCAGGAGGACAGGAAAGCCGCAGAGCCCTGCTGGGAGGTTTAGGACTGACTCCCTTCTCCCCCAGGGCTTCTTCAAGCGCACGGTGCAGAACAACAAGCACTACACGTGCACCGAGAGCCAGAGCTGCAAGATCGACAAGACGCAGCGCAAGCGCTGTCCCTTCTGCCGCTTCCAGAAGTGCCTGACGGTGGGGATGCGCCTGGAAGGTGTGCACGCCCCGCCCAGGCTGCCGTCCCTTGACCTCTGGTGGCTTGACCTCTGGTGGCAAGAGGGGGCAGGAGGTGGGAGTGGGAGGAGGAGTGAGGGGAGGGCACCGCTGGCCTTCTTAAAGTTTCTGGGACCAGGCGATTGGCCCCTCATGTAACATTAGGGCCCCATCTCTGTGGGGGAGGGGAGAGAACTGATGTCGGTCTGGGTGAAGGGGTGCATGCACGACCAACCTGGGTTGGGTTGAGAAGTATCTAAAAGTGAACCCCAGGGAGATGACCCTCTCCCCAGCCCTTGGGGACAGGGCAGCATAGGCCAGAGCCCCACAGAACTCCTCCCTCTGGCTGTTCTGTAACAGCCCCACTGGCACTGCATGCCAGCCAGAGCCAAGGCTTTTAATATCTTTACTAGACAAATCCCAGTGCCACCACTTACAGGTTGGGTGACATTGGGCAAGTTCCTTAACCTCTCTGAGCTGCAGGTTCCCCATCTGAAAAATGAGCCTAATAGTAAACCCCTTCCTCCTCGAGTTAGTGAGAGGATTGCATGAAAAAGCTCCTAGCATGGTGCCTGGCCCATAGAAAATGCTCAGCAGGTTAACTATTATTGTTCTCATTATGTATGTTATTACCCTTCCAGCATCACTGTGCAGCCCTTACTCACCCAGCCCACCCATCTGTTGGTCTGTCCATCCATCTACAAGATTCACTCAGTTCATTCACTCAGCGGGTTCTTAGCCAGGTCCCAGAGGGCTGGGGAATGGGGAACAATGGCCCCCCAGAGGACCCAGGCCCATCCTTATGCTCCCCTCACCAGCTCTCAGTCCAGAGGGGGAGGAAAACATTTCAGCAGGAAAGGCTCAAGCTCTTTGAGGGGTGAACAGTCATAGGCTTCCACCTCGCTGGCCCCAGCCGGGCTGCACGCCGAGCAGGCAGCTGTTGGTTAACGTGATTAAATGATGTAGAGAGCCCCGGTGCCTCTGAGAGCTGCAGCCGCAAGTCCTGTCACCTCGAGGAAGGACTCCTGGTGGAAGGGGGATATCCTGTCCTGTCCCCAGAGCCCATGTCCCCAGCTCCAGGTGTGGAGGGACCCAGGAGGGCTGGTTATTATGAGCCGCAGAATCCTCGGATTTGGGGGAGGGAGCAGGGCTGTCCACCCCCGTGGCAGGAAGATTGGCTGCTCGGGGGAGCCCCGAGACGCATCCCTTGTTGAGCACTGCCCTCTCCCTCCTCCTCTCTCTTTCTCCTGGAGCCCGGGATGGGGTCCTGTCTGAGCAAGGGCTGGGGCCACACTACAGCTGCAGAGACACACCTGTTGGGTCCAGCTGGTGACAGATTCTTGGCCAGGCAGTGGGACATCTGGTCAGCAAGGGAAGTCCCTTCCTTCAGCTAAGAGCCCCGGCCAGCCCTAAACTCAGTTTCAAGTTTGAAGGCAGCCGGGAAAGCCTGAGTCATTTTGTAACAGGGGTTCAACAGAGTCAGGCAGTCAGTCAAGAAGCAGCTGGACACTGGGAGCCACCTGTGAACAAGGCTGACCGGGGCCCGCTTCCTGTCACCACCTCCCTGCCAGGCCCTGTGCTGGGCACCTGAGCCCATTGCTCAGCCCCCAGGAGCTCTCAGCCTGGGTCCAGGCCCTGATAGCCCTCAGCAGGACAAGAGTGGGTGAGGGCAGGACATCTGGGGCAGGGTCAGTGAATGCTGCTGGGTGAATCCAGAACACTCTGGGTGTTCAGTAGGCACGAGAGAAGGAAAGGGTTTGAGGCAGAAGGAATAGCAAAAACCTGGCCAGGTTAAGGGGGCTGACTTCGTCTGCTGACACTGGGGGAGCCCCGAGAGGTACTTAGCTGGGCAGTGACCCAGTCAGATCTGTTTGGGGAGGAGTTGTGAGTGGGGCGGTTCGGCGGGTGGCCTGGAGGGGGTGAGCCTGCCCCTCTGCCTCTGCCCACAGCTGTGCGCGCTGACCGCATGCGGGGCGGCCGGAACAAGTTTGGGCCCATGTACAAGCGGGACCGGGCTCTGAAGCAGCAGAAGAAGGCACAGATTCGAGCCAATGGCTTCAAGCTGGAGACAGGCCCCCCAATGGGGGTGCCTCCACCGCCCCCTCCCCCACCGGACTACATGCTGCCTCCTGGCCTACATGCACCTGAGCCCAAGAGCCTGGCCTCTGGTCCACCTGCTGGGCCACTGGGCGACTTTGGGGCCCCAGGGCTGCCTATGGCTGTGCCCAGCGCCCACGGGCCACTGGCTGGCTACCTCTATCCCGCCTTCCCTGGCCGTGCCATCAAGTCTGAGTACCCGGAGCCCTACGCCAGCCCCCCACAGCCTGGGCCACCCTATGGCTACCCAGAGCCCTTCTCTGGAGGGCCCGGCGTGCCCGAGCTTATCCTGCAGCTGCTGCAGCTGGAGCCAGATGAGGACCAGGTACGGGCACGCATCGTGGGCTGCCTGCAGGAACCGGCCAAGGGCCGCCCCGACCAGCCTGCGCCTTTCAGCCTCCTGTGCAGGATGGCTGACCAGACCTTCATCTCCATCGTGGACTGGGCACGCAGGTGCATGGTCTTCAAGGAGCTGGAGGTGAGTTCCTCCTCCCACCTGGCTGGCCGCTGGATCTGGGGTGTCCTCTCAGCTGTCTAAGCCTCCCTCTGGGCCCCTCCTTGGATGGGGCTGTCTTGCCCCCTGGCCCCAGGCAGGGAGACCACACTGGGAACACTGAGGAGTGTTTCTGGCTCATTGTGGCCTTCCTTGTCCCTCTCCCACCTCCTCACCCAATCCCCCCTCTTTCTCCTTCTCTATTTCTTGAGTATCTATCTCTCACAGCCTCTGCTTCTTTTATCTCTGCCTGTCTCTGTTGTCTCTCTCTCTGGTGTGCTCTCTCTCTGCTTCTTATTCTCTAGTCCTTTCAGTCTCTGTCTCTTTCTCTCCCAGTCTGGGTCTTCATAGACATTTATCTCTCCTTCTCTGAGACCCTGGGCTCTCCCAAAAGAGGAGCTGAGTCCTTGGGAGACTGTCTCTGGCTGCCCAGCCCACCGTCTTGTAGAGTCCCGCTCATCCTGTCCTCCCATTTGGAGAGGCCCCCGTGCCCTGCTAGCCTCAGATGTCACAGAAGGGGTCTTAGTATCTCAGAGTTCGGAATGCTTGTGAACCCTCTCCTTCCCAGCGAAGGTGAAAGATCTTACTGTCCCTGCATCTCTCATGTGTGATGGTTGGCCCCATGTGTAAGTGTGTGTGTCTGACGTGCAGGGAGAGCTAGGTGAGAGGGTAGGTAGGGGACTGCAGGGCCTGCCTCTCAGCTTCTAGACCAGGCAGCTTCCTCGACTCCAAGGCCTTCCATCCCCCTGGTTGAGGTACCTGCAGCTCAAGTGAGCGGGAGAGCAGCAGGAGAAACCACGGCCAGATGCTGAAGGACTTGCTAGTCATCCCGCCTAGCGATTTGAGGCGCCCAAGACTGGGGAGCTGCCCCTCTGGTGACCTGGCTCCCTATGAGCAGGGTGTTCTGCCAACCTCAGAGGCACCCCCAAGCCTGGCCTACCCCAAGCCAGGCCCTCCCGGACCTGGACAAAGACATGATAGGCCTTTAGCCCAGGCCTATGGATGTTTGCCTCTCCCAAGCCGGCCCCCTGGATGTCTTGGGGCTGGGTGTGAACAGCAGGATCTGTTGCCCTCCCTGCTGGGGCCGCTGCAGCCTTGAGCAGCATTGTCAGTGCTGACGCCACTCAGGCCTGGGCTTCCTCCGGGGGCATGTGGCCGGATGGGCCGGGGGCACTGCTTGCCCTTCTAGGCCGGGTACGGGGGGGAATAAGACAAGGGCTTGAGACATCATGGGACTGGGGCCCCATCAAGAATTGGTGGCTCCTGCTTCTATTGTGGAGGGCCTGTCCTGGCTGAGGCCTGGGGATGAGCCACGTGTCTGTCATGGGCTGGGGCTCCACCCTTGCCCCCTCTGTAGGCCGACCTCATGGATAGGACAAGAGGCAGGGCCTTGAATGATCCTGTCTGCCTTCTACTCATGGCTGGAGGCCCTGGAGGGGGATGAAGATCCTAAGACCCTTGGGTTGGTTGCCAGCTTTCCCTCTAGGCGTCCCATGAGCCCCCAGTACAGAGGGAGGAGGAACAGAGCCTTCCTGGCCTCCCAGAGCCCTGCATCCAGGGGCAGGGCACTTCCTCTGGCCGCCTTCCTGGTCTCTCGGGGTTTTTCACGCAGGATGGGAAGGGCTTTTGTCCCAGCTTTGCTGAGTGTTTTTTCCTGCTTCTGGCTTCTCTGTGGTCCAAACCTTCCTGCTTCCCCTTCCCAGAGTCTCTGAATCAAGCCTAGGAATATGAACCATGGTGACTACCCTCTGTAAAGGAGCCTTGCACATAAGTACCAGCCCAGCCCTTAGAGGGCCGCTCATCAGCCATGTGGAATTTCTTTCCCACTAGACCAATGAGCTCTGGGAGGTGTCTGTTTGCAAAACCAGATATAGGGAGGTAGAAAAGTGGGAGGGAGCTGAGTGACCCTGTTCTCCCTTTTGACTGGCTATTTATACCCCCCACCTCCAGGCAGGACACATCCTAGCAGGCAGCAGAGTGGGCTCCCTAGCTCTGAGAGTGGGGCAGCCCTTGGCCTGGGCATAGGGACATGAATTGGACCCAGGAGGCTGCCAGTCTGGAGGAAGAGACAGACATGCGCATAGCTTATGTCAGCACAGGGTGCCCAGGGCCTGAGAGCAACAGAAAGGGACCAAGGGAGCCCAGCAGGAGAGCCAATGGCTCTTTTTTTTTTTTTTTTTTGAAGTATAGGCAGTTTACAGTGTTGTGTCACCAATGGCTCTTTCTAAGGAAGTTGCGGAAGGTTTCTTTGATCTGCACCTCTGCAGAAAGCAGTCGGAGAAGTTTAAGGGCATCATTCTGGAAAGTAGGAACAGTGTAGACTGAGGCCCACAGGGGTGTAAAGGTGTCATGTGTCAGGGAGCCCCAGGTGGTCCCATGAGGCAGGGCTGGGGAGGTTGGCAGGGTCCGGAGCAGAGCTTGGACCAGGAGGAGGTCCTTTGGCAGTGGGTGACAGACAGCCTGCCAGGGCTGGCGGGGGCCCTGTATCCCGAGGAAGGACGGGCTCCCACCACAGAGCCTGAGCTCTCCCCAGAGGCCCACTCAGCCTTCTATGATACTGATGACGTCCTACCGCCCCGGGGGAGGCCTGGGGTCTTTGCTGAGCTGTCAGGGATGCTGGCAGCCTGGATATTGGGGTTCCAGATGTCCTCCTGGGGTTCTCCTCCTCCATCTTCTTTCCTAGCTTGGATGTTCCACTGTCTCTGTTTTTCCACTGCACACAGTCAGTGTGTTAACTCTGACATGGCCCAGAAGTTAATAACAGAGGCCAGAATCCAAGAGGCCTGTGTTCAAGTCCCAGCTCTGCCACTTACCAGGTTTGTGGCTTTGGGCAGGTGACTTTACTCCTCTGGGCCTCAGTTTTCCCCATCTGTAAAAAGGGAGAGTTGAAATAGTAGCCACAGGGCTGATGGAAGGCTTTGGGGGAGCTGGGACAGGTAAAGCACTTAGCACTGGTGCAGCTCCAGGAAGTGTTCAGCAAGTGGGGGCAGCAGCTCCCTCCCTGACTGTGCCTCTCTATTGCTGTACCATTAATCTATCCTTGCAGGTGGTAGACAGGCCTGGCCAGGAAGAGTGGGAAAAGATACATTGTGTCCAGGCTCCCCCGAGAGTGCTAGAGCTCTGGGAGGAGATGGGGCCCACCTCACCCTGGGCTTCCAAACCCGCTTAGTACCTGCAAAGTAGCAGACGCTCACCGGTAACTGCTGCTCAGCGGGCGCAGGGTGTAGGCCCAGGCAGCCAGCTTCTCTGGACAGTCCTGTGAAGGACAGGCTGGGAGAATGGAGACAGGAATCAGGGAGCTGGAGACAAGGGCCAGGGGTGCCTAATGACCCATCTTGACATCCATTCACCCTCGTCGTCCAGCTCCGAGGCCCCTAATGGGCAACAGATTTAATTGTTTAGATTTATATATGGTGTCATTTAAGGGGCAGTCACTCTGTCAGTCCTGGGCTGGCAGGTGACAGCCTGCCGACCACTTGGCCGGGAGAGCGCCGTGGCCAGCCCGTGGTGTGTCAGCCACTGGAGAATTACGGAGCCCGCTGGCCTTCGGCCGCCAGACTGATCAGACCCCAGGGGGCTCCGGAGGGGGGCCTGCTGGGAGGGAGGTCATCTCAGCACCCATAAATACCCCATCTCCGAGGCAGGCTGCAAAGTGTCAAGGCTCCGGGAAGATTTGTGGCAGGAGGGGTGGGCGGCTGGTGGGCGGAGCAGACAGGCCGGGCTGATGAGGGACCCCAGGGCCCGAACTGCAAATGTCCTTGTTCCCAAGGTGGCAGGGCGGGCGACCTAAGGGTACAGGAAGAACCTTTTGCTTAGAGAGAAACCCACTGAAGGTGAAAACCAGCCCTCTTTGGTTAAGTGAGCCTCTTAGCCACCTGCTTTCTCATGGAGAGGGGCTGGCGGCCAGGGTCTTCTGGTTTTCTTTTAAATAAAAAGGGGAGTGCGTGTGTGTGTGTGCGCGCGCGTGTGTGTGCGTGTTCATCTGTGTGGGGAGTGTTTGGAGTTTGGTGTCTTTATCTATCCATTCGTCCATCTAGAGGGAAAGCAAGTTGCCTGGCTGGCGGGTAGGGGACCCTGGGCCGGGGCAGTATCCCCGGAATAGCCGCCCGTGTGTCCACGGAACCCTTCCCGACTGACACCACTGTCCTCACAAGTTTTCTCTAATCAAGAGAGGGAGGCTCCCCACCCCCCGCCTTTTTTTTTCTCAGAATAGGAAATCAGGGCTGAGGAGGGTGTGTGGCTCAGTGGGAATCTGAGGGCCCAGGGCACCAAGGCTCGGCCACCATAGTGCACCTCCCTGCCCTGCCGCCCCTGTCAGCCCCGCAGGCAGGGCTGCCCCCACTCCCAGGATCCGAGGTCTGGATACAGAGTCTGCTCCCAGGGCTTGGCTACCGGGTCACTGTGACCCCCTCTGCTTTCTGCCCAAAGCTCAGCCAGCTTATCTTCCAATTCTCCCCCTTATCTCTGTGCTTCCACCTCCCCACCCCCGTTCCTTTAATTCAGGCACAAGGGTGTCTGCTCCTGAGGGCCCCAGTGGGTGGGGGGCCAAGCGCAGCCCCGCATGTCCTCCCTCCTCCTCTGCCTCCATCTGGATCGCCCATGTTGGGCCAGTGTGACTCCCTGAGCAGGCACCTCCTGCCTGGCTTCAGGAGTGCCCAGAGCCCAGCTCCCTGCCGTTACCTGAGGGGAGCCTCTGCCCCCTCATCTGTAATGAGCAGGGGTGTGGAGTCCTGGGTGTGCTGGGAACGGGGCCTGGTCTATGTGCTCGCTGAGCCTTGCCTCCCTCCTTGGAAGGGATGGTGGTGTGGTGGGGAGGCCTCCTGCCAGTGGCTCTCTGGGGACAGGCCACTCCCTGAGGAGGGATAAGGAGAGGGGTCTTTGTGATGCACCCTGCCCGGTTCCCAGTCTCTCCTGGCCCGTCCAGTCCAGGCCATCTGTGGCTGAGCCTGTCCCCCTGGCTGGGTTTCCTGTTCTGACAGTAATGGGGCTCCAGGAAGAATCTTCTGCTGGGAGAAGGTGGGAGAGGTGTGGGTTCTTGACTCGGAGATGAAGTGAGGACGGGAGGGTGGGAGGCAGTGACTCAGAGCAGGACAGAGACAGACCCTTCCTCTTGTTCTCAGCGATGTGGGCTGGAGAAGGGCTGGGCAGGCGAGGCCTGAGGGAGCCTGACTGTGTCTAGCTGCTCGCTTTGCTTTTTGTCCATTTTTTCTCTCCCTCTGTCTGCCTGAGGATGGGCCCCAGGGCCACCCCCAGGAGAGGAGTCAGGGGCAGAGGGCAGGAGGGGGCTTCTACCTACCAGAAGAGAGAAGGGGGCTTCCTGGACTCCTCTGGCCTCCAGGGTAGGGGTGGTTCCTCCGCGCATATCTTGGGGAGAACATATTTGTTCATCAAGCGCTCACCAACCTCTTCTCTGGGGACCCAGAGATGGGCTGGACACCAGCCTTGCCTTCCCAGACCCCAAGGTGTCAGAGAAGACAGAGGCGTGGACTGGTGCCGTCAGATGTTGCAGGTGCCATGTCCAGAGGATGCGAAAGTACTGAGGGAAGAGGGAGCAGTGGGGAAGGCTTCAGTGGTGGGGTTAGCGAGCTTGCCATAAACTCCGGGGTGGCAAGGGTGGGTCTTCCTCCACACCTAGTGGTTAAGAGCACAGATGAGCCAGTCAGAGCTGTGTGACCTTGGGCAAGTTGCTTGACCTCTCTGAGCTCAGTGCCCTCTCCCCATGCACTGGGGATAACAGCAGTACCAACCACAAAGGCTTGTGGAGCTGCAGCGTGACTGTTAGCTGTCATGATTTGCATTCGCCACGGGGTGTGGCCAGGAAGGCTCCCTGGGAAGTGCCCTTTGGGTAGATGGTGGCTGGCGGATGAGCCGTGGATGCTGAGAGGGACTGAAGTCTGCACGGTGTCCTCGTAAGATGACCCACAGCATGCAGCGCAGTTCTGAACACTCAGAAGGGTTCAGTACTTGTCACTGGAGAGTTGTGGACTGAGGATGCCAGCCCTGGCGGCTCTACCTCTCTGTGATCCTAGGAGAGTCCCTTGCCCTCTCCAGGTAGCAGATTCTTCATCTAAAAATAGGGGTTTAGGCCAGGGGAATCCCTGGGGATCCTCTGGCTCCAGCATCCCATGGTCCTGGATCCCTCTTGTCATTGTCATGAGTGTCTACTCTTGCTGTGCTAGAACGTGGCGAACCCCAGACTGGAGGACAGTCCCTGCCATTGCGCCGAGTGTCCCTGACTGCAGCCTGAGGATTCAGACTCTCCTCCTGTGTGCCCTGCTCTTCCTCAGACTGCTGCCAGCCGCCTGCTCCTTCCCTGGGCCGAACCGCAGGCCTGGCGGGCCCTGCTCTCTTCCCATGAGACCGAAAGCTCGACGCAAGGCCCTGGGGCAGCCCTCCCTTTTCTCTACACGGGTCCTTTTTGAGAGACTGAGGCTATGAGAGATGCTCCTGGGTGGGGCGTGGATACAGGAGGCCAAATGGACACAAGGAAAAGTTAATACTAATCTTCTCTCGCATTTGAAGGAATCCTTTACAAAGCACTTCCGTGCACGTTATCCACCAACATTTACTGAGAGCTTATATGTGCCAGATCACCTTCTAATTCATTGCCCACGGTCCCGATGAGAAAACTGAGGCCCGGAAAGGGCCGGGGCCTGAAGCCAGGCTGTCCAAGTCCCGAGCACTTCCACCGGACCTTCCTGTTACTTTGCTAGACCCCGCCACACTCTGATGGAGAGGACAGATGGGCGACTGGACACAGAGGTTGAGCAGCTTGCCCAGGTCACATACCCAGCTGAGCCTCTGAACTCCGAGTTGGGAGGAGGAGGGGTGAAGGGCAGGTCCCCGGCTGGGCCCTGGCTGGGCCCTGGCTGGACCCTGGCCAGATCCCAGCCCCCTGCGTGCCTCTCCCCTGCAGGTGGCCGACCAGATGACCCTGCTGCAGAGCTGCTGGAGTGAGCTGCTGGTGTTCGACCACATCTACCGCCAGATCCAGCATGGCAAGGAGGGCAGCATTCTGCTGGTCACCGGGCAGGAGGTGACCAGGCCCTACTGTGCCCCGACCCCCACCTTGCACTTCCAGAATTCTGGGTCCGGAAGCGGTCCTAGGCTTCTCCCTGGGAGCCCTGAATATCAGCCATTCCCCCAAGTTCGTGGGATACCCACTGGCGCAACCTCCCTTTGACCTAGATTTGGCCTTGAGAAGAGCCAGCCCCTGAGAGCCCTGCTCTGGGGAAGCAGCTCAGGGATGTTGGCAGCAGTGGGGCTGGTAGTTAGGGAGGCTCTTGGAGGAGGTGATGGTGGCGCTGAATAGTGAAAGAATAAACAAGGGCTGGGGAGGTGGTAAAAGGTGGTGGAGGGGCAGTCCCCTCTCCACACAGGCAGAGGGGATAGCATGGGCAAGGCTCAGAGAGGCAGGTTAGAACTGTAGAGTCACTGGGGGCTACTGGTGTGCTGGGATGTGGTTGAGGGGACAGGTGCCCCGTGGAGGGTGGGATGGGGTGAGAGGTAAGGCTGGAGGGGTGGCTGGGGGCTGGTGTGGGCAAGACCTTGCAAGTCTAAATCCTGAATGAGTGAATGAATGAATGGATGGATGGATGGTTGGACGGGCAAATGGTTCTGGGCCCTAAAGAGCTCAGAGTCAGAATTTGGGCACTCAGAGCAAAGAATTAAGAGCAATAGGTTGGGGGGCGGTGGGCTCTGGAAACTGAACAGAGAGCCACAGTAGAGTTTTAAGTGGGGAAGGATACAGCCAGGTTGTAGGTGAGGAAGCACATGGAGGAGGCAAGACAGGTGGTGAGGGGAAAGTGGAGGCAGCACTCAGAATGCTGGGGATCTGGGAGGGGACAGTGCAAGGGGGAGATGAGAGGGGGTGTAGGGGAAATGGCGGGAAGGGAGAAGGAAAGGGAGGTGGATGCCCAGGGTCTAGCCTGGTGGAGGGAGCATCGCTCCTGGGTGGGGCGTGGATACAGGAGGAGTGGGTTTGACAGGTGCTGGCAGGATTGGACACTGAGGTCAGGCTCCGCATCCTACCTCCAACCCAGGCCCTTTGTCCTCATCCTCTGTTCTCACCTGGGTGTCTCAGGCCATCCGGGGCCAGGGGAAGGTGGTCTTAAAAGGGAGTCTGAGGTGTGAATGTGTTTGTGTTGGCCCATGTCAACATGTGGATGGATGTCTCCAAGGCCATGGGACTGTCCTGTGCAAGTGTGCGCGCACATGTGTGTGCCTGTATTTTATTGTGCAAATATCTCCACACACCTAAGTGGGTAGGTGTCGAGCTCTGCCCATTACCTCGTAGGTGGGAACACATACAGGGCTGTGTGTCTGCTGCGTTCCCCTACAATGTGCCCACACAAGGGCGTGTGTGTGTTCCTGTCCTGAAGTGGGGGGATGGCCCTGTGAGTGTGTCCCTGCGTGTGTGTGAACGTGAGCTGAGGTGTGGCCACATCCCCGGTCCAGTGTCTATGTGTGGGTGCGTGGGCCCCGGGCAGTCATGCGGCTGCATCCACGTGTATCCAGGCAGAGCTGCCCTGCCCCTGCCCCCACCCCCAGCACGACATGGTACTCACTGTAGACGCCACACAAAACACAAAAGCCGCTTGTACCACTGGGCCTGGCGGCGGCTCTTTGTGCGTGAAGGACCCTTCAGCTCTCCCTCTGCACCCACCTGCCCGGTGTCGGCTCTGCTGTGCGGGGGCCCTCAGCTCTGGGAATGGGAGGAGAGCTGGGAGCCTGGAGGGGTCCAGCGGCCTGGGGAGATGCTGCCCCCACCCCCTCAGCTCCCAGGCGGGGCCCCTCTGACCCCCTAGCCTCCTAGCGGGGCCTCCCACCCACGCCCTCCCATCACGTCCCCGAGCAGAGCCTCCGGCCTGGCCCCCGCCCTTGACCCTGGTCCTCTGCCCTCCCAGGTGGAGCTGACCACGGTGGCGGCCCAGGCGGGCTCCCTGCTGCACAGCCTGGTGCTTCGGGCGCAGGAGCTGGTGCTGCAGCTACACGCACTGCAGCTGGACCGCCAGGAGTTCGTCTGCCTCAAGTTCCTCATCCTCTTCAGCCTCGGTGAGTGGGCTGAGCAAGGCCTGGCCTGCCCTGGGGTGACAGGGGCCTGGGTGGATGTCTGGGCTGGCCAGGAGACCCCCAGATGGGACTCTGCAGTGGGAGGCCTTGGTGGGGCCAGGACCCCTCCCTTAGTAAATAAGGTTGTGAGGGGGCCTGGCTCTCAGAAAAGGGCCTGCCTCCTCCCTGGGCCTGAGTTTCTCTGTTCCGAAGCACAGAGGCCAGGATAATGTCTAAGACTTGCCCTTTATGGGACAAGGACCCCTCTGGTAAATTCCTGGCTGAAAGCCCTAGAAAAGTACCCATGCCACCCCAGAAAATACCTGTGTGATTTCAGGAGCTTCTGATCCCTGGCTCCCATCCTGAGGTCCCTGTTTGTCCTAATTCTCTGCTCTAGCGGGGCCTAAATTCTGACGGTGAGATCTTTGGGGCCCAGACCCCTTTGCGCATTCATTCATTCACTCATTCAAAAAAGACCCCAAATCTCTGTCTTCATGGAGCTGACCTTCTCTGGAGAGAGAGACAATAAGCATATGATTAGTAAAATGTAAAAATTAGTGAATGGGTGAGTGAAATGTATAGCCTGGAAGACTGTGATAAGTGCTAGTGAGGAAAACAAAGTGGGGCGGGGCAGAGGGCAAGCCTTGTCCGACTCGCTCCCCCACGTGTCTGGCATCTCCTTCCTGACCCCAGCCCAGCCTGGGCCGCTCACGTCTCTGTCTCCACTGGCTGGGCTGGCCTCCTTCTGTCCTTCTTCACCCAGCAAGCCATCTCCTGTGCCCAGCGAAGCTGCGATTGTAGAGGTTTTCCCTGCTCTCAGGTGGCTCCCGGTCCGGGAGAGGCCTCCAGCCAACACCGTCAGGGCTGAGATAGAGAGATGGGGAACCCAGGGAATCCTGGAAGACTTTCTGGAAGAGGGACATCTGAGCAGGGTCTTGCAGGATGTGTAGGAGTTTGCTGGCTAGGTAGGGGTGGGGAATAAATCTTTTAGCAGAGGTGTAGATAGGATGGAAGGTCGGAATTGAGGGCTATGGATGCCTTGTCACCTGGGGAGGGGGCTGGATTGAGACGTTGTCTTTGTGGCAGATGGTATCGTAGCCACAGTCTGGCAAGGGTGTGCCTACTCAAGAGTGTGGGGAACAGGAGAAGCAGTGGGCAAAAGCACGCTGGGAGGTGGTGATTAGTGAAGTGTTGATTGGGGGAAGCCCTATGCTCAGGCCATGGCTGTGTAACTGGGTGCCTGGGCTGGGTCTCAGGACTCTGGGTCTGCTGGAGGGCTTATCTGCAAGGCTGCAGGGGTTGGTAGGGAACAACCATGGTGGGAGCAGGGGCAGAATCTTGGGCAGCCAGTTAGGAGCCTGAAGCCCTTGGAGGAGCCTCAGGGGCCTGGGCCCAGCTGGCTCTAGCTGGGGAAGCCCCCTCCCTCCTCTGCCTCTAGTGGTACCCTCCTCCTGACCTCATCTTTGACCAGCTCCAGGAACTGGCTCAGCCAGAGCCATGGATGTGTGTGGTTCAGGGTGTGGAGGCTCCAGGGGTTATGTGTGTGTCCGTGCCTTTGTGTTAGTGTCTTTGTTTCACGCACGTACAGACTGAACTTCCCTAGGCTTGTGTTGTGAGGAGTCTGTGTATGACTGAGGAGTGGCTGGAGAGATCCGGGGACATGTGGGCTTTGGAGGGGTGGTGCTGGGGGGCACATCGTATTGTAGTGTGCGTTCTGCGGCAGTTTGGGTGGTTTGTGAGGTGACAGTTCTTGACCTGATCACAATCAAGAGGCCGCGAGGGAGGTCCTGGGGAGGGTGGGGCTTCCAGCACCAGGTTCCTTGGCCAGGGCTCCATCTCCCCTTGGGCGCTCCCTGCAGAACAGGCACCATGGGGAGTCTTGGCTCCCCAGACAACCCAGCGCCTGAAGCATGTGCCTGCAGCCCCAGCCCCTCTTCCCACCAAAGCCTGAGCGCTGGGGACTGCCAGGCCCAGCGCAGCTCTGGCCTCACCAGCGATAAATCCAGGACTCCTCTTTCTCTGGGGTGCGGGGAGGACAGCCTTGTTTGAGCCCCGCCCTCTTCTCCCAGGTCCAGGCGAGGGGCTGTACTCAGTACCATGAGTGCCCGGCTCCTCCTACATGCGAGCCTTCATTCTGTTTTCCAGAGGAGGCAGTTGGGGCCTGGGACATTGGGAGTGTCTACAGTTCTTGGCTGGAATGGGCTGGAGGGGTGGGACAGAGGAGTGAGAGTGTGCGTGTGTGTGCACACGCACGCGCACGAGAGGTAGGGTGGAGCAGTGGTTAGGAAAAGGGACTAGGGACACACCACCTGGATTCTAAATCTGGACTCTCTGATTATGGCCCTTGAGTAAGTCACTCTCTGAGCCTCTATTTCGCCATCTGTAAAATGAACATCATAACTATCTTAAGCTTGCTAGGAGGATTGAATAAGAAAATTCCCCAGAGCGTGCAGTGCATGGCCTCACCCCTTGGAATATGCATCAGTGGTGTTTTTATCATAACCATCATTAAGTTCATGAAGAAATGAACAAGTTAATGAATGAAGTGAACGAATGAACCAGTCCATCTCCATCTTTATCCCATACTATGTGGCTGGCACAGTGCCTTGTCTTTGGGGGCAGTGACATGGGTCTGGCTGAGATGGTGGGGGAATGCTCTGCCCAGCAGGCCAGAAGCTATAGTAAGGTTGGGGCTGTGAGGGGAGAAGAAGGTCCCAGGACCTGGGCCTCTTTGAGCTCATGTGTAGGCAGTGAGCGGAGGGCCAGGTGAGAAGCAGAGGCCGCTGGCTGACAGGTTCCAGGTGAGGAGAGGAGCCTGAGCAGTCCAGTGTGACCAGGGCTGGGCCACAGAGGAGAAACCAGCGACACCTAGGGTATCAGGGAAGCCTGCTTGGAGGAGGGGCTCTGAGCTGGGCCTTGTGGTAGGAGTAGGAGTGTTTTGGGTGAGACAGAGCAAGCAGCAGCAAGTGCATTCCAGACTGGAGGATCGGCTTGTGCAAAGGAATGGGGAATCCTGAGATTTTGGGTGTAGCTATGGGGCAGGGAGAGGGTGAAGAGGAGGCTGGAGAGGTGGGCAGGGGCCGAGCTTTGTGAGGCCTTGAATGCCAGGCCAAGTACCTTAAACCTTCTCTAGGGAAGGATTTTCAGCAGGGAGTGACATGATCAAATTTGCATTTTAGAGAGGTCCTTCCAACTGCAGCACGGACAAGGATGGCCGGTGGCACCCTGGAGCCCTTCACGAGGCTAGACCTGGGGCTGGGGCGAAGTGGACAGATTTGGGCAGGACGAGGGGGAAGACTTGCCCACCCAGAGCCTGGAAGGTGGGAGGGGGATACTCCTATGAGCCCACCCAGACCACCCTGGCTGGGTCCCCAAGGGAACTGGGGCCCCGAGAGGAGTGGCTACTTGCCCGTCCTCCTCCAGCTGGCATGCTGGGCATCACTCCGGGCCAGCGCCTCCCTGGACTGGGCAGCCTGAACCCGTGTGATGACTGTCCCCCGCCCCACCCCACCCCCGCCCTTCAGCCCACTCAGCGCCTCCTTCTCGCCTGCCTCCACAGAAGGGTGCCATTTGGCGTCTAAATAGCCGTCTCAGGCAGGCGCGAAGGCAGGTAAGGAGGTTTAATTAAAATTAGTGCCTCTCTCCTGGCAATCACGGTGTTTATGAAGATGGGCCCGGCTGGCATTGTTCTGCAGAGGACTTAATCGAAGCTTAATGGATTGACCTAACATTCGATTTCCTGACTTGCATTGAGGCGGCGGCAGCAGCATTCCCTTAAGCGTTTGCAATTTACCCACTGCTCGCGCCAACAAAAGGCGGCCTGAATAGCAGCCCCACTCGAGGGGCCATTGTGCGCGGGGGCGCCTGCCTGAGTCACCGCTATTGGGACAACATTCTTTATGCCTCGCTGGAATGAAAGGATTATTCAAATATTCAATTAAACCGTGAAAAGGGGGCTTTTCTGAGAACCTAGGGGCCCCCAGCTCTACAGAGCTAGCGGGCTGCTCTGGAGGTGGGGGTGCCATCTCCCAGCCCCCTCCCACCCCCCACCTCCGGGATGGCTGGGGGCTGAGCAGACCCACCTCCAGCCTGCGGCCCAGGGCCCAGAGCTGGGCAGCAGACAAGGTCCAGTTCTTGGGTGCCCTGTGAGGCAGAGATTAATTTGCCACCATTTTGCAAATAATAGGAAACTGAGGCTCAGGTTGGGGAAGGGAGATGCCCCAGGTCACCCAGCTGGTGGTGGAGCTGGCATTTGAGCCCCTGACACGTTAAGGGGGTGTCTCCAGGTTTGGTGGGTGCGGAGGAAGGGCATGGGGTTCCAAGAGATGTTGGCTCTGTCACCTCTGTCATTCCATAGAATCTTCACAACAGTCCCTCTAGAGGGAGGCTGGGAGAAGGGGCGTGACTTAACTGGGATCTCTGAGGAGAGAGTCGAGCCTGGTGTCCAGAGTAGCCCCTCTGGGGAAACCAAGGACCCCAGACTTGGGGGCCCTTGGACAGGACTTCTGGGTTGGAGAGAACGTAAAGTTATCATGTCCAATCCCGCAGGAACCCATGTCCAGGGTTGCCCCTACCCCTGCTTGCCCACAGGGCGTTAGAGCCAGAGCGGTCTGGGTTTGCCTCTAGGCTCTGGCATCTACTGTGTACTCCAGGCCCGCTCCACTGTCCCTGTGGGATGCCCTTTCCTGCTGGCCTGGGTGTCTGTAGGGATTTACTGAGCTGGGCGCAAGGTGCTGGGGATGCTGGGGAAATGGCTCTAGCGTCTTGTACTGCAGCGGCTGGGGCTCAGTCAGTGACTGCGCTTCCCTCCCCAGCCTCGTAGCCCACCTTGTGGTGGTAGCAGGGTCTCCAGCCTGCCAGGAAATGCAGGACCCAGCGAGCTGCTAGCAGTGGGGTGTCCCTGAAAGCTGTCCTTGTTCTGCACCCCCAACCCCACACTCCACCCTGTTGTCCCTGGCATGCTGCTGCTGGGAACAGTAAATCCTGGTAAAGCCAAGGGTCTGGTCCTCCCCGGCCCCTCCCACTCCTGCCTCCACTGCAGCATCTTAGTCAGTCCTCCCACCACCCTCACTGTTCCCTCTGGGCCCCTTTACTGCTGTGTGGCCTTCAGCTGGTCCCCACTCTTCTCTGGACCCCCAGCCTCCCACTGTGAATTGTCAGAAGACAATGTCAGGAGAATTGCCCTGCTCTGTGGATGGTGGAGGGGTTGAAGGTAGATGGGGCAGGACTGGAATGGAAAGAGACTGAGAAAGAGATGGGGCCAGTAGGTACCTCTTGCCCACAGGAGGCTAGTTAGGTGGGGAGACTTCCCATGACCTTTGAGTGTGTCTGGAGAGGGCCAGGCTAGGGAGCCGGGCTGGTGTGTGTGAGTGTACAGTTGGACAGGTTATTTACTGAGCAAGGGCACCTAGACAGGGGAAGAGTAAAGGCTGAAATCCAGCCTGTGTGCCCCCCACCAAGCTGTCTCTCTGTGGACAAGGGGGAACTTCTTTCTAATTGGCACAAAGATGCCATATGGGCTAAAGATGATCATGGGGAGGCCGGGAAGAATCTGACCCTGGCTCGCTTACTGAAGGGAGATGAGGGGGATGTGGTGGGTGGAGGATCAGGGGCTCAGATCCTGCCATACGCCCTGGGTCCAGCTCGGGTTTCCCTAAATCCGACTTTGGACAACATACGTCTCGGCGGGCACGCTGGGGGCGGCTGGGGATCAGGGTTGCCAGGAGCATCCGGCCCTCCTGGCGCAGCGGGTGTTAAGAGGGATTAGAAGGGCCAAGGGCTGCGTGTGCGGGGCTTTGGACTCCTGCTTGGCAGCAGGGCTGGGGGTGATGGGAGCAGAGGGGAAGTGGATGGACGACCATTTTTTGAGCCTCTGGGTGCCACATCCGAGACAAGGTGTGGCCAGGACCAGGGGATGGGGACAGGTTCTGTGGATTCCTGCTGACCTTCAGGCCCTAGGCAGGGCACCAGCTGGAGATACTGCCCAGGAGCTGAACAGTGTCTGGGAGCAGTGAGGAGGACTCCCGTGACGGGAAACTGGCTCTCCAGGAGCACCCCTGGGGGCCACCTGTGCACCCATGCTCCCTCCACTGCAAGGTGGGCAACCGCCCCTTTCATAGAGGAAGAAGGCCTTCAGGTCAGGAGAGGACAGGGCACAGGCCACTGATTCTAGATGGTGGGGCTGGGATTTGAACCATCATCCACTTCATGTTAAAGACACTTTATTTTTGGTCTCTTCACTGGACCTCCGGGGTAGGAGAGGTATTAATCACACTGCTCCGTCCCTGGTTCAAATGATTATCAGTCTCCACAGAGCCACCTCCACCCCATTTGCAACCATTCCTTCACGTTTAGCTTGGCTCTTCTTGTTTGTCCCTGTTCTTACATAATGTGCGTGCTTTGTGCAAGCATTTTTAATTTATGTAGATGGCTTTACCATGTAGATCTCATTTGGGATCTCCTGTTTTTGTTTTTGTTTTTGTTTTTGTTTTTTGTTTTCCCCCACTCAGCCCCATGCTTTCAAAGGCCCATCCATTTGCTCTGTGTCGTGTCTGCTCTATTACTTGTGTCTACTGCACAGGACTCCCTCGGACGCAGCCACCACGTGGCCATCCAAGCCACCTCTCCATCACCATAAGTACAGTTGCAGTGAACGTCCGTGGCCCCCCACGGCCCCATGAGAGAATTCCCCTGGAGTACTGGAGCCTCTTGATTGGTCAGGGGGTGGGCCAAAGGAGTGCCTGTCATTCTCTAGAATGAGGCCACCAGTCCATGTGCCGTGCAGCTGGGGGATGAGGGTGACAGGGTGGTTTTGACCGTGGGGCTGGGGATGGTGCTGTTCGTGGACATGGTGAGTAGGAGTAATACTGATAACACTGACCCATAGAGCCTTGTTCTGTGCCAGACACTGTTCTTCTGAGCACTTTCCACATATCCACATCCTGAGCCCTCACAACAGTCTTGTGAAGTAGGTGCTATTCTCACCCAGCTTTGCAGGTGAGGAAATTAAGAGGTTAAATTAAGAGTGCCCAGGGATACCCTTGGAGAGGCTGGTGGTGGTCTTGGTGATGATGGTGGGGATGATGACAATGGCAGCAGTGATGGTGATGGGTGATTGCGGTGGGGTGGTTGATGGTGGCTGTGTTTGTCAGAACCACTGGGGTGTTAGCATTACTAACTCCTGCCGATGGTGGTGTTCAACCAAGGTGATGGTGGTGACGGTGATAACGGTGGTGACACAAATGATTATGGTTTGGTTGTTGATGGCAGCAGTGGTCATGTCTGTGAAGACAGGGATGTTGGTACTGGTGACTGATGGCGGTGGCAGCGTTCGCCAATAACAGTGATGGCACTGTGGTGGTGACGGGGAGGTGGTGGTCTGTTGCTGCTGGTGGCAGGGCCTGTGTCTTTGGTGACCACAGAGATGTTGGTGACGCCAGCGACAGTGTTGATGCTGTGATGGGGCTGGTGACCGAGCTCCTCCCTTTGCAGATGTGAAGTTCCTGAATAACCACAGCCTGGTGAAGGACGCTCAGGAGAAGGCCAACGCCGCCCTGCTCGATTACACCCTGTGCCACTACCCGCACTGCGGGGACAAGTTCCAGCAGCTGCTGCTGTGCCTGGTGGAAGTGCGGGCGCTGAGCATGCAGGCCAAGGAATACCTGTACCACAAGCACCTGGGCAACGAGATGCCCCGAAACAACCTGCTCATCGAGATGCTGCAGGCCAAGCAGACTTGAGCTTGGGCCGGGGAGGGGCGTGGGGGCCCAGGCTGGGGCCAGGGGAGGGGCTGCAGCATCCCCACGGCCCTCCAGATGGTTTATTTTATTATGCTGACCCAGGAACCCCACCACATAGGCCCCTGCCCCTGAGCTTTCTGAAGCCCTGTGTTTGGGAAGGTGGGTGAAGGTGGGCAGGGCCTGGCTGAGGTGGGGTGGCCCCCACTAACCCCTGGCCCTTGCCTGCCATTCTGAGTGCCCCAAGGAGGCGCTGCTAACCCCCCTCTTCCTCCCCCTGCTCCCAGCTGTCTGTCCTGGGGTCTGGACCACAGGCCCAGGGAGGAGGTTCGGATTCCCTGGTGGGCCTCAATGTCCCTTGAATCACAGGCCACCCCTTCTCCCTTTCCTGGAAATAGAGGCCGAGAAAGGTTGAGTGGACATCAGCACTGGGGGACAGGGGAGAGTCTCCAAAACCCCCTCACAGAGACCAGAAGGGAAGCCTTCTGTTTTGTAAACGAGGGGTAACAGTTTGCAAAATTAGACAGGGACGCTTGGGCCCTAGAGGACAGTAGGAGACAGGTTAGGACAAAAGACTTCCTCCCTAAACCTTCTACCCCAACTGACTTCTGCAGGGGAGAACTTTGACATGTTATCTGAAAAGAATTTTGCTACAATCATCTTTCTAACCCTCTCCCACCAGAGGAGACGTTTGGCACAATCAACATGCTAGCCCCAGTCACAGGTGGCCCGTCCAGGCTGGTATTTATCTGCAAGGCTGTAGTCAACAGGTTTTTTTGTTTGTTTGTTTGTTTGTTTTTTAATTTAGATACTCTTTGAAAGGTGTGTGTAGGGGGCAGACAGGGGACAGATTTAAGGACTGAGGCTGGGATTTGGGGATTAGCATGAAGTACAAATAGCCCGTGGTTTCTCCCCAAACACCCTCATACCAAGTACCCCACGGTGGTGCTGGGTGATTATTTCTGAGCCCCTGCTCCAATCCACAGAAGAGCTGTTGCGATTCCCCCCCCCCCACTAGATGAATAGCAGGGTGGCCTGTGGGGGGTTTGGTGTCTCTGTGGGTGGGAATGCAGGTGACCTTGGGGAGGGTGTCTGGGTCTCCACATCGGAGACATTGCCGATGAGCTCAGCCTCACTGGCCCCATCCCATTGGGTCCATTGCTGCAAACTCTTGAAGCTGGGCTTCACCTCCCGTCCTATGTCCTGAAAGACACTCTCCAGAGCCAGGCACAAGGGAGAGGCCTCGGCTGTCCTCTGTCCCCGGGCTGGGCATCCACTGTCTGTCCTGCTTTCACGCTGCTGTTGCAGCTTGCGCTGACCCTGCCCAGTTGGAGGTGACTGAGTATCCCTGCCCCCTGCCTTCTACCACCCTGTCTCAGTCCCTCCCCCTCTCCTCTGAAATGTGCCCCCCTGGCCAGGCTGGAGACCCCCAGCCCCAAAATAAGAAGTGCCCTTAAGAACCCCCCAGCCCCCGCAGCCCTGGAATAAATTTTGCAATTAGTTTCCAGCTACCTTTGCCTAGTTGCATTCTGGGGCCAAAGCAGAACCTCCTAGGTGGTTATGGTGGTCTAGGGCAGGGCCATGCTCCAAGTGGGGTGGTGGCGACATTCAGATAACCTTTGGTTCAAAACCTGGGGGAAGCAGGCTGGGTATGGGGGCCAGGTAGGGGACACCAGTCACTGCGAGGGGGGGGCCTTTGGGAGGACTGGGAGATGCTTGGGCCTTCTGGGGCCTCAGCCTCAGTTCCATCCTGACATGCATCTCAGCTGTTATCTTGGGCAGAAGGAAAGAGTCATTTAATGAGCACCTGCTGTGTGCCATCCCTCACCTCGCTGTCCTTACAGTAGCCCCTTGAGGCAGGGGTTATAATCCAGGAGAGGTACTTGGTAAGTGCCCTTTAGTCAGCCATCTGCAGGGGCACATTCAAACCTGGGCCCACCTGACTTCAGGACACTGTCCTTTCCTCTCTGTCCATCTGGTGGCCACCCATAAGTCCCAGGCCTGGCCTTTCTCACTGATTCCTTTGCCTCCCCTTCCCCCGCTTGGTGGCAGCAGTGAGCACAGACGACTCGGAGGAGCGCTTCTGTTCCAGGTGCCCTCCTGGGACTTTGCTTGCTTTGTTCCTTCGTCTTGTCCCATCAGCTCTTTGCAGCCACTTGGGTATGTGGCGGCTTCAGATTACAGACGAAGAAGCTAAGGTGATGTGTCCTGTCCAAGGTCACACACTGAGAAGGGCCAGCCACGATGCAACCCTCTGTCACCCTGACCCACCTGGACCAACCTGACTACTTTATCCCCCGGGCCACTCCTGGTTCACCCAATGCTTCTGTGCAAATTGAAAAAGGTACCGCTCTTAGGGCAAGGCAGCCCCTGGCACAGGGCTTGGCAGTGGCTTTTATGCAAGGAAAAAAGCATCCCTTTGCCTCTTGGCAACTTCAGACGCCCTGAAGCAGACACCCTGGTTCCTGCCGCTGGGGGATATTCAGTCTTGTAGAAGGAGACAATCAGATCACATCACATAACTGCACAAGATAAGGAAGTGACTAATTTTGCTCCCAGAGGGGACAGGAAGTCTTCATAGCAGAGGTGTCATCCAAACTAGGTTTTGAAGTATGTCCAGGAGTTCACCAGCTAGATAAGAGTTGGGGGCGGTCGAGGCAAAGGAACAGTGTGAGCAAAGGGATGGAGGGATGTCAACCAGCGTTGTTTGGGGACCTAAGAAAAGTTATTTTGGCTGAAAAGTAAAGACTATGTGTAGGGGGGAGAAAGACTGTGGAGCAGGGGATGGGGAGACTGGAAAGGACTCCTTGGTCTTCACCCTGCCCCCCCATATGATTAGTCTGGGGGGAGGCAGGAGCCCTCTGGAGGTGAGGGGAAGGAGTGAGAGAACACTGTGAATTCAGGCAGCAGGGGCCACCAAGTGCCCTGCCCAGTTCAGTGCCACCTTCTTGCTGCCCCTCCAGGCTCCAGCCCCTCCACTCCCACCCCACAGTAACAGGCAGCGGGCTCTGCCTAACCGGTCAGGCTGAGCCCCCTGTTCAGTGGACCTAAGCGGTGGTGCCCAGCTTGCCCCTCCTCCTGGGGGTACTGCGGTGCCTCCCCTGAGCAGACAGGAGCTGTGCTCCTCCCCACAGAGGCGTGGTGTCTTCTTTCACCACCTGGGGCCAGATGATGGACTGGGCTTTGAGGATGAAATACCAGTTCCCAGAATGAAATACCCAGACCCCTGTGCTGTGTGGTGGGCCAAACTAAATCCTGGATAGATTCTGTCCCAGATTCAATACCAGTGGGGCCCAGGGTGAGAGTGATCCTGAGGTCACAGAGGGACAAGGTGCAGCTTGGACCTTGCTGGGTCTCTGCGCTTCTCCCACAGCCCTGCCGCGCCTCTACTCACCTGCACCTGGAGTGGCTGCCGCCCCAGGAGGCTGCTCTGATGCTCCTCAGCTGTACCACATCCTCCCGCCCCACAGCACTTGAGCCAGGCAGAGGTCAGCCGGACAGTGTTAACAGCCTCTGTGCCCCAGGTCCCATCCCCTGGGTTTCTCCTTCACCTGGCCCCTACCTTGGGGCCCACCCTGATACCAAACCCTAACACGTCGTCACTGCTGAAACTGGCTCTACCCAAGAGGAGACAGGGACTCAGAGAAGAATCTTGCCCGTGGCCACAGAATCAGTGGTACCAGGACAGGGGCCCATAGCCAAGCTCTGAGTTGGGGTCCTCTCGCAGCACAACACATCAGACCTGAAGCCAGTCCCACCTGCCCTGGTGCCTCCTCTGAGCAGTCTGCCTGGATGATTCCCACTCACAGTGACTGCTACCCATGACTTCTATGTTATCTGGTTGGGAGATGCAGGTATGAGTCATGGAGAATTTTCCTGAGCCTCAGTTTCCTTTTCTGTACAATTGGGGTGTTGGTGATCTCTGGGCTAAGGTGAGGACCTGCAGCTCTTAAGGCGGTACAGCGCTCAGCACCTGCCAGGTACACAGTAGTTGCTAATAAGTGTCAGCTGTACCTACCCTGATGATGAAGCTGGGGCCGTCTTGAGTCCCAAAGCCAAAGTGGCAGCTTCCCTTGTCCCTCCCTCCCTCCTTCCAGGGAGCTGGGTATCCTGTCCACCTCCTCAAGCCAGAGTGATCCCCAGAGAAGGAAAGGTCACTACAGTATCATTTATTACCAGGGACACCACAGGGCTGCCAACTTCAGGGCAGGAGCGGGGCAGAGGGGAAGGACTGTCACAGACAGACAACTGGGGACAGAGCTGTGCACCTGGCAGGAGCACCAGGGGCCCCACTAGAAGGAGGGAGAGGCTGAGACCACTGGCGGTGGGTGGTGGTCAAGATGCTGTGGTCTGTCCATCAGAGGCCCCCAGCTGGGCCTCTCAGGGGTCCCCAGGCAGAGCTTGGAGGAAAGTTCCTGTGCACTCCCTCTAGAAACCTGGGAAGAAAGGGCATCCTTCCTGTGAACCCTTCAGTGCCAGCTGGGCTGACAGAGAACCGAGATGGGGACCCGCCCTGCCAACGTGGGGAGGGGGCTGGAAACTGAGGCTGGGGGAAGACCTTGGGTGGGATTCTGATTTGGGTGGCCCTAGTGGCCTCTCTCAGCCCCTCTGAGCCTCAGTTTCTCCATCTGGAGAACACCCACAACGCGGGGGTGGGCTCCGCGGGCTTCCAGGAGGGGCAGTGGCAGGCGTCGCGAGGGACACTCAGCCGGCAGCCTCCACTCCCCCGCACTTCATGCTCAGGCCACCTGAGTGGGTGGCGTGGTGCGGTGCGGGGAGGAGGCGGGGCTAGGGCGTCCGGAGGGCGAGGCGGGTTGGGGGTCCCTCCCAGGCCGAGGTGGAAGCGGCTCCGTTGCTACGAGCGGCCTTAGCAACGCACCCATTCAGCGGAGACAAAGGCGCTGTCACTTGAGCGCAGAGGCGCCCCTGCGGCTCTCTTGTTCCCACTGACGCTGCGCCTGAGGGGGCGGGGGCGCGGGGGGGCTGGGAGAGGGAGTGGGGGTGCCGCCCGCGGGGTGCCTGTGCCCTCCCGGCAGGCCTGCAGGGGGCGCCTCCAGCCCACTTTGCAGAAGGGGAAGCTGCGACTCTGAGGGACAGGGACACCTGCCAGGGGTGGAGGCCAGCTGGGAGCTGGGGGTCATAGAGACCTGGGTTCACATGTGCCTACACTTACACTCACGTGACTACCGTGCGCTGCAGTTTCCCCATCTGTTGGGACGGGGGCCTGACCCCAGCTCTGCCACTGACCCTGACTGGTCACAGCGCCTCCCTGTGCCTCAACTTTCCCTGTTGCACAATGGAAGGATGACAGCACCCCGTTTCCCCAGGTCAGGATGAAAGGAGTCAGCAGATGCCCGGCTTTAGTTCAGAGCCCAGCCCCAGTAACAGCTCCATAAACAGGCCTCTTGCTCTGGCTGGAAAAAATCTGGTGGTTGGAGGCTGGGCAGCGCTGAGCCCACCCCTCATAGACTTGTCTCTGGTTTAAGACTGTGGGAACTCAGGCTCGGAGAGGCTGGAAGATGCCAGGGTGCCCGAGGCTCCCCTCGGGCCAGGCTGAGCTCCCCAGGCCCAGTCCTCTCCTTGAGCAGGGCGTAGGTGGCCCCAGCCTTGCCCCGCTTCCCACAGGCCCCCATCACACCCATCAGCTGTCCAGCTGGGGAAAGCACTTGCACCGGCTTTGGAAGATCTCTCAGACCATCAGGTATCAGGACGGGGATCCTGAGAGGGGATGAGGCCGGGAAGCTGGCCTTGGGGTGCCAGAGGGGGTGCAGGCACAGAATAAGACAGGCTCCTCACTCACTGCCCCTACCAGTACCACTGGCCTGGGAAGGGGTCCCCAGTTTAATCCCTAAGTGAGCCTCTCCCACGGACACTGCATTTTCACTGACTACAAGGAGCAGAGTGAGAGGAAGAGCCCCTCAAATTTTGGGGGGTTGGGTGTGGTTGCTTCTCAAATCACTTCCATTCCAGGGCAGTGGGGCTGAGGGGGTGTCCAGGCACCAAGGGGAGGAGGGGAACCCTTTGAGGTGGGCGCTATACCTGAAGCCTTGAATGCTGTCAGCTCCACGGCCTGAGGACAGAGGAGGTCTTTCAGGGGGCGGCCCCCCTCCTTCTGCTCCCCTTGCCCTGGGGGCCCTCAGCTACCTTGGTGATGACTCCTCCACCCCCAGTGGCCTTGGCATTCAGGTTCTGCCAGCAAGCAGTTAGCACATCCCAGCTGCTCCAGAGCCCTTCAACCTGGTAACTGACGGATAGGGGCCGCCTGGATCCCCAGGGGAAGCCCCCACCCCAGCCCCACCCTAGTCCCTGTGGTTTCCCCAACCCTGCCCGTCACGCTTGCTAGCCCCTTGGCAGTGCCATGCCACCCCATCCCAGGCTCACCGTTCTCTCAGGTTCTGCGATGGAGGAGAAGCTTGTGGGAATTCTGGGGCCATGGGTCCCTAGTGGGGGAAAAAGACTTGAGCAGTGAACTTGTAGGAGGCTGAGGCAGGAAGATCTCTCTCCGCTCCCCTACCCTGGACAGGGATCTTATTACCAAAGGCCGTAAGAATCTACTCAAAGTTTACCTGATAGATCAGTGGTGAAGAAACTAGGGCCCAGAAAGGCAGGGTAACTTGCCCAAGGGCACACAGCAGGTGAAGTAGGAGCTGGGATTTGAATTCCTAGCCTGACCTTGAAATTATTCAACTCATGTCCTGTTGCAGGGCCTGGAACCTCACCCACCTACCTGCCTCAGGAGCCCCCCAAACCCCTCTGCACCGGGACCCAGGGAAGGTGACCCTGGGCAAGCCTGGCCTCTGGGCTGGGCACCAGGGGCCCCTGTTCCCTGGTGATGGTGGTAGGAAAGGAGACTTTTCTAAGCCACTCCCCCATTGCAGAATTCTCCAGGCCTCAGTCTCCTTGTCTTTCAGATGGGCTAACAGGACCTACCATTGCCTTCTTAGTGCTGAGGAGACTGTGTCACCAGGTGGCGCTCGGACTGGAGGGCAGTGCGGCCTTACCTCTAAGAGCCAGGTGTCTTCGGGGTGGAGCCAAGACTACAGGGTTGTCCTGGGCCACCTCCCAGGGACCTGAGCGCCTAGGGTGGAATCCTGGGACCGCTGGACTGGAGTGAGCCTGAAAGGAAAGGCCATTGGCACTGGGGCCCCACTGTGGGTGGTACCTCCCACCCCTTGGCCCCCATGCCTACCCACCGTGAGTGTCTCTGCTGCCTTCTTCTCAGTCATCCTCTGCAGGGCACTCCGGACCTGGGGGGTGGGGTTGAAGTCAGTCCTGGGACCCTCCCCCAACCCCCACTGGCCCCAGAGCTCCCTGCAAGTAAGCCCTGCCCGCCCCCACCTCCATCCCACCCCCCAGCAGCTGGTGTCCCCTGACTTACCTCCCCGTTGTAGGCGGCATAGACCAGGAAGATGTACGGCCCCTGAGGACAGACCAGTGTGAGGCTGGGTGTTTGCCTGGAAGCCCCACACCCTTACCCCCAACTGCCTGGTGTGCTGCGCTGCAGCAGAGGCACACTCAGAGACATTCAGAAACACAGGCTGATGGACTCTGCCCTGCCCCTCAACCCACAGTGGGAAGGGGGCAGTTGTGGCATTCCAGGGCAGAGAGAACCAGGAGGGGCCTTGCCCCGCTGGACCACATGCCTTCAGTCTCTGGCTACCAGCAGCCTCTCTGCCTTCTATACCTCCATGCCCCCCACCTCAGATCTGCCCCATCCTCATAGCCTCTCCACGCTGCAAGGGTGGGGACTGGGAGAGGGGACACCTTCTGAGGCTCCAAGGCTAAATTGGGTCCAGGGACAGCAGACTATGATTGCATTCTGACTGTGCCTCTAGCTGAGTGCCTCTCTGAGCCTCTATCTGGAAAGTGGGGATGAGGCCAGGACTTGCTTCCTGCTGTGGGTGAAGGACTCAGCACGGGGGCTGAGTTGTAGCTGGCTCCTCCTCCCCACACATGTGAGGACATGGGGGCCTGGCCACCTCAAAGCATCACACTTGGGGTGACCCTTGACCCTCACAGCAGCTCCATGGTGGGGGGAGGTGGATTCATTCTCCCCATTTGATGGAGGGGGACCCTAGGGCCCAGGGTAAGGGACAGAGCATGAAGTTCTAGGCTGAAGTGTGGCCCAGCAGGTGGACTCTGCAGCCTAGGACTTCCTTAGACTCTACTCCATTGCAAAAGACAACAGTCCCCCACTGAGGCTCAGATTGAAGGGCACAGCTGGGGATACATGGGGTTCCTTAGGCCTTCCAGCTTCCCAGGGCTGAGAACTGGAGCCCCAGAGCGTGACTGCTCCCCCTGGTTCCCAGGCACCAACTGGGTTGATACCAGCCCCAACCCAGCCCCTAAGACAGAACTTGGTGCCTCCTAGCCGCCCCCACCCAGCCTGTGCTCTCTCTGCAGCCCCCACAAGCCACCCCCATCCTGTCTCCTTTTACCCTCTCCTCACACCTAAACAAATACATCTTTCCAAACTCTGACCTAACCATACCAGCACCTGCCTAACGTCCTTCACGGCTCCCTAGTACTCCTGGGATGAAGACTGAGCTCATTACAACAGCTCTGGGAACCCTGCAGTCTGGCTCCCATGTCCCCTCCTGTCCTGTTTCTCACCAGCTCCCCCTACCTATGTCTCTGTCCACTGATCCCCTATGCTCCCCTGACTTAAAACATTTTTTCCCCTCTCTCCATGCAGTTTTCAGGTATTAGCTGAGAACAACTGCCTCCAGGAAGTACCCATTCTGCCTCTGCATACTGCCCTGACTGTCCCTTGGTCTGTCAGTCTCAGTAGTGCCATACTGGGGTTCTGTGGCTTTGGCCCCTCAGGCCGAGACCTCCAAGGGTGGATTCTTTGATCCTGTTGCTCCACTACACTCTCCAGTCTGCAGCCCAGCACGGGCACAGGGGAGGCGCTGGGGAAGTAAGTACACGCTGAATGACCGAATGAAACAAATTAGCTCTCCGCGCTCCTGACGTGTGCCAGGTTTTATGCTTTACCCTTTGCCAATATCTCAACAGAACCCACAACGATCCCATGAGGTGGAGAATATGACCCTCTCTATACAGATGTAGAAACCGAGGCCTGTTTCAACTTATCCAGGCCTCCCCACAAGACCCTCAGGCAGGGTAAGTGAGGCTCTTCCACCACAAATCCTGGCACAGGGGGCCAGACAGAAACAGATCACCCCCAAGAGTGAATGAGCCTGGGGGGATTTCAGCCCCTCCAGCCCCAGGCCTGCTCCCTGGTCACCTTGCACTGGCACTGCCCAGCTTATGCCCAAGACAGAGTGAGTGAAGGTTGGGGCTGGAGGTGGGGCAGGGAGAGAGAGAGGCACAGGGACATGGCAGGTTTGATGGAAGAGAGAGAAGAGGCCAGGATTGGAGAGGGGAGTGGTGGGGAGGGACCCAGAGGACCCTCCCGACAGTCACAGGACCTGACAGTCATAGGAACATTAGAGTGGGCCCAGGTCTCATGCCTTCTGACCTCCCCCAACCCCAAAGACATCCTCTCCCCTCCTTTCACCAGATCTGAAGGTCTGAGGTTGGCTGTGAGTGGGCAAGAGAGGGCACACTCAGAAAGAGGGAGAGGCAGGGTAAGAGACCAAGAGGCAGGGGGTCCGAGCTCAACAGAAGGGGAGAGGTAGAGAGAAGCCCAGGAAGAGCAGGTGGGTCCATGCTAGAGGAGAAGGGGACAGGGAGAGGAGACTGTGACAGAGCCAGAGCCTGAGAGGCAGAGAAAGAATCTCAGGGAAAATTCAGAGACAGAGACGAAGAAACGAGACACTGAGAGAGGAAAGGATGAGAGGGAGGGAGAAAGGGCGGTGATGGTAGCTCTGACTCTGTGGCTGCAGCTCTGCTCACCTGAGGGCCACAGGCAGGGATGGAGCTGGAGTAGTTGCCATGGCAACGTGATGCTGCTTCCCTTGCCACTCTGGCAGGGTGGAGAGACCTAGGCAGGGTCTTTCTGCTAAGTGGGCTGAGCTGGATTCCAGCCCATGGAGCTCTGGGAAAGTGGGGCTTGGAAGAAGGGCTTCTCTGTGTCCATCTCTGTCCCCAACTGCTCAGGCCCCCCCAGGTCTCTAGGAGATGTGCTGCTTTGAGAAGAGCGTTGGAAGCCCAGTTTTCCTTCATTCTCCAGGCCCCTCTCCGGGCACCACCTCCATCTTCCCCCAGCTGTCCCCTCTCTTCCAGTTCTTTCCTCTCTCCATTCCCACAGCTGCCTGGCAGAAGTGCTGCATCCCCAAGGCCCAGGGGGAGATGATACCATGGACCAGGACCCTGGAGACCAAACCCCTCTGCACCCCTCCCCGCTCCCTGCCTCATCCCTCCCTTAACACTTCACTCTCTGGTCTGCGGCATGTCTGCCTCGCTCCCGCATGTCAGCTCCACAAAAACAGGGCATTGTGCAGCCTCCTTTGACGCCGTGTTCCTAGCATCTGGAACAATGCCTGGCCCCTAGTGAGCATTCAACAAATATTGCACGCATGGATGACTAACTGGGTGCTAGGTGTAGGCGCCCCTTGCGACCCCGGCTCCGCATTCCCACCCTCAGCCTCGGCAGCTCTTCCAGGAACAAGCCAGGCCTATCTGCGGTCAAAGCTGAATATTCCAATAGCTGAGCACACAGGCTCGGACTCCGGCCCCAGCACCGCTCCTTCCTACTGTGAGGCCTTGGGCAAGTGACTTTATGGTGTCTCAGTTTCCCCATTTGTAAGGTCTATTAAGAGATGTAATCCTGGTCCAGGGCTCAGTCCCCGGGGATCCTCAGCACTCCTTCTCTGAGGAAAGGATAGGAGGTCCCCAGGAGGGCCAGTTCTAGGGGCATGTGGACCCTGGATGAAGTTTGCAGTTGATTTCCTAAGCTTGACTTTGGCCACCCCTGGACCACCCCGCTTCTCAGCCCTGAGAGGGACCTGGGCTGGGCAGAGCTGGGAGGAGTGGGTGCAGATAACGTGTTCCCACCTCCCTCTGAGCACTCAGCCCCCAGGCTGTGGCTGTCTGTGTCCAGGCCCAGGTCCCCCATAGATCTGCAAACTCCCTGAGGACAGGGACCTAGTCTGACCCATCTCTGGGGACAGGACGCAGGACCCGAAAGCACACAGGAAGGTTCCTGAAGTCCTACCGTTACTGCTTCATTTATGTGGATCATGTCCTCCCAACCAAAACCTTTTCTAAACTGCTGTCCTCGACAATGGAACGGCTCATGCTGCCTCGCGGTAGGCCGCCCACAGACCCCGGGGGCAGAGGTCCCCGGGGCCCCACGTCCCAACCTTAGCTTCCTGTCGAGGCCTGACGGGGCTCTAGCACAGCCTGGGTTCTGGAACTTCTGTCTCACCCTGGAGTGTCAGGGCGCGAGGCATCCTATCAAGCCATCCCCTTTCTGGGCCTCAGCTTCCCCAGCTGTCAAATGGGCTACAGAATTCTGCCCGAAGTACTGCTCTTCGAGTCAAGGTTTTGTCCCCATGCTCCCCTTCGCCCCTCGCCCACCTTGACACGCTTCCGTTTGCTGTTGGTGCCTCCTCTGGCAAAGAGGACACTCCTTCCCCAGTCCCCTGACAAACCAGCCACGCCCTCTGAGCTCCAGCGCATGTCAGGGCCCTGGTCCCACATGGCCCGGGGCCCAGGGTACCTGGAAGGAATTGAGGCCCACGGCGGCGTAGGCCCAGGCAGGGCTGAGGTGCACCAGCACGCCGACCAGCCAGGTCAGGCCCAGGACAGGCAGCAGGACCAGCACCGGCTTCACTGTGGCCCTGTGGGACGGCAGGCAGGGCTGAGGGCGGCCAGGGCACTCCCCACAGGGTTCTGGGGAGGGAGCATCTGGAAAGCGCCTGGAGAGGGGCCAGAGCTGCAGACCAGGGACTGCTTCTCAGGACATAGGTGTAGCTGGAACCTTTGGCTAGACTTGGCAGCCTCTTCTCAGTGACTCAGGTTGTCATGACCTAGGGGTAGGGACACTGGGGAGACAGGGTCCCAGGCCCACACCTGACTCAAAAGAAAGGGGTGGCAGTTGCCCAGAGGGAGGGCTGAGGCCTGGACAGGGGGTCCAGGTGACATGGAGTCTGGAAGGGCTTCCTCTTCCCTTTCCTCAGGGGCCCCTGGGGCTGCCTGGCTTTTCAGGGCCCTACTGGCTTGGGCTGCCCTGCCCCTGGCAGAGGATGGGCAGGGCAAAGGAAGGCCAGGGGATGCCCCCTCCAGCAGGATATGGCCCTGGAGAGTGATGGGGGTTCTGAGCAGAGACTTAGATCTTCACCCTGAACCTGAACTTCTGGGACTGTCTGATCTGGGGGCTCCCCTACCTTGTCCCTATGTGCCATCAGTGCCTTCTGCAGATGGTGAGTCCCCAGGACAGTGGCAGGTGTCTAACCACCCCTCATACACACAGGCTTGATCACCATCCCCACAGACAACACGCATGGGCACACGCTTCCACGCGCCACATGCATGAGCCTGCGGGCACCCACAGCAGGGAGACACTGCACACAGGCTCACCTGCAGCCTTGCACCCATGAGCACCCCGACCACACACACACCCGGCCAGGACTCACACCTGCTCATGCCCAGCAAGCCTCACATCTGTCTCCCCCGTTTCCCCCTGCTCCCCCGAGCTGCGGCCTCACCACATCTGGATCCTGATCTGCTGCTGCAGGCAGGGCTGTGGGCTCAGCATGCGGGCCCGACGGCGGGCGCTGGACACAGTGACCATCACCACACGGACCAGGATGCAGGTGTTGGCCTGGAGACCTGGTGTCAGTGGGTGAAAGAGTCCCCCTCCCCCAACATGTCCCTCCCCTGCAGGGCCACCAGGCCTCCCCGCTCACAGTCAGCACGAAGAGCACGGGCCCCACAAATGCCCAGATGGTGTCTGTACGCACATTGAGCCAGCAGTGCCCTGCGGCCACGTAGTCATGGGGACACATGGCCAGGGTGATGGCCACGATGGCCACGGGCACACCTAGGGGAAGAGGAAGTGACCTCAGGACCATGCCACCGATCCTGTCCTCTCTGGGACCCAGCCCCCACCCAGGGCTGCAGCCCCCCAGCTGTCCCAGGAGGAGGCGTAGAGGCAACATTCGGAGATCTGGGGAGTAGGATTGGGTGGGCCTGATACTTCTGGGGTGGCATTAGAGCCCTAAGTAGTTGGAGGAGCTGAGACTGAGTTGAGGCCTTAGAGTTGGGAATCAACAGAGGTGGAAACTGGCGATTGGCCTGGGAGTTCGCTGGTCGCGGATTAGGGAGCTGGCAGAGGTGGGTGTTGGGCTGTGTTAGGCGGCATTGGGTGTGGGGTGGTTGGTGTTGGACACAGCAGAGTTGAGGAGAACAGAGCGAAAATGGGGAGCTGAGGGCCTCACCCCAGCCTGTGGCGTAGTACAGCGTCAGCCTGGGGCCCGGGCGCATGCTCACCGCCACCACCTTGCTCCACAGCAGCAGCCCCTCCACTAGCATCCAGGAGAAGGCGGCCAAGAAGAGCAGGTGCATCACTGCAGTGACAGCCACACACGCCACCTGTGTGGGGGGTAGGGGACCCCCACCGAGGCCAGTCATGGGTGCAGCCCACCCTGGGTCCCCTGCCCACCCCTGGCATTGTCAACCCAAAGCAGTATGAGTGGGAAAGGTTGCCAGGCAGCGCCCTGGGCCCAGCTCCACTGTTCAGGGCCTTTCGCCTCAGGGCCTCGCTCCTCCCCAGAAGTGGAGCCAAGTGAAGATGTGGGCAGCAACCCAGAAAAGGCTGAAGGTGCTTTCCCAGGCCCCCTGAGCGCACAAGCCCACCTGCTGGCCGCCCACCTCGCTGGCCTTTGCCCACTCGCTGGCCATGAGGACACCCTCGGCGGAGGCCAGGGAGAAGGTAAGGTTCTTGTGGATGGTGGCTCGCTCTGACTTGGGGACCCTGAACAGGCAGAGGAGGTGGTTAACCAGGAAGCCACCACCAGCCCCCATGCTCTGTCAGCCCCATCCCCACCCGCATCCTGGTGAATGGGCTAATCAAGAGCCTGCCTCACCCGGCCACCAGGAGGAGCAAGAAGGTGGTGGCGAGGGCACAGAAGGACACACCACAGCCCACGAACGAGAGCGTCCTCAGCAGTGACTCCTCCTCGGGGCCCCTCTGTGGAGGGACAGAGACCCCAGAGTACAGTAGCCTCATCACACTGACCTGATGAGCCCAGGCCTCACCTGCCCCCACCCGGCTAATCCTAGGCTCCCCACGCTGCCTCCTCTTCTGCCAGAGGGATGAGGCCTGCACACAGTAGGCACTTAATAAGGGAGCATTTGCACGTCCTCTCCTGCTGGTTGTCCCTAAACTGGGGCCCAGGTTTCACTGATTCCACAGCCACTAAGAGCACTAGATTGGAAGTGACTGACACCCACGGGGAGGGGATGGCTTGTGACAGCAACACTGAGGGGGTATATGGGGCTGGCATGGATTATTCATGGTGTGCCAAATGTCCATGCTCTGTTTTCACAGGAAAAATGTGTTAGGGAGCTTGTTTCTCTAGTGTGTTCCCCATCATGCCGAGTGACCCCAGCATCCTGGGCTAGGACACTGTCTTGCTCAATCTCTTGGCAAGTGACCACTCAGAGTCCCTGGCTGGCTCCAGCGAGCACACCTCTCTAGGCCCCCTCCTGGAATTTGGCTTTTTCCCCCCAAATCTGTAAATGATGGTGCCTGTCAGGGGCCTGTTTTGGTCACATCTCCTTTTACTTCTGACCTCATCTAGGCCATGGCTTTACCTACGGGCTCTTCACCTCCGGCTGAGACCCCGCCCACCCCGTCCACCAGACAGACCCAGACTTCACAGCTCCCCACACATGGGACCCACCCAAAGCTGTGGCCCACCTGTGCCTCCTCAGAGGTGAGTCCCTCATCCCCCAGTGGCCCAGGCCACTCCCTCCTCAGCTCAGTCTCCCAGTCTCCCCACTTCTCCCTGGTCCAGGGCCTCTCCGCTCTCCTAGGCCAGGCCCAAAACCCCCCACCCTACTCCAGCCTCACTGCCTGCACCAGCGGGCTCCCTCGTGGCAAATCTAACGCCTTCTTCACACTCCTCCACACCTGCTCTCTGCAACAGGACCAAGATCCAAGCACGCGAGCCAGCCGTTCCAGGCCTGCGTGATCTGAGCCGTGTCCACCTTGCCCCCCCATCCACCTCCATCCTGGTCGTCTCACTGGAAGCCCAGACACATCGCAGGTGCAGATTGTAACATGTCTGCTTTTTCTAGCCTCCTTGCCTTGCTCGGTCTGGCCCTCTGCTTGGAATGCCTTTCTGCTCCTGTTCATCCTTTAAAATTTAGTTCTGACCTCACCTTTCCCTGCTCTCCCCACCTCCCCAGCACTCACCTGGACGTCGTACACCTGCAACAGGACGGCAAAGTTGGTGCTGTGGTTGCAGAAGCAGGCGGTCGAGTCCTGATACAGGGCAGTCACGGAGCAGCCAGTGGTGGCCCAGGAGCCCCCTGAGTCTGGGCTTGGGGTGAGTACGGAACAGGGGGGCTCTTGAGAAGGGCTGAACGTGGGGGTGGCGGTGGGGAGGCGGCAAGTAGGGAAAAGCCTCTCCTTAAAGCCTAGGGTCCCTCTGTGCCCTGCCTCTAACCAGGTATGTGACCTTGGGCAAGTCACTGCCCCTTCTGGGTCTCAGGTCCCCATCTGTAAAATGTACTCAGCATTCTCAGGAGGGTAGGAGGATGGGGCTGATTACCACTGATTAACTGCATTAATTACGGAACAACAGTAATCGATGTTCATTCCCTGATCTTGGATACATCAACTCTAACACCCACTTGATAGATAAATCCCTTTCTAGGTACCCCACAGAGTAGGTTCGCATACCTCCAATGACAGGGAGCTCACTACCTCCTGGGTAACAGGCTCTCCTGCCCCAGCTTGTCCCCAGCTGAGTGGGGCCCGGAGCCACCCCCGCAAGGAAGTTGGTGGTAGAGGCCCAAGACACACTTCAGTCCTGCCTCATCCTCAAGCAGAATGGATTTTTTTTTTTTAAAAGTGCCTTATTTAAAGAACTTGGAAATGGAAACTCACCTGATGCTGAAGTTCCAGAAAGCACAGACAGGCTCCACCAGCTTCTGAGGGAAAGCCTAAGGGCAGCCAGCAGGGACAGGGCAGGTGTGTGAGCGCGCACGTGGGCAGGTGTGTGAGCGCGCACGTGGGCAGGTGTGTGAGCGCACGTGGGCAGGTGTGTGAGCGCGCACGTGGGCAGGTGTGTGAGCGCACGTGGGCAGGTGTGTGAGCGCACGTGGGCAGGTGTGTGAGTGCACGTGGGCAGGAGAGAGACCAGAGCATGCAGAGGTTGTGCAGGCCTCCGTGTGTTTCAGGGACCGGAGGGTTGCCCAGCATGGGTCATGGTGTAAGGGCTGCAGCAAAATACTGGTGGGGAGGCTGGAGGAAGGTGAAGCCAGCAGACGTTCATGCCAACATTGTGGTTAATATAGAAATCCTGGGAACGAGCTAAATGTCCATCCTTAAGGGGTGATTCAATCATAGCAACTCTTCCCTCCAGGATGCTCTGTGTGGCAAGCACATACTAGTCTCTGCTGGCGGGGGAAGAGCTCGCCATATGTTGTTTAGTATAGAAAAAAGATTCATGACCTTACGTGTAGTAGGAGTGCATTTATGGTTGAAAAAAATAAGGTTCTATGTAATTGTGAAAATGTCTACATAAAAAGTCTGGAATCACACACGCTGCTAACTTAACAATAGTTAGATCTCAGTCTGAATGTGTTATAATGCACAGGTTTGTTCTTTTGTAATGATCAATGACAGCAATATAGACTTTATAAGATGTCATCAAGCAGTAAGGGGACATCAGGTGGTACCAGTCCCAGGCCAGGCAGGGAGGTAGCCTGAGCCCAGGACAGGCTATTTGTCCCGAATGGGGAGGGTAACGGCAATGTCACCTCACTAGAATATGACACTTCATGTTTTGCAAAATACTTTCATGTCCTTTATTGTGACTGATCTTCATAGCAACCTGGTAGACAGGTATGAAGTTACGTAATTTCAGATGAGGAAACAGCCTCAGAGAGGGGAATTAATCTGTTTGTGATCACACAGCAGAGAGCTGAGACTGGGTTGTGACTTGATTCACTCTATACTCTTTCTACCACTCCGTGACGATGCCTCTGGGAAACATTATTTCCTGGGTTGGCTGAATAATCATCACCTGTATTCATTCACTCATAGTATTTTTCCTGGGTCTCAGGTACTATGTTAGATGCTGAGAACACAAAGAAACCTGCCGTTCACTTTTTAAATGCCGTTACACCACTGGTAGCATTTTCACATGGTACAAACTGAAGTATCAGTGCAGCTGTACACTCAAAAGTCAAAAACTGTTAGTATCCAGGAGCCCCACATCTGGCCATATGTCCCCAGGAGACAGTCACCAGAATCAAAATGTATTATAAGTGAGGATTTTCACAGGGTTAGGCAGGGTTAATTGTAATTTTTAAAAAATCTGCAGATACTGTGGACACATGACTGGGAGGAGGTCACGTTCATTTTGGACCACCTCCTGGGAAGGCGGTGGTTCTGGACTTGGCCACAGTCAAGGCCTACAAATCTAGGATCAAATAGCAAGTGAGAAAGGACAGGATGGCAAAGGGGTATCTGTGACAGAGACCATGCAGAAAACACCTGCAGGGAAAATGAAAAACACAGATGTTTACTTGGCTCAGCTGAATGGGCTTTGATTTTGCAAAAGGGGAAAAAAATATATATATAGTGTTATGTACCCAGAAAAAGGCTGAAGAGGAATATATGAAAAAGTTCACAGAAGCTATAATAGGGTTTATCTTCTTGATCCTTCTTCTGCATTTTCCAAATTTGCCATCATGAGCAATCCCTTACTTGTATTTATTTTTCATTGTAGTGTATTTTAAATCATAATTAATATATAAATACAATCTCAAAAGTTAGTCCTTTGAAAATATAAACCAAATTGTTAAACTTCTAGCTAGAGCGATCTAAAAAGAAAAGGCAAACATCACTACAAACCATGCAGATGTTAATGGCTAATAAGTGAATGTTAGGAACAACTTAAGGCTAGAAATTCAACGACCTAGATGAAATGAACAAATTCTTTAAAAGGCACAAATTACCAAAACCATCTCAAGAATAAATGAAACACCCTAAATAACCCTATATCAATTTAAGAAAGGGGCTCATACTTCTAAATCTTCTCACAAAGAAAACACCAAGCCCAAAAGACTTCACTGGTCTTCACTGGCCTGTCAAACATTTAAGGAAGAAATAACACCAATCCTGCAAAACTCTTGCGGAAAACAGAGAGACTTCTTCCCAACTCATTATATGAGATTAGCATTAATCTGATACCAAAACCAGAGGAAGACGTATAAGAAAACTACAGAACACATTATTCATGAACATAAACACAGAAATCCTTAACAAATATTAACAAATTGAATCCAGCAATATATACAAAGAATAATACACTATAACCAAGTGGGGTTTATCTCAGGAATCCAAGGTTGGTTTCACATTTGAAAATCAATCAATGCAGTTTACTATATTAACTGAATAAAGGAATTAAGGAAGATCTAAGAATGCCCAATAAATGTAAAAACAATGCTCAAAATCATTCGTCTTCAAGGAATTGCAACTTAGAACCACAGTGAGCTAACAATACAGAACCATCATAATGGATAATATAAAAATGGCAGTCAAGGATGTTAGCAAAGGTGTAGGACACTGGAACGCTCACACACTGCTGGTGGGAACGTGAGATGGTACAGCCACTTTGGAAAAGGCATTTGGACAGTCTCCTAGGAAGTTAATGTATACATACACTGATTGTACAACCCAGGAAGTCCGCTTTTGGGTTTTCACCCAGTAGAAAGACATCATACGTCCACAAAAAAGACTTTATATGAGTGTTCACAGTCGATCTATTCATGATAGCCCAAACTGGAGACAACTCAAATCTCCGTCAGTAAGTAAATGGAAAAACAAATTATGGTCTACCCATCTAACGGAATTCTACACAGCAGTAGCAAGGAGCAAACTATTAAAACAGACAACAATACAGATTCTCAAAAACACCACCTGAGCAAATGAAGCCAGACCACAGCACATGCTCTATGATTCCATTTATATGAAACTTTACAAAAGACAGACATAATCTACAGTCACAGAAAGCAGAGCAGCGATTTCCTGGGTCAGAGTGGGAAGGCTGCTGGGGAAGGGGCATGAAAAAGACTTTTGGGAAGGTGGGCAAGTTCTGTATGTTGATTGGGGCGGTGATGCGTGATTACACACACTGGTCAAAACCCATCAAGTTGTACACTTCAGGTGGGTGCTTCAGCGTATGCAGATTTAGATACTTCAATCAAATTGATTTTTAAGAAGTCTGGAGTGATATACAACAGACTGACAAGCTGTGGGGTGTGTGTCTGTGTCCAGGAATAGTGATTATGAGCAAGAGAGACTTTTGTTTTCCCTGGAATGCTCTGAAGTTTCAAAAGTGAGAAGGCATTTGTGTATTACATGCAATTAATTGAATGACATATCTTGGGGATCTTTCCATGTCAGTTTATAACAAAATACCTCATTCCTTGCATAACCTCAGCTGACTGTTCCCCTGTGTAACTCTACATGGCTTTTTAAGTAGTCCCCTTACTCATGGACATTTAGGTTATTTTTTTTTCTTTTAAGGTTATTTTTATGCTTATGAAGCAGGCTGCACTGCAAGCCTCTGTACGTCTCCTTGCAGTTTTCGAGTCACGTAAGTGTGTGATGCATTACTTCCCCTCCCCCTCCCTCGAGGACAAGGGGATGGCCTGTGGATGTGTATTTTTCTTGAACAGTTTTGGATCTTGGTTGTTTGTGAACAAATATCGGGATGTGGGGGGCACCAAATCAGGATAACTACCAGGTGGCTGTTTCCCAGAAGCATCACCGAGTACCTGGTGTTGGAGGTGGAAGGTCACAGCCGTGCTGGCCTCCCCCGTCTCATCCCACACCTCAGAGGAGATGATGGCTGACCCCACCTGGGTGCTTAGGAACCTGTTGGGAGAGAGGGAGCTTTAAGGGCACCAGCTGTCAGCGGGGGGAGAAGTCATACATGGCTGGGGACATCTCACCTGGGAATTAGGGCACCTGGGTTCCATTCTTGCTGGTAACTTGAATAAGTCCTGTTCCCTCCCTGAGATTCAGCACTGAAGCAGGAGCCCTGGTAGGAGCTGAGCTGCTTTCCCACCAGCACATCTTTGGCAGGCCCAGCAACTCATGTGTGTCAGGGGTGAGAGCGTCTGGCTCTGGGCTGCCAAGGGCCGATTCACCCACCAGAACTGGGGCTTTGGGAGGGGATGGAGGCCTGGCCTTTCCTCGGGAGGGGATCCAGGCCCGCATCAGCCTACCCACCTCTGCATCCTGCTCGCCTCTTCAGAGCTGTCAGGAGTCTGAGGTTCTTGGCCCGGGGCCCCCCGGGTGTGCTGGAAGACACTGGAGCTGAACCAACAGTGGATCACGGTGACTCCAGAGAGGCCTGGATGAAGGAGGAGGGGGCCCCGGACACACCCAGTGACTGAGCAAGCACCATGGGTTGGTCCCAAGGGAAATGCTCTGCCCACCCTACAGACAGGGAAACTGAGGCTTCCCAAAGATCACAGTTAATAAATGGTGGAGTCAGAATTCCAACCAGCCATAGCTGATGTGCTTAACCCACATCTTCAAAGCCCTTTGTCCCGTGTCCTCATCCTCCACCGCTGGGTGGCACCAAAGGAAAATGCATGGGGTTCAGGGAGGAGGCTAAGTGAACACCTACTACGTGGTAGGTGCTTTTAACCTCCTAACAACCCATAAGGCAAGTACTAATATGACTAATGCGACAACCTCACATCGGGTGAGGAAAGAGTGCTGAAAGATGGGGAGGTGGCAACTGTAAGGGCTGAGGTTGGACCCAGACTCAGCAGGGCCCCACCACCCGACTCCCCCCACGACCTGTCCCCATCTCTCACCTTTCTGGAGGAGCCGCCTCACTTCAACGGTGGGGATGCGGATGTGGCCCGGCCCCTCTGGATGCCCACCAGGCATTGTGAACACGATGCCCTCCGCATTGGTCTCTCTCAAGCGTAGATGCCACACCTCCAGGCCTGGGATCAAATGGGGCTGAGTGGCCGGGCCCTGAGAGGGAGCTCTTTCTGCTGAGCTGGCCCAGTGGCAGGGTCTGCTTCCTCTCTCCCTGCTGCACACCTAGGAGGCCACTATTGCTGCTCAGAGAGGTTCAGCAACTTGCCCCAGGTAAATATGCCTTCTCCAAGTCTAGGGGGAGGGGGTGACTGAGAAGGGGGGAGTCGCTAGGGGGGCAGGACCTGAATATCAATGAGCCACTAGAAACCACCTGAAGGACCCAAGTTTTGCCTGAAGTTGCACCGTAAGTGCTCCCCCACTCAATCTACAGACATTCACTGAGTGTGTACTTGGGTCTGGCCCTGAAATGCGGAAATGACTCAGAAATAGCCCTGGCACTCAGGGAGCTTCAGGTGGAGTTATGTCATGACCACAAATGCAACAAAAGATACGTTCAAGACACTGGGGTAGCAGAGGAGGGAGGAACTGACTGTCAGGAGAGAGTTAAAATTGGGGAAGGCTTCCTAGGGGCGTTGATGCTCAAGCAGGGTTCTCAAGGATACACAGGAGTTTGCTAGGAGGTGAAGAGAGAAAGAGCATTCAGGATGAAGGGGACAGCATGGGCAAAGGCAGGAAACAGAATGGAGCATCTGATGGGTGGGGGGGCAGACTCACCAGCGTGGCGGTGCTGGACGTGCATTCGCGGCCGCTCAGTGGTCAGCACAGTGCTCAGCAGGGGCGCCAGGCGCTGCACGCTTGCCACCAGGGCCATGGGTCCTCCAACCACCTGGGAGGAGGCCACATCTTAGCCCTCTCTCACATTCCACGCCCCTGCACTGCCGCCTTCCATGGCTGCTGGGGTTAACACCATTCTTAATGATCGGTGCAGTGGCCTGCCTGTTCCAGAGCCTCAGTGGCTCCATAGGGCTTCCAGGATCAAGTGCTGGCTCCTCAGACTGGCATCTGAGGACCTGCCTGACCAGTCTTCCCTGACCGCTCCAACACTCTCCTAAACCATGTTGCCCTCTAGTCAAGCTGAGGGCCTCACAGGGCTCTGGGCCTGCTGGCTGGTCATTTGCCAACCAGAGCACCCTTTGAAGGCAGGGCCATGCCTCTCCCTTCTTTGGTGTTACTTGGTGTTAAATCTGTAGCTGGTGCTTTAGTTTTAGGTTCCAAAAGGAAAGCCATATGAGGGGGTGAACACAGGGCGGGGAGGGGAGAACGTGCACTGATGGGACCCCTACTCTGTGCTGGGCAAATCACCTGATTAACACCTACCCCCCTCCATTGTCTAAGCATGGCAGGTGTGCTCATCCCCATTTTCCAGACAAGAAAACTGAGGTTCAGAGTCCAGCTTTCCCCAGTCTGCCATGATGCCTCAGATCCCCAGTGAAATGCGGGCTTACATCCCTCCCAGGATGGGGAGCACCACTTGAACGGGGGAACAGTCCACAGAACCAGACTCCTGTGTTGTGCCATCCCTGCCCTAGCCCTAAGCCTGGGTTTCGGTTCTGTCCTCTGAGGTCACAGGGGACCATGTCTGTCCCTTCAGCACCAGAGCTTTTCAGCAATGTTCAGGACTCATTTTTCTCCCTTCTCTGGGCTGATCACTCCCAGGCCTACAGCCACTTCTGCCAGGATGAGATTTCCGACAGCCTCACCATCTGTCTCTTCTGTTCCAAAGAGTAGCTGGGCTGTTTGGTAGACAAGAGGGCTGAACACTCAGCATAGAGGACCTCCCACTTAAGGTGGTCAGAGGGTTGTTGGATATGGGGAGGCCCTTATTGACTAGTGGCTCTTAATTTTTAACTGTAGAAGCTGTTGTTCAAGAGCAATTGTATATGGAAGTTCAACTTATGAAACAGACAAAAGAGGAACTTCTCCTGATGGATGGAGAGATGGAGCCCAGAGGTGGGTGCTGACCCGCCCGTGGTGACATAAACTGGTGGCAAGGTTGGCCCAGATGGCTGCCCCACCCAGCCCTGCCAACCTCACCTCGCTGACTGACAGCCACGCACCAGCCAGCTGCTCCTCTAGGACCAGGCTGGCCACAGACAGGACGGCCCGGCCCAGCTGCTCCCAGGGCCCTGTCATGGGCTCTGGCTCCCACGCCCCGAGGGCTGTCACTCTTTTCAGGAACTGCACGACAGCCAGCAGCGCAGCTGGTCCCAGTGGAGCTGCCTCCTTTGCCAGGACTCTCTCCAGAATACTCAGGAAGCTGGAGGCCTCGGCCGGGGACAGGTCTCCGTGGGCTTCAGACAGAGGGTCAGGGAGGAGCTGTGGGCAGAGGGGCCGCTGACTGCTGGTCTGGCTGTCACGAGAGGACTCCCCATACTTGGCTTCTGCCACTCTTCTTTGTGGGTGCTGGTCTAACTAGTCACAAGTCCCCAGCTCTCAAAGGCTCAAAAATAGGGGGCATGAACAACCTTACTTCCTGCACACACATTAGGTGGGTGTCCCCTTTACCATTGACACTGAGGTGCAGGGAGGCCACCCAGAGTGCCAGACTCTCCAGCCGCCTGGGAGGGGGCTCACCACAATGGCCTTGGCTAAGGCATTGATGTGGCTGATAACATCCTGGCCAGGCCATGACTGGGCATCCTGCAGCCGCTGGTAGGTCTCTGCAAAGGAGTGGATGTCAGACAGAGTCCTGGGCAATACCCTGCCCAGAGGTGCCCCATCCACCCCGTGCTGCTGAGGGAGGAAGAATACATTGAAGTCTGTGTGTCTGGAGCCTTGGGTGTCCTAGATGAGGAAACTGAAGCACGGAATGGCAAAATCACCTGCTTGAGGTCACACAGCTGGGATTCACACCCCCAGGTCCTTTGGCCCAGTTGTCTGTGATCCAGACTCCATGGAGGCCTTGAGAGTCCAAGAAGATTCTAAATTCCCGGGGGGACTCTGCTAACTGCTCCCCCTTCAGCCTACACTGGTCTACACCCAGCGTCCACTTCAGCAGAGCCCAAGGCACAGCCAGATAGGGCGCACCTGTCCGGTAGCAGCAGAGGAATGGCAGTGGCTGCAGGCAGAGCAAAGAGCCCTCCGTGCGGGGTCCTGGGTCCCACGCAGGGCACTCCTCTGAGGGCACTGGCCAGGGTGGGAGATATGTCGGGGACGCATCTTGGCTCCACATGGGTCCCCTTGACCCACAGCTGGGTAGGGCCTTGAAGGCGCCTGCACACCAGAAGGGGCGCCAGGATGCCTGGTCTGGGAGTTAGTGGGCTACTTGGGAACCTGGGGGAGAAGCACTGAAGCCAGCACCGGGCAGGGCAAGGTGGCCAGGGAGCGAGCCCATTCAGGCCATTGGGACTGGGAGGAGGCCAAGTTACTGGAGGCCTGGAGAGGATGTGTCCAGAGTTGGGCGTGGCTCGGTTGGCAAGAGGTGGGCTGGGTCCAGCAGTCGGAAGGGAAACTGATGGGAGCCAGGGGGCTGGAGGTGGAGTCAAAAGGTGGGCGGTGCCTGGCGAGCAGGAGGCTAGGCGGTGCGTACCCGGACAGAGGAGCCGCACCCGCACCGGCGGGAGCAGTGAGGGCGTGACGTCCAGGGCGCCCAGGTCCCAGCGGAAGAGCAGGCCGCCCGGGGGTGGCGCACAGGCCCGTGCCCGGTGCAGCTGCGTGGGGCTCAGCGCCCGGGCCCACAGGTGGAAGTCAGTGAGGTTGCCGCTGAAAGCGTCACGCGCTGAGAAGCCGCCGCCCAGAGAGTCCTGGTCCTGGCCCAGCACGAGGATGCCGCCAGGTGGCAGCGGGTGGCCCGCACCCAGCCCCCGCGCCCCGGCGCGCCGCCGCCCGTCGGCGAACAGCGCCCAGCGCCCGCCCAGCTGCTCCCATGTGGCGCACACGTGGTGCCAGCGGCCATCCGAGCGGAAGGCGGCGCGGAAGGGCGCGTGGTGCCCACGCGCCACGAGCGCCGCGTGCACGGTGCCGCCTGGCTCGGCGAAGGCGCGCAGCTGCAGCGCGTTGGCCAGCGCGGGCACCGCGAGGGAGAAGAGAGCGGCGGTGTCCGGCGAGGCGGCGTCCCACTGCACGTGCACGCACGCCGTCAGCGCCCCCAGCGCCGGCAGGGGCGTCCGCAGCCGCGCCGCCCTGTCCGCGGTCCTCTCGCCGAACATCAGCGCGTACGTGGTGCGCGCGCCTGCGGGGACACGCGGGCTGCAACCTCAGTTCCCCCAGCTGCGCACACCGTCCTGCCTCCGACGACCCTGTGGCGCAGCTGTAGGGCCCCTTCTGGGCTTCAGGTGCCTCCCTTCCTCAAGAAGGAAGAAAGGCAGGCTCCAGCGCCCGTGCTCAGAGTCAACCCTCTACTCTCAGTCCTAGACAAGGGAATTTGAGATGCGACACGCGCTTCTTCTTGGGCTCAGTCTGCAAGGACTGTCACGGTGGGTTCTCATCTCGAGGTAACCAAAACCTCTCCCCGCACACCTTCACCTCCCAGACCCCATAACACACTCACGCCTCTGTGGGGGTCTTCGCAGAGGGGCTTGTCTTTGGCCCACCCAGATGGGGTCGGGCAGCCGTCGCGCGAAGACCTCATCTGGGTGCTGCTGTGTTAGGTGGCCAAACCGCTGCTCGCAAGACTCTTGGGCCTGCCACCAGCTCAGTCGCTGCCCTGGAAACTTGCACACCCCGCCTGTAGTCTCTACTACCTCTCCAGGGGCCACTGGAGCTGCAGAGCAAAAGGAGGGTCTGTGTGGGAGAGCAGTGTGTGGGCATCCGACCCTTGCGGTGTGAGTGGGGTGGGCAGGGCCAGAAACACAGGGCCTGGAGTCATTTGGGGATGGATGAAACATGGCTATGCTCTGTGACCTAGCAAGTTTTGTCCCCTTGCTGAGCCTGTTTTGTCATCTGTATAGTGGCAGGAATGAGATGGACATGAGTGAAACTTTCAGCCCAGGGCCTGGTATGGTGAAGCAAAACAAAATGGCATCTCTTCCTTTCTTTTGCATTTGAGGCCAGTGCAGCACATGGACCACGGGCTGGCTGAGCTGGAGGAAGGGGGAGCCTCTCTGAGGCATCCCTCATACCAACCTGTGACCCAAGGGTTCCTTGATTCACCTGGGGAGTTGGGAGGGGTCCCAGTGAGACTCCTTATCTGAGAGAGAAGAAGACAGGTGGTGTCTGAGTCATGTTCCTACCTCCATCTGTGCAGTTATTGATTGCCTACTGTGTGCTCCAGCAGAGTGCAGTGGAGGCTGCAGGCTCTGCAGGGTTCACCCAGAGTGTGGTCTTGGGCAGATCACTTCATTGCCCTGAGCCTGTTTCCTAGCACCCAAAGGATGTTTTTATTCTATTTCTATGCCAAGGGCTTAGCGTGTGTGACCTCTGCCTTGACCTCGTGATGTGAGTTGGCCACTTGGAACCCTAGCAGCTTTGAGTCCTGCCTCCCAGAAGTTCAAGTACCAGGAGGGCTAGGAGGCAGTAGCACCAGAGGGCCATTCTGGATCCAGCAGGAGCAGGCGAGGAACAGCCAGGATCATGAGAATGGCCACCGTGGACTGAGGAAGGAAAAAAACACAGGAAAGCAGCTCAGTGTCCTGCCTTGCGTTACTACCCACTCTGTCATCTTTCCCCTTGTTTGGCTCCTAGACCCCACTGGGCTGGAAGCCCAAGAAGGGATGGCCCACCCAGTGGGGATGACATTTACTTGCACAAAGGGATGGTCTCCAGGAGCCTCTTCCAGGACGCAGCTGGGAAACACTGTAGCCCTGGTGAGCTGGGGAGTGGGGAGGGGAGGGCAGCAGTCCACTGGCCAGAGGAGGGTGGAAACAAAATGCAGGTTCTCCTCCAGGGCAGGAGGGAGAGAGCTCTGGGCCCTGTAGGCTCCCCTGTGTTCTTTGGGCTTCTAGCCTGGCATTCAAAGCTCTGCTGAGCTCTCTGGCCTCACCAGTCCCACCATTCCCCCACGCAGCCACCTTTTCCCTTGACCCCCCAAGCTGCTGCATTTCCCCAGGCAGCATCCCTTCTCCAGACCTTTGGCGGTGCTGTCCCTCCTTTCTAGACCAGCCTCCCACTCCCTCAGAGGCACCACCTACAAGATCAGCTTGGGGTCATTCCATCCACCCAGCACTTACCGCAGGCCCACCCCCGCCGGGCGCTGTAGTAAGCTATGGAGACCCTCTTCGCAGGTGGTTTGGGGGTTGCTCTTTTCAGCCTAGGGGGGCTTGAGGCCAAGGAGAGTCCTGGCCAGGCACAAATGGGTCTCAGAAAATACTGGAAGTGAAATAATGCCCCACTGCGTCTCACCAGCCACCTGGAAGTCTGGAGCTATCACAAATGCTACTTCATACCCTTTCCTCTCTCCCAGATAAAGCCTATAAGCATGAAAATCAAACATGTCCCAGCACGGGAGGACACGGAGGTTTACACTTTTTGGACTCTGAAAAGCATCAATTTACTGTCACTTTCCCCTCTTTCAAACAGCACTTGCGTCCACCAGGGCCCCACACCCATCCCCACGTCGGAGGGGAATTTTAAGAGCCTGGGCAAGGGCACACAGCATGGGCTCGGTGACTGCTGACAGCCCCACCCCTCTATTCACGTCTGCCACTATTTGCCCCCACAGGCTCTTTGGCTCCCACCTTCCTTGCTCACCAAACACTCGTTGGCATTCAAGAGAGAGACGCGAAGTTTGGCAGCCGCTGAGCGATCGGTCTCCGCAAGGGGCCAGTGGGGAATCCCTTCTAGGCTGATGGGCCAGGCGCAGAGGGCTCCCCTTTCCCCGCTCTGATCCCTCCCCCGTTCACTGTCCTGTCCTCACCGTCTTCGCCTGGCCTGGCGCCTGTGATCCGCTCAACCTCTGCGAGGTGTTTCGGAGACCAAGTCCCGCGGCGGCATCTGCGTGCTCTCGGTCCCTCAGCGCCACTGACGGTGAGGGGCGGTGCCTAGGAGACCCCACCCTCGGCCCCGCCCACCAGCGCGCGCGGGGCTGGGCAGGCACCTGGACAGCCCCAGACGCGGAGACACGTGCATCCGTGTGGACTGCGGGGGAGTAGGGGTTCTCCAATCTCTGGACGAGACCTGTGTCACACATCTCACAACAAACAGGTAAAGTCACCTTATTAGAAGGGGCCACCTTGTGAGGCTGGATCCCAAATAAGTTTGTGGAAATTCAAGGATCCTTGGATTTCTTAGTCCTATCCTAGGCCAGGGTGAGGAGGGAGCACTCAGCACCTAGCCTGGTACATACCTGAGCTGGTCCCCTACAGGCCTCATCTCCTCTACCTTCAACCCAATGTAAGGAGGGGGCATCATGCCCATTTTCCAGATGAGGACTGAGGGTTCTCATCCCAAGTTAGACAGCTGACCAGTGGCAGAGACCAGCCTTGAACTCCGTCTCTGGGGTCTTAATCCAGGTCATTCAAAAGGTAACACAGGGAGTGGGGAGAAACCCTGTTTGGAGGGAAGGGAATAGAAGGATTTTGGCCTCTGAGGGCAGAGCCTGGGCCAGGTGGTGGGGTGGGGGTGCAGAGGGAGGAGCCCCCAGCATCCCAGCGTGGGAGGTGCACAGCTGGGACTAGAGGGAGCTGTCCTACCTTGGTGGTAGCAGTTCCTGCTGAGGATGGAGGTCAGACACCAAAGTTGATCTTGACACTGACCTGAAGCACATATCATGATTTTTCTGAGCCTCTGTTTCACCATCTATAATATATGGGTGATAAATAGTACACTGTGCATGGGGCTGCTGTGCAGTTTAAATGACTTCAACTAAATATGTTCAAAGCCTGTGGCTTGTACCAGGTGCCTGGCACACAGTCCACTTAGCATTCTTGTCAAAATCAATTTACACTTGTAATAGCATGCTGGCAACATAATGGTTTATTGGCTTTTTCCCCCCAATGTTTTTATTGTGGTTAAATACACATAACGTAAAATTTACCATCTTATGGGTGGTTTATTTTTTTAAAAACAGGAGGAGAATCAAAGTGGATGATACATAGGTGTTCAGTGTGTGCTTCTCTCAGCTCCTCTCCAGGTCTGAAAATTTTCAAAATAAAACGGAGATTAGAGGTCCCCCAATGGAGGAAAGCTCTGAGCACCTCCCAGGTTCCTGGGCCAGCAGAATGCACCAGGACTTGGCTCCACTGTGTCTGGGCCCCCTCACCCCCTCCCAGCCCAGTCCCTGGGGCCAGGAAGGAAGAGACAGAGGCCCTGCTCTGCCCCGCCCTGGCCAGGCCCTTTCACACTCGCACCATCTCCTTCAAGACAGAGACTCTTGGATCTAGTTTTACATCTGCGCAAACTGAGCTGATAGAGAAGATGGCACTCAAGCTCACACAGCAAGGAAGAGATGGTTCCCAGGTCAGCCTCCTAGGCCGGGCTCTTTCTCTCTGTGGGTATATAGGGTTTGTGTCGCCCCCAACTCTCCCAGCCTCTTTTGTTTGCCTTCTGGCTCTCGTCCCCTCCCTGTCCCATCCCACATCTCTCCCCTGCAACCTAAGTTATGACCTTCCCATCCTTGGCAATGCCCCTGCCTCTGGGGCCCCCATCGCAACTCCCTCCCTTCCTTGGGGTCACATTTCCCAGGAGTCGCTCCTGGAGATAGCCAAGTACTGTTTGGTGGGGGGTGCTCCATGGACCCTGAGCAGTTGGGACCAGTTTGGGCTGTGGCCCTGCCTAATCTCTCCTCCCCAGAGCCTGGTATTGTCTGACTGGCAGCCAAGGGCCATTCATCGGCTTTATGGGCAGGCGGCTCTGACAGGGCCCTTGTCTCCAGAGACAAGGCCCGGAGGCTGTGGGTGAATGATAGCCATTGGGGCCCTTGGCTCGTTGTCTGCATAGATGGAGGGGGAGAGCGAGCAGGGCTGGTGAGGACAGCCAGGGTCCTCCTCCCAGGGGCCTGGCCCTGTACCAGCCCTCAGCCAAACTGTCCAGAGTCTAGGGCTAGGAATTTTGGAAGGAGGAAGCCAGCAGTTGGAATGTTTACACTTTGGGGTTACCACAAACCCCACAGAATTGGGATTTGGCCCTCAGCTAACTTCTTCGTGACCTGGACAAGTCTCTCTGCTTCATGTCTTTTGCATAGAATGTGGAGAATCACTCCTTCCTGTCAGGGACATAGAAGGTGGCTGAGAAGAGCTGTGTAAGTATTGGGGTTGGGGAAGCCTCTCAACCTGGGACTATTGTCCTTTTTGTCTGGGGAGGACTGGCTTCTGCTCTACAGACAGAGTCCCTTCCCCTCCCCACACCACCGCGCACTCTGGGTCCTGAGAAACCCGGAAGGGCCCAGAACCAGCCCTGCCTCCCCCTTTACCTACTCCAACCCCTTCTTCCTGGACAGTCACGCAGTCTCTAAAATTTCCATCAGCTCCTGTCCCTCCCCTACTCAGAGCACTTCTGCTCCAGGAGAAAGTCCGACCTTGGGCAGATGGCTAACATGACCCATCTCTGCCCTGCTTCCTCCCTCACTGTGCCTCTTCCCCCTCACTCGGTACTCCAGCCTGTGGCCAGAGTGAACATTTTCCATTCTCACCTCTGGGCCTTTGCACATGCTACTCCCTCTGCCTAAGTAGGGCAGGAGCACCCCACCTCCAAGTCCTTTCTGGCTCATTTCTATTCATTCTTCTGGTAACAGCTTAAGATCTCCCTGCATCCTAAACTGTTTCAGGAGCCCCTGGATCCCTACAAAAGCCAGGGAACTGTCTGCCCACCCCACCATGCTTCCAGCACCCAGGAAAAGCTTGACAGCAAGCACTTGGTGTTTGTTGAAGGACTGAAGGAATGATCCCACAGGTCTAGACACACCCAGACAGATGCCTTGTGACTCTCAGGTTTGTGTGTGTGTGCCCTGAGGGTTGGTGTTGAGGGGTAGTGGGAAGAGGACTCTGCTTAATGGGCTCCCACAGCCTGACAATCGCACCACCAGTTGTGGCCACTGGAGGGGGAAACAACTACTTAGTGCCAACTTGTTTAGGACCCTCCTCAGCCAGTGCAAAAAGAGACGCCCCTCCTTCCCCCATCCCCACACACCTGTCCCCACCTGTCATTGGGGCAGCTCCAGAAGTTGGAAACTGGAGGCAGCTGATGTAGTGTGCTTGAGCTGGGAGTCAGACCCCATCCCTGCCTCAACCCCCCACCCCGACCCCTCTCTGCCCCCAGCCAGCACAGGGACCTGAATAACTCCATGTCTGTGCTCTTGGTCTTGATTTCCCTCTTCTGTAAAGTGGGCTTCTCACCCCACTTTAGAGAGAACAATCATAAATATCTGTGACATGCCTGGCCTGGAGCCTGGCACACAGCAGGTGCTCAATAAATACCTATACGAATTAGGAGGAAACCAAGAAGCAGAAGGGGATGTGACCTGTGGTCTCAGAGCAAGTCCATGGCACAGCCTAAGTCTTCCCTGCTTTCCTCGCACAGCCCTCTGCCCACTCACCTCTTTTCTCCAAGCTTCAGAGTATTTGTACCTCTACTGAGTGTGACAGTGAATGCTAATGGATTCAGGGTTTCTCTTGGGTATGATGAAAATGTTCTAAAGTTGATTGTGGTGATGGTCACATGACTCTGAAGGTGTCCTAAACACAATTGTGTACTTTAAACAAATGAATTATATGGTATGTGAATTATATCTCAATATAGATTTTTTTTAAAGAACAATTCTGTGCAAGAAAAAAAATGCTGGACCTTGAGATGGAGGAGCTGTCTCTTAGTAGCTGCACAAACTTCTTCAAATGAATTATATGGTATGTGAATTATATCTCAATATAGATTTTTTTAAAGAACAATACTGTGCAAGAAAAAAAATGCTGGACCTTGAGATGGAGGAGCTGTCTCTTAGTAGCTGCACAAACTTCTTGAGCCCACTTCCCTCATCGGTGCCTCAGATCCTGTTCCCCACTTGCCTTCCTCTCGAGAGAACTGGTAGGATCAGATGAGAAAGTTGAGTTGTAATATGACCAGAGTTAGTACCAGGACCAGTATAGCCATTTCTATAACAATGGCTCCCTTAGGATAGAGGGATAAAGAAATGAACAAATACTTCACCCAAGAGGAAATAAGCACAAAATGAAAAGTACACGGGGGAAAAATGTTCCTCCTCAGTTGTAATGAAAGGAATAAAAACAGTGGCAATTATAAGGTATCATTTTATGATACTAATTTGGTAAAAACCTTTTAAAACTGGTAAAATACTCTCTGTGGGCACAGTCCAGGTATTGTTACATAGTGTGAAATAGCACAATCCTCTTGGAAATCAATAGAGTATGTATTAATAGCAGAAATAAAGAGTAATATATTGACCAAAAATATTAACATTCTTTGATTCAAGTAATTCTGCTGGATGAGATTTATGCTTAGGAGACACTCAACTAAATGAGCATGAAGATGTTCATCACGGTATTATGTATAATATTGAAGAAAATTGGAAGCTACCTATGTCCAACAAATACATTATGACTTATCCACTTGAAGAAATACTATTAAACTATTAAAAATGAGAATTATAAAAACAACATAGTGATAAGAAAACTGTGAATGACCTAATAGTAAAAGAAAAAAGTAGGAAACAAAAATTAAATGTGGTGTCATTGTGACTAAGTACAACTCTGTGTGGACTGTGGCAGATACTGTTAATGACCAACACAGCATTAGTGCCCCCGCCCTTCTCCTTTGTCCTCAAAATACTTGCTTTCTCAGCTTCACTTGAGCTGTGGGTAGTCATGTTACCAACAAGAGATAAACCAAAATCTCCTGGAAGAATTCAAGGCAATGTGTTGCTTTACTGATAAATGAGATTGTCACAGCTTTCACCATCCCCTCCCTCTATCCTTATTCTGCCTTGAATTTAGGCAAGATCCTTAGAGCTGCAGCAGCCTTTTTGTGACCATAAGGCAGCAAGTTTCTCAAAAGGCAACCTATTAAGGATCATGGAGCAGCAAGACTGAAAGTCTCTGGGTTCATGACATCATTGTGCTGCCTCCCAACCTGCTGAGAGCATTCCCAACTGATACACAGACAACAACATGAAAATACAGTAAATGGTGTATGAGATTTGAAGCTAGACAAACTGGGATTCAGTTTCTCCTGCTCTGTTACTGTGTGATTTCAGGAAAGCCACTTCCCCTCTGAGCCTCAGTTTCTTCAGCTGTAAGATGGAGCGAATGACCTCCACCTGTTGGGCTCTACAAGGCTGGAACGACATTCTGGTTGTGGAAGTGCTTAGTTAACAGTTTAGTCTCATCAAACTAAAAGTTGGAGGGTAAACAAAAAGAAATGAGCCAGTGTGTTAGAGGAGGGAAAATGGTTATGAATTGTTTTCTCCTTTTTTGTCTCAAGTATTCTTTAAGACTGCTCTGATTCTCCCCTCCAGGCGGTGACCCCACCTTGTCGTGGACGGGGCTGGACCTGAGCCGGTGTTTCTTGGTCCCGTGTGGAGGCGGCGGTAGGTGGAGCTCGAGGCTCATGGCAGAGCTGGGCCAGGGCGCCGGGCTCTTCACCTGGCCCCGGCAGGCAGGCGGGTGCTGGGGAGGCGCGGCGTCAGCGGCTGTGACTGGAGGTAAAAATAATCAGGGAAGGACAGCTGCTTCCTTGTCAGCAACCAAGAGGGAAATAAAGCTCACGTCCCCTCCAGCGAAAACCTGCTCTCCGGGTCCCCTGGCTCCTGCCACCAACTGCTCGACGTCTGTGTGCCAATCCAATTTGAACGCCTGCGATTCACCCCAGAGAGGGCTTATTTTAACTTCATCAAGCGCAGAGAAAAACATCCAGGCTGGTGTAAGTGGGAGGGGAGGGGTAGCTGCTTGGGGGCCCAGGCAGGGGATGGGAGCCGGGGCTGCTGCCCCTCCAGTGGTTGGCCTTGGGGTCCCTGCCTCCTAATCTGGTTCACCCAAGGCTCAGTGGGCACCTAGTGGGTCCTTCCTGAAATGGAGGGGATGAAGTCCCAACTCCCTGACCCAGCTCAGGACGTCCTTTCCGATGTCCTCAGCCTCGCCTATCCCTTCTCTTCTCCAAAACCCTCCTCCGAGGCTGTCCTGGGCTTTCCATGAAGACCCACTCGGCTGTGTCCTCTCCCATCTCCACGCCTCTGCGTACACCCTGCCTTTCCTTTGTTCCTCTGACTGGCGGATGTCTGCAAATTCTGAAAAGTTCCCAGTTATGCGTTGAGGCTCAGGGTCACCTGCTGCTTCCATGCCCCTCCAGGCAGAGGGAGATGTTCTCTCAGGGTCCCTGCCGGACTTTGTATGTCCCTTTGTTTTCACAAGGAAGTAGGGGGTCTCCCTCCCTTCCTTCTCTGTCTTTCTATCCCTCTCTCCTTCCCTGTTTCCAACAAACGCACCGAACGCCATCCTCTCCTCCAGGCCCTGTGCTGGGTGTGCGGGACGGATGTGAATCCCAGCTGGTCCCTGCCCTCACGTGGCGCCCTGCTGGACAGTGTCAGCACGAGGGTAGATGAGTCTCTGGCCATGGGGACAGTGTAGCAATACAGCTGCCCCAGAACAGCTGCCTCCAAACGACATAGTGAGGAATCGCGTCTGTTTATATTTCTTTTTTTCCTTCTTTGTTTTTTAATCAAGGAATAGACCCAAGAGATATTTCTGAACCCCACTCCGATTACAGGAGCCTTACATTTTTAGTTTATTCATTTACTGTTTTTATGAGTATGTGGCGCTTTAATAATGAAAATAACAACAAACATTTAAATGAGAAAAATGGAAATAATGACAATAATTTTAAAGTTAACGTTTACCTTCTTGCCTGGCTTGGTCTCTAAGCCCTGCCTCCCCACGAGGTGATCTGAGTTTGCCTGCTCCGTTAGGGCAGAGCAGAGTGCCCCGGACAGCCTGGAGCCAGGGATGAAGAACCAGGATTTTTGGACACTGCTGCCTCCCTGTCCCGAATGGGAATGGGGTAGTGGTTGAGTCCCCGGCCCATCTGTGACCCCCAGCCCCATGCCTTGGTGGGGGTCCGTAGTGCAGGGGCAGGGCTCTGGGCTGGGTGGAGGTTGTCTGTTTTGCATATTTGGTAATTTGGAAAATCTGGATGCTGAATTGTTTCTCAGGCCACATTAGAATGTCCTGGCATCCAGGAGGCTGTGCCAGCATGTCCCAGGCTAGGTCTCTGGCTGGAGGTGGCGGGAGCTGTCAAGGTGGGCCTTTTGGAAGAGGGTAAGCATCCTGAATGATGTTTTGCCAAATATCTGGGCACTGTGGCCCAGTCAAGTTGACACATAAAATGAACCATCACACAGTGCCTAGGTTAGTGTTTGGTTGAAAAACCGACAATGAAACTCAGGAGAGGGAGCATCTTTAGAATTCTGCCTACCGCATGTGGGCGTATGGCCCAGGCTCATCCAGTCAGGGCATTCCGTGCTGCTGGCCCAGGAAAGTCATTCTAGGATGGGCACATGAGACAGGTGGCCCGCTGGGTCTTCTACTGGGATTGCTGGGAAAGCATGGTCTTCCAGCAGGGGGCAGCCAAACCAGAGGAATGATGCTCATCTCTGCCACAATTTAGAGAAAGTTCCAGTGAAAGCAAAGCCAACCGGGAAGAGAGCAAAACCAAAAGCAGGAAAGAGTTCTTAAGCCATTCTTTGTGAACCTGAATCCAGCTGGTTCTGAAGCCAGCACTGACCAATTCTGCTAAAAACCAATTCTCCAAAAGCCAGTTTGACGAATGGCAATTTAAAGTTACTGTCCCTTAAGAAATGAGCAATTTGCCAAATGAATCAAATGTATTTACTAAACACAATATTTCTTTTAAAAGGGTTTAGAAGCAAGTCCATGACTTCTGCTGCAGAGAGCTACTCACCCTTAGAAAAATCAGCTCCTGGTGTCCTACTGGCCCCAAGTAGAGACTGGTGACCATGGGACATTGAGTAGCTATGAGATGTGAGTTGTCTCTCATGAGCTGTTTTCTGACCCTCCAAGTCATAAGGTCAGTAGGTGCAGCAACACTGCATCCTATGATGAAAATAGAACATTGGCTTTTGGGTCCAACGAGGTCCAGGGAACAGAAGTTATGTGACTGTGTGGTGCAGGCCTCGATGTCACCTAGGCCTATTGTGGATGCTTCTCCCATAACTCACCCCTCAGGCCTCAACTCTGAGCCTTCTGCTTCCCTCTTACAAGGACCCCTGTGATAACACCAGGCCCCTGGATAATCTTCCCATTTTAAGATCCTTGACTTAATCATACCTGCAAAGCCCCCTTTCCCATGGAAGGTAACATCTTCACAGGTTCCAGGGATTGGGCCGTCGACATCTTTGGGGGGGACCATCGTTCAGCCTACCGCATCCACCACTGATGTGGGCGTTCACCCATTACGTCCATCCATCCATCCAGTGGTTCATGATCAGCCAGAGCCTGGCTGGAGGTGGCAAGAGCCCCCATGCTCCAGAGGTCCTTCCCCAACCCCCCAGGCCCTCCAGCTGCAGCTCCACGCTGCTGGATCTGGTGGCTTGGCCATGGCATTACTCGAGATGTGGGCACACACGTGCGGGTCACTCTGTGCTCATTTCTCTCTCAGCTGCAAGATGAGGTAACTATAGCCTGTTTCTGATCCAGCGGCACTCATAACTCATAGCATCTGTCATGTGCTTGGCACTTCATTTACTTTTTGCCAACCCCAGGGGTGCACTTCTCTCTCCTTTAGGGGCCTGGAAGGCTCAGAGAGGCCAAGTGACTTGCCCAAGGTCACACAGAGTAGAAGTGGCAGATTGGATCTGAGGTGGAGGGGACTTCAGATCCTGCCTTGTCCCCCTTGGTGAAGCCGTAGATGGGCCTCAAGGATGGCAGCCTCTCCTTGTCTCTGAGTTATTTTTTCTTGGCCCCCAAATGTCGAGTTCTAACTCAGTTCCCTCTGAGTTCAGCAGAAGTCGGCTGGTGGCTTTTGGGAGCAGAAGACATTAGGTTTCCTGTGCGGGGGGGGGGCCCCTGGCCACCCAGCCCCTGAACTGCTGTCGCCTTTTAATAGATTTCTCGGGGAACAGGTAATTTGTTGCTGGTGCCGGCTCGGTGTTCAGCGGGAAGTCCCTGCAGGCCTGGAAGGTCAGTGTGGAGCGACTCAAAGGCAACCGCTGGAGGAGGATGCTGGGTCAGTGCCGGCCGCTGAGCACGGCCGCGCCGCCAATTACCGCCTGGCCTGCTTCCTGCCGCAGACGCGCCCAGGGCCAGGGCTTTGAACCCTGGCAGGGAGGCCAGCTTCCAGTAAACAACCCAGGGCAGTGGGCAGATTGACAGCAGAAATTCAGGAGGTCGGCCGGCCGGCCACGGGTGCTGCTCACTGCTCTTGCTGGCAGATGGACAGGACCGCAGTCCCCTGGGGGTCTCCATGGTTGGGGGCTCGGGGGCCGTCAGAGTATCTGAGCCTCACTGCTCGGTAGACAGCCTCCCGCCGTGTCCAGTGAGGCTTTTGGGCCATCATTTCTGGGCCACAGAAGATGATTTTTTTTCTGGGTGGAGTAATGAGCCTGGTCTGGGTCCCTTTCTCGGCCACCAGCCTGGGAGCAGGGATGTGGAGAGAGAACCCACAGAGGGACTTGGGTGTCCTGCCCCTTGCTCTCTCCCCAGAAACATTTTGGGGGCAATGGTGGCACTGCCAGGCTTTCCACCACCATTTTCTTCGGCATTTAAAGGAAAGGAGGTTTGCTCACTGCGTGATGTCCTTTGTGTGAAGTTCTGGAATTGTGAGATTTTAGACAGTGGTTGCCTCCATGGGGGGATTGACTGAGGAGGCATGAGGGATGTTGGTGGGTTTGGTGGAAATGTTCTATATCTTGGTTGGGTGCTGATTATACATTTTTTGAAACCTGTCCCACAGCATCTTTCAGATCTGTTCCTTCGACTGTGTGCAAACTTTACCTCCAGCAGAACACAGGTAAGATAAAGAAAAAAAGGGGATGCAGAGAGAGGCCTGGAGAACGTGGGGACACACAGACACAGACACAGACACACACACACACACACTTGCAGACACACATACTTTTTCCTCCTAAAATCAGGGCATTTTTTCTCCATCTTTTCCTTTTCTCAGTAACATTTTGGGGGAACACATGGGTTTTTCTTCATCTCTGTACTGTAACTAATACCCTTCCATGTGTAAACGGATGAGCCCTGAAATGAGCTGCCCAAGTGGGCTAGTGCCCTGTTCCTAAGCTCTAGGCACCTGACCCTGTGCCCCTGCAGTGGGGCCACTAATCAAAGCACCGGGTGTTGATGCTTCTAGAGAAAGAACTCCGAGTGTCCACTCTGCCCCCGCTGCTTCTCCTGCTGCCTGCCGACCTCCTTCCACCCTCTGTGGGTGCTGTTTCTCTGGCCCAGGAGACAAGTGGGCACAGCAGGTGCCCCACTCCACGCCTGGGACATTTCATTGGGCCAGAAAGCAAAGAAGATCTCCCACTGCTGGGAGCCAGTTGGAAGGGCTCTGGTGGCTACATTTGGGACAATTGGAGATGGAAATGATTCATAACAAGAATGGATTATAATTACATAAAATTAAAAAAAATCCTTGAATTAAATTTTTTTTTTTTTAAAAACAGAGAAGGCAGGATAAGGGAAAGCTCTTCCTTAGAAGAGTGCCAACTGAGAGGAGTGTTGGAAATAGAAAATGGCATCTTCTGATGAAAATCGTAATGACGAATTTGGGCAAAAATCCTCAGTGGGAGCCATTGCCATTGGGTCAAAGATCACTGGGAGTAGTTAACGCGCGCAGTCTTAAAGAATCACCCACAAATTACTTCTTAATTACAAAGAGAAAAAGATAGCTTTACAAATAGGGAGCTCTGCCAGACACCACCTTACCCAGATGATTAAACTGAACGCCCCTAATATTGGGACAAACCCAAATATCATGTGCCCCTCAGGACACATCACTTAGGAGGAACTCCTGCCAAAGATGCTTACCCGCGAAAATCGTTGGACAAGTCCACGTAGATGAACATTCTTCAGAAATGGCCTGGCCTTTTCATGGAAGACAACCCCCCCCCCAAAAAAAAACCCAAACAACCTGGAGACTGTTCCAGATTGAAGGAGGCTAAAGAGTCATGGAGACTGGATTCAGTGGGGGTCCCTGATTGGATCCTGATCCCAAAAATCACCAAGGTGGTATTGGGGGAATTTGCCTGTGGAGTGAATATTAAACAGTAATACTGGACCCCTATAAAGTTTCCAGAATGTAGCAGTGGTGTGCGGTTTTGTAGAACACCCTTGTTATTAGGAGACTTTTGCGGAGTGTTTATTGGACAACTGAATTCAGTGTATGATCCTTGATGGGGTCCTGGATCACAAAAATCATCAAGGTTATTGAGATAATTGGGGGAATTCGAAAGTAGGCTGAATATCAGATAGTAATACTGGATCCTTGTAACAGTATCGCGTTTGTGTAGGAGAACGTCTTTGTATTCTGGCGATTCATCCTCTAGCATTTAGGGTGGGGTGTTGTGTGACTTTCAATTGATTCAGCAGAGAGAGAGAGAGAGGGAGAGGATGGCTCATTATACTATTCTTGCAACTTCCCAAAAGTTTGAAAAACTTCAGAATAAAAAAGCTGAGAAAAAAATAATGAGTATGTAGAGAATTTGAAAAAAAAGAAAGGCAGAGGCTCAAAGAGTAAAGTAAGAATGACCTGGTATCCCACCAGCAAGGAATTATGACTATCAATAATACATAATTTTTTACATATATAATGTACACCTACATACATGATAAAGTTGGAACCATATATATTTTGCCCATTTCTCATCCTTTCTTCTGTGTCATTAAACATACATGGAAAGCATCATTTTTAATGGCCTTATATATTCTATCATAAATTATTTAACCATTCACCTCTTTAACCTTAAAGTGATTTCCAGATTTTCATTACAATATAAAACCTATAATAATATCCAATATCTATAATCCATTATCCAATATATAACCCACCGTAAAATCTAATCTAGTTTATCATAAATAGTACCACAATGAACATCTTTACAAACCTATCTTTGTCTGAGGATAGAGCCATAGAGGGGGAGTTTTTGAGTTAAATATTCTGAACTTTTTAAAGGATCTTGAACTTTTTAAAAAAACTTTACTGAGGAATAGTTTATATACAAAAACTGCACAGGTTTAATGTATGCAATTTGATGAGTTTGAACATTTGCATATACCTCTGATACTATCACCACAGTTGAGGTAATAAATATCTCTGTCCTTTTTTCTCATGAGCATTGTGTGTCAGCAACGCTTAGCTGCCCTCTGGACAAATGTTGAGGCGTACAGTACGGCCTTGTTAATCCAGGGGCTATGTTGTATGGGGTCTGGAACTATTGTGGCCAATGGCTTTCCAGAAAGTTGGTACCACTTTACGATCCCACGAACAAACACGAAAGTGCTTCTCTCCTCATCACTAACGCTGAGTATTATTATCAGAAAAAAGCCTTTGCTACATTTGATGGGGACAGTAGCACAATCGATTGGTGAGAATGACCCTGTGGGCGCGTTACCATCCTTGTCCTGCTGGGCTGCTGGGACCTGGGCTGCTCTCCCTCTGCCTTCAGCCCCCCTCCCCTACCTGGACGGCTATGACGTCATTCTCCCTTGCGCACCCCCCACCCCCGCTGTCTGCTCCTTCTCGCCACCCTTTGCTCACTCCTCATCTTTACCTTTCTGATAAACATTACTGTCCCTGGCCTCTGTCCTTGGTCCCTTCTCTCCCTGTGCCCACTCTGCTGCAGCATCTCATTCTCACTCGGGACTTGCACAGCCTTCTCTCTGCTGTCCTTCACCTCTCCCCCTGGCCCAGACCGCCAATGCAACATATCCCAAAGGGATCCACGTGGACCTTTCTGCCACCATGTATCCTGCTGCCCAAGTCAGACCCCCGGAGAATGTCAGAGCCTCCTTTTTTCCACTCCTCACTTCTATCTCTGACCACATCCTGTCTGTCTGACCTGTAATATTTCTTGGGACTGTTCCCTGCTCACTGTCATCACTGCCATCACCCTCATTCAGACCATCTGCCTCTCCTCCCTGGTCCTTGGCTGTAGTTCCCTCCCCGATCTCCTATTTCCAGAGACTCCCTGTCCCGTCCATCCTTTGACCAGCTGCCAGGTTGATTTTCACAACACGCTGATGTGAGGTCCTGCCTGCCTTAGTCCCTGCTGAGTTTCCAGCTTCCCACCCCCATCTCATTCAATGTTCTCCAACATGCCGGGCTGTTCCCTGCGCCACGTGTCTGCTCAGGCTGCCCCTCCTTCTGGAGTGCGCATTCCCTCCTTCCTGCCACCCAGCTAGCCAACTCCTACTCACCTTTGTGTTTTGTTTACAAGCCCATGTTTTCTCTAAAGCACTTACTGATGCTTCCCCCACCCTGGGGGAGCTGTCCTCTCTCCTTTGAGCCTCTTTGTACCTTGTGCAGTCCCTACCAGAACTTTCTGGCTCTTTAATTGATTCCTGTATCCATTTCCCTCGAGGACAGTCATTGTGTTCCTGAGCCCAGCACAGTGCCAGACACGGAAATGGAGTTTGTTTAAGTGATGTCTGGATGAATGGATGAATGAGTAGGGTAGCATTTGCCTCACTGTGGAAGGGCGTGGCAAGTCTAGAGCCACAGTGAAGACATGGAGCTGGAGGCACAGTGTCCACATTCAGAGGCATGGCTTGAAGAAGCATCTGTCAGCTGTGGTCCAGCAGTCTTCAGGACACATTGTCTTTGGGTGACACACTCTGCTCAAATTCCCTTTGTCAAGCAGGAAGTCCATTCTCCCAAGAGGGGTCGTGTTGCTTCTCTGCTTACACGCCTCCCATGGCTTCCCAGTGCCCTCGGGACAGGTACAGGCTTCTGAGCCTACATAGTCCTTCATAATCTGAGGTATTCTCGTGATTTCCTTGTGACTTGCACAGGCCTCGAATGGGAAGAAGAGAGGATACCCATTCCCCTTCCCCATCAGCTGGGTAGGCAAACTCAGGGCTCATCTCATCTGCTGTGGTTAAGTAGTTAAATTCCCGTCTCAGAGCCTGCTTGCAATGACTGGGATCCTGTGGATCTCGGCAGGGCCCCAGGACCTGCTAAGCACCCAGGAAGAGTCTGGAGAGGGTGGAGGGACCCATACTGCGATGCTGTCATGTGTCTGCTGTGCCTTCTTACCGCAGCCGTGTTTCTGTGGCCTGTGCAGCAAGACTTGGCTCCCGGGTGCCATGCCAGGGCCCTGAAGCCTGGAGCAGCTGCTCTAATTCATGCAAAGGAAGGCGCCCAGGTTTGCCCTGTCTATTTATAGCTTATTTATGAAGAAGGAAAAACAAGGGCCCAGTTGCCTTAGCAACCGGGAGCATCATGGGCTGCTTTCCTTGCAATGGGAAGATGGCCAAATCTCCTTGTGGGGGGGCGCCCCCGGATGCGTGTGTATCCTGATAGAGGACGGGGGTGAGCCTTCCAGGGCCCATCCCACGCTGGGCTCCTAGAAGCCTGCAGGTTGGGGGAGGTGCTTGCCAGGCCCTTGGAAAATCCAGGCTGGGGCACCGAGGAAGGGTCTGATAAATACTGAATGAATGAACGGATGAATGAATGAAGTGCTTTACAGTTTGCACTGCCTCTTCTTACTCAGCATGCAGGAGGCAAGGGAAACATTGCACCGTGCTCTCAGTTCACAGACGAGGAGACAGATGAGCGATGAAGAGACCAGCCTCTGATCATGCAGCTGGGAACTGGCTGAGCTTGCCTTGCTTTTGTTCTGGCAAAGCTGCAGGAAACACGCAAACTTGGGTTCCAGCTGGACCATAATTGCCAGGGTCGGGAAAGTGGTGTTGTGTCTGGTCTGGGAGCCATGTGGTTTGAGTGGTGATTCTGCCACTCATCAGCTGTGTGCCGCTTATCACCTCGAGCCAAGTGACTTTACTTCTCTGGGCCTCAGTTTCCACATCTGTAAAGTGGGGCAATGACGACAGGTCCTCAGGGACTACCCGCTCCCTGAGGGCAGGCACTGCGTCTGTCTCTTGCTCATCTGTTTTCCGAGTGTTGGTCCATTCCAGATGCTTAGGAAGACCATGAGATCTTGTATACAAAGTGGTTAGAACAGAGCCCAGGTCATGGTGCTCGCAGGGAATGTTGGTTGTTACTATATTATTAGGAAACGGAGGCACAGAAAGCCTGCTGGCTCCCCTGAGGTCACACAGCCAAATCCAGAGCAGAAGTGGTAGCTATACTATTGAGTGAGTCAGTTTTGGTGGCCCTGCCAGGGATTAAGTGGGACAGTGTCCAAGCCCCGGTGAGGATGTTCTGGATTGAGCTGCAGTCCTGGGGGACGGCAGTCCTGTTGGACAGGGAGGCTGAAGCAGGGTGTCAGGGGGCGGGGGATCCAGAGCTGCCCTCCCTACTGTGGGAGGTACCCAGGCCCTGCCCCAGGCGGAGTGGAGTTTCCTTCGCCTTTCCAGGGCCAGACCCAGGCTGCCTGGAGGCTCTCTGTTGCCCTCTGCTGGGTTCCAGCTGCCTCTGCTGGGCCACCTCCAGAGGCCGTCAGACAGACAATGCTATCTCCTCAGCTCAGTCTGGGTGTGGAGACCACACCAAAGAGACCTGGTTAGGGAGAAAAATGCCCCAGGACAAACTAAGACCACTGGTCATTTCCACATCATCCCTGGGCTCCTCCAGCTCCTGCCGCGGCAAGACACAGCCCCACCACCGTCCTCTGGAGGCTGAAGGCTGACGGCTGAAGGCTGCTTCATCTCCCCTGGCTGCAGCCCCGTCAGACTCGTCCCTGTTTCCTGAGAACAAAGTGTGCCCAGACTTTCTGTTGGGTTTCTTCGCTCTGTACCCCGGGCCTTCGTTTGTGTGTCTGTCCCTCCTGCCTTCTCACCCCGTGAGCTCACACCTGTCCAGTGACAGCAGCCCACCTCCACGCAGCCCTGAGCACACCGGGCTGGGAGTCGTTCTGGGGACTTCTTCCTCAGACTGTGAACTCCCGACGTGTATTTGTTTGTTAGGGGTCTGCTGGAGCAGAGTACCACACACTGGGTGGCTTCAATAACAGAAATAATGGAAGTGTAGTGCCTCAGAGCTCTGGAGGCTAGAAATCTGAAATCAAGGTGTTGGCAGGCCTGGTTCTTTCTGGGGCTGTTCCAGATCTCGCCTAGCTTCTGGTGGTTTGCCGCCAGTCTTTGACGTTACTGGGCTTAATCTCTGCCGTCACATTCACATGGTGTTCTCTCTGTGTCTCGAAGTCCCCCTTTTAAAAGGACATCAGTCATACTGGACTAGGGTCTACCCTAATGACCTCATTTTACCTTGATTACCTCTGTAAAGAGGTCTTATCTCCAAATAAGGTCACGCCCTGAGGTACTGCGGATTGGGACTTCAACATATTAATTTGGGGTGGGGAGACACAATTCAACCCATAACATGAGGAGAGGAAATCCATCTGGTTCATCTTTGTGTTCACTCCCTCAGGGGGGAGCCCAGAGCAGGAGTGAGGGAGACTGATGAATGCTGAGAAGGCAGTCCTTCATTCTATAGTCATTTCCTGACCCCCACAGCATCCAGGGCATGTTGAATTATCGCCTGTCCTGTCTAGGTCTTATGGAGTTGAGTCTCTCTCATTAGGAAGTGGAATTCTCTAGAGCAGAGTCTGTGTTTTTCCTTTTTACATTCACCAAACCAGAAAGTTGGTGACACAGGAGATACTCAAAGTTTTTCATTGGTAGATTCCTGTGGAGGCAGATAGGCGAAGTGTCATTTTCCCAATTTCACACAAAAGACCCAGAGAAGTAATGCAAAGGAATTTAACCTCTGACAAATATTTATTGAACACATCGTTGTGACAGGCACTTGTTCTGGGTGATTGTGATGCCATTCATTCATTCATTGCTAGAAACAGGCTTGACACATGGTAGGTACTGAGTAAATAAATTATTAATTCATTCCACAGTTATTTGTGCTGTGATTTACTTGCTATGTAAATTTTAGCACGTTACCTTATTTCAGTGAACGTTAATTTCCATCAGAAAAGTGAGTTGAATTACATAGCTACCTTTGAGGCTTGTTCGCAGGATGAACGAATGTGCTATTAACAATAACAGCTATTCATTGAGAAGCTGCTACCTGCCAGGATAGATGCTCTCCACATACAGTTTTCAATTCTCACAGCAGCTTTTATTTGTTAATTGAAGTACTGTTGATTTACAATGTTGTGTTAGTTTCTGGTGTACAGCATAGTGATTCAGTTACATATTTATATATATATATATATTTTCCATTATAGGTTATTATAAGATATTGAATATAGTTCCTTATGCTATACAGTAGGACCTTGTTGTTCATCTACTTTATATATAGTAGTTTGCATCTGCTAATTCCAAACTTCTAATTTAATCCCTCCTCCCCATTTCCTCTTTGGTAACCATAAGTTCATTTTCTACGTCTGTTTTTGTTTTGTAAATAATCACAGTAGCTTTTTACAAGTTGAACATAACATAAAATTCACCATTTAAAAATGTACAGTTCAGGGGCTCTTAGTATATTCACAATGTTGTGTTACCATTACTACTATCTAATTCCAGAACATTTTCATCACCCACTAAAGAGACTCTGTATCTGTTAGTCATTCCCCATTCTCTCCTCCCGTCATCTCCCAGTCACCACTAACCTACTCCCTGGCTGTGTGGATTTGTCTAGTGAGGATGTCTCATAGAAATGGAACTGTACAATATGTGGCTTTTGTGCCTGGCTTCTTTCACTTAGCATAATGTTTTCAAAGTTCATCCCTGCTGTAGCATGTATCAATACTTCATTCCTTTTCCCCCCTTTAACAGAGGCATCAGGGATTGAACCCAGGACCTCGTGCATGCCAAGCACACATTCTACCACTGAGCTATACCCCCCACCCCCAATGCTTCATTCCTTTTTATGGCTGAATAATATTCTGTTGCACAAATGTACCACATTTCATTTATCCATTCATGAAGTTGATGGACATTTGGGTTGTTTCCATTATTTGGCTATTATGAATAATGCTGCTATAAATATTTGTGCATAAGTTTTTGTGAACATCCATTTCCAGTTCTCTTGGGTATCTACTTAAAAGACAATTGCTGGGTCTATGTTTAACTTGGGGGGGCAACTGCCAAATTGTTTTCTGGAGCAGTTGTACCATTTTACATTGCCACCAGCCACATATGAGGGTTCCAGTTTCTCCACAATCCTGCCAGCACTTATTATTTTCTGTCATTTTGATTATAGCCATATCGGTAGGAGTGCAATGGTATCATATTGTGGTTTTGATTTGCATTTCTCTAATGACTAATGATGTTGAACTTCTTTTTTTATGGGCTCGTTCGTTTCACAGCAGCCATTTGAGGCAGTTGTTGTCTCCATTTGACAGCACAGGGAACAAAATCAGAGTTCAGAGGACTTGTTCATTGCAAGGAGATGTGCCTGGAACTTGGGTGTGTCTGTCTCCGAAGCTCCATGTAGTCTAATTAGCAGTAGAAACTCCTTTGTTCTGGTGCGTAGAAGGCCTGGCTCTGGTTTGTCCACCTTGGACGAGTCCTTTCCCAGGCTCCGGGGTTGAGTTTCTCCTCCGGGCCACTTGGGGCGCAATAGTCCAAACATCTCCGGGCTCCTCTAGGAACCCGTAACTCTAAGATCACTCGCTGTTGAAATTTGCCCCGCCCTTTCAAGCCCAGATCGCCGGCGGCGCAGGAAGTGCTCGGCTGTTTTTCTTTGCTCCCCGCCCCCGGCCCGGAAGCACTTTTTCGGGAAGATGGCGGCTGTGTCAGTGTATGAGCCACCGGCTGGAGGTTTCTCTTTTGATAACTGCCGCAGGTCAGACCATGCCCGGGGCGGGTTTCAGGGCAGGGGTGGGAGTGCGGTGCCGGGGTCGGAGCTGGGCTGCGGTCTGAGCCGGGAAGTCAGAAGGACGGGTGGACGGCAGGGCCTGCGGCCCGCGGCCCGTGTGACTCAGGGGAATCAGGGCCTGAGCATGGGTTTCTCCTGAGGTCGGATCTGCTCTTCCACTTTACCAGCGCACCCGGACACCTTCTATCTCCGTCTCCTTAGGCAAGTTGCAGACCCTCTCAGACACTCTTTACTGAAAAACGGAACAATAGTCCGCTGTTGGGATGATTCAGTGTAACAAATGGGCGTGAAAGCAAGTAGTTTTTTCTTTTCCCGAGTTCCCTATTAGACACTCCTTGTGGCAGTGCAGTGCAATGGGTTCCTACCTTTCAATGCTTTATTCTCTCATTTGCTCTTAGAAATGCCTTTTTGGAAGCCGATTTTGCAAAGAAAGGGTTCAAACTTCCAACAGCCCGGAAAACTGGGACGACCATCGCAGGGGTGGTCTATAAGGTAAGCCGGGACAGGCCTAGATCAGCAGTGACTGAACTAATTACAAGGAAACAGGCCACTTGGCAGCCTTTACTTCTCTGGGCTGTATGAGGAAGGGCACGTGTTACAGAGTACTACATCAGGAAAAGTTCCTTTAGGAGAGACTGTTTCTCAGGAGAGTTTGTGCGCTTATCAACAGTTTATGTTCTTTCCTCAGTTTGCAGAGTTTTTGACAGGAGACCAGTTTCTTTTCCGTCTTAAGTTACTACTTTAGGAAGCAGGTAGAAGTAATGGGAGAACACAAGATTTGTTAATTTCTTTGCTGCCTCTAACTTTGGGCAGGTCACCTATTACAGCCACACTTTCCTATCCTTCAAATGGGCATAATAACTCCTGCCTTTAATTATTGTAAGAGTGATAAACGGTAACAGGTTATTGTGGTTAAAGGTAAAGAGTTACATCTTTTAAAAAGAAATTGAGAGAGGTGGCTATTTTAATATGGAAGACTTTTCCCATACTGGCTGTGTGATTTGTAAGGAATTCACTGAATCTCTGAGTCTCATTTGGAAACAGGAATGATAGTTCCTACCACCTCCTCAGGGTTCAACCAATAACATTTATTAACAAACCTTTTCTTGAATTCTGAAAATACAGCACAATATTTTTGGTAGGAGTTTCGGCGGGTGGTGAGGAGGTGGTTGGGGGAGCAGGGGATGGTCAATGTTGTTTTTCCTAAGCTGGGAGAGCTGTGGTTTATATATGTAAAATTGTTTGAAAATATGTATTTTTTAAAAAAATAGGATGGCATAGTTCTTGGAGCAGATACAAGGGCAACTGAAGGGATGGTCGTTGCTGACAAGAACTGTTCAAAAATACACTTCATATCTCCTAACATTTAGTAAGTATTGATTAGTCTGAGTAACTCATACTTTCAAGCTTGTCAGGGTTAAAATTGAATTTACTATGTTCTTCTCTAAAACCTGTTTTTCAACCTGTATTTTCTTCCTGTCTCCCTTAAATGGCATTTCCATCCACCCAAGTTACTCATCCTGAAGTCCTCTCTTTGTTTTAGTCTTCAGTTCAGTTGGTACTCAGTTCTGCCTCCTGTGTGCATCATGAACCCATTCCCTCCTGTCCTTGCCTCTACTAAGGCCTTAGTTCAGATTCTTTTTTCTCACCTGGACTATTGTGGTCATCATTTAAATGGTCTCTCTGCGTTTGGTCTTTTCTCTATCTCTACTGTTCACTTTTCTCCCATATTGGATTTGGTAAAAAAACAGATCTGTTTAAGTCCCTTTCCCCACTAAAAACTTTTCAAGGGATTTTTTCACATTTCCACACTGCTTTCAGGATACAATCGAAACTTGGCATGATATTTGAGGTCTTGCACAATCTCACAAAAAGCTTACCTTTTCATCCTATTTAGCTGCCATTATCCTGTGTTCCAGTTATACCTGGACTGTCCCTATTTCCCTCATGTCCCTGCTCCTCTCATCTCTAAATTATTTCACTTTGCTTTTGCCAGCCCCTCTGCTTAGAAATGCCCTTTCTTCTCTGCTTGTATGGTATTTTTATTCTGTTCTTCCAAATCCAGCTCTTATGAAACCTCTTGTCAAAGATCAGAATTAATTGCTCTCGCCTCTAATTTCCTGTAGCATTTTGTACCTATGCTACTATAATGTATTATATGAGATAATAATTTTTATCTATGTGTGTCTCCTCCATTCAGCTTTGAAATCAAGTGCTATTACTGTGTCATATTTTCTTTTCAGCACTTGGGAATGACTGGTACCTAGTAGTAAATACTTGGTATTTATTAAATTGCAGGACTTTTAACATGCCTTGCTCTTTTGGACAACTTGGATATAATTCTAGGAAAAGTGAAATACACACTCTGTTAGGAACACAGAAACTAATGATTTGAAATGTTTCATTGGGCTACAGAAAATATATTTGTGTGTAATTAGATGTGCACTCTTGATTTTATGATTATTTAAGATTGGTTAGACAGCAGTTACAGTGCAGATGTACTCAAAAACATCTCTCTGCACACCTGAACCTTGTGGAAGTTATCCAGAAAGCTCTGCTTCTAATTGAACCCTTTGGTAATTGAATTTCAGCTAAGTTTCTAATTGTATTTTTTAGTTGTTGTGGTGCTGGGACAGCTGCAGACACAGACATGACAACCCAGCTTATTTCTTCCAACTTGGAGCTTCACTCCCTCTCCACTGGCCGCCTTCCCAGAGTTGTGACGGCCAATCGGATGCTGAAGCAGATGCTTTTCAGGTGAGGTTCCAGGGTAGGGATTTCTATAGCATCTTTTTCTCATGTCTTAGATTTCAGCCAGAGGAAGCCTGGAAGCTAGAGGAAAAGCATTCAGAAATACACATTTTATTCCAGTAATTAGTGATTACTTAAAAAACCATTTTAATTTCATGAGGCTTTTGATAATGTGTTTGAATTTATGGGATTTTTTTTCCCCACTAAGTGAATCACATGTCACCAATTGAATCATTTTCTGAGGCTTAGGGTATTAGATAAAAAAACATTTTTGTTCATAGTAGGAAAGAGCTGGAAGGAGCTTTTAATTTCATCTTGTGAACAGACACAAACAAATGATTTTTTTTTCTCCTTCTTTTAGGGGCAAGATAACAATGAAATGAAAAATGTTTGTAGTTGGTTGTGAGTGGATATAATAACATTAGTATTAACCAAAATTTATCTGTCTCTTTGTGCCAGGCCTGGTGTGAAGTGTTTTGTGCGTTTAACTCTGAGATAGAGGTTATTAACATGTCTAATTTGTAAGTGAACAAACTGAGGCTTAAAGAGGTACAGTCATTCGTCTGAACTAAACCTTCATTTCCTGCTGACTCCCACAGGGAGTTCCTCTTAGTAGTTTTGTTTCTCTTTCTTCCTTAATAATCACGTTATCACTTTATGTTTGTATAGTTCTAGACAGGTTTCAAATTATAAGTCCATTTTCTCATTTGCTCCTCATAAAGAGAAGAGAGGCAATGTAGTGTAGTGGAGATAGCCTGGCCTTTTACTCTTGGGTTGGAATATTGGCTCCTTTAGAGACCTGCTTTACCTTTAAAAATTCTCTCCTCTTTCCTTTATAGAATGCACATCACGATACCTTTTTTCCTTTTTTGAAGTTGATCAAAAGCCTTTATTCTGGTCCTTACCATTCATTAAGCAGCCTACACAAAACATTTTATCTTTGCCCCAAGTGGCAGCAGCTGCATCCAGGCTTGTGAGAGTTAAAGGGGAGCAGGAACAGAAGCAAAGATTGTAAGCTGGCAGCTCACAGGCCATATTCAATTTATAGAGAGATTTCATTTGGGTCATAGAGTGTTTTTTTAAAAAAATAATGGCCAATAATTATAAATTGAGAGCTTTGAATTTAAAACACGGATTTCCAGCTTCTTTTGATAAAAACTCATAACATGGGTGGGGTAACATGTGGCAGTAATCTGGAGCTGAGTGGCGGATGTTGCCTTTAGAAGTGGAAGCGGAAGGTCTGTCAGTCCTGGCCTGGTTCACTTCCCTGTTTCCTGCCTGGCCCTTGCCTTTGAGTGAATTTGCAGTCTTCATCTACAAGTGTGGCCTGGCCTCCAGGCTCTCAGTAAGTGGATGTGAGGTTTCATGTAGCTGTGCAGCAAGGCTGGTAGTGTAGTTCCCATTTTACAGTGGAGGATACCAGGGTTTATGAGTCATATGGGCAAGAAGCCTACTCATATCGGCCTAATTCCTCCTCTGGCTGTACTGAGCCTTTATGTCAGTGATTCCCGTTTATTCATGTACATAATCATCATCCTGATCCTGGAGAATTATCGCCTATCAAATAAATTCTCCCAGTACAGTGTGAGAATTTGTTAAAGCACATCTGTTGTCAAGATAATCTGAAGACATTTGTGACTTTGATTTTAAATAAAAGGCTCCCTCTGGTGGTTTCTGTGGTGCATTACATTTAAGACAATTTTTAAACTTGTAAAATTGTGGTAGTGTATTTCAAGATTGCTTGCAATGTCATTTAAAGCATTTCGTTAAATCTAGTAGATATTTCTATTAATCTCTTTAGAATATTTTAGGAATCCTAAATTCTGTTTTTTTCAAGTATTTTATTATTTTTAGTTAAACATACCTTGTAAAAGTTAAATTTTATCAAAGTTTTGAAAAGAACACTTAAAAATTTAAGCCAGGATAATTATGGTTCTTTATGTCTTTGGACATTTTTGTTGAATTACATAAAGTGAGTCACTAGTATAAGGGAAAAACGCATAGGATTTGACTTTAGTCCTGTCTATAGCACTTGTATTTGTGTGGCCTTGGGCTATTCACCTCACCTTAGTCTCAGTTCCTTCCTAAATAAAATGGGGGTAATAGTTCTGTCTCTGTAACTTTTAAGGAGGAAATGAATAAACAAATAGAGAAATAAGGCTTATGACAATGCCTAGTACAGGGCCTGATGCACAGTTAGAGCCCCATAAAATTCAGAGACTGAAAAGGAATACAAGGTGTACTCTTCTTGCTATTACTGTATTTTTTCCCCCTGAATAACCCATTTCCTTGTATGTGAATCAGGGAGAACAGAAGTTCTGGTAAGCAGAAGTGGACATCTTTTCTTTATCTAAGCAGTACTTTTTTTTTTTTAATAGACTTAATTTTTTTAGAGCAGCTTCAGGTTCACAGCAGAATTGAGCAGAAAATACAGAGAGTTTGCACATAGCCCTCCCCACTGACACATACATACTCCCCTACCCTCAATATCCCTCATCAGTGTGGCATATTTGGTACAGTTGATGAACCAACAGGGACAACCAAATTCCATAGTTTACATTAGGGTTCACTCTTGATGTTGTACATTCTATGGGTTTTGACAAATGTATAATGACACATAGCCACCACTATAGTATTATACAGAATTTCATTGCCCTAAAAATCCCTTGTGCTCCATCTATTCATTCCTTCCTCCCTCCCTCCCTCTCCCCAAAACCCTGGAAACCACCATCTTTTTGTTTCTGTAGCTGTGCCTTTTCCAGAATGTCATTTGGTTGGAATGGTACAGTTTGCAGCCTTTTCAGACTGGCTTCTTTCATTTAGTAATGTCTTTTAAGTTTCTTGCATGTCTTTCATGGCTTGATAGCTCATTTCTTGCATTTTTTATTTCTGCACATTTATTTTAAGTTTACACATACGTACTATTTATTGTTTCTAAGAACATTTAGAGCTTTAGCTTTTTAAATTTACGTAGTCATCAAAGGAATAAAACCAATTAAAAATAAGAATTAATTTTAAAAGACACATACACCTTACTATTAACAGCAACATTATTTGTAATTGCCAAGATATGAAAGCATCCTAAGTGCACATCAATAGTTGAATAGATAATGAAGATGCAGCATATATATGTGTAATGGAATATAGCTCACCCATAAGAAGGAAGGATATTTTGCCATTTGTGGCCCTACATTCACTTTTTTTTTTTTCCACTTCGAAAGTACTTCAAAGCAATACTTTTATTTTACTTCTGTGGTGGCTAGATGTAGAAGATACAAATAATACTTGTTCCTTCTGAGCACAGAGCCTCCATGTTGAATCCAGCAGAAATCTTTGTTATATACTGTTCTATATTCTGGAGACTATTTGAATATGTAGAGTTTCTTTTTATTTATTTTATTATATTGTACTTTTTTTTTTCTCTTACAAAAGTAGTATATATTCATTGTGGAAAAGTTGGGAAATACTGAAAAGCCCAAATTAAAAATAAAAATTTTGCCTTTCAGGGAGAATTGTGTTCTGGTTGGGTGTATATACTTCTAGTATTTTATATTTATTCATTCATTTGATCCTTCCTTCTGTATTACTAGTGCATGTTCACAGTAAAAAAGCTAGAAAGTGTAGATTAAATAGAAATTATCTGGATTTCTACCACCCATAAGCAGTTGGTGCTAACAGTTAACATTCTTCAAGTTTTTTCCTATATTTAATAATACGTATTTTGTTTTATAAAAATGAGATCATGGTTGTGCATCCTATCCCACAGAATAACCTAATCTTTTCACCTATCAGTGCATCATATTGGAGCATTTCAAATGGAAAATAACCTTTTTATAAATTATTATAAAAGTAATATACGATCATTGCAAAAAAAAATGAGACACTATAGAAATGCTAAAAGAGGAAAGTAGTAGATTTCACCTGATATTTTGCTACTTAAAGACATGCATTGTGAATCTTTGAGGTCTTGTTTTTTCAGACCTTTTATGCCGTGCATATATACTCATGCATTTGCAGATATGAAATCCTACTATATGTGTTGTTTTGTAAATGACCCTGTTCACATAATAATATAATGTGAATATTGTTCCCATCAGTAGAAGAGCTCAGCATCCAGAGATTTTGTCTTGAGCCCATGGAGTTCTGGAGACCTGTAACTCTCCTGAGATAGTAAAAAACTTGTGTATGTACACTTGTCATGGGCGAGGGTTCCACAATTTTATTCACTTTTTCAGAAGGGTCTGTGCCCCATAAAAGTTTAAGAACCATTAATCAATATCATAGTTTCGGTGGATCACAGTAATCTGTCTTATTAACCAATTTTTGAACATTAAGAATATTGCCTCTTTTAAGGTATTTAAGATATTGCAAGGTATTCTGTGAACCTTTTGGAACATTAGAACCCTTAAGTACTTGTGTTGTTAATCCTGTAGGCTATATTCTAAAATAAATTCCTAGAAGTGGAATTGCTGTGTAAAGATATGCACATTTAGCATTTTGATACATATAGTCAAAATTGTCCAGAAAAAGATTGTACTGAGTTGCGCTACCATCAGTGTACGAAGAATGTAGCGTGATTTTTAATGATTGTGACGTGTTCTGTTGTATAGCTGTATTAGTTTAGCTGATTCTCCCTCTGACTGTTTCCACTTTTTTAGCATCACAGTTACTGAAGTAAAAATTCTTGTGCATTCATTGTTGCATATTTGTCCTTTTATATCCTTTGAATTAGAATCCTGGAAGTAGAATTTTGGGATCTTTTTTTAAGGATTTTATTAACTTTGTAAAATATCTTAGACTCTTTTAAAGGCAGCAAACAGAGATTATGTTTTAGCTTGGAAGGGAACTAGCTGATTGTTACTGAGTTTAATTAAACAACCTGTTTGGCAGGTAGCTGGTGTAGTGGATCAGGCACTGGTGTGGGAGCGGTAGGTCTGGTGATTCTGGTCTTGACTCTGCTGCTAGCTCATTTAGCTTAGGACCAGTTTCTTTCCCTGTCTGGACCTCTGTTCCTTCTTGAGGCTGCTTCTGAAATCCTTTCCTGCTCTTTATTTTTTCACTTATAAATGGAAGATTTGAAATAACAAGGTGATAATTGAATGACATGGGCTTGACTGTTCCGTATACCTGGAGTGCCTCCTGATGGGTAGCTATGTCTCAGACGATCTGAAATTATGACTTTGATTGGTCTTTGTGTTAATCTAGTTATATCAGTTTTAATAATTATATCATTAGGCAAATTGAGCATGTGTTGGTTTCGTTTTTCTTCCCAAAGAGCTAAAGGCTCACAGCGGAGAACTTTAAATCCAGCATGTTTATCTTGTGTAGCAGTTCTAATGGTAAAAAAACTGAGTCAAATATAGGGAAAGCAATCTATAGAGTTAGCAAACTACCTTTGTAGAGGAACAGATATGTGTGGAATTAAACAGAGGGGAAGTAGGGTGGAAAATGTATTCCTGCTCATGTTCCTGAGAGATACAGCTTTATCCTGTGGGCAGTAGCAATGGGTTTTATAGGCCATCGTGGAGTAATTTCATCATTCACTTCCCTGTATGATGAAATACTTTTCTGTTCTGCTCAGTATGACTGCATACCTGTCATAATTTTGTGGAATTACTAAAAGGAAAGGTGTTTCGCCATTAGCCATTTTCCTGGGAGGCTATGGGGAGCTCGATAATTTGAACAGCTTTAGTTTAGCAATTCCCCATTGTTGACTTGGAAGGGAGCTTGTCTGCTAATCACAAAGGTGCGACGGAAGGGTGCTGATAATCTTTGGAGTAAGCCAAGTGTGGCTCTGAGACATTGGGCAAGTACTTAATGTTTTTGGGTTGGTTTTCTCTTTTCTACAGTAAGAATTATAATGCCCTCTTTTAAAGGGGGTTGGGTGCTCACTGCGGCAGCGCATACACTAAAAGGGGTTGGAAGACTGAGCTGATATGAGGTACGTGGGGTGCCTCACAAAATTTATCGTTTTTATTGGCTAAAGGTACATGTTCAAGTGTGTTTGCTCCATTGCCTGTTTTTTCCCCATCAAAACAGTAACTACTTAGTGAAGCAGCAGTAGTATAAGAAAGCTTTTTTGTTGTCTGACTTCTCATACAGCTTTTGGTTAAGTTACAGTGATGCAATGTAGACTCATTTTTTTCTCTCTTATGCGCACTCTGATCACCAGGTATCAAGGTTACATTGGTGCAGCCCTAGTTCTGGGGGGAGTAGATGTTACTGGACCTCACCTCTACAGCATCTATCCTCATGGATCGACTGATAAGTTGCCTTATGTCACCATGGGTGAGTGTAATGTTTCCCTGATGTTTCAGAGTCCTCTTACTTACCAAGGTGGTCTCTTAAGGAGCTGGTGTGTTTCCTGTTAGAGGTGACAGTGCAATACAGTGCTCTGATTCCTTCTACCAGTGTTTATGGAGTTCCTCCTAGGGATTAGGCCCCGTTTTGTATGCTTGGGATATAGCAGTGAACAAAATTTGGATAAAGATTCTTGCCCACAAGGAGTTTATACTTTAGTGGAGGTAGACAGACAATAGTAACAATTACTGTAAATATATATATTTGTAATATGTTATAAAGTGATAAATACTAGGAGAAAAAAGTAATGCAGATGATACTATACTATAGTTATACAAGGGAAACTTTGAGGGAAACTGAGTCAAGGGTGTACAGAAACTTGATTATTATTTGTGTCTGCATGTGTATTTATAATTGTCTCAAAACAGAAAGTTTAAAAAAATTAATGCGGTATAAATGGGCTGGAGACTATTGGGGTGGAAGGCAGACGAAATTGTTAAATAGGAAGGTGAGGGCAGGTTCATGAAGAAAGAGAGGTTTGAGGGGAAGGGCCTCTGGGCAGAGGGCAAGCCAGAGTGGAGCCTCCCTGCGGGCACAGGCCTGGTACAGGCAGAGATTTTTTTTTAAACTAGAATGATCGGAATCTATCTTTACCACTTAATCTCAGAAGGATCCTGGGCATATAATTCCTCTCTGAGCCTTGGTTTCCTACCTATGAAATGGTAACAATACCTACAATATACACGAGGCTATAATGATTAGAAAGAATGTATATAAAGCATCTGGCCCAGTGCTTGGCCTATAAATAGTAGTTACACTCTTAGATCAGCTTTGGACACCTATATTTTAGCTCTGAGTGCTAGATAAGAGTATTTTTTTTTTAATGACCGAAAAAAAAAAAAAGGGATAAAATTGTATTTAGGTGAATTGGGATTTTCAGGTTTAACTTTTTATGTTAAGTTTCTGCGTGAAGTTGTACACATCCAGAAATTTTTAACAGGTCATGTGTAGCTGGTGTTTTTCCAGCTGCTGTTTATGCCTCTCACATTTTTTGTCTTGATATCTTGGCGCTACAGAGCCAGGAATCACTGCTGCCTTGAATAGTTTGCAAATTGCTGGTTTGAGACTTTTGCCATTCCATTCCATTTAATATACAAGCTTCTTACAAGGTTAGTGTACAACAGATGTTCCCTGTTTGTGAAGAGAATGATTTGTCCCCAGATACTGTATGGAATAATTATTTTAAAATGAAGATACAGTAATTTTAGAATTGTTCTGAATTGCTTTGTTCCATCGTATTTGTTATCTCCATCAAAGTACTGTTTTTATTTCTCCCCATCTGATGCTTTTAAATGGTTTTAAAGGTAGAATAGCCTTTTCCATTAAGTAATTTTGTTTCTTCTTTTTTTTAACTTAAAAAAATTTCACACTTGGAGAAAAGTAACAGTAATGTATAATGAACACTCTTTACTCATGTTCGTCAATTTTTAACATTTTACCACATTTTTGCTTGTTCTCTCATATATTATTATCATTAATTTTTTGTGTATGGAACCATTTGAGAATAAATAGCAGACACCATAACCCTCCAACTCTAAATACTTTAGGATATCCTCTTATATCCACCTTGATAAAATCATCAAAGTCAGGAAATTTAACATTGATACAAAGCCGTTGCCTTTTTAAGGTGGAAAAGTTGAATTGGTTTCTTGCTTTTTGAACCATAGCAGTTTATGAGCATAATCCCAAATTTAGGAAAAGTTGTTGAAAGTGACTAGAGCAGATTTGTGTCTGTTCATTTCATTCCTGCAACTCCACTTTGTGCTCTGTCCTGGCTGACAATGGTCTCCTTTCCCTCCAAGGCCAGTGTGAGTCCAGGGTGATGGCTCCCCAGCTTTGAGTTTATAGCACACTTCTATTTAGAAATCATTACACAGTCAGGTTTTGTTCACATAGAAGATTAAGAAAAATAAGACATCAGTAACACCTGATTTTAATACCCAAGTAAGGTGTCACTTTGAGGTTTAGTTTATTCATCTGTTCATTTATTTATCAACTATTTCTTGAGTAAAGGCACTGTGGCAGCATCCACAAATAGAGGTCCTTGCCCTCAACATAGTCACAGTGTATGGAGGAGAGAGATGTGTAAAGAGATAAGGGCAGTGGTGCAAAGGCTACTGGCAGCTCCAGGAAGAAACGGTCACATTTCAACTGGAAGATTTCAGGAAAAGCTTCACTTCACTTGAGCCGAATCTTAAAAGAAGGATAAGTTACTTTCATTCATTTATCAGATATTTATTTAGCATCTACTGTGTGCTAGGCCCTGTGCTAAGTGCTGGGAATATAGTGGTCAGCACAACACCTGCCCTCAGAGCTTAGAGCCTCATGTGGGAGACAGGAATTACAGAAGTAAATGTACGTTAATCCAAACGAATGCACTGTACTAAGTGTCCTGGAGGAAAGGAACAGTAATGAGAGAGAATAGCAGGAAACAGTGTATGGGTAATGGGTGTTCGGGAAGTCCTCACTGAGCAGGTGACATGCGAACATTTCCTAATGAAAGTAAACATGACAACATTCAAGTGGGGAAAATATTACATGAAAAATGTCTCTATTTCATATTTCTCCTCCAGAGTAACCACTATTGAGTTTATTTTGTTTTTTTTTTCCAGAAGATGACTTATGATTCACCTTTATATATCTTTGTCGTCTGCCTGTCTGTCCCTATTAAAAATACATAATGGGAAAAAAGAAAAAGAAAAAAAACATAATGGAAGTCATGTTATAAAAACTGTTCCATTGTTGTTAACTTGTTTTGAGGAAGTTTTTGTATCAGAGCTTGTAAATCAGTATCAGATCCATAATAATACCTTCATAGAATGGCAGTATATGACTGTACCATGATTTGCTGACCCAGTCTCTTGTTGATGGATATTTTAGTTTCCAGGTTTTTGCAACAAGTGTGTCTTGATATTCTTGTATAAGCACATCAGATAAATTCCTAGTAGTGGAATTTCTGAATTAGGGTGGAATTGCTCAGAGTTCTTTGTTGTAAGCAATACAATCATTGGATGATTTAAGAAAAGAGGATTTTTTTTTTTTAAAGAGTGGTAGGTGGCTCACAGGGCAAAAACTGGGTTTGGGGCCAAGAGCAATGTCAGAAATCATGCTGCAGAATGGGCCATTGCAGGTGAGTGCAGGATGCTGCAGACAACTCTCGGGCCCAGTTGGCGTGGGTCCTGGACTCACTACTCACTCTGCTACCCAGCCTGCCTCGCTTGGGAACGGAGTCCTACCATCTCTCTCACTGTCAAGAGTTCCTTATAGGGAGGGGTGGGTCTTCTGATTGCTGAAGCTTAGTCATCCACTCATAAGGTGGTGGAGTTCCCCAGATGCAGAAGGGATGTACAGCTGTGGAGTAGCCCAAAAAAGTAACAGATGGCTGGCTATACAGTGCATTTTACCTTTTGAGAGCTATTGCTAAATTACCCTCCAAAAAGATTGCACTAGATTATATTCCATCAAGAGAATATGAGAATGCCTTTCTCTTACAACCTCACCTACACTGGGTATTCTCCAGTCTGGTAGGTGAAAGATGAGAAAAAGTAACACTTAAGGACTCCAGGCCCTGTGGTGCACGAGGTACTTGCTGAAAGGCCAGAGTTTGCTGGATGGGTGAGCCAAGTACGGTGCAGTGGTTTGGGGGAGTGTCCCATGCTGGGGCACAGCAGAAGCAAAGACAGAAAGGAATGAGGATGTGTGGACATTCAGGAAGATGGAGCAGAGGCCAGGCTGGAAAGCTAGGCTGGAGAGGGTCCCGGGGATAGAGGCTGAGTTGTTTGGATTTTGTCCTGGAGTTCCCATCTACTCTTTTCAAGCCATGGAGTGAAAGAACAAGATATTGTTAGAGCAGTCTGACAGCTGTAGAAGGAAGCACTGGCATGGGGGAAGTCTGGAGGCAGAGAGGGAAATTACATCTGGCCAGAAATGTTGAGCGTGTGGATGAGTCCAGTGGCATAGGGGCGGCCATGGTCGTCGCAGAGCACTCAGAAGCCAGCTAGTCATTAGGCCAGATCCCGGGTCTCTGTCATCCATCCTCTCCTGTCTGCCTCAGTGCTAGTCCCTTCCTGGCTCTTCACCACAGTGTCACAGTAACTCCTCCACTGCAGTCACCTTCCTTCCAGTCCGGCTCTGGACCCTTTTTCCCATTTTACTTCCTGTTCCTCCTCCACGTATACCTTAGGCATTTGTGGCAACAGACCCCTTCCCTCCCCTAAACTGGCTTTTACACCCCATTGCTGCCCTGCTGCCTTCTTCCAGAAATGCCTTTGTTGCCTGGAGTGTCCTAATCATCATCCAAGCTCTAGCCCAGAAGCCATTTCCTCATGGCTGCCCCAGGCTGTAAGCAAGTCCCTCTCCGGGCATTTGGTGTGAAGCTTGATTCCAGGATTTCAGCCTTGTCCATACTCCACTTACCCCAGCCTTGTCCTTCCTGCTCTTGCAAAAATATGAGATCTGTGTTAGTGGAAATCTGTTTTACTCCCCGAGTCTCACGGAGTCCTGTGTGACTCAATGAATATTTGATGGTGAATTCATTTTCTGGCTCTCTGACTTGCTTGTGCCAAAACACATGGAACCTAGTGTTAGGAACCTTAACTGCTGTTTATTGTTTATGAACCAGCAGTTTACAGTACCCCTGGAACAGAGTTCAGGATATGTTTCATTTGTGTGGCCCTAGTAGAGCCGTAGGAAAAGAGCATAAAGCATTGCATGTGATAGGTCCTTTTTTTTTTAAGTTTAATATTATTTTAAACTTAAAGCATATTTGGAAGTGTCTGTGCCAGTGTCTGCTGGTGCTGTCATGTTATTTTCAGTTGAAATTCTATGCAAGGAATGCTGTCATTGCCATTTTATTGATGAGAAACTTGAAACTTAGATTTACTAGCCTCCTGTTACTGTCCTGTCTATAAGTGGCAAAGCTGGAATTTGAACCCTTGTCTTTCAGCGCAGGCAAGCCCCAGCTCATCACAGCTGCTTTGATTTTATCATCTTACAGATGTTACTTCATTAAGCTATTAAGCCTTGCTTCTAAATACTAAAAATACATAAATTCCTGAGGGGCATTTTATTTGGCACATTTTTGACTGCTCATTGTTCAGGTTTTCTATTCTGCATATTACTAAAACAGTATTTACTGAAACAGCTTTATAGAATCAAAGAGTATTTTTAAAAAATTATACACAATTCTAGCACCAGAAGACAACATGATTTTTATATTTTGTTTCTTTCTAACCCAAGTCCATTGTGAAGATTGCCGTTTATCAGAGAATGTGAAATGAAGTACGGTTTTTTTGCTCCCCTGGCTTTGTCTCTGTCATGCTTTTCGTTTCTTTTAGCCGTTGTTCACTTCCAAGCAGGGCTTGGTGGGCCCTTCCCTGCGGTGGGAGTTGTGCAGGCCTGCCTTTCTTCCTAATGAAGCCTTCCGGAGATCGCTGCTGTTCTGTCTTTCCTTTTTTTTGAAGGGGTTGGGAAGCTGGATATTGAGAGAGAACCCCAGAAGTGCCAAAATTTGGTAGTTTTGTTTTAATTCACATGATTTATTTTGGGTGAGCTGCAAACCAAACCTCCCAACTAGAAGGCCCTCCTTGCTGAAATGTGCCCACGGTACATCAGCATTCTCTGTGGGATTGAGGCTTTCCGTAAGTGTGGCGTAAGTGAGAAAATGAATATTTCATGTAAATGCTCATGTGTTAGTGGATTATGAGTTTTTTATTATGAGAAATAAAAACAAAACTTTGTAATAAGTCTTTTTTTTTCTGAGTGATTTGACAGTAAGAGCTGGAAGCTGCAAATTACCCATAAGACAAGGGTGTCGAAATTTTGTCTACCCATGGGCCTATATTGGTGACTAGCCAGGTGCCTGAAGGCTGCTCTTAATTCACGTTGACTAGAAGACACCTGTCTTGTCTTGCGCATCTTTAACGTGCTGGTGCAGCTCCTTGAGCACAGGGTCCAGCAGCCTCCTCGCTGAAGGCTCACCTTCCCAAGGGTTTGCTTGAGAGAAGAATGAATCAAAGTCCTCACAGTGTGGCCCTCTGACTACCACTATGCTAAAACCTTTTTTGTGGGTGGGATGTTGACCAGAATGATAGCAGCTTTCATCCTGCAGCTTTCCAACTGCAGCGCCAGCACCTGTTGTGAGATGCTTTGCTGATTTAATCTTTGCGCTGCTTTGAGGTGGGTGCTATCATCCCTGTCTTATGGATGAGGAAACTGAGGCCCAGAGAGGTATGCTAAGGTCACACAGCCTAGAGGTGCATGATCTGGCATGAGAACCCCGTCCTCTGGTTTTTCCTCCTTGGCTTTGTTATTGCTGTGAGTGGTGTGTGGCATGTGGTCCAGACCAAGTTTGACTTGGTGCGTTCTTAAAAAAGAAGAAAGGAGCTTCTTAGGTTTCTTTAGTTATTTCTTTTTTAAGAAAATAATTTTCAAGAGACTGCAAGTGGTCGATTAGTGTGATTGTGGAAAGCCGGGCAAGACTCTTTGACTTTTCTTTATTAAGAAAGGGAAAAGGGCCATTTTTTTATAGACAAAATGTGGGTTCTTTTAATTCTCAGATTAATTAGCTTATTCTTTTAACTCGCCAGCTTTTCTTTATTAGGCAAACTGAAGTGGTGTCAGGAGAAGCTTGGGGACCATCTTTTGCTATTAGTTTGGCAGTGTTCCTTGTAGCAGCATTGGCAATGTGTATAAAATTTTTATTTTGCCCACTTATTCACATAGAGAATTAATATGAATGAAATTTCAAGCACGACATTCCTGGAAATGAGGCCCTTGGACAATTTAGGAATACTAACTTAAGGAATAAACATTGATATGCACCATTAGGGAAGACGTGGGGTCACTGCCAGAGCCATCCAGGTAAAATTCTATCTCCAGATAAACTGGTTATACAATTTCCTAATTATTGGAATGTACCTCTTAAGTCCCAGTTTACAGAGCCCCCTAGCAATTAAAAAGATTCGGGACAGAGTAGTAAACATGCTGAATGTCTCACCTTGTGGGCAAAGAAGAGTCTTAGAATTAAGTTGGAACTTAGGAACATCAGTGGGAATTCAGAGCTGCCATTTTCTCCATATTTTTACACTAAAGTGCAGCCATTATAGAGACGTTTTGTAATCTCCACATAGCTCGGATTTAAAAAATTTTCCTACACTGGATCAAATTAATGTGCTTATAAGATGGCACATACTTCTTCCACATTCATTTTCAAGTCTGAAATCAGGTGTGAACTCGGCAGCACTGTATTTAGTTCGTAGGCGCATGTAAAAGCTTCTCAGAGGGCACATGACCTCATAGCTCTAGTGTTGAGGGAAATTCTTTTTCCTGACTAGTGTGGCCGGGTGACTGCGTGCGGGGGTTCCACACTGCAAGCATGTCTGCATCAGGGCAAGAGTGAGTCTCAGCCCCTGCTCTCTGTGGATCTGGGGCTGTGCAGTGGCAGGAACCCCTTTCTGGTAGGCAGTTTGTCCATACAGCCAGGGACCATCCAGAACCGCCTTTTCTGTAATCACTTGAGCTATTACATAGAATCCTAGAAAAAGAGATGGAAGCCCAAGCTGGCTCCAGCCCCAGCCCTGCCTGACCAAGGCTAGTCACCTAACCTCTCTCAGCCTCAAACCCTCATTTCTGAAAAGAAGCTTTTTGTTATTTGAAGGTCACGGGGTCACTGGGATGCTGCAGTGTTGTGTGTGAGCATGCCCTACAAAGCATGTGTGCTTTGTCCGTGCATGTGTTGCTCTGACATCATTTTTAATTTTTTGAGGTATTGCAGGATAGTGAAGTGAGCTGATCTTTGCAGTCAAACTGGGTTTAGATCTAAGTCCGACATTTATTAGCTATTTGACTGTGAACATTGATTTCTCCTCAGGAAAATGGGGATTAGAGGATCTGTCCCATGGGAAATGTGGATTAAGTGAGATACCACATGTAAAAATCTTTGTGTGTAGAAAATCGTAGATGTTTGGTGCATGGTGTTTTGATAATTTTAGTGCTAACACATTCTCTGTGCGCAATTCTGTGTACTAAGATTTCTCTCTGGCAGTTTTTCCTGCTTTGATTAATATAAGTAAGATGCATTTCAGAACATTTAAAATGTGCAATGCATGGATTTTATATCTTAAAATTTATACTACTGTGAAATGCCAGGAATTAAGCAACTGAGAACCAAAAGCCCATGAAAGTTGGATTATGCATCTTGATTCCTGGTTCTTGCAGAGGTGGTACTAAGCCAATAGATGGTGCCGTTATGTTAGGAAATGAGGAAATATTTACTTCTACAATTCATCATGTTGTTACAGGGAATGTAATAGAGCCAGCCCTTGCCGGTTCTTAATCTGTTTTAATTAGAGTGGACTTTGTTCTTGCTTGTGTGTGAAAAATATTAAATGTCTCTTGTAGGTAAAGTAGTGAGGTATTAAATTAATGTTAGGGTGCTCTTCCTCCTCTTTTTTCTGCTCTGACATTTTACCATGAAGTCTTTTCTGATTTGAGTCCAGTCCTTAGTCTGCAGCCAAGTAAAAGCCCTTGCCAGGAGTACATTTCAGAACAGTTAAATGCAGTGCTTACAGTTTTAACTCCTTTGCTTTAAACCCCACTTTAGAGAGAGTAAGGTTAACTAGTTCATCTTTACCTGCTTTTGTTTCAGAATTGGCCCTACTACAGAAAATTTTGCCTGTTTGGTCTTGTAATGTAGTGCTTGAAGGTTTTTTTACTTTCTTATTGGACAGACCAAATGGAAGGTCATTTTTGTGCATCAGAAGACTTTTCACTGTGGAGGTCATAGAACGAGGGTCTTGCTGGCAACCAGTTCTGCCATTACTAGCTGTGTGGTTTTGGTTAGGTTCCCTTACTTCACTGATTTTAGTTTTTTTTTTTTTAATCTATAAAATGGAGATTATACCACCTAGTTCACAGATGAATTAAGTGAAAAAATACATGTAACAGTACTTTGCACACTTTCTTCAGTAAATAGGATTTATTATTGTTTGCACACAGGGTCTGTGGGCAAAGTAAACCTTTACTTACAATTAAGACAGTGTGTATTTTTATGAATTATTAAACACTGTGATCCGTTGTCCTTGAGGGTTCTGAGGGATAGGAAAACTGGGAAGAAATCTGCAAAGTGGAGTAATTTATAATTTGGGAAGTTATTTTGAAATATGGACCAGAGTAAAGGATGTCTTTGATAGACCTGTCAGCTTGGACTGCCGTGAGTTTCTGCTGCAGGAGGGAGAGCAGAGTGCTGGGTGAGAGCTTCTGTTTCCCGGTCGGGCCAGATCATGGTGGGAGACTGATTAAGAGAGGCATCTTTTAAGGTAATTTTCATCCTCCATCTTACCCTTTAAACGTGAGGTTAGGTGACTCCTCTGTTTGAAGGAGAACAGTTTTCTGTTCTCACACCTTGTGGCATTTCATTAAAATGCACTAATAAAACGCAGCCTTTCACTTTTTAGTCCTGGATGCCTCAAATGTTAGTCTTTTCTTAAGAATAAGTGTTTTATAACCTGTCAGGTCAATGAGACGTTGCAGTTGCAATTATAAGAAAAATCCTTGTTCCCTTCATTCAAGTGGTGTTTTAAATTATTTATTTAGAATAAAATTTAAGTCCTTTTTGACATTACATTTAGAAAAGGAACTGCATCTTTTGAGAAATTAGTTTCTGAGTGAAAATGTTGGATTCTTTAAAAATCTATTTCTAAGCATATTAAATGAAATAATTTTTTATTCATTGGGAATAAAAGATAGACTGACATTGAGGTACATTTGCTGATGAAAAGGAAGCATTCTTCCCCCTCACGAGGGGTTTAAATGTAATACTCAGTGCTTACTCAGGAGTGAAAACATCAAATTAAACTGTTTATGCTGACAAAGGACAAATCTGGATTTCAGCAACCCATGCAAGATTGTCTGATTGCTTGGCCTGCTTCGCCTGGAAGCTTTTGGCCAAGACTTATAATGAAATGCATGCATACAATTAAACCACTTCAAGTGAGTGTCTGAGTTTTCCTGAGCGCTGAGAGGAGTTCCACTGCTCTCTAGTGGCTGAAGGTGGTCCCCTGGCACCAACGTGGTTTTATTTTCATAAATCAGCTCTTCACACATTGGCTGCGTTGGCCTCCGGAGCAGGCACCAACACCAGGAGACTAGGCCTCATAGACAGCAACAGAGTGAAAAATGACCCCAGTCTGTGGTCTGTGGAAAGCACCACATTTTGTCCAGGATGAGTGGCCAGTTGACTAACAATGAGCAGGTGTGAGGAAGTACGCTGTCGGGGGGGGGGGGGAGCTGACGCTGATGGATGAGAGCTCTCGATGTTACTCCTGTACTGCAGCTTACGTCTTGCACCGTGGCAGGCCCCGGTGGCAAACGGGTCCTTGGGTGCTTAAAATGGACCACTCCTCAGCAGAAGGAGCAGTTCTTTTCCTGGAAAGATCTGGTTAAACTGATTTCGGGGAGAAGTAGTAGAAATCTTATTTCCTCCTGCCTCTCGGAACTTCATGACTTTGATAGAAGAGATTTTAAGAACTCTGTTTCTGTTAAAGCTGCCAACTCTGAGACTTGTTGAGAATGATTGTATAAAAGAGCCCCTGAAGGACGGGACCTTGTCTTAGAGAATTTGTAATAGCTAGCTTTTATTGAGCTTTTACTGTGTGCCAGGCACTCTGCTTTACATGCGTCATGTCATTCAGGTCTCAGCCGTCCTGTGAGGAAGACAGATTCTGTCGTCCTCCCCTTCAGGTGGGGAGGAGGCCAGGGCTGCAGGGCTGGGGTATGTGCTGCAGTTTCTGGGGCATCGTCCATCTTGTGCTTGTTGTGGTGGCGCCTCCTGGAGCAGCTTGGCAGCCTTGCAGGCTCAGAGGGCCTCCATGGTGTGCTGGGGGAAGTGGGAGGAAACGTAGAGCTCTGCAATGGCCTGTGCACCTGCTGCCGAGTAGGCACCTGGGATGGCTTGTTTTAAGGAATGAGTGGAAAGTTGCCCTTCTGAAAGGTGCACGGGCTAAAGATCCTCAAGTCCTGGGTTTGAATCGTGACTCCCCTATTGCCCTTAAACTAGGCGAGCCTCAGTTTCCTTGTCTGTAAAATGGGGAAGTAACTGCACCACTTGAATTTAGGGTCTAGGGCCCTCAATAAATGTTTTCCCTTCCCCAGCCTGAGAATTTGTGAGCCTAGACTTTATTAGAAAAAGCAAATTTCTACCTGCTGGCTTTCAGATCCTTCCTAGAGTTTGAGAGGAGCAGGTTTTAGAAAGTTACTTGTCTTTTATAGCTTCTTCAACATGTCTGATAACATAAATTCTAGAATTGCTAGGTTTGATTTGGTACTTTAGTGAACTCGGACATAAAAGTGACAGGTTTCATGTTTTAAAAAATCCCACTATCCTTAAGCCATATTAATGCAAGTGGTTTTTAAATATATAGAGCAAGTAAAAACAGTATCTTAAATAGTAACATTTTCTTGATACATTTTCAATTTTGTCCTGAGTTGGATTGTTCTCTCAGAAAAAATTAGGTTCAAATTGAACTACTAATATTAATGCTGGTAAACTAAGATCAGAAACACCCTCAGAGGGTTTAGAGAATGAAGACTAATTCATTGTTTAATTTTTTTTGACTGGGGCTATTTTAAAATAAATACTTAGATACTTGAGTGGCATTACTAAATAGTGAATGGCATCTGTTTAATCATTTAAAACATTTAACTAAAATCCCAGTCTACTTTGAATTTCCAAGCAAAACAACACAAATTAACTGTATCCAGATGTGTGGAAATAGTTCTGCTGAAATCTGAACGAAAAGTAAGTTAGAAAGCATGCTTTTTGGGGGTGGGAAATTAAGGAAATATAGCTTCTTCCATGTTTACTTGCTAATCTTGATTTCAAGCATTTAGCTTTGCAATTCAAGAGGCAGCACATGGCACAGAAGCAGTGTTGGCCACTTTAAATTTATGATGATCGGGGCTCACATTCCTAGATTTGGTAAGCACTGGCTGTGTGATCTGGACAAGTTTGTTATCTCCAAGAATCAGTCTTCCCTTCTGTGAAATGGGACCACACCTACCTGCCATGTCTGAAGAGCAGACAAAACCCATATGACTGTGCTTTGAAATGTCATGAACACCATGTGGACTATGTCTGTTGTGGTCTGTTCAGTAATTTGTTTGCCACAGTGTCGATTACTGGATAAGTGAATTCTGGCTTGGTGCTAATGTACATCATTGTTAAGATGATTTTATCTCTCTCTCTCTTTTTTTTTTTGGTACCTACCCCAAGGAAGTCTTCCTGAGGACCATGGTAGAGAGACTTTGTGTATTTATTTATTTGTGATGATTGATTGCTGTTGTGCCTTGGGACTGTTGACTCATGCGTGGATTGACCTTCAGGCCCCTGGATACAGATTTCAGGAATAAGCTGCACGCTGCTGCTGTTAATACAGCAAGACTGTGACAGCTGGCAGGGTCTTGGTCTTTTGGGGTTTAATGTTGAATTCTTATTTTCTTCAAGTGTGTATCTTAAAAAACTGTATGTACTGCATGGTCTTTGAAGAAAAATAAGAAAACACAGGTAAACAAAAAGAATATACCAAAACCCAGAATTAAGCACAATATTTTTATTGTCTTCCATATTTGTTTAATATGTAGTGTATAAGCATATCTATTAATTTTGCTTTGGAGAAAATATTTTATCGTGGATATCTTTCCAGTGCCAAAAAAGTATTGTCATATTTAATGACCATGCATAGAGTATTTGTTTATTTTCCTTGTCTCCTGATTGTTGCTGTTGGACCTTTACATTTACTTCCAATTGTTGTTGTTGTTGTTGTTGTTGTTATTTTTGTTTTTTCCTAATCTAAACAGTGATCATAATGTAATTTGGGTACTTACCCATTTACTTCCTTAGAATATCTCTAGCAGTAGAATTGCTGGTTTGGTGGCTGTATGTAGCTTTATGCTTTCTGACGGATGTTTCTGAATCGCCCATTAGAAAAGTTCTATCCATTTGTGCTTTTGCAAGACTGTTAGATTGTGCTTTTCACTATGTCTTTGTCAGTACTGGGTATTATTTTTAATCTTTGCTAATCTAAAAGCCAGAAACAGGCTATTTAGTTTCAATTAATATTTCTTTGATTGCTAGTGAACTTGGACAGTGTTTCTAAATGTGTATGGGTCTCTGCCTTTTTTCTTGTTTTGTAAGTTGCTGTGTCCTTTTCTCTGTTGGTGCACTGATGTTATTTATGTGTGAGTCTTTTTAGTTATTAATGCCCTGCATGTTGCACATATTTTTTCTGCGTTTCAGGGCTTGTATTTTACATTGTTTACAGGTGTTAGTCCTTTTTTTATTTTTTAAGCCAGTGGCCTGTCAATTAATAAGACAGATATTTCATTTTAAAAGAGTGGCCTTTGAGCTTGGGCCTCCTTCTTCTGGAGGTCCACAGTGTGGGCACCCCATGGAGTCGTCTTGAAAGTCTGTGGGTGAGTCAGCCCTGGCAAGTCAGAGATGGGGAGCAGACCGTGCTTTCTGGGGCTCACAGGGGCATCTGTTGAATTCTTTTAATGAGCACCAAACCCGGACAGCCGGGGTGAGGTGGTGCCAACCCGGGTGGCTGCAGTGGATCTGGGAGTGCAGAGCAGTTCTGGCCCCCGTGGATGAAGAGGGCTGAGTTCCCCCATCCCTGACTCACCACAGCCTGACTGCTGGGTGGTTTGGGAGTTGGGAGTGGCTGAGCAAGTGGGTGTGCGTGGATGGCGTGGGCGAGCTGCAGGGAGGATGGTGGATGATGCAGAGGTAAGTCAGTGGGGAACTAGGCAGCTGTCACAGCATCTTGCACAGTTATCTCTAAATGCTGGTCACTGAGTTGTACCTCATTTTTCTGTTTTAAAGAGCTTTGTTCTGGAAGCAACACTGGCTACTCAGTAACTGTGGGTGGGCTGAAAAAGGCAGACTTGGTGGAGGTTGCTAAGGAGCAGCTACCTGGAAACTACTGATGAGACAGAGCTTTGGTAGAAAATGCAGAAATCCAAGGAAGGCATTTCACTCTATGATATCGTAGAGTTCAGATCAGACTAGGCTGTATAATAGGATGTGGTTTTGTGGGTTTAAAACCTTTTTTTCTTTTTGAAAATTGAACTTGCTTTACATTTGAGTTGGTCTTACATTCATCCTGGTAAGGTAAATTAGGTAATAAATGTTCTCTTACACTTTATCAAGGCATTTACTGCTGTCGTCACTCCTTCAGGGCCAGCTCAGTTTCCCCAGCTTCTCCATTTGAACAGTTGTGCTCAGATCAGCCTAATTTTAATTTTAACAGCAAATTCTGTTGAGTGCTCGCTGTGTACCAGAGGCTGCTAGGTATGGGGGATGCAGATATGAAGGGATGGACAAGTTGTCAGAGATGAGAGTGAGAAGCTCTCATGAGGATGTGGTGATCAAGGAAGGCTTCCGGGAAGAAGTCATCTCTCAGCTGGGGTTTGGCAGGTGCCTCAGCGTTCTGTGGGCTGTCAGGTGGGCAGAGGGAATACCACGTGCCAAGGTGAGATAGGCTGGAAATAGTCTGGGCATTCGGACACTGTTGTCAGTTTAGTGTTGGCAGAGTGTCAAGTGTATGTGTATACTGGGGAAGAGGAGGGGCCGAGGGAGCCGGAGACCTGGTCGTGGAAGGTCATACGTGTCTGCTCTGAAGTGCATTGTGGCCTGTAGAACTTTCTGTTAGAGTGCTATAGGGTCACACCTGAGACAGGAATCCTGCCCTGTGCTTGTTAATCCTGTAATCCTAGACAAGAAGCTTTATCACTTCACAGGGTGGTTGTGAGGATGACTAAATGACATAACATGTGATGTGTGGCCCATGGTGGGTCCTCAAAGAGACTGCTCTTGTTCCTCCCCCTTGGCTGCCCGCTCTCTGCTCTAAGAGAAATTCTTTGAGGGCAGGCCTCATACCCCTTGCTCCTAGAGCTCATCCTGCGCTTGTGGAAAGCATATTTCCTCTGACATCCATTTCCTTCACCTGACACGCCTGCTGTCTAAAGCAGTAGCCCTTATACCCGGAACGCTGTCTCCTGTTTTTCTGTTTATTCCTTAATAGGAAACCAGACCGTTCTGACTAATTGTCTGAGGTGACCTTGTCTTTAGAATAAAAAATCAGGGTAAATGTTCCTTCAGAGGATTTTTGCCTTGGTCTTGGGTGTGTGAATGCCAGGTTAGTACTTTGATGCTGAAATAATGGAATGTCTTAGGGCATTATTCTGCTTTATGGGGAGAATGGGATATAATATTTAAATGTTTTGTGAGTCAAATGGCTGCTGTACTAGGATGGAATTTGTCTGATGGCCAAGTGTGTATAGTTTTAAGTGACATTGAAATGAAATCTGGGGAACTTGAATGAAATTATTAAAAAAAAATAGTTCTCATTGGGTTTACCATTTTCTTTCTTTTTAATGCTCAGCACCTTGTTCTGTCCCCTAGTTGCATTGCCTTGAAATTACGGGAGGGTTTGTACCTTGCTCTCTTGCCTCTGTGCACAATTGCAGTCATATTTGAAATTCTTTTTTTTTCTTTTAAAGGTCTCATACATTTATTACTGAGCCAAAGCATTAGTGCAGAAATTCTGACACAAAGAGGAAAATCATCTTCCCAATTAAACACATCCAGCCGTTTGGAGAGTAGTGATGTTTTCAGTGATGTGCTAAGATGCAAGTGACCTTGACGCAGCATAGACACACATGCCACCTCCTGTGCGGCTCCTTATAGACCCAGCGTGGTTCTTCTGCCTGGCTTCTCTTGGAGTGTTACCTGGTTTTATTACCAGTTTGCATTCGAGTCCATTGGAGAATGGGACTGTTCTGCTTTTGTTTCTTGGCCAAGAATCGCTTGATCCTGAAAGTCTTGTGAGAAGACATGGCGAGGAGCAGATTCAACCGCATATAGGACGTGGCGAGGAGGGGAGAAGGGAGGAGGAAGCAGGGGGGAAGGATGTGTTTAGAAGGCTCATGTTTGAAATTCTGACTTCACTTTCTAGATGGCAGACACACGTTCGGAGTTTCCTAGAAACCTGTTGACAAAGTCAGTGTGCTCTACTGCCTGGCACTTCTGTGTATTTCTGAAAAGGGGGCGCCAGAGTCCTCCTTTCTTAAAAAGCTAGGAGCAGGAGCTAATTTGCAGGTGATTTAGAAATTGTTTTTAATGTGAAATTCCCCTTTCTTTTCAAATTTATTTGGAGTCCGCTTATCTTTGGTCTCAGGGGACACAGAATCAGGCAGTTTAGCAAGCTTCTGCTTTCCAGAAAACTTCTCAACTCTGTGCATGTGCGTGTGTGTTGGGGGCATGATGTAAAAGGGGAAGCAGAAATACAACAATACAGCGTAATAAGGACCCCTGTGTCCTTTGTGTGTTTATCTCCCCTACACCTTCTAGCTCTTTAAGAAAAAAGTCACTCTCTCTGATATATGAGAAGCATCACTACATTAGATAGACACTTCTTGTTCTGACAGTTTAGATATAGTATATGTTTCCACTTACGGAAATTTTGTCTGCAGTTTTTCTGAGGAAAAAAAGCTTTGATAAAGGAAGAATTATTATATTGGGAGGGAAATAGTTTTCATTTCCTAAAATATTAGATGAAGCTGAGCAGAAGGAAATGTGTGTGCCCAGGAAAAATAAGAGTAAAATTAATTTGTTAAACAGCCAAAGAAAGGATGGCCCAGGAGAATATACAGGACAAGTAATTTTTAGGGAAAAATGCCTTTAAGGTAAGTTGGATTTTCCCTTTTACAGGAATTGATTACAGTTTTCCACAGGGTTGTTAGCACTTGGGTAAAATAGCCCCCCTTCGCCTGTCCTTTTTTTGGTGAGGTGTATTTCAGGCCTCTGGTGTGTTTATTACTCTTGGGCTCTTTGCAGAGATATTTTCGGTCTAGGTTGGAAAAGGCGAGCCTACTGTTGGGCACTCTGCAGAGCATTTTGGATCTAGCAGTAATTTTTTCCTGAGATTTCCTTATTTGCAATTTTCTTGTTTCTTCATGACAGCTGTCCTTTGTTTTCCACATAAAACCAGCTCGTTCTTCACTGCTAAGCCCAAGACTGGTTCTCACCCGTGCCTGAGAGCAGAAACTTGGGTTACTTTCCCCCTTGATCTCTGAAACTCAGAGTAAACGTGTGACTCACAAACCATTAGTAGCCTTTGACTCTAATTCCAGATTGTCCGCGACATGTGTGCTATGAAATTCTGAGGTTTGTTTTTGGTGAATTTGTGTGTGTGTGTGTGTGTGTGTGTGTGTGTATGTGTGTAGTTTTATTTGGGTGTACAAGTTTTATATCTCTGTAATTTCTGTCTCCTTTCCAAAGGGCCTTGAATATCTCTTTCGGTTCCCCCCACTTTTTTTTTTAAGAAGAAAAAATTGTGAGAGGGGAAAATGGGGTTGCCTTTTGCTCCCAAAGCCTAAATGAATAGTCATTGCCTGTAATGCCGTCTGCACTCGTCGCTTCCCACTGCTTTAGATGTGATGTATCCAGTGCTGTGAAGGTAATGATCCTCAACCGCAGCAATATTCCCTAACAGGAGTATCCGTCATATTCATCGGGATTACCATGTTCATTGATTTGTGTCTGTAAATCTGCTGTTTCTACCCTTTAAATTTGATCTATAATTGGACCTCCTTAAATGGTTCAGATAAGGTAGTCTGTATTTTCTCAATGCAGCGATGCTGTCAGCTTCTCCTTTTTCATTATACATTCAGCAGACTTGATAAAATCAGCAGGACACCTCATTTGAAACTGTTTAATCGCTGCCTTTTTCCTTTGCTAAACCATTGAGGTGGTCAAGCGATGTACACAAATCATTTTAAATAGAAAATATGGTTTTCTCTATGACCCAGCTAAATAGATAGTGTTATGCAAAACAAGTTAAAAAGTAATAAATGCCAAAAAAATCTTCTAATTGGAGTAAAAAATTGTGGGCAACTCTATCCTCTCTCCAAAAGTAGAGTATCCTGAAATATTGCCAGGGCCCTGTAAAGACAAGATGATGGTTTTCTGAGGATTCTCTGGTTTCCTAACAAAGCAAGTTTAAATTTCCAAGTAGTGCTGAGCTGCCTTTTACATCCATTCAAAGGGAGCCCATACTTATTTGTAATGCCTTTACATCCTACTTTTGTAGGGAGAAATTTGCTCTCTGTTAATATCTATGCAGCATAACCTTTCAGCCATTTGCTATTGTGGTAATAAATTTTTGTTTCTTTGTCTGTCATTTTGTCTACTCAGCTGTTACTCTTCAAAGTACAAACTAAAAATAATAGCTCCAAATAAATGCCACATAATAAAGTGTTTTACAGTTGTAGCTGGAATAACCTGGTGGCTGCAGCTTGCAGGCCTATTACCATTGCTGGTGCTGTAGTTTCTTCCCCGTGTGTCAAGGTGACTCTACCAGGGCCAGCTCATTAAAGCAATCTCTTCTTTCTAACTGGCTTGGTATTTAGCACCATACCCAGCAGCCTGCCAAGGCCCGGTTGTGGAGCACAAGGCTCACTACATAGGATATATGAAATTACGTGGCATTCGCTTTTTGAACACATACGAATTATCCATAACCTCATTTTCATGCTTCAGCATTTTATTATGAATAATTTACAGTTATTCCTGTCAATAGTAGAAGTAGGACCAGTTGCAGGTTTACCCGAGATGGTGGTAAGTGTGACTCCAGGCTTTTGAAGAGCAGTGTTTATCTGTTTTTTTTTGTGGCCCTATAGTATTAATATTTACACTGTATTTGAGTGTGACATTGGGTGTGTGTTGCCATTTTTGCTGCCCCGAGGTAAACTTGAGATGGAGAAGCTGGGAGTTGGTAAATATGCTAAAAATGCATCTTTTTCTTACAGGTTCTGGCTCCTTGGCAGCAATGGCCGTGTTTGAAGATAAATTTAGGCCAGATATGGAGGTACAGTTTTATTCTCTATCAGATATCTTTCCAGTTGTGTGTCGGACATTAACAAATTGCTGATTCCTCCAAAGCTTGTGTGGCACTGTTGTTAGTTGGAATGCTTTTTGGCACAGACACTGTTTGTTGAGAAGACTGGTTACTTGGGAAAGCTTCGTTTTGGAGCGGCCCTGCTGTGCCCTCCCTCAGGCTCTTCAGCTTTTCCTTCTGGCCTCTGGGCTGTCTGGGAATCTTCTTGGCTATAAATGCCGCTGTAGTGTAGAATGTTTTCTTATGTTCTAAACTTTGTGTGTCACGATAGCTTGAAATGACAGGTTTTTTGTTTTCTCACCAAGAATAGAGAAACTGTGTATGTCTTTGCATGTCACACAGACCTGGTCTGAAAATGAGGGCAATTTGAAAAATCCCTGTAGATTGTTGTGCATCTGGCAGGAGATAGGAATGATGTCATGTGTGTAGTGGGCTATTCCCTGTGTGATGGAACTAGTGTTTCATATATTTATAAGAGATTCTTCTGTGGTGGTAGGGAGGGTGGTATCTTCTGAATGACATGCCACCCGAGTCTGCTTTAATGATAGATGCCCCCCTTCCCCTATTAAGGAACCCCTGGCCCCCCAAATCTCCAAGAGCAAGCCCACAGGTCTTTCATTGTCATATTCAAAGGAGTGTTCAGTGTGCTCGGATACTTTATGGTACCACATTATTCCTCCACTGTGCTTTATTCTCGCTGCTAAACCAGCTTGTAGGCACAGTAAGTCCTGAAGGCAGTCATCATCATCTGCCCTGGGTTTTTGGATAGATGTTAATTTTTTGATGGGGAGTATCAACTTGTTTTCAACAATTATTAGTCTGTTTATGAGTGTTACCCTATTCCTTAATATGTGTGTTTCTGCTGTTCCTGCCTTTGCAGTTTTATTTGTTTACCAGAGGGTGTTTTGGGGAATTACTTTTTGACAATGCCTCATCATTGTTAGAAAAGACTGCATGTTTAAAAACTTCTATTCTTCTGTGGCTCATTGTCATTAGAACATAAAGAGTCATTGGAGCTCGGAAGCTCTCAAATCTTTAGGTTTGGGACAAGTGCCAGGAGAGCAGAGAAGGTAGGTTGTAGATGCTGCTCAGCTGCAACAGGGGTCTCCTGCCAGGAGTCACCACGCCCTTGGTACATGAGGAGAGCACACTTAAGTGACTTGGTCACTGATGGCTAGTTTTCTTCCCTTTCTTGAACACCTGCAGGAATTAAAACGTGACTAAAGATAGCTAGGTGTTTTGTACTAGAAACAATAGTGTCTTGCTCCAATTAAGACTAGTAAACAGGTCCAAGTATCAACTATAAATGAGATTAGAATTCTGTTCTCATTTCTCAATGTGAAAGTTTATTCCCATATCAGCATTATTTTCTGTTTGGACTTCTTAAGTACAAAGGAAAAATAAGATATACTAGGTCACTTAAAAAGGAAAAGAAAAAATGTTCTCCCAGTCTTCAGACTGAAGGAGAGGAATTCCTGAGGCTCCACAAATCTATTATAACTGACAAAGGTATGGGGAGAAGGACTCTGATGATTTCCGTTTAGAAAATCACCTCAGTAATGTCAAGCCCTCCTTTAAACCACATTAATCTTTTCAAATTTTCTTGAAAGCCTTGTCTATTTCCAATTGATTGGACTATCCATATCTTAAAGAAAAATGAGAATTGCAGAAACTTTTGAAAGCATGAGGTATATTAAGTGACTTAACACTACTAAAGTAATTTTACATTATTTATTTAGAGTTTGGGTTTGAAATGAGTCAAAGGCCATGGATTTAATATTGCTGTGACTTAGGGAAGTAAAAGGAAATGAGATCATCCCTTCAGTAAAACATCTGATACTATCAGTCTGAAGCGTGTGTTCCTTAGGTCAGTTTAATCTGAAACTCAGACCACTTAACATTGTGTTAGCTGTGAGACCTTAGAACAGGTTGACCAAATTTCCATTTCATATTGACTAATTAAATTTACAGTGTCACGTGGCTGGTTTTTATTCACTGAAGTTATGAAACTTCAGGCTGACAATCAAGAAAAATCACTTTCGGAGAAGGTACTTGCTTCTTTAGTGAAGTAAGTTTAAAAGTAAATAGAAGGCAAATAGTATAACCATTGTCAGTAGTTAATACTGTAAAAGTGTAAAGGGGTTTTAATAGATACTAAAATTATTGTGAAGTCCAGGCAACTAACTGCTGGCTATCTACCTTCTTTCGGTGAAGATTAAATGATGTGGTTTCAGTGGAAGGCTGAGGCTGCTTAGCAAAGTTGAGATGACACTGTTTTAGTGACTTTGATATGAAGGAGAAATCTGCCAAGGTATCATTTCTGGCTCTGTAATTACGTAGAACTCGTGGAAGTGTTTGGTTTCAAATTTACAAATTTTTTATTTTCTTTCTTTCCAAAAAGGCTTTCTGTCTTTCTGTGGCAAGAAGCCCTCCATGACTTTTCTTTCTTGCCTATTTTGAGACTGGAGGGTTGAATGACTGCTTATTTCCCTTCAGTAGGGGAAAGGATTCTGGATGTGTCTCAAACAGAGACCCAGGAGAGCATTTTTGCCTCTGAAATCTTGCGTGGATTGCCAGGGCGGTAACTGCTGCACATTTCACAGAGAGTTGCAGTGGGAGGGGGCAGTTTTAGGCTATCATAATTACAAATTGCTTGCCAAACAGTAATTTTTAGGCCAGACTCATGAAATAAACTCTTGGCTTTATTGCTAAAACAAACTAGAGAAAACCCATAGTCTTTTTTTTAAAATATAAACCGGTGCCTTGGACAGTGCTGGGCCTAGACTATAGTATTTCTGGAATGAAAATCTCCCTCCTTAAAAACCTGTAATGTTTTCTCATTGTCTTCAGCTGCACAGTCTGCACAGTGCGGTAGCCACCAACCACACGTGGCTGTTGCGCGCTTGAGTGTGGCTAGTCTGAACTGAGAGCTGCTGCAAGTAGAAGACACACCAGATTTCAGAGACTTGGTACAAAAAAATTTAAGAATATCTCAATAATATTTATATTGATTGTATGTTGATACAATACTATTTTAAGTATATGGGTTAAACAAAAATATTAAAATTGTTTTCACCTATTTTTACCTTTTGAAATGTAGCTACTAGAAAATTAAAAACTACATATGTGGTTCACATATTTCTGTTGGACAGGGCTGGTCTTGAACTCGTCATTTGCACACATACACCATTTAAGGATTCTGCCATATCTGGGTGCCACTTGTACTGTTATTTTTCTTGAAATTTTTCTTTTACATCAACTCACTGTTTTATAAATTGAGTTATCATTTACATATAATAAAATAGACACATCTGAAGTGTGTACAGTATGATAGATTTTGGCATTTGTGGTTACCCAAGTAACCATCAGTCAGATCAATACAGAACATTTCCTTCCCTGCAAAAGTGCTCTTTTCCAGTCAATTCCCTTTCCTCCCTTCCCTGAAACCACTCTAGTTCACCTTTTAATTTAAATTTATTTTTAAAATAGAGTTTATATCTATGAGATCCTGGATTTGATATGCTGGTTATTTTTTTCTCTAAGACACATGAAAATGAGTGCATACTATTAAGATAAATAAAGAATATATTCATGTATCACTGTCATGTGTAAGCCCAGGGGTATGAATATTAAACTTTAGGAAACACAGGTCTGCATTCCTGCTCCACTGCAGCCCTCCTCGCCTGCTTGCTGTTCTTTGAATACAGTATGTACTTGCTTGCCGTTGAATCCTTCTCGCTGCTGGTGTCTGCCAGCGGCGCCCTCAGTTGCTTCCTCATTTGTTTGTGTTCCTGTGCTCCATTGGACACCCCCGTCCCATTGTTTTATGGCTGTTTCCAGGGTCATCCTCCCCACGTGCTGAGAGAGGGAGACCCTTGAGGGCAGGGGTCATAAAATCATCTCTTCTCTTCAGCTCCTAATGTTCAATACACGTTTGTTGAGTTGAGACAGGATAACCCTGAGCTTAAAGCAAAATCTGAGTCATCAAAAACCACCTGGGAAATGGAGGGGACTTTCTCTTCTTCCCTTCTGGAAAGTGCTGATTTTTTTTTTCCTGCGGTAACAGAAGACGATAACTAGTACATTTCTCAAATAATTCGCAGTACTGGGGCAGAGTCAACAAAGCAAACACCTCCTCTTAGTAGACAGACAAAACAAAGATGGGGAAAGGGCAAATGCTCACTGGGAAATTACAGGCCGAAAAGCAGAACAGTGAAACCCAGCTCAGATTCATAAATGCTTAAGCCGGCCTCTGCTGTTTCAGGTAATCTGAACCGATGACTTGCCTCAGGTAAAAGCCCTGGCTCAAGGTTTCAGAGGAACTGCCGGCTAACCAAGTGACTTGAAGGCCCGTTAAAATTTTTTAAAAATTCTCATCCACTTGTGGCCCTAACACTGCCTTTCCTAGCCTTGTGATGCTCATTTTCCTGTTTGTCTCCTTGCTGTTAGCCTAGAAGTTCTCTGAGGCCAGGAACTGGGCCTGTTGTTTCTGTCCCCTCACCCCTAGCATGGTCACCGGTGCCCAGCAGGTATTCAGCCAAGGTTTGTTGAATGAGTGGATTAAAAAGGAGTCAGAAGCAGCTTTTCTTGGTTGTTCCCAGATTGAAGTTGTTCCTCTGAAACAGTTTAATAACTTTACCTTTAGTGTTTATAGTACTCAGCTTGAAAGACATGAGAGTATAAAAAAATTATATTACCTACTGGTGATAAATCTGATGCTGCGTTTTTATCAGCAGAGGTGCTTATTCAGACATTGTACCTGTGCATTAGCAGAACACATGTGTGGGCTGAAATGTGTGAGATGACCTAATGACAAAGGGCCAGTTGTATTAGAGGGCTTTTTGGTGATTATGAATTGCATGGAGCCATTCCCTTAGAATTTTTTTTCCTGTTGTTAAGGCTGGCATAAGAACTAAGCTCCTGATCCTGGTTATTACCCACAGGCTGGCTAGACAGGAAATTAGTGAATAACACACTGTGACCTTCTGAGTCCATTGTCCAGTTAAGTTAAGGAATTTGACCACAGTACCTGGAAATACGGTGTTAGCTTCGTGTGAGTATGTATCTTGAAAATTGTTAAAATTTCCGAAATGAAAATTTTTATTTAAGGGTTGGGGGAGAATGAAGGAAATGAATCTGATGACTTAGGTTAGTTTCCCTTCCATCCCGTTTCTTTGTAAGAAGGAATGTTTTCATTTGGCCCAGTGAGAAATTTAAACTCTTGAAGATTATAATTCATTAAAATGGGTAGAAGATTAATATTTAGTCTGTCAAGATCAATACTGTCCCCTCTTCGCACTAATTGTCAGAAAGCGTGCGAGGGCTGCTGAAGGGTAGTGGTGTGCGGCAGGACCCTCACATCACAGGGAGATGATTCAAAGGCAAACTGTCCTGCACCCTCTGGTATCGACTTGCAAATTAGCATCTGGAATCTAATTAAACAAGCTTAATGAAAGTAGCAGCTGAATGCTGCTGGAAAAGACAATCAGCTTTTTTCCCCCTCTCTGATACATAGTCTGTACTATTGAAGTTGGTCACCAAACACATCGTGTGAGCACAGTTAAAAAAATTAGCATTTATTTGAAGAATAGGAACTGTTTTTCATTCTGTTATGCATTTGGCATGCTCTGGTGTCCCATGAGAGCCATGCCACAGCAGATAGTGCACAATATTTATAAATCCATGACAGGCAATAATAGCAACTTGAAAAATTCTTTTGCTAGAATCTCAAGTTGAGAGCTGCCAAAAGCTGAGAGGATCAGATCTGCAGTGGCAGCTGCTGTGCCCTACAGTTAGAATTCTAGACTTTGAAGATGCTCAACTTAAAGAAATGAAGACTGCAGGCTTAGCCAATTTTTGCAGGTTTCTGGAGCTCTGGCTCTCTGCCTTTTGAAGATGAGTTGCTGAAGCTTCTACCACTGCCAGAGGCGTGCTAACACCAGCAGGATCTTTTCTTCCCCTCCTAGTCTTAGTGTGTCTTCAGTTTTAAGTAGCACATGCTTAGTGCCAACTGTGATGGTCCTTTCTCTGGTTGCAGTACCGAGGGATGAGCTCTTACCCTGTACCCTTCAGAGAGAAGCTGCGGAGATAGATGGTGACGTATACGAGTGCCACTTCAGCCGTCTGATTTATGGAGTCATATTTCATCACTCGGCAAGTGCTGGCCTCTAGAGAAGCCCTTATAGATTGCTAGAGATGTGAGCAGCTATCGCCCTAAAGGCTTGTGGTTACCTCACAAACGTGATGCCAAACACCTAGCTACCAAGGAAACAGAATTAATCTGTCATTGCAGGCAGCTATAGATCCACTTTAAATAATGAAAGAATTGATACCAGTATGATGTTCTGACGGCAGATCTTAGAGGCAACTGCAGTTTTTTTGTTTGCTTGTTTAAGTCTAGTAGTAGAAAGACACTGAAGTTTCAGATTTATTTGTGCCTTGCAGGTGGACAGTAGTGTAAGAGAGCTGCATTATTTTGATTAAAAAAAAGAAGAATCTGTTCAGTTTCGCACATAGACTGGTTCCAAAAGGAAACATAGAGCGTGAGCTCAGTGTGGTCAGATGGAATCGGGCACGGGGGCATAGGAGCTAGAGGACTGGGCTGAGTCTGTTTCCGCTGTACTTACGGCATGACTCTGGGCAAGCCACAGCCCAAGACTGTTCATCCGGAAGATAGGGATCCAGAGACCTGCCTGCAGGTTGCTGTCAGGATTAGATGTGGCCTGTAAAACACTTCATATGGTGGCTCACACAGAATTGGCTGTAAACTATGGCAGCTGCTTCTGCATTTTGGTAATTCAGTGGTAGGATACAAACATCACATAGCAATGACTAACATGATTATTTGTACTTGCATCATGATTTATAGCATGATATAGATAGATATGATCCTTCTTTCCCATCTGAAAGCTTAAACTTGGAGACAGACCTAGCTAGTGGACATGATAGTAGAAGAAAAGCCTGTTTAACACAAAATACAGGCTGTGGAAGTATTTGCCTTTTTGCTGTGGGGAGAAGGTATTGAAAACACAGTAGTCATAATAGCTGATACTTTTTTGAGTTCTTACCCTGTGCCAGGTTCTGTTCTAACAGCTTTCTCTGCATTATCTAATTTACTCTTCAACAATCGTGTGGGGTCTGTACTTTGTTACCCACATTTTGTAGAGAAGAAAAATAGGGTGTAGGGAGGTCAGATCTTGCCTGAGGTCACACATCCCGGGCGGTGATGGAATCATGGTTTGAACCCTTGTCAGTCTGGCCCTCCGATGTGATCGATTACCATGCTGTTCTGCCTCTTTGCTAGGCCTGTAACTCTTTTTGACAATGGAGTGGGGAAGACATCTTATTCCAGGGGAGCAGAGGTGTGGGCTGCTTGGGCTATTCCTTTTCTCTGATGAGGTCTGTGAAGATGGCAGGAAGCCAGTGTCAGGGAGGTGTGTGAACCTCTTTGGTGAGCTCAGTGATTGGAAGGAACCCAGGAACCCAGAGAAAGATGCAAGGAAGTTAGAAATACAGATTTTTTTGGGAAATATAAGTAAGTCATTTGGCTTTGGAGGACTTTTTTTCTTCTCTTTGAATTCATCAGAATTTATTTTCATCTTCTAATTGTCCTCCACCCCAGATATCCTGTGATTGTTTTTTTCCTCAAAGTTTTCAAATATTTACGAGAGCTGTTTTCCTCTCTGTAGATAATGTTCAGATGCCCTAGCCTTCTTCAGATTTAGTAATGAGACCAAGAAGTATTTAAATATTGGTGAATGGCATTTGTCCATTTGAGGCAAATCATGAATACTCTGAATAAAAAATAAAAAAAATAAGCAAGACTATCATATTTGAATAATGAGGTGTTCTTTTTTCCCCAACTGCCAAAACTTTTTAATCTTCGTCAACAATTGTTCTGTCCTCCGTCTTATTTAGGTTGCATCTGTGCGATTCTGAGCTCAGGAGCCCTGACAAGCGGCATATGAATTCTGTATTCATTAGTGATCCTGATCCAAATGCCTCTGTCCCTGCCACGGGGGCTCAGGTGTGGAAGCTGCTGGCTAATCCCACCAGCTGACATTCAGAGGTTTAATGACTCCATAGGAAGGTGACCACTCGCTGGGAGGTTTGCTGGCGGAACCCACACAGCAGACAATGGAGATCAAGGAAGACTATCAGTGTTTAGCCGAAGCACCTTCCTGTGTGACTTGAACCCTGTTGGTATCAAACAGAGTTTTAAGTAAATGCAAAATTAAAAAAAAAAAGAAAAACCCCAAACCTGACCCTCGATAGCTATCATAAACAATGATTTTTCCTGTCTGTATTAATATTGATGGTGTTTGACTGCTTTTCTTGTAGTGCTTTAATAGGTGTCAGCTTAATAAGCTGAACTTGACTCCCTTTTCCAGATTTTTAGGTTTTAAGGTTATGTTTGTCTGGGTGCTACATCTGTTTAGGTATCTTGTATGTCTGGGAAAAAATAGAAACTTAAAGCCAAAATTCTTTCTTATGAAATGCTCCTAAGAATCCATGCTGACGTTTTTGTTTCTTGTGTGCTCTAGCTTTTAAAAAATTACTGTTGGAATGTAAATTCTTTGATTGGTGACATGTCACTAGATGTTTTGACTTTTTCAGGTCCTCTAGGCTAAAAATGTCAGATGCCTTATTTTAATTACAGCTTCATTGAGATACAGTCTACATGCGTACAGCTCACCTACAAGTGTACAATTCAGTGGTTTTTAATGTATTCACAGAGGTGTACCACCATCACCACGATCAATTTTAGATCATTTTCAGAACCCTCAAAAGAATCCCTTAGCAGTCACTCCCCACTTACCTTCAGCCCTCCCAGCCCTGGGTGGCGACTGATTTGCTTTCTGTCTCTGGAGACGTGCACATTCTGGACATTTCTTATATAGGAATCACACAATATATCTTTTGTGACTGACTTCTTTAACTTTTCATAGTGTTGTCATAGTATTTCATCCTCGCAGCATCTATCGGGACTGCATTTCTTTTTAATGGTTGAATAATACTCCATTGTACGGATTCTTTACATTTTACTTACCCGTTCATTAGTTAATGGGCATTTGGATTGTTTTCACCTTCTGGCTATTATGAATAGTGCTGCTCTGAACATTTGGTTACAGGTTTTTTTGTGGACCTACGTTTCTTTTCTCTTGGGAATATAGGTAGGAGTAGAATGGCTGAGTTAGGTGCTGACTGTATATTTAACCTTTTGAGGAACTGCCAGACAGGTTTACAAAGTGGCTGGGTCACTAGCAGTGCCCATTATATTTTAGTTTCTGCACATCCTTGCCAACATTTATTATTTGGCTTTTTCATTATAGCCATCCTGGTGGGTGTGAGATGGTATCTCATTGGGGTCTTGATTGACTCCTTATTGGTTAAGAACTAATGCAACAATGGAAATGTTTAGATGTAACTGATGAAACACAGGACACTTCTTTTTGCATTGAATTTGGGCAGTAATTGGGATGGCTGTGTATTTGTTTAACTATTGAAAGGGCCCTTTTTGGGGGTCTCTTTGAGGCTTTCCTGTCATTAGCTTTTGGCCATAATTCCTGTTTATTGGTTTTCCTTAAGACCTGAAGTACTAGACATTGTAATTGTGTCTTTATTGTTGGATCAAAAAATGTGTCAATTTTCCCCATCAATTTCCTTTCGTATTTAAAGTAAAAACAATAGTTTTTAGAGATGTTGGTACCGATATCCCTGAGCCCCTATATAGAATTATTCCTAGTAGTGATTTTCGGTGGAGTTAAAGACTTAATTTTAGAAATGGAACAGATATTGAAGTTGGCTTTATGGTTCAGTGAGTGATATGGAGAATTACCATTCAACCTTTAGATGATGAAAAGACACTGTTGATGGTTTAAAACTTCTCACCAGTATCAGATATTTTGTTGTCCCCTTTTTAAAAAGTGATTTTGTTTTCTTGAATTTGAACCCACTGATGGGCCAACTTTGGAGAGGCAGAGGAGAACTTCTTGAGTTAAGATTACTCCCTTGGGTCTTCTTCTTCCCATTTTCATTTTGTGGTGTTTTGTAAGGCAGAAGGATGTTTTCTTTGGTCTTTCACCTGATGATTCAAGAGCAGGACCTCGCTCCATACCATACAGAATTTGGAATTTCCCAGGTCCGTAAATTGCTTCTCTCCCTTTGACTCTCTGAAATTTTTTAGTCTTCCTTGACTTAGAAATTGGCCGCTTGGCGTCAGGCCTATGGAATTCACGAATCAGCAAATCTTAGGAAAGTGACCCTGTGTAAAATTTGAAGGTCTCTATTTACAATTTTTTGAGGAGTAATGGAAGCCCTGCAAATGGTGTACTGCCATAGTTATTGACTTAGAGAATTCTTTGTTGATTTTTCCACGAAAAATATTTCTGTGCAAAAATTTTTCTGTCTTCTACCCAGCTTTGTATATACTGAATTTTATTTTCTTATATAATCAATATGTAATCAATCAGTAGGTGCTAACTGGGTACCTAATTGTATACATTACACTTGGTGCTGTAATCCAGAAATAGTATTGGAATAGGCCATTCTGTGTGATGGTGGAAATTCCTTTTATAGCTATGGGCAAAGTAGATTGAAAACAAGGGATTATTTTACTCTGTAGTAGATAGGTGATTATTTATGATGCATTTCTTTGGAGCAGGTGTTCCATTTTTAACGGTTTCACTGTACATATTTCCTGTAACTGTGAAAGGGTAGGGGAAAATATACTATATGGTAGAAATATTTCAGAAAGTATGTTGCTTGTTGCACCTGTGGCAGAGATTCAGCAAACAGAATGTAACTTCTTTGTGACCAGAGACTCTTTAATCAGAGAGTGGCAAGAGCTAGAAATAATGTTGAATAGAAATAAATGTTTGGTGACTTTCTGTATTGTTGGACTTTAAAGGAAGATATTATTGCTAGTATATTCTGCATCATGATATCAAAAGAGAAAATGGACTTCTTTATCCATCTCTTATCAAATTGAATTGCCTTTGCTAACATGGGTCCGGGGACATAATTTAAGGCACTAAAAATGCTCCTTTTATCTAAATTGTCTTTTTCTGTTAATCAAGCCAAGCCAAGATTTGAAATGTTATAGCTCCTTGAGAAAAGAAATAAAAGAAGCTCTTTTATTATTTACTGATTTCACTCTCTTTCAGAAATCTTACTTTGTTAAAATTTTGAATCATTAAAAACTTATTGAACAATGGCTTTCAGGAGGAGATGGGAACTGCTCCCCACTCCTTGAATTTCACTGTCAAAAGTGAGACTCTGTGTCACAAATCCAAGAGCTCATCTGTGGATAGAGGCTTATAAGCTCTTAAACAATGGATTTCTACTTTTCTTGTATATAGGTTAGAGAAATATAAGAAATGAAATATAGTACTGAGTGTTACTGTATGGTAGCTTAGAATCTTATAAGTTTTGCCTTGGCAGGTAATTTGGCATAAATTGTTAATGTAAATCTGGGTTAGTGGTGAAGACATTATTTTAGTAAAAAAGATAAACTGCTGATTAATTCAGCATAGAACTCAATTACAAATTGAAAGTGTCTCTGCGGGACTCCCGGACCCTAAAGACAGCAGATGTTGAATTGATACTCCAGCATATTTCACAGTGGTATGAAATATTAACATGGTTTATTATACTTGTGTGGTGTGCGATATCAGAATGGGGGAGGTGGTGGGCATGTGGGTGTGCAAAGCAGCCAACATCACACATTTGCTAATGTACACTGAAGTGTGATTAAGAATTGTGAGGGAGTCTCGTCTTCTTTTTTAAAATCAAATAGCTCTGTGGAAAATTAAGTTTAAAATAACATTTGGGGCTAAATATTTAAATGTGGTACCTATGTACATTGTACATGGAAATGAACATAAAATGGTAAACTTATTGACACAGAGTATTTAAATATTAAATGGGATCACTACCTACAAAAGTAGGGGAACTTGAGCACTTGAACTGTATTTTAATGAGTTAATTGTAAGCTCTCATGGGCTGGAAAGTTTTTACGGGCTGCTGTGCTGTTTTTACCTTCTGATCTAAAACATATGGTAATTTTAAAATGCCCGTGTAACTTGCACAGGCAGAGAAGTTTCGTTTCTAGCCAAAAAAGAAAAGAAAAGAAAAAAAATCTTTACGGTTTTCATATATCTGCATCAACTCAAGGGGGGAAAAGTCAGCAAATTTTATGTATCGGAAGATCTGAATAAATGGAACTGCCAATATTTGAAGGGATTGGCAATTCTTAAAGAGTCATGAGAATAAAGTTGGCTTAGATGAGATATTTCAAAGCCATTACTACTATTATGACTTATTTTTTTGTCTCACAGCCTATATCAAGTCTGGGTTTTGCTAGCCCAAGTAAAATCAGTTCCAGAAATAGCCAAATGATTACGGTAAGAGCAAACGCACCTTAGATTCCTCTGCTATTATGGCGGCTTTTTTTTTTTTTTTTTTAAAAAGGTGCTTTCTTAAAAACTTCTGAGACACAGCAAAACTGGCAAAGGCAAAAGATCAGTGGGCAAAGAAACTGGAAGTTTCTTGGTACCTACACCAGCAGAGGAACCTTCTGTGTCCCCATTGGAGTCGCCATTAAGGCCTTCAGCCAGGTGCCAAGCTTTGTGCCTAGTTATGAGGCACGGTCCTTTTCTTAGTGACATTTGCAGCCTAGTGGGATGGACAGGCCCACAAACAAGTGCTGACAGTATGATGTGAGAAGAACGAGGAGGGTGCCTATAAGAGGGGTGTAGAGGTATCGCAGAAGAGGAGTTGTTGAAATCTATCTGGGGGACTTTAAGGTGGCCTCAGAGAGCATGTGACTCCTCACTTGAAATATTTTTTTGTTTGTTTTGGGGTTTGAAGAAGGGGTGGCGTAAGGGAGACTGGAGAGAAGGAGAGAAAACTATTCCAGCCAAGGGGCCTCACCACGTACAAGGGTGTTGGGGCTCCTGCCCTAACTTTCTCTCAGTCATGTAATCCTGGAAGTTTGGACAGTTGAACATGGTTGGAAATTGGAAAACAAAACTCCAGACAATGTCTAAAGTTGTCTGAGTGGTCATTTCCCGAGTCAGTGTGGCCTTTTAATTAGCATCCACTCTTCAGTGTGGGATACGGCCAAGCTTAGCATCCCTGTCCCTGCGTGTGAATATTTAGTTTAGAAAGCTGCCACGTTCCATTAGAGGTGGTTGTGTTTCGGTAGTGGGTGCAGGAGCTATGTAGACTTTTCAAATGTCCTTTGAGATTTATGTTGCAATGTAATTGGGAGATGCTGGTACTTAGTGTGTTGTGCATGGCAGAATGTGAGATTACCTGCAGTAATGAGACCCCAGCAGCATACCTCAGGAAGGTAGTTAAAGTTTTAACCTTAACAGATAATGTTACTTGTGGGGTTCTGTGAGGTAATTTATACCACTCTTCCCCACCCCTGAAGTTGTGCAGAAACAAAATTTTTTGAAAAATGATATGAAGTTGTGCTAAATAGGTATTTTAAAATTCCACCTAGTAGTACAGATTTTTGAAAATATTTGCAATGAATATTGTACACGTAGACCACAGTCACACAGTCATTGTTACCCTGTCATAATGTTGGGATTATAGTTTTTTCTAAAATTGGAACTGTGGTGATATTGGAATGCTAAAAAGATTTAAGGACTCATTAACTTTGATTCCCTGACAAATACATTGGTTTCTTTTAATGCAGATGAATTGAATTGGGTGAGAGAGGGGTAAGAGCAGGGCATGATGGAAACAGGGCATACTTGGGCTTTGAAGAGATCTGGCCCTAAAGATTGATTTTTGTCTCTTCTGTAACTCTGGTAGCCCTAGTTTGTAAAATATAAAACTCATTTGTTAAATGGGCTTAAGTCAGTATTTGAAGGAATCGTTAGAAGGACCATATTTGTAAATTGCAGTCAGGCTTACCACAAGTTTGCTCTCTTATCCTGACTGTTTCTTGCCCCAAAATATTAAAAGAAAGTTAAAGTGCAGTTGCCTCTTGGTCTGTTTTAGTTAAGATTTTCAATCAACAAGTGGCCTAACGGGAAAATTAAGTTAAATGGTATCTTTTTTATTGACATACAGGGTGACTAAGAACCAATTTGACTCTTTCTGTTTGACAGCAGGTTTTATACATGTATCTTAGGGAGATACAGACATTTGAATGTAGTACTGATGTGGTGAATTTGATAGGCTTTTGCTATGGGATTTGATGAGTGTACACTTTGTATTAGAAAAATTCATCAGGATGTTCTCAATTTTACTAAATGTAACAAGCCAGATAAATGATGGAATATGATAGAGTAGCCTTATTTAAGCAATACATTTGCAACTTTGAAGAATTTTAGAGGTAAATTACTTTAAAAAGATAAACCTGTGAGTGATTTATCAATTATATCTAAGGGCTAGACAGGCATCATCACTGTTTTTGGATGCTAGTTGTTGGGAGGTTCTGTTATCTTGGAAAAATCCATGGGCTTTGGAGTCAGACAAAAACTATGTTGAATCTCAGGCCTTCTGGGTGTTGGCCGTATGCCTCTGGGTTAGTCATTTTCCCTCTCTGAGCCTTGGTTTCCTGGATTTGTAAAATGGGCGTTACGGGTAGTGCCTCCCTTAAAGGGTTATCTTAAGGAAGAGTAAGTGGAAGAATATACTTGGCATAGTGCCTGCAAACAGTAAATGTAAGTTCTGTCTCCTCGTCCTTTTAGAATACAATTTCTGGTGAAGTATGTAAATGAAAATATGCTGCTCAGGACACTTCTTATTGACATGGCAGTAAATTCTGGGTGGAAGGTGCTCGTGTGAACACAGGGTTTTATGGTGTCATTTTGAATTTCATTTGCAGTGTAATGGTTTCTTTCATAATTGGTTTGCTTTGAACTAGAGGGCGAAAAAACAGAGTATGAGTTATTGTTGGTTGCCCACTGCACTGGTAGTTCTGAAAGAGTTAAGCTTGTGATAACCATGTTTGTGAACATGAGAGAGGGGTAGAACCGGACCAGGTTAGCAGTCATCATGGGTTTCCTGCGTACCAGGCACTGTGCTAGCAGTTTCTTCTGTCAGCCATCCTGGTGCTAGATGGTTTTAGGCCTTTTTTGCAGATGAGGAAATTGGGACTTAAAAATGATGACTTTATCAGCGGTGTAACATACCTTGTAAGTAACAAGACTAGATGCATACCTGGATCTTCGTTCTTTTAAATTCTTTACTTCTGTCTCTTCCCTCCCCCTTCCCCTACCCCCATCACCACGATCAGTATAGTAAATATATCCATTGGCTCCAGAAGTCCCCTTTCCCCTAAGAACCTAAGGCTGTGTGTGCCTGGGGTCCCGGGGAAAGGTGACTGGCCAGGGGCCTCATGAAAAGTATCTGAGTTGGTAGTGCCTTCTGATCCATCCACCTCACGTACCCCATCGGCTCTCTGCTTGTCTGCTCTGCGTGGGCCCATCTGCTTCTACTTTCTCGTAAGTTTGCCCTGCACACGGCCAAACCCTCGTGACCGTGAATCTCCCTTAGAGTTACTTTCTTCACAGTCTTTCAGCTCTTGCCCCCATAGTTAACCAACCCCTTATATTCTTCTACCACACTCCAGAGGCCAGACAGGAGCATTTTGAGAGGCCCCTGTCACCAGTGAAGTGGCATTTACAAGTTGATTCCAGCACAGGTCATTTTTTCCAGAACAACCTCGGTATACTTTCACAGGCTCTGCTTTTATCTTGTCCTCTTTTGGAGACACCCTACCGATGAATACATAATTGTCTAGAATATATAATTAAGTTAATCATTGTCTCCTATCAAGCTATCAGAAAAATAGCTGCCAAGTTACAGAATACCTTTCTGTGGAGGCCGAGTTTGTTCAGAGTTTGATCAGTGCCAGTGACTGATGCTCAAAGTCCAGGTGGCAGCCCCTGCCTCTCCCTCTCCTGCCCTCCCACTTGACGGCCGCTTCCTCATCTCACATCCACCTGGCAGTCCTGCTGCTGATCCTCCCTCTTGCTGCCCACCACCGCGTTTCATTGGCAATATTATGAGTACCTGTTTTCCTATCGCCTGCCTTTGATCTCCCATCTTCCGCTGCTTTCAGGCTGCAGTTTCAAAAAGCACAAATCTAACTACATCATTTGCCAGCTTAAAAGCTTCCATGTCTTCCCACTGCCTCAGGTATGGCCCATGAGGTTCTCTGGGATTCATGGCTTTATTCCTGCCATCATTTCTGCCCCTTGGCTTGGCTACCATTTACGTGTGTGTCAGGACTCAGCCCAGTCTTCATCATCTGCGCCCCATGAGACCTCGTTAACACCCATAGTTCCATTGTCAGCCTTCCCTCTTAAAACCTCTTAACCGTATTGTACTTCATTTTCCCCTCTGGACTCTGCGCTCTTGGTGGGCAGGGTCTGTGTCTGTTTAGGCCCCATCCCCAGTGTTTGGCACAGTGTCCGTGGAGTGTATTAGTATCAGGACATTAGTAAATGTTTGTTCAACTAAGCTGACCTGTACATTTCTTTCAGGGGTTTTGCATCATTTGAAATTTACTTCATTTGTGGCCATCTTTAAATGTCCTAGAATAAGGGTGCTCTGTACTTCCTTGGATCTCTTTCCAGTCCTTCCTGATCCCCATGAGGCTGTGGAGGGAGGATCACGCAGTATAACGGTCCCCCAACCTTCCCGTGCGCCCTGCGCTCCGCACTGGTTCCCACCCTCCGGACTTTGGAGGTAGATAGGCTCGATGTGAACGGGGCTCTTTTTTACCTTTGTTGTGACCCAGGGAACAAATTCACTTCATTTGTCCCCCTCTGTTCTCAGGTGATGGCCCCTGCAGTATCTCCAGGAATTTATTGGCAGAGTTATCACTGACCACATTGTTTTATGGAGAGAGAGAAATATTATTAAGATCTTATTACTACCTGGGGCAGCTTGGTTTTCATTCGGAGGATTGTTGAACATATTTCTCACTCTTTCTTTAAGCCCAGTCTTTCTTGGGTTTTTTCTCTGATTATATTTGATTCAGTGCAGCCTTGGAAATATATATTTGTATACACATATGCTGTGAATGCTGATTTCTTCTCCTTGCGGGAAGCAATATGTTCCCATCTCTCTTGGTCCTCTTCCCTCTGGAAGCTTAGGTGTTTTTCTTTCCATTCGTTGTCTCAGAATCTAGCAAAACCTCTTGCCCACCCTAGATTTTCCTGTGGTTGGATAGGAAGACAGAGGCTTTGGTGGTGCCAGGCACTAATTGGGCACAAAGCCCTGAGTCCCACTTACACACAGCTGTGTGCCTTTGAGTGCACCAGCTAACCTTCCTTGTGCCTCAGTTTCCTCTGCTGTGCAGGCGGTGATTATGAGGATTAAATAAGTAACGTTAGTGTTAGGCTCAGACCCAGGGATGTGGTGGGTGCCCCACTTAGTTCTCTCACTCCCTTGCCCCTTTCCTTCACCCGAGAACTTGCTGCCTGTTCTGTTTGTAAAATCTGTGTGTCGGGGACATTCCTGTCCCTTTATTCTTCCCAACATCCCTTGGACAGAGACATTATCCCCCTCTTCCGACGGCCCCCTGTGGCTGAGAGAGAGTTAAGTACTGTGCTCATTAGTGACCCAGTTTTCCCACGCTTTTCTCATTCTGGGATGGCCTTTTCTGGCCCATTGTGCTTGTGCAGACTCGCATGTCTCCTCCCCTGGCCCAAGTTGTGCCCAGGCTTTTACACCCTTGACTGATCTGGGACAGGCCAAGTTGGCGGGGACTTGGTTGGCAGTTCCTTGAACACGAACACTCCTTCCCATCCCAGCCAAACACCTCTTAAACCACTCCCGCACCCGCAGTGGGTTTGCCCTTCATTATTTGCATCACCCAGATCCTGGGGGCCCCAAAAACTTCCGAGGAAAGAAATGGCAGCACCATCTAGACCTTAAAGACATGGTCACTGACTCACTCCCCACTCTGGGCACACCTCAGCACCAGCTGCAACTCAGTTACACCGAACAGTTGCACGTGTTTACCCAGGCAGCCCGTGTTTACGCAGACAGCTGAAGCCATAAAACAAAACTCAGAAACCTTTGCTTTTGTCACATGTCCAGTCTGAAAAAAAATTAAATTAACCATTTCCCCATTGTAAAATATACTGCTATACAGGGGATGCATCAGGTCTGTTACATGGTACAGCACCACACTGCTTTTGGGGGGACTGTTTTAAACACTTTTTGAGCTCTTTAAATTTTATTCAACTATCAGTCATGAATGACTCCTTCAGGCCACATCAGTGCCATAGGCAGAACTTCAGCATGTCAGCAGGCCACTCCGGAACATCGTGTTTAAACCTCTTCCTCTTGAGTGTCTAACTCTCTCTGAATGCTCTTGCTCCCTGGTCCCCAGGTGGGACTGGTGCCGTTCTGGAATTACCCCATTTGGTATTAATCTGTTTCATTAATTCATTTTGTCTTTTAGTTTGGCAAAGCAGTGAAGTTGATGTTTCTTTTCTTTCCTTTTTTTTTTTTTTTTTGACATCCATGCCAAGCACTGTGCCAACTGCCTAGGATGGAGACAGCATGATTTGGGTCCTTTTCTTAGAGTTCAGACTCTTGTCACACCCAAACTTTTATCTGTTTTGCTGCAGATCATCAGAGCAATAGCATTTTTTATTGTTTCAAATCAAAGTGACAAAAGATAATGCAGATTTTCCAGAATGAGTTTGGACTGCTTCAGTTCTTATTGAGTATAAAACCCTTAGTTTTTAGTAAATGAGCAAACTGTTATGAACTAAATGGTCCTTGTAGATTTAATAGCAAATAGGAAAATTGATGAAAATTGTGTGAGAGAGCAGCTATGATGCCACCCACATTCTTAGTCCCCTCGAGCAAAAGGTAGGAGAGCCACTGTCCCGTGACTCTGCATGCAGGGGGGACAGAAAGCCGAGGGTCATCTCTGAAATGCCCCAAAATAAAGTAGAGACAGGGGAGCTCCCTTCTTTATGGAAAAAGACTGAGTATTTCTTCTTTTTCATCCCCCTTAATGTCAGCCAGCCACTCAGCCACATAAATGTAATGTATTTTCCAGCAAATAACCGATTTTACTTTTTAAACTTCTTTAAAAAATTTTAGTTATAAATCTGTTGTTTCAAATGACTTGCCATATATGTGTACTTTCAGATTCCAAAGCTGTATCTAAAATAGTATGTTAGGTACTCAGTCAAATGCATATTTAATATTTTGCCTGCCCCCAGTGTAAGTAAAGCACTGTTCAGAATGCAGAACTGAACAGTAGAATGTTGAGGGTTTATTTAAAGAGTATTAATTTGATGCTGAACTGTCCAGGGTGCCCATTGGCTGGAGCACCTACATTTTATTCTGGTGACATTCTCAATCTAAAAATCACTTAAGTGAGAAGAGAAATTTGATTGTAGCTGTAGACAAGAATAATGTGGAAAAGTTTCTTTGCAGTACTATTTTGGGCCTGCACCATAGCGGATGCCGAGGTAATCTATCAGTTTGTGAGTGTCTACAAAATGCAACTCTCTAGATAACAGGTTTAAAGTAAAGATTTAATACAGCCTCCATCTCCTATGATGTTGCAGTGACAGTTTAAAACTCATTCTCTAAATCTCAGCAGACTTTATAGCCAGCAGTGGGCCAATATAAAGTTTAATAGCATTACAGCACATAAATCATCTTTTAAAGATGCTACTAGTAGCTCCAATATTAAATGCAGACAATCGCCTGTGTTATAAATAATTTATCAAACACCATTTCAGATTAGCCTTCCATGCTGAGTTATTTATTTTAGCCTTTTCTGTATGATTCCTAAGGCACTTTTTGAAAGATCCATTACTGGTCAGTTTAATGAACTTGGGGGTCTGTTTTGTCCCCTCAAGCACTCGGGTACAGCTGTGGTGACCATTACATGGCCGACGTGGACCTCTTTGTGCCTTTTACAAGTGCTGCCCATTTGTCATGTAGCGGTAAATGGAGCTGCACATTGGAGTCCAGGGACACATTGTGCGATGCAGTGATGGAGACAAACAGATAGCTCTATAAAGTGCTGCTTGTCACCGCTGACTTGTAGTACCGTACATCACTCTTATTGTAATCTCATTTAAGAAGCAGGGGTGGCCCGGGGGACTGGTATTCCCAGTTAGTTTGGTCTTTGTAGCCATAAAGCAGGAAGTGCTCCTTTTATATTCTCTGAACTTTTAGGGAGTGTGCTTTTTGCTTGGATTAATTATTATAGGAACTTCTCCACAGCACTGTGTGAAGATTTGTCAGCAGGTTTGCTTGGACCTCCTCCTCCTGGCTTGGGCCTCCTAGGCAGTCATTGCTTGGAGATAAATGGTGTCTCCAGAAGCCCTCTGGCTTGCTGTATTAAATAAGTTACCACTTATTAAGCAGTAGCTACGTGCCACTCTGTAGTAGGTGCTTTCTCTACTTCATTTCTAATTCTTGCAGCAATCTTCGGATGAATCCTAATTTACCGTTACTATATTACAGAGGAGAGTGAACTCAGAGGGGTGAAATGACTTGCCTGAGGTTGCACAGCAGGAAGTATGAAACTGGGGATTCAAACTCAGTCTGTCTGCCTCCACATCTGCCAGATGACCTTGAACCTGGGTTCCCGAACTAACTTTCGATCATCAGGGTCATGGTGGTCTTTTGGCTGAGCAGCTGAAAGTGCAAAGAAGCTGCCATTGGCCTGGAGGGCTGTTTTTCTGATACCCTGGATGAGTCCAGCTGCTGTCTACAGACTGGATCCAAGTTTCCTTGTGACCAGCAATGTAAATCCATGAGCAGCTGGCCAGGGGAGGATGCCGGCCCTGCAGTGGAAGATAGTCTCACACCTGGGCCTGACCAGCTGGGGTCACGGGCTCCGCTGGGCCCTGGTCAGAGCCTCCCTGTAACAGTTGTCCCCAGGCAGATGCTGCTCGGAACTCAGGTCACTTCATCTCTTACAGAAGAGGGAGGTGCAATTTCCCTGTGAGGCATGAATCCTAAAGAAAGAAACCATGCTTCCTGCATTTATTGTGGACCAGACACAGATACAAATGTGGTGTTTTCCCCACCTCTCGCTTTTATTTTGTGGTTTTTCTCGATAGTTTTCCTAAATATTTGGTAGCACGTGTTAAAGACAAGAGTTGTTTAATTGTGAAATTCTACTATAAAGAAAACACAGTATGAATATGCCCAGGAGCATATTTGCATATGTGTCTAGAATTCTGGGTATGGAAATACTGTGGTAAAAGACTGTATTCATCACACAGAGCAGTTCCTGGAACATAGTAGGTGTCTGTAAATATTTATTGAAGACATTAACTAGGTAAGTAATGGGTAGACAAAAGAGCCTTGGTAACTTTCACCCTATGTGCCTTTTGATGGGTTTTGGTGGGGGTGGGGAATACGTGAAATAAGACTTTGGATCTTAATAGTGATCTCTGCCATATTACATTGTGGAAATGTTTAGGTGATGGTCCATAGGCAGTATGGAAACAGTGCTTCCCCCGCCATGGAAATCACCATCAGATGGGACTGCTAGTTGGCCCAAAGAGAAATTGGCAACTACCATCCTTCTCTTAAACTAGCTAGGTTCTGAACATCTTTGCTGATGGGGGAATGACACCCTGAATCAAGGAGCTGCCATCTGCTGTCCTGGACTTGCTGACGAGCCCCTGCTCGCAGCTGAGACAGGTTACTTGTGACCTGGTGTGGTGCTGTGGCACTCTGGCTCTGGAGCCTGATAGGCCATGTGACTTCGGGCAAGTCATTGACTCTCAGCCTTAGTTTCTGACAATACCAACTTCAGGACAGGGGTAAAAATGATGGAGATCATCAAAGTGCCTAACCTAGTACTTGGCACATTATAATAGGTGCTCAATAAAATGTGAGGTTCATTCCATTGCATAACATCTTCAGTCCTGTGTGTATGAGAGGCAGGTTGGACTGGGAAAAAAGTCAGAAACTTGTGATATTTCCTTCCTTGAGGAATTATCTTCCCTAGAATTGGTTGGGGGGGGAGGGTATTTAAAAAGATATATTATTTCAATTTTTAAAAGCATTACACTTAAATGGCAGCACACATGGCAATCTCATGATTAAATCAGGCTATACGTAATACATTTTGCACATTTTTCAGTTTCATATGTTCATCTGCTCACATTAAAGAATATTTGCAAAATAAAAGAAGGCTTACCTACAGTCTCAGCACTGTCCGCACTCTGGCATCAGTAGGGTGTCGTGGGTTGATGTTAGGTCTGCATGCCTAATGTGTGTGTACTTCAGTTTCTTCTAAGCCTCCCCCACCCCCATCCCCAAATATAAAATAGTTTGGGAAATTGAAATCTGCAGTCCTAAATGCTGCCAGCAGGATTTGTGACAGCCATTATTGGCTGGCTCAGGGCACCAGCAGCAGTGATGAGAAAAGTGGGGATGACAGAGCAAAGGAAATAACAGAACAGCAGAGGAAGAAGGGACGAGGAAGATGATCGGTCAAGAGCAGAGGATAGTATAAGCAAGGTGCCCTCTACACACACACACACACACACACTTGCACACATGTTGTTTATTAAGAGAAACAAGCTGGAATAGGGTTGCATTAGTTAGGTTAGTGGTTGGTTTTTGCTGTCTCTGTAGCAGCAGCAGCCATCTCCTGCTCTAAGATGCTTTCTTTGCTTCCACCTTCACTGGTTTTTGCTAAGGCTTTTGGCCTCTGTAGACTTGGGAATCCCAGGAGAGAATTTCTGATTGGAGGATCCTGTTTGAAGAATCCTGTGGGGCTGTATATACACGAGAGAATAACTGGTTTTGTTGGCCCCACAAAGGTGCCCCTCAGGAACTGAAAGATCTGGTGGGATAAAGATCAGAATGACCGCAGCTGCTGGGTTGCTGAGGATCCCACTTCCAGCAGGGCCGTCTCTCTCCTTCTGTGAGTCTGTAGAGGGCGCTCACGTCACTGGAATCCCACTCACTGGCTTAGGGCAGGCAGAGGAGCAGGAGCCCTGGGTGACCGCTCAGATCTTCTCAGGACTTGAAGTCAGTGAACCTGCTCTTTGATCTCAGGCTCGAATTTTGGGCAGGGCATCCGTGTTTCTCCAGAGATGTTACTTGGACGAGCTCTTTAGTTCAGCTTGCGTGTTCGTGGACTCTCACACCCTGGTGTCCTGGGAAGGGGCTACAGCTCAAGTTAAACTCTCTTTGGAAGATGGGTTCATTTTTTGTCCTTGTTGCATAAAGAGCTTGAACTTGGTGTTCCCCAGGTCCCACCGTGCTGCCTCTGCTGCCTGCCTTCTGTTTTCTGAGTGCCTGGTGTGTGCCGTCTGTCCTTCAGCTCTCCCTGAAGCCGTGCTGACCCAGCTGGTGTTCCCACAGCTCCTTCTCAGTTATCCGCTAGTCCTTATTACACTGCATTGTAGTTACTTGGGTCTGATGCCCCACTGGGCTCTAAGCCCCTGTAAGGAGGGATCTTGGGGCCTCACCTGTCTCTGCAGCCCCAGCTCCTAGCACAGGACCCTGCAAGTGACAGGCCTTCTTGGATAAGAAATGATTTAATCTACCTTTTCACCAGTAACTGTCGGAGACTTAGACTTGCTCTTAAGGGGGAAGTAAGAGTGATTCATTTCTTTGAATCACTCCAGTGAACATGCAGACGTATTAATGGGAGGCAATATGCTCTTGGGCAAGAGGTTCTCACCCTGGGCTCTGCTGTTATTTTCCCAGAACTATTGTGTTTTGGTGTTATTCCCAGCTCCATGATACTGACTTTCTTTATTATGTTACCAGGAAGCAGATTCCAACCATTTTTGGACCTTTTCAATCGGGTGTTTGTGGATTATAGCCCATGGGCCAAATCCGGCCCTACCCATTTTCGTTTGATAAAGTTTTGTTGGCACACAGTCTTACCCACTTGTTTATGTATTATCTGTGGCTGTTTTGTGCTACCATGACCAAGTTGAGCAGTTACGACAGAGACTGTGTATCCACAAAGCCTAAAATACTTGGCCCTTGACAAGAAAAATTTACCAACCCTTGGTGAGATGATAAATTGCTGTCAGCCCGTAGTCCTCAGCTAGGCAGTGAGTGTCTGATGTCAAGCAGTGTGTAGAAGAAGGGGTGTGTGCATAAAATGTTTGAAAGGCCTGGGTCCTTCAGTTACCAGCTGAGGAGCCTTAGGCAAATCGCTGAGGTACTTTGAGACCATTTCTTCATTTATAAAACGGGCACTGGAAACAATGCCTCACAGGTAGTTTCTTTAATTCTTGTTTCTTGGTTTTTTCCCCCTCACTGCAAGTGGACATGAGAGCAGGCCCTCCATGTGACTGTGGATGTTGTTATTGTCATTTTCTTTCTAAGGAGGAGGAAGCCAAGAAGCTGGTGAGTGAAGCCATAGCAGCTGGCGTCTTCAATGACCTGGGGTCTGGAAGTAACATCGATCTCTGTGTCATCAGCAAGAGCAAGCTGGACTTCCTCCGCCCGTACTCAGTGCCCAACAAGAAGGGGACCAGGTGAGTGAAGGAGGCAAGAGTGCTCCTGTGTCCCCTGGCGTCCGTGGCCACCCTTGTTAGATTCATGGCTTCAGGACAGGGTTTTCTTCATTCTTAGCCACGTTAAGTAAGGCCCGTGTCCCCAGGCCAGCCTTACTCAACAGACCTTTGAATCATTATTTGCTTTATGACTGTGGACTGCTGTCAGATGTAGAAAAGTGATATAATTTGTAAAATGTTGAAGAGGGAGGTTGGGTGGAAAGAATCCTAGACGGGGGATTGCGGGGAGAGGTTTGAGTCACTTGCTGTCCTTTCTCTAGTCTCTCAGAGACTCCTGAATTCCGTATGAAAGTCTGTGACAAGGTACATTTCCCAGGACAGCCAGAGCTTCCCGTCAGAGTGGTCCAAGAGTCCTAAATGGTTATCAACCATTTGTTAAGTTAGGTTTGGGGAGCTAACTGGTGCTCCCTACTCTGCAGGGCGCTGAGCAGGCACTGCCCTCTGTGCTGCGGCTCAGCTCAGAGCAGGGGCGAGGTTCTAGTTGGTTCGCTGACGGCGCTGGAAGGTGCCCAGGCCTGGTAGCCGCGCGTGTGTAGGTGAGCTGCTCATCTGCAGCCCTGTACGGTCCTGAGCCGCTTGAGAGGTGGCTTCTGAGCTCCGCTTCCAGCTGCCTTCGTCTGAGCGCGCACAGCAGTGTTTATGAGCTCAGCCCCCCAGCTCGGCCAGGGGACACAAGCACGTCCCCTGCCGCGGTGCTTTAATTTCCACCACGTGCACTCTATTCCAAATCACGGGTGATTCACAAGTGAAAAACAGAACACAGAGAACCAGCAGGTGTTCCCTGCAGTGTGTGCACAGCATTGTGGAGACTCGTGCATTCGTGACGGGCCGGGCAGCACAGCAGAGCGCTCTGGTCCAGGGTGGGACATGCCGTTGCCTGGTGTGGTGCTTTGGGCACCTGTCTTGGAATGATGGAGCTAGATGAGGTGACCTGGAACGAGCCTGTGGAATTCCTTAGGCAGGAGGGGAAGCAGCCTCTCAGGCCTGGGGCTGTGTTGGGGAGCTCCCTGAAGGCCAGGTACCCCTGCCTGGCCCACTTCCCCCATTACTTGCAAGATGCTGAATGATTTGAACAAGTCCATGGTGAAGAGATGGGGAAGGAGGTGGTTACACTTTCCAGACTGTACATTGTCCTCAGTGAGGACTCTGGAAGCCACGTTTGAGCCGTTGACAAGCAGTGTCTGTGGTCTGCACGCAGAGCCTGTGCTCGGTGCAGGAGTCCTGGTCCAGAGGGGAGTGTGGCCGTGGCTCATCATCCTTCCTTGGGACGGAGCCGCTCCTCTGTAAAGGAGACCGTAACGCACAGGAACAAAATGAAAGGACCCCGGCGGCTAGTTGTGAAGATCAGTGAGGCGGGTGAAAGGGGCCAGGCCCGTGTCAGGTGTCAGTACCAGCCCCCTGGGCGGAGCTGCCCCCTCCGGCCCGGGCACTGCAGCAGCAGCGTCTGCACTCTGGACTCTTACCGCCATCTTTTCTGCCAGTGACTGATGGCCACACCTGGGTTAGGGGGCCCGGTTCCCAGAGAAGAGTCAGGGCAGGGGCAGAGCCTTAGGTCTGGGCCGGCGTCCTGCGCCCAGTCCCAGTGTGGGACCTGACCATGCGAGCTCCCACTGGCTCCTCTGCACTCAGCCCTCTGTTACCCGTTTTGCAGCCCACTGTTGCCTCAGGTAGAAGCCCTCCCCTCCCTTCATGCTGCCAAAACCAGGTGCCTTAACCCAGGTGGTGAGGGGGCTCTGTGTGTCCGCACCTCCCACAGATGTGTGGTGCAGGTGAGTCAGGTGCACAGGAGTCGCCTGGGGCTCTGGCTGCAAAACCACAAGCTGCCAAGGGTCCATCCAGTGTGGGAGCAGGAGCACCATTGTCACCCCAGCAGGGCAGGGGTGTGCGCATCTTTAAAAGGTGCCTCTGCTTGGATCCTTTAAGAGAGTGTGGAGGGGACTATGGGAAGGGCAGCTGTCCTCTGCTGCACAAACTCCTGAATTTGTACGGAGCTCTGTTACGTCATCTTCTCTTTTCTGCTTCCTGCTACCTCTTTGAGCACAAGCTCTCATTTAAGAGGTTGGCTTTTCAAGGAGCCTGTGGTCATGGCACAGCCAGCAGTCTTCTCTTAGTCCATGCCAGGTTGACAGGGATAACGACCCAGTGGGGGACAGACCAGGGGAGCAGTTGCATTTGTGCTGCTGTTTGACAGTGTTGTAATTCCTATGAAATTAGCTGTTCACATACGTATCCTATAGGCTGCCTTGTGCTCAGAGAAACCTGTCAGAGTCACCTTAGAAACGTCGCTTTGGGTATGTCCTAGTGGTGACCTACCGTGCCCTGCAGACAGTCAGCTCTCCCTTCTCGAGTCTCTGGTGTGTGGTCAAAAGTGACAGGCCCAGAGTCTGGCTGCGGGTCATTTTCATATTGTTTATACGTCCAAATATTTTTAAAGAGTTGAAGGTAATGGTTATGTCATCCTTGTTACAAGAGAAGGGTGATGGCAGCTCAGTGAAAGGCTTTGCTTCCTGCCGGTTACTGAAGGGTGCTTTAGGGAGACTGAAGCTTGAAGGCCAAGAGCTCAGATGCTTTCCAGCATCTTTTGGGGGTGGTAGGTGGGGAAGGAAATCTGAGTGTCTACTCAGTGCCACGTGCTCTCTTTATCTCTTTCTGTGAACATCCTATCTACCAGGTACCCCCATTTGGTAGCACTTGAGAGACGAGGAAAGTGAACCTTGGGGCAGCTGAACTCCCCTCAAAGGTCACAGAAGTGGGAATTGGAAGAGCAGGATCCCAGGCCAGGCCTGCTCACTGCCTGGACACTTACCCCTCTCTCCAGCCCTCCGTCGGGCTTCTGGGGGGATCCTAATGCTGCTTTTGTTTTTCTTTCACTAGGTTTGGCCGGTACAGTTGTGAGAAAGGGACCACTGCGGTCCTCACTGAAAAAGTCACTACCCTGGAATTTGAGGTGCTGGAGGAAACAGTCCAAACAATGGACACTTCCTGAATGGTGTTGGTGGATGGCTGGTTACTGCTCTAGAAGACTGGGGGCAGTGGAGGCTCCCCCTGTAAGACATTCAGCCAGTGTTTGTTGAATGAACCCAATAAAAAATGAAAACCAACTTAAGTGGCTGCGGTCTGGGGGCTGTGTGTTTGTTTGGCTGCTAAGGCCCATCGACCCGGCTTCCCCTTTAGGACATTAAGCCCTCCCCGAGTGCTGCTCTGCGTTCAGGTGGGTGTAAGCAACGTGTCCCTCCTAGAAACAGACGAGGCCTCATTTGTTGGAGGAAGTCAGATTGGGTTACTCTGATTCTTCAGATAAACATTTATTACACCCACCCCTGGTGTGTGCTTACTTTCTCGTGGTCCCAGGTTTTTTGTTTTTGTTTTGTTATGTTTTAGGATGAGTGCAGCACAGTCTTCCCCTGCCCCACCGGCAGCCAAGTAGGAAAGAGAAAGAGATGATCGGTTCTAAGCACCATGAAAAAGCAGGTGGTTGGACAGTTTGCTTTGCCATAGCTGCATGAAACTGGGTGCCCTCCCTCCAGTTCCTCCACTTTCATGGACGTCGGAGGAGTGCTCTGGGGCTCACTACCTGTGATAATGAGGATACGATCATTTCTCAGATACTCAGGCCTGGTGAGTGGTTGAAATTATACGCTTCTAGAGGGTCCCAGTAGCAGGCAGAACAGTTCTCGTGGGCTTGCAGGTGGATGGCGTGCAGGAAGCAAGTTCATCTGTGTCCAAGGCTGGCACTGCCAAGGGAGACGGGCAGTAGGGGCTCTGAGAGGCAGAAGCAGAATACTTGCAAAAAATCTGTCCGGAATCAGAAAAGCTTTCAGTGGTGAGTGCCAGACAGGGGACAGGGTCTGGCTGCCTCCCTGGTTAACTGCCAGAAGTGGGGTACAGAGAACAATGGAATTATTTAGGACAGCATCTTGGCTGATGATTTATTAAAATTATCTGGGAAGCGTAAAAAAATTCCCAGGTTACTCAGAATGTCTGGGGCCCAAGAAATTGTGTTTTTAAAGGTGGCTCAAGAAATTGTGCTGCAATGTGGAGCTGTTTTAAAATTATTCGTGAATTGTACTCTTTCACAGAAGGAAGCCCTCTTATCCCGTTTTATTTCAATCATGGAGAATGAGTACAAAGCAAAGGTTGCATCTGAAGAAAATCTCTCAAATCCAACAGTCTTACAGTAGAACAGAGTTCACACATGGAAACAAAGCAGTGGCCCAGCCCAAATCCTTCTATCCCCAGGGAGGCCGGGTTAGAGCCCCGGACAGGACATCAGTGGAGAGGGCAGGCCTGTGCTTTGTCCCAGGGATGAACTGTCACCAAGTCAGTGGATGACACCTTAGACCATTTGGGGATTAACTTGAGTATAAAAACAAAATTCAGACTGTTTCCTTCAGAGCTTGAGTTTTCCTTAAGTTCACATTTATAAATTAGTCTTCACAGTTAATCCTATTTGGGAATGAGAAATAAATGAACACATTCCTGGTTTCCTACAAATAATACAGTTGTACATTAACTCTTGACTTACATGGTCCATGGACTTCAGTTTTGTGAAGGAGTGAGTGGCTGCCACTTCTGGATCATCTCCAGCGTGCTAGATAACTTACATATTTTATTTCAAATTCTGTCAGCAACCCTGAAGGTAGATGTTATCAGTCCCATTTTACAGATGAGGGAACAGGCTCAGAGAGGCCATGAAGCTCGCTGCTTAAAGTTGCAGAACCAGAACTTGTACAGAGAACAGCCTGAGGGCAAAGCCCATATAGTTTCCATATCCTGTGTTTCCTTCTCATGGAGGAAAACACTTAACACTGATCAGTCAAGGCACTGCCAGCATTCAAGCAGGCAGTGTTGCCTGGGACATAGCAGGTGTTCAGGAGAAGACGGCCGAGCCAACTGCACAGAAAACACTCACGGCTTTCAAATAATATTTGCCCCTGTGCCAGATGCTGGGTTCTCCTGATCGTCATTCATCAGGTTACAAACGTAGATAAAAATATTAGGAAAATCTCCACTCTACTTAAAAAAATGATTTCCGCGTTGTCCCTTTACAACAGAGTAAATGAAGCACACAGCTTGACTGTTTGAAAAGATTCTAAGAGCTAAACAGAACTTGCTACTAACCATTTTCAAAGGCTCACTACAAATCACACAGTCTCCTGCGACTCTCCTGTTAGTACAGACCTTGACAGGCCATTGAAAGGGTTATCCTAAAGATTCACATTACAAGCCAGATACAAGGGGTGCATCAGTGGCTCGCTGAACCACCCGCCCTGTTAACCCAGCTGAGAGTGTCCACAACAGTTTAAAGAAAGGACTTGTGAAGGTGACCACCAATGACATGACCAGTGCCCCTCCCCCAGCAGCCCTACGTTCAGCATCTGCTGTAAAGCCCGGCCCCCCCTTTGGGGACCTGCTGAACCCTCTTGGTTGGTCTCAGCTACCAGGTGGCCACTCTGGAGAGAAGACTCAGGTGAGGCAGAGCGGTGTGGCTTCTGATGAGGCCCACTGTGTCTGCGCTCAGGTACTCGAAGTCCACACGTGCATCTGTTTGGCAACCTGGTGCACGTACCCGATGTCGGGTCTCTGGTTGGGGTCGGGGTAGATGCACATACTGACCAGTTCTCGTAACTGCAACAGAGAGGATGATGCATGTTATTCTTAAGCAGCCTTGTTGAGGCTCTGCGTTAACTCATGTAAACCCTCATGGCAACTAGAAGGTGAGGAGTGGGTGCGGAGTCACAGTCCCCAGGGCAGAGCTAGGACCAGTCCTAGGCCTCTCTGGCCCCGAAGGCCATGCTTTGAGACCTTGAGAATGGTTACCTGCAAATAATTTTGAACTTTCAACTGTCTACACTACTGAGCAAATCTGTGTACTGTGCGTGTGTGTGTGAGTGTGTGTATGTCTGCTGTCAGTCGTATAGATGCCCAAACCAGAGGAGAAGACTCAAGGCAAGGGCTTATTGATCATAATAAATGCATTAACATGCAGCAGGGCTGCAGTCTGCCCACCCCCTGGCCTCTTTATTGTGCTCATGAAAGACGGAGCTTTTAATTATACAGACACTGAAGGCTGCTCCTGCCTCGGGGTGGGGGAGGGGCGCCTTGCGCCTCTGATCGCCTCCATTCTTCTGGTAGCCAGAGTGCCAATTATTTTAATGGTAATTAAAATAATGACCTTAAAAAGCCTACATCTTAACTTGTATCACTGGGCTCACTGCAATTTTTTTCATTTAAATACCTGCTGCTTGAGGGGCTGGCGGGGCAGCAGCAGGCAGAGGGGAGTCGTGAATAAGGGGGCTCATGTGGACTCAGTGGCCATGCGCAGGGAGTCTGGGGAGGGCACAAGGGTCACACGGGGGCCTGGGTTGCTGCGCACACTCCGTGTTTCACTCCTGAGGTGTCCAGGCTGAGGGGCCTGGGGTGCCTCCCGCTGGGAGAGGCTCCAGCCCAAGTGCTGCCTTTTGGGGATTCCACCACTTTATCAACACTGGGAAGCCCCCGGCGAGATGCACCTGAGCCCGCAGCCAGCTCGGATGCCCTGGAGCCCGAGGTTGCCCCTGGTGAGAGGTCCTCTTTAGAACCTTACAGTATTCAGGAGAAGGTAGCTGTGTTGGCCTCTGACGGTTAAAGTGCCCAAGAAAACCAGATTAAGGTGAGATCTATGTGACCCGAATTGCTCATCTCTGAGTAGACTACACAGACAGCAACACTGCCCTTTTGAAAATTTCAGCAGAGAAAGTGTCTTATTTCCATTTCTAAGAGGTGGTTTACCTTCAGAAGTGAGGTGCGCTGCAGCGCTAAGAATCAGCACCTCTAGACGCTGCACGCGGCTGTTGAAAGCCAGGTCTGGGGAGCAGGAGTGCATGAGGGCGGAAGGCTGACTTGGGAGGAAACTTCACTTCGGCTTCAGAACCAAAAGGCAGAGGTTACTGTTCCCATTTATAGATGGGAAACTGAGGCACAGAGAAGTTGTCATTTGCTCCAAGTTGCATGGCTCCTTAACAGACTTCAACAAACAAAATTCCAAATCCAAACAAAAGATGGGAAAGAAACACCAAATGCAACTATAAACTTGCTGAACAACTCTGACTAGCTTTTCCTTTCCTGCCAACTTCCACTCCAGAGCATAAGTATTTCTTCCAAAGGCACATAGAACTCTGCAGCCACCGAAGCAAAAGCCACGCGAGAAAGAGCACTGACCACTGAGCAGCTCTGTAGGAACGTGAGCTCCCAACCCTCACTCTGGTGGCTGGGGGTTCACAGAGCCGGCAAGCCGGGCATTGGGAACAAAGGCTGACGACCCAGGCGGCCTGCCTGGACGTAGGCTTAGCACGTATCGGGACGCCTGGTCGCTACGGTTTGGCCAGCTCAGGCCTAGGCCCCTGGTGGCCAAGGGCTGCTCCTTCAGAGCCTTCAGGACTGTGGTCAGCAGCACAGACCTTGCCACACCCCAGCTGGGCCACGGACAAGGCATGCCCTCAAGAAGCAGGGTGGCACAGGGTCACCTGGGTCAAACCTTGCCTTCACCTGCAAGCTGTGTGACCTTGGGCAAGTTACTTAACCAGTCTGTCTCAGTTTCCTTCCTGGTAAAATGAAATGGGGGCAGATTCAACACAGTAAGTCATCAATCTGATCTGCTATTACTGTGAGGCAGTGGCCTGTGGTCCTGCAGGGTGGGACCTCAGACTCCCTATCACACCCACTAGCGTTGACCTTGAACAGAAGTAACAATAATAGTTGTTCCGTATGGAGCGTTTACTCTAAGCCAGGCCCTCTGCTACCTCCAGCGGCTGCTTTGGCTGGTGGTGGTAGTAAACATGAGGCTGGTGCTGGACCGAGCATGTCACGTGCATCACCTTAATGCTTACACTGATCCTGTGAGGTAGGTCCAGGATTGTCCCCATTTTACAGATGAGGAAACTGAGAGTTCAGTAACTCAGCCAAGAACAGTGAGGGGAGTGCGTAAACCTGCGCATCTGTCTACACCCTAACCATGCTGTGCTGTAAACCTGTCATTTCATCCTCACATGTTATCCGTGAAGGCAGAAGTATTAACCCTGTTTTCAAGATGAGGGAACTGAGGGAGATGACACTGTCACACAGTCTTACCTGTCACAGCCTGATGGCAGGACCTATCAGACTCTGTGCCCAGGACCCCTGCACTCAGTGTGAAATATTGAAAATAAAAGACCAAGGGGTGTGTCTTAGGTCTGTGACAGCAAGACCAGTCTACTGGCTGTGGTTTCCTGTCACAGGAGCGGAGAGGCCGCCAGTGGTGGTTAGGGGCCAGCCAAGGCCCTGCCACCCGCTGCTGTCTGACACCACATGAGCCCATCTCCAGGACCCACAGCAGGGAACCTCATACTCCGGGTTGGGAGTCTAGTGGGCAGAAGTGTGCCGGGGGGTGGGCCGCAGCCCTGCTGTCCAGAGGCCCACATGGGTCCCTGAAACCTCTTCTGTAAAATCAATCTACTTTTTTTCCTCTGAGTCACTGTCCCAGAAATCTTCCTTCTCCACCCTGTTAAGTGAACCCAAGCCCAGCCCCGCAGCTGTGGGACCTGGGAACGGCCCCTCCTGGAGCCGTGCAGGTGGGCAGCGCACCAGGCCCAGCCCTCAGGCAGCAAACGCACCTTCTCCGAGTAATGTTCTTCAGGGAGCGGTGGGTAGTCACACTGCTCGATCTTCTGGCAGAGGGAGAAGAGATTCATTTTGTCCCCATAGAAGGGGCTCTGGAGAGCTGCCATCTGCAACGAGGGATGAGAGATGGGTTTTCAGCCTTGAGGTCCAGGGGCAAAGGGCCTCTCCGACCAGCGCTTCCCTGGTCGCCCTGCAGCGGCTGTCTGGCAGCCCCCCCACATCCTGAGGAAGTTGGGGTTCAACTGCAAGTGGCAATTTTAACATGATCCTTGTTTGATAAGCAAATTAAATGGGACAGCGGGTTCAGTGACAAAACTACAGACAAGAAGGAAGGGCCAGCCTCACACCTCGGCTCTCAGGGACAGCTTCTGGTCGCACGCACACAGCAGATGGGGACACAGGAGCTGTGCTTGGGGCCGGGAGCTGGTTCTTGGTGCGCAGTCCGATGTTTCCAGAAAGCAAATCCACAGACACCCATGGGAGGGTGTCTATTTAGTAAACTACTTATCTGAGGACTAACCCCTGGGCCGGGGAGTGGGCAGTGAGGCATTTCTGTTCTTGGCTTTCACTCTGGCTGCTCTCGCCAGCCCATTACAGAGCGGCTGGGAGAGAGCCTGGCGTCTGGGGCAGTGGCTGCTGCCGTCTGCGGAAGCAGGTGCCCAGCCATCATCATGGGGGGAGGCAGGAGGAGGAAGGCAGGCTGCCTGGCTGCCCTTGAATGAGGGGCCCCAGACACTCTGCTTCACATAAGTTCCAGGGTGGAAGCTTCCCGAAGCCCGGCTCTGCATTCTCTTGCTGGGGCTCTGGCCTTTGGCTTCCTCATCCGTAAAATGGACGAGGGTCCACCTGCAGGGCTGAGGCCCCCCAACCTGAGCTGCCACCCTGAAGGCAGGCCCTCTCCTCGGGGGCTCTGCTGGTGGCCCTGGCGGGTTCTCACCCAGGCAGGAAACTATCTACCAGGCCTCCCTGTTTGTTCCGGAGGCTCCAGACTCCCATCCCCTATTCCGAGCACCGCTGGGGGTGTCTTCAGAGGGGGTGTGCAGGACTGCCAGGTGCCAGCCCCATCTGCCGACTGCTCCGCGATGGGATTCAAGGGCTGCCCGTCCCTCCCGCTCACTGTCATCTGCCGCCAATTACGGCCCAACGCCTCCTGCTAATCAAGGGCCGCCGGGGAACTGCGGCCGCCTGCCTGTCCGTTCGGCCCAGGGTCCCTTCGAGGAGCTGCACTGCCAGGACCACTCTGCACGGGCTCTGTGGGGGCACTGCGGGACACCGAGGAATGCTCACCCCCTTCAGGACCCAGAGGATGGGCCAGCGAGCCCCAACTCAGGGCAGGGCGGAACCCGTGGGAGCCCAACAGCTTGAGTTTCCTGGTCCGCCCCCATCCTCTGTTCACCCCCGTGAACAGGTCGGGTGAGCCCGGAGCAGGGCCTGCCTCCTTCAGAAGAGCCCAGGGGGCTTCAGAGCCCAGGCAGTGTCCCTGGGTTGCCAAATGGCCTTTGGAGAGGCAGTGTAGCCTGGAGATTTGGGGGTTTCCCCTGACCCAGGTCAGGAGTCTGCCTGGGGCAGCACCTGTGGGCCCAGGCGCCTGGCCATGGCTGGGAGCTTTCAGATGGGCGTCTAGCCTTCCCTCGCTCCTCCCACCGACCAGGCGCCTGGGTCCCTCTGAGGAGGCCCGAGAACTTGTCTGACTGTGAAGCCCACACTGTGGGAAGGCTGCAGGGAGCGGCCCTGGCACTTGGCAGGGCAGGATGAGAACACAGAGGCCCTGCCCCCGTGGGCTCCAACAGTCGGGCTGGGAACTGGCTTTACCATCTAGTATGCAAAATGGCATTGCTTGGGTGAAGCATTTCTAATAATTAAGATGAGAACCTTGGGTACAAAGGGTTAATTAAGCAGTTTCAAAAGGACATCTGTTGCCACAGCAGAGAGCAGCTGGGGCACCAGGGTGGGCACTGTCGTGATCTGGTGCCCTTCAAACCATGCAGGAGGAGTCAGATGGATTTTCCTGGAAAGTGTTTCTGTTCAGAGTAGGAAGGATGTTTAAACGCTGGCCCCACAACACGGGCTCTGGTCTTTCATGTGTCTGACCTGGAAGAGGGACTGGGTGATCCTTTCAACAAGCTAGCCTGATCTGATCTGCACAAATCTTGCTATTTGGGGCTTCCAAAGGGCCCCAGGATGGCAGAGCATGAGCCCTGTATCAGCATCTCCTTCAGATGGCCTCTCCAACCTTTCTTTCCGTCACTTTCCCCGTGCTGCTTCAGAAGAGCTCTCTGCACACGGTCGGCAGTGGGCTATGCAGAGAAGTCATCTCAGTCTCCCTGGCTCACGGTGGCTTCTCCATCTGTAAACGCAGGTTCTCGCAGAAGCAGCATCCCTGCCTGCTCCCCCTCCAGCTGCGGCCACGGGCCTTCCACCCAGATCAGCGCACTGGGCTGTGAAGGAACCTCTGGGGCTGCTTGAGACGGTGGGATTAGAACGATTACCCCGGTTGTTGAGATCTCGTACTGGCGACCACCCACCTCTGACTGGTTGAAGCAGAGGAGAAACTGCCGTTTGGGGCTGATACTGGTTGCCTTGTTAGAACGGCCAAAGCCACGGCTCTCTGCGTCGCTTCTCACATGCAGAACTTTTCCTCCCTGGCGTTATTGGGATGACACATAGCGAGGGAGATGGGAGTGTGTGGGCACCTGCCCCCGCTGGGAGGGCTCAGGGAAACTGGTGTGTGATTTGAGATGTCAGACGGAGAAGGGGACTCTGACTCAGAGGGGACAGCGACTGCCTTTGACTCTGGCCCTGTCAGGGCCTCAGATATCCATCTCCTCATCAGTATCTCCCAAGCACATCCTGGAGCGAAGGCTGAACCCAGAGGCCAGTTGCCAAGTGGTCTGCAGCCCTGCTTCCCCATGAAGTATTAGGGGGCATCCAGACCATTCTCTGGCACAAGCCAGAATTCCAAAGCAGGTTTCCATACAAGGCACGGCTGATCCCTCGTCTTTTTTTCCCCCGGCCCACTTTCTTGCTGGTCTTGGCCCCCTCGAGGCTGCTGTGAGCAGGCATCCCACTGAGGATCCTGGGGCTGGCGCCCAGTGAGCCAATTCCTTCAGCTTCGTGCTCAGAGCTGAGCTCCCTTGCAAATAAATAAATTCTGCAGAGCCCAGGCAGCCTGCTGAGTGCCTCCACGGGGCGTGCTGGGTAATGAAAATAAAGCACCAGGCCTTCCCATAGGCCAGGCTCAGGCATCTCTGCTGGGAGCTCCCAGAGCAGAGGAGGGGCCACTGAAGTCGCCAAGGGCTCCTCACAACCGGGCCTTCCCCTCAAAGGGGCTCTGAGCAGAGGCCCTGCATCTCTTTCTCCATCAGGCACACCGCCCCCGGGTGGCTGGAGATAAGGGGAGAGGCCCCGGCCCACAAGGACCACTGGTCCCTTCCTGGCTTCTGTGCACAGGGGCGGGCGTTGACAGCCTGGGTACCAGTGTCCATCTAGGCCGCTTCTTTGCTGTGTGACCCTGGGAAGTCTCTCCAGCTCTTTGAGCCTGTTTCCTCCCTTATAGCGAAGCTGGGACTGGCCTGGTGCAATTCTTGTGATTCACCCCGATGTCCAGGGTAGCGCTGCTCCCAGCTGTTGGGCTGTTTGGCCTTTTTGTCCTGCGCTGACCTCTTCAAGACAGATCTCACTTGGCACCCATCCTGAGGGGTGCAGGCCAGGTGTAGTGCTTTGTGGCGGCTCCTCCAGTCATGGGTCAACATCAGCATCTTAAGGTGATCTCAGGAGGTGCTCAGTGGACATCTGGTTGCCCAGGTGCAAGAGGGTGTGGCAGGCTGAATAAAGGCCCCCAACAATGTTCATGTCCTTATTTTTGGAGGCTATGAATGTGTTACCCTATATGGCAAAAGAGATTTGGCAGACATGATGAAATGAAGGGTCCCCAGATAGGGGAGTGTCCCTAAGTGTAATCACAGTGTCCTTGTAAGAAGGAGCAGAGGGAGATGTGAGTGCAGAAGAGGAGAAGGAGGTGTGCTGACTTACGTGATATAGCAGGGGCTCACAAGCCACGGAACGTAGGTGGCCTTTGCACTTTCCTTGCCTTCAGTTCAGGGAAATTGATTTCGGACTTCTGGTCTCCAGAACGGTAAGAGAATTACTGTATGGTTTTAAGAGGCCAACTGGGAATCTGTTACAGTGGCTGCAGGGACGGAGCATGGGGGCCCCTGAGACGTCAGTTCATGCTGGAACTTGAGGGAAGGGCAGACCTGCCCCTAGCTCGGGCAGGTTTTCTCTGGCTCTGTCGTCACCTCCGGTCCCAGGCCTCCCTGGCCCAGGTGTGCTCCACTGGGGCTGCGTGGAATCCTCAGTCCTCGCATGCGATCTGGGGCTGGGGTGGGGAGCCTGTTACAGCTCTGAAGGCTGGTGCTCTCCGATGGCAGGCCCCACAGGCTGGGCAGCGGGGGCTCCGGTCGTGTCTGCAGGGCGTTCCCTTCCAATTACCAGGGCCGTGGGCTCAGAGGCACCTCCCTCCCTTTCCCTCTGCAGGGAAAGCATCCTGTTCTGTTTCCCGACAAGGCCTGTGGGTGGGGAGGGATGGCAGCCTGGGGAAGAGCCCCCACTGCCGTTCACCCTCGAGGGGTTGGCCTCTTCTGCGGGAGGCCCGGGGCCACGAGGTTTAGATCAGCTGTCCCCGAGGACGTCAGTGCCCGCAGGACTCCATTGATTTCACTGATAGCCGGCTGCCGATCTGTCCCTCCCTGGCTGCAAGCCGCATGACCAACAAATAAATCAATAATAAAATAAATCAGCACCTCCGTGCTGGGGGGCTGCTAACAGATGCTGCCTCTTTACATATGTGTTTAAATGCCCAACAGCGAGGACTCGGGGGACTGCCTGGCCCAAGATCCACCAGGCTGGTGCTGTGTCTCCCTCCAGGGTCAGGCAAGGGCTCGGGCAGGGAGCGTGGCACAAGCATGGGGTGCTCCCCGCCCCGAGGAGAGCAGCAGGCGGGGCACACCCTGGTCGCCTGCTCCGCTGAGGCCCGCACGGGTCACAGAGGTAGAAATCCCGAATGCAGAACGGAAAGGTGAAAAGCATCCAGACCAGGGACAGTACCCATGAGGACAGGAGGTAAGCGGCGTTTCCGCGGGGACAGAAGACAGCTGAACTCTGGCTTCCTGCTGGCCACAGCGAAAAGGGAAACGTGGCGAGCTGCTGGCCTGCACTGGGTCGGGTCGGGGCTCGCAGGCAGTAGTACCACTTCAATGACCTGCCCGCCTCTGCCAAGGGCCTTCTGAGCCGGGGCTGTTTCACACCTGCAGCTCCCGGGGAGCTGAGCTTTGAACTCAAGTCTTTCTGGCTAAGGTCTGGGCCCACACCAGGCCCTGCATCTCTCAACCCACATCATCCTAGCTTTATGAGCTGTGTGCTCACACACATGGGACGGATTCACAGCTCAGCCCTCCTGCACCCTCAGGGGCCAGGAATCACTCCGCACTCCTGATCCACTGCAGCCACCAGGGGTGGGGAGGGGGCTGGGGGGGCGAGCGGGAGAGGGCACTGCCTCGACGCTCCCGTATGGTGCTCATTAAGAGAATTCCTCCTACAACAGACACCCCATCTCTGACTGCCAGGGCCTGACTCACCCACAGACCCTCCAGTAATTCTGTGGGGCACCCACACGGTGGACTTCCAGGAGAAGGGGGCCCAGGGATAATAGCCACAAGGGCCACATCTCCACTTGGCTTCATCTTTAACCACAAGGCCACTCTTTTAAAATGAAATGTCTGCTATTAATAATAACAGGCCACTGGCTTAAAAAGAAAGACACTATAAAGTTTAAACCTTGCAAAGGGATCAGAGTTCTGATCTCATAGCCTCAATCTGTAATGCAGGGAGGGGGGAATCCCACCACCAAAAGACCCCAACTGCATAGCTGCCACAGTCCGGGGTCCACTACGTGCACATCCGCAGTGGGCAGCTTATTCCTGAATTTATACCCATGGACCATGAGGTCAGTTCCCAGAGTCAACAGTCTCACAGAAGCAAAGAAGTCAGTCTCTCCAACTCCAGATCATTCCTGGTGGCCCCTCAACTCAAACCTGAGTGTCGCTGCCCTGGGAGACTCTTCAGCTAATCAGTTCCAAGCCAGATTCCACAGACGCTCAAGTCCTCCCCAGGGAAAGCAGAATAATAATCAAGGCTCCAATTTTAAAACCAAACCATGTTTGGTGTCTCAAAGTCCCTGGAGGGTTTTCAAAGCCTTTCATACCTGTTACTTCATCTATCTGGCCTGTGACAATGCAAGACAACTACTATTCCTGTTTTACAGATGAAGAGATGGATGGAATCCCAGAGCTGCCCAGCACAGGGTGGTCCAGGTGGGAGGATGTGGCTGCCAACCTGGAGAAGCTAGAGGACTCAGGCCTCCCTCCCATCATGACCAAGAGTGGTTTGTGCTCTCCAGCTCCGTTATCCAGGGCCCCCGATGGCTGGCCAAAATGGGTGGGGACTTTATGAGTTCCTGTTGTCTCATGTTTGAGCCCACCAAGACTCAGAAGTGTTCCTGTCCCTCCATCCAAGTTGGCCATCTGGTGGCTCCATTTCATAGCTCAGGGGAGCGGGTGGTGGTCTCTAGTGAGACCTATGTTGCTGGGCTGGAAGAACGTGGACACCGCTCGGAGGGGAGTGTTCCAGAGACATGGGCCGAGCTGACTCCTCCTGTCCCAGGGGCCCTGCATGGGGCCTGATCCATGAGCGTATGACACACAGTGAACAGAACTGCCCTGGTTACCAGGGAAACAGGGGCAACCAGATTCCCCTGCCTGTGCTCCTTCCATCAACAAGCAGACACTGGACTGTCTGCTTCCAGTCTGTTTTCCTTCCCAGATCTGAGCAGCCCAAGGGTGAGAGGGCACCCAGCCCGCCACTGGTCACACCTCTAACCTCTTCCAGCCTGGCACTGCCAAGCAGGAGGATGCTAGGCTGCATGCAATGAAGGAGAGGACGCAGGGGTTCCAATGCCACAGGCAGACATTGTGCATACCCCGTTTGCACCCTAAGCTGGTGGGGTGAACCCTGTCCGGCTTGGCACCCACCACACAGACCCCACCAAACACCGCTGAGCCACGGGCCAGACACTTACCTCGTACAGCAAACAGCCCAGAGACCAGATGTCAGACTTGAAGTTGTAGCCGTTCTCATGGATCCTCTCCGGGGACATGTAGTATGGCGTCCCCACTGAAACACAGCAGAGAGGGGGCGTTTACAGTCTGTGCAGAGGCCGCACTTGAGGGCGAGGTGGGGAGGGCGTGAGGCCCAGCCTCAGCCTCACTGGGACCCTGGGCAGACCCCTCTCCCTCTCTTTCTGCACCCCCTCCACTGTCAAATGACAGGGCTGGGCCTGAACGGAGGTTCCCATGATGGTAGGGCCCTAAAAGCCCCTGGAGACAGGGACCTGCCTAGACCTGAGACTCATTCTGGGGGCTGGGGACTGGTGTTCCTGCCAACTGCCCAGGGGAATGGGACACTGCAGCCAGGCTCTACAAAGAAAGTGACGAAGTGTCCTTTAAGGTGGCTACTTGAATCCCAGAAGAGTCCAGATAAGGCTCTCAACAGTGAATGTTGACCAACCACATCATGAGTATCAGCCCATTTTACAGATGGGGAAACTGAGGCTCAGAAAAGTGGTAGGACTGAGGTTCAGACCCACATCTTCAGGCTCTAGAAACTGAGTTCTTAGCCACTACCCTTGGCTCCTAGCGCCGATCAGCATGTCTAAACTTGGGGTGCTAAGATTTCTTCAGCAGCGCAGAAAAGACACTAACCATAAAAGAAAAGATGGATTAACTGGACTTCATTAAAATTAGCAAAAATTAGGAAAATTTGGTGAACTCTAGTTCACCAAAAGACCATTCAGAGAGTTAAAAGGCAAGCCACAGACTGGGAGAAAACCGTCTCAACACATATACCCAACAATGGCCTCACATATAGAATATATTTTAAAATTTCAATGAACCAGTATATAAAAGACAAACATCCCCCTCCCTCAATTAAGCGAAAGACTTGAAGGGGCCTCTCACAAAGGAGAATATCCAAATGGCCAACAAGCACATGAAATGACGTTGTGTTTCTCATTACTTCTCAGGACAATGCAAATTTAAAGCACAGTGAGGTACCACCACCCACCTACCTGAATGGTTAAAGTTAAAAAGACTGAGATAAACCAAAGTGGTGATGTGTGGAGCAAATAGAACCTTCATGCATTGCTGATGGGGCCATAAAATGGCACAACCACCTTGGAAAACTGTTGGCAGGATCTACTACAGCCGAACACTGGTGACATTGTATAACCCGGCAATTCTGCTCCTAGGTATGTGCCCAAGAGCAGTGACTGCAGCTGTCCATCAGGAGACATGATCAAGGAAATGCAGAGTGGCTTTATTCATAAGAGCCAGAAACTGGAGACAAGTGGTAATCACCAGCAGAAAGGATAAATGGATAATGTGGTCCTCTCACAATGAACACTGAACAGCAATGAACAAGAACAAATCTCAGGTATGTGCCACAAAATGGAAAAATCTCACAGGCGCAGTGTTGAGGGAAAGCAGCCAGGCACAAAAGAGCACACACTATTTGATTCCATTTTTATTAAGAACAGGAAAATTTGGAGGGGGCACACTTTTGGAGATCTGGAGCTGGGCAAAGATGGGAAGATTTTGTGAGGAGGTGAGCTCCCCATCACCAGAGGCATGCAAGCTGCAGCAGAGGGGCTGACTTGGCAGGGCTGAAGAGGGGCCTAGGAATCTGGATGGGCAACCAGAGATCTGCAACCTGAGATTCTGCTCTCAGTCCATTTGGAGGATGACTGATCTGGAGGCTTTAGGATTTTAAAGGTGCCACACATTTTCACTGGCCTGGAGATACCACATGAACATGATGGAGGCTGCTGCTGCTTTGGTCAGAGTCTGTGTAGGGAGCTGGAGTCCAGCGTGGCAGAGGCTGAGCCTAGGGATGTGGGCTGATGACCGTAGGAAGGAGTGATGTCCAGCACCACAGAAACACAGGCCACCATGGGAGAAGAAGAGGCCTTTTGGGGAGCTGGACCAGGAAAGCAATGGGAGCCCCCAAAGCAGGGGCCCAGACTTCAGGCTGTCATGGGCCATGTTTCACAGCAACCGAATTTTGCCAAGTAAAGGTGTTTTTAAAAACCACAAAATCCCAATTACCATGTGGTGTCACCACTATTCAGTTTAATACGAGAATAAGCAGAAAAAAATCTTGAGATCGAGGACAGTATCTGCATTGAAAAAGTTTAGCTGTTTGAAAACTTTATCATCTTCTTACTTTTCTCATCTCATTGGCGATGGATGGGTGAGAGATTCTGTCACCGCTGACTTGTAGAGGCTGTGAACAGTGTTGGAAACCCTTGTTCCTAGGGTGCGCTCCCCAGAAGGCAGGACCTTGTTACCAAAGTGTCCTAGTGCCCTGCTCAGGACCGGTCACAGCAGATGCCTTCTAAGCATTTACTCAATGAGTCAATAAATCTACCCGCATGTTATCAGATAGCCTGTGTCAGGGTTAACACTTTTTTTTTGCAGCCTAACGTACTGTTTACTTAACTGATGTCTGCTCAGGAGGGGACTACCTGATTATTGCTTTATCAGGAAACCAAGCACACTTTGATAGCAATAATCCCCAAACCAAGACAGTAGCCATCACTTAAATACATGTTTTGAGAAATGTGTCATCCTACATGCATACTTTATGGCTGACATCAGGGGGCTAATTGCTATTCAGCAGAAAGAGCTGTCAGTCAACATACGAATCCGTATGGGATTCTATAAGCAAACTGCGACTTCCAGGAGCAAACCCTTGTATATTTCGGTCACAAGGGAGCAAAACGAAAATGAACGGGCAAGTGTGAAATGGATGGCTTGTCATATCCGAACCACAGGATGAAATTTAAACAGTTCTCACTTAACAGCGGGAACCTCAGACCAAGATATAAGTGATTCCAGTGCTGTGGGTGGACATGCCGATGAGGTGAGAACTGTCTCCCACACAGGACAACCACGGGGAGCTGGTGGGCTACACACAGAGAAGTGGGGGAGGGGTGGAGCTCAGAAGCCCTGTCCTCAGCGAGGGTCGGCAGCGTCCACCGTCTGGCTGCACTGCACCCCTAAGACCCCTGGCCAAGCCCCCTCCTGGCAGGGAGCGCAGGCTGGCCCGACATCTCAGTCTTACCCTCTGCTCATTCTAGATCCACCTGGGCCTCTACAGAAGGGTCTCGGGGGAGAGATGACCTGGCCAGGCTTTAGTCTGGGGTGCCTTAGCCAGAATGATCTGAAAGTAAAGGCTTTGAGTAGCTCCCCGACCCCCACTGGCCACCGCAGCCCCATCCTGGACCTGCTCTCCAGTTCACTTGTGCCTCTGCCCGCTGGTGAGCTCAAGGTCTAGTTAAGCTGCCCCCTCCCATGGCCAGGGAAAGCTGGCTACTCAAGGAGGTCTGGACATTTGGTTTGTCCCTCTGTCCCCTTCCAGGGCTCCAGATCCCTGCCTCAGCCCTGCTTGTGGTAAAAGCCTTGGAGCACCCGGGAGAGGAAGGTCGGAGCGACCCTACCCCTTCCCTCTACTCTCCACCCAACCTTCTTCCTCGACATTGCTTTCTGCTTTTATCCTAGTTTCTGCTGGTACAAGGAGAAAAAGGCAAACACCCAAATGTGTTTTTGTACTTTCTTCTAAGATGCCAGGGCTGCATACGCCATCCATCCATCCATCCATCCACATCCATCTGTCCATCTGCATCCAATGTTAACTGAGCCCTGACATTGTGCTGGGCCCTCCCAAGAGAGGGTCCATCAGGAGGCAATGAGTTGCCTGTCCCAGGAAGTGTCCAGAAGGAGCCAGTTGAACAAGGAAAGACTAGCCTGATCTGTGGCTGTAGCTGGGTCACCTGGAGGAAGTTGTTAAAATCTGGCTCCCTGGCCCAACCCCAGGCCTGGGGGATGACTCTCCAGGGCTGGAACTTGGACACTTGTGTCTCCCACCAGCTCCTGGGAGAGTCTGATACATGTTACAACCTGAGGGGAGCTGTGCAAAGCCTCACCCACCCGCCCTCCTCTTAGATGCTCAGAAACATCCGTGGAACAAATTAATTCATGAAGCATTAACTGCAGGAAGTTTAGCCTGTCTCCTCTGGGCACTGGTCCCTGAGGCCCTGTCTCTGACCTAGGAGATGGGTTACTCCCCCTTAATCTGGGAGTCTTAAAGTTGGGGTGCTCTGCCTCATCGGAGGGTCCTCAACCTGTGCCAGGGTGTATAAAGCTGCAGGGGAAGAACACAGCACCTCTTCCCGTTTGGCCGGCTTTCCCGGGGAACAAGTCTACAAAACCTGACTTTTGTACCGACAAGTACTCAGGCATTATGAAGGGTGATGCACAACTTGCATGACTTTTCAAGATAAAATGAGAGACTTCAAAGAAGTTCCAAGCTTGCAGTGGGCCCTGGAGGATGGGACCCCAAATCTCAGGAGCAGGAGAAGCTGGCAGAAGGAGCCTCCAATGGACAGGGGCCCTGAAGGCCACGCCGGCCCGGCCCCTTGTCCTGCCCCACGGGGACCTCTGTGGGCACTTACAGCGGACAGAGCAGCAGCAGTCTCATGGAGATGCTCAGACGCAGAGCGAACATAGCCAGGGTCTCAAATCCCCTCCCAGTAAGTTTCCCGCCAGGCCCGCGGGCTCCCAGCGCCGTCTCCACCCTCTCCTAGTGGCGGTCGGAGCTCTGCATATGAAAGAGGAGCCTAGCAAACCCTGACCCTCCCTGCCTGTGTACCCAGAACTCCCAGATTTCAAACCAGGCAGATATCTGAGGAGAACGGGGACCTCAAAGTGGAGGCTGATTAAAGGGACCCGCTTTCCCGAGATGCGCCACTCCTGTCAAAACAAACTTGGCCGTGTTTTGAAATCCTCGTGGTGTTTGAAACATGTTCATTAGATATGAAAAAGGCAAAGATTTCCCGTGAAGGAGAGGCTGGCATCCGCGGGCTGCACTTCTTCCCCAGATGGTGGTTTTGAAAATGGCTGGGGAAACGGGGTGTGGGCGCCGCCATCCCTCCTCCGGGCGGGCAGAGCCGGGGCGTAATCCTGGCAGCGCTGGCGGGCCCTGGACGGACGCAGAGCTGCACCCAGCCGGCTCTCAACCGTCCGCTAGCAGAGAACTAAAATGTTCTCTCTCAGCCTCATTTCCCCATTGGCGAGACCCAGGGGTGAACCTGATGGCCCCCAGGAGTGTCCCCTCCACACCTGGGGGCCTTGATCTCCCTCTCTGAAAAATGGGTATGGTACAACCTCCTGCACACGGAGATGCAGGTAGAAGGGCTCTGGGAAGGCTCTGCTGCTCACAACCCCCTGGGGGTGGGAGAGGGTGGCCTGAGGAAAGGTGAGTGGGCGCAGAACACGGGAGCAGGGCGGACCTGAGTCCTCTGTGTAGGGCGGCGTGATCTGCGTTCGATCTCGTCCTATGAAACTCCTCCCCGCCCCCAACATCCATCAGGACTCACATTCTGAGGGTTCTCCCCTCCCTGCCAGCCCCCTGGATGGCTCCTCACCTGGATGACTGGCTGGCTTAGCCCCACCGCTGTCCTGCACCTCAAGGAAGGCGCCATGTCCCCGCCCCCAGGGCCGACTGGCTCCTCATCCCCCAAGAAAGGCCGGGTCCTCAGCCTGGCGTTCGAGGCCTCCCCGGACTCTCGCCACCGCCCTCCCGACACTGGATCTCTGGGCAGCAACACACACACTGCCGCTCCCCACCAGGCTCACCTGTGCCACCACTTGTTATCAAGTCCTCCTCAAATTAATTACCAGCCGACCCCATGCCAGGCTACACGCCCTCTGGAGAAGCAGTGATGTTGAAAAAACATTGTACTTTTATCAGTGTCAACTGGATTCCAGATTGTTTACATCTACACAAATATCTGCCTATTTTTAGCCCCCGCAGTGAATATCTCTAACAGATGTGAAGGTCAGGTAGCACGATGCTGCAATCCCACACAGCCCCTTGCGTTTTCCAGGTATCAGGGTCTCGTCCAAGGAGGCTCAGGGAGCCCCGGGTGGGAAACTCGCACGTGGCCATGCCTCACCCGCCGCGTGGCTCTGGCCGGATCACCTGCCTGGCTCCCCCCACCGCCGCTCTGGCTTCCTCCCCTGTTAACTGGCTGTGATGGTTCCCACCCCCAGGGCGGCTGGAGCACTAAAGGAGACAACTCTTGGCACATGATTATTGGAACAGTGCTTGGCTCCCAGTGAGGATGCCAAGATTTCCCCTCCAGGCCGTAAGGTCCAGAGGGCAGGGGCCTTCCAGGTGGGTGAGCCGCCTTGAGTGAGTGAATAAACAAACCGTAGTTTGTATCCTAGGCCCGGATCGATTCCTTATTTGCTATCCCCTTGAGACTCTTCTCTTCCCTCTTTGGCACCAGCTCATCTTGTTCTAACAGTTTGTGCCCCTGAAAATGCCAAGGACACTGCAGACAAGCCAGGAGCCATTTGCCAGCCACATGTGGCTACGCCTGACCTCCCACCCAGGTGTCAGTGCTCAGAACCTGGGCTCTCTCTGCTCAAGCAGGTTTCCGGGCCAATTGTTCCTAGGTGTCCTGGGCTGCTGGAAGCAGGAGGTGGCCATGGACACATCTGCACAGTGGTCTGAGCCTACACCAACCAGGCCCCAGGGGCACTGGCCGTGGGCGCACTCCTGGGACTGCTGGCGTGACTAGGAGAGGAGGCACAACCTCCCGCCCTGCGCCCAGGGCGGCGAGGTCAGGTGGGCTTCCTTGACCCTCAGCGTTCCCCACCCAGAGAACTTGTCGGGCCCCGAGCCCACCTCCCAGGACGCGGTGGGCTGGTGCCCGAGAGGAGCTGATCTCCCAAGGGGCTCCAGTCCCTGCTTGCCTGGGAGCGACAGGAATGTGTAGCGCCTCTCTGAGCCTCAGTTTCCTCATCTGTCAAATGAAGATAATAAGCTTGTTGGGATAATTTTTTAAGAAGCCAAAATGTTTTTACACATCCTTTAAGAGCCTTGTCCTCTTGTTAACGCACCTCTTTGGTGAGCTTGGTGACTACAGGCAATGGAAGCAAAGGGCAGCCCTGGGAGGGGCGGAGGCAGCTCCAGGCCTCGGGCGATCCCTGGGCTCTCCGGGCCCAGCTGAGTCACTGCGCCCAGCTCTGAGCCTGTGCACGTGGGCCCGCAGGAGACAGTTCCACCCATCCCCATACAGGCTACCCAGGAATGTCTCCCAACCAGCCTGGGGGCCCCTGAGAGCAGGGGAGGCTGCATAATCTCCTGTCCAGCCCAGGGCCAGGGCATTCGGCTCCAGGAAGAGAGAAGGAAGGGCTTAACACCCCTCAGCCAGGCCAGGGGCCACCGGCCTGGGAAAGCCAGCTTGCCCTGACCACAGGGGTCGCCTCCAACCAGACCTGTTCCCCTAGACCCCCCGCCCCCCGAGAGGCAGTGTGGGGCCCTGCTCAAGCCCTGGGTGTGAGCCGGCCTCGCCCCCCACCCTGTTCCCAGCCCCAGGCTGCCCTGTCTCGGCTGCCGCGCGGGCAGGGCCTGCTTGCCCGGCCCCACAATTTGTCTTGCAGCTGCTCCCGTTGCTTGGAGCGAGACACTTGCTTGTAGCTTGTGAGCTGTGTGTAGGCAAATCTTTCATTTTTCTTTCATTATGCCGGCGTGTACTGTCACTTAATTTTTATGTATGCAATCCTTCCTGACAAATATGATCTGCTGCCTGGTAATTCGTCTGACGCTCATTCTGTTCCGCGCTCTAATTACGGCTCCTATTCCTGACACCGAGGCAGCCGCTCTGCCACCGCTGGGTACCGCACCTGTCAGCCCGGCCATGGCATGACTAATGCCCTTTCATGCCAGCCTCGTGTTAGCAAATACGGAGGTGGGGAGGGGGCTGGGGGAGGGGGCGGCAGGAGGAGATGGGATTTGCATAAGCTCTGTTGTGGGTCAGCAGCCTTGGGAGACAAGGTGGTTGCTGGGGCAACGTGGCTGCCACCAGAGCATCCCCACATAGTAGGTGCGCAAAGATGTGACTGACGCATGATTTACACCCATGCGCAGGGTGTGAAGGAACCTCCGCCCCCAAGTCCTTCCTGCGTCACGTGCCAACTGCAATTAATTCAATCTTCTACCCACCAGAGGTGTGTATGAGACTTAGCTGTCTGCAGACCCTCGCTATGGAAAGCGCGTCTTTCTCCTGCATCTTGGAAACTTGAGGTCCTGGGCTTCAGCTTGGCGCTGACACCATCATGAGACCTGGCCCTTGGTTCTGGGTTCAGGGTTCCAGGAGCAGGGCCCTGCCGAGCCCCATGCAGGCCTCTCGGCTTGGTGGGCAAACGGCCCCAGGAGGGCTCCCTCCACCCTCCACGCGGTCTGTCAGCCACTCGGAGGCCTCAGGAAGAGCCCAGCTCACCCGGGCGGCCTTCCCCCAAGTTCCAATTCCTTCTCATTAATATAATAAGTGCACCAGTCCAAGTCGATAGAGTCACACTGTCGGACGAACCGCATCTCTGCCCGTTTCTAATGATGTGATCTTAACCGGCTGTGACGAGGGCCGCAGTCTTTTCCCCAGCGGGATGGAGGAGGGCTGGGACCTGACTGACAGGGGACAGGAGGCAGCGGCTTTAACTCTTCTCTTCGACGGTTTTCCTTGAATATCTGGCCTTTTTGAAACTCTTAAACAAGAGAGGTAAACAGTCCCAGACTGACAAGAGACACTGATTGCCCCAAAGAGAAGGATCTGAGCCGAGCAGGAAAGACAGCTTCCTCCCCGGGACGGGGAGTCAGTGGCCAGGCTCTGGAGGGAGATCCTTCTCGCCCTCACCCCTGGTCTCTAGAAGAAGTGTGGGCTCTGCCAGGGGAGGCCTGCATGTGGCTCCTGGGTCTGCATGACTTACAGGAACCATTCAAGCTCCCTGTATTTTAGCTTCCTCGTCGGCACAAAGGAAGGACCCTGACATCTGTCTGAGGCGTGAATGAATGAAATATTGTGAACTCGCACACGGGATGGCGGATCCTTGAACATCCTTTCATTCCAACCTCATGGAAGAGCCATGACACACCAGCAGCTAAGGAGGCCAGGTCCAGTGTCCTCCAGGGTCAGACGGGGACAAGGGCTTGAAAACAACCACACTCACTCACGCTCACTCTGACACGCAGCTGGGAGCTGTTATCTGCAGAGCTAGCGTGTTTCTCCAGATTGTGTGCTACACCCTCAGAGCCTCCAGCCATCCAGACCTGTATGAACAGTGACAGTTTCCACCAGGAAAGTGTGTCTTCCAGAAAGCACCTCTGCTGTCACCAGAAGATGCTGTGTGCACTTGTGGCATGCTGCAGGCTCTTGGGGATTGGAGGAACGAGACGCACTGGCTGAGCCGTGGAGTGGGGCCAGTGGCGAACAGAGTGGTTTCAAGGCGGCTGGCCTGCACACGGGGCTCAGCTCCCTCCTGTGGACGGGGCAGCTCACGGGGAGGTGAGCCTTGAGTGCCTGCCCCTGCAAACACCACCTCAGAGAGCCAGGAGCTGCTCGGGGAAAGGGGGAATGCCCCTGCACCCCTGTCCCATCATGAAACGTTCCCACATGGCCCTACCCACGGTGCACAGGGGCCCCTACTCCATGTTCCACTGGGGACTTTGCTGGTTTCTGTATTCTAATTAGGTAAAACTCTCCATTGGTCCTAGTTCTGCAATCACTCATGTCCCCGGCATGTAGATTCTGAAGCTGGACGATGCTTCACGCGACCCAAAACACACATCTGCCCACAAAGTCTCTTCCAGCATCCAGCCCTTAGCGCCCCAGCACTCCTGGGATGACGCCCGTCCACTGAGCCTGGCCTTTAAGGCCCAGCCTGCCTTCCTTGCCACTCAGGGTCCCTCGACCCTGCTCACCTCATCCCTTCCTTCATGTCCTGCCAGTTCCTATTCACTCCCCACAGTTCAGCTACAAGGTCACCACTACTGGGTGAGGACGTGGCCCCCACAGCTTCAAAACTGCCTGTTTAAAAGCCAAAAACTGGGAACAGCTCAATTGTCTCCCAGCAGGAGGAATGGGCCGAGTGTGGTGGCCTGTGCGATGGGACACCACGCAGCAATGAGAAAGACAGATGGCTGCCTGTGTGACCTCAGGGCCACCTCTCCCTGGAGTGGGCTCCGCCATCCCGTCCTGGACACAGCATGAGGGTGTGACACTGCAGGGGAGCCCCAGCCAGGACTCCTCCAGGCCTCGGTTTGCCTCCCTCTGGTCACTGTTCTGCAGAGGAGAGCTGGGGTTCAACGAGGCACTTCCCTGGACTAACTAACCAAAGGCACCGGGGGACAGGGTTACCCTCTCCCCATGTCACCCAGGCCCCTAGGGGTAGCTGGGGCGTGGCCGGGCCCCCTTACCTAGAGAGTGGGCTGCGGTGGTCTCAGAGCTGAAGAAGCGGCCCAGGCCCAGGTCACCGAGTTTCACGATGCCTGTGGCTGTGATGAACACGTTGGCGGGCTTGATGTCTGCAGGGCAAGGAGAAGGGGGCTGGTGTGGGATCCCCACCTCTGGGTGGGGATGGCTTGGGGAGAGACCAGGGAGGAAGTGGCTTCGGGCTGGGCAGAGGGGAAGGCCCCTTATGAGATGGAGACTCAGCCCTCAGGACAAGGCCCTGACCATGGCTCTGCCCAGCTGTGGGGCCCTGAAAAACTTAGCCTCAGTTTTCTTACCTGTAAAATGGGTGTAAATCAACTTATGTCACAGGGCTGCCATAAGTGAGGTCTAGGAGGGCAAGGATTTTTGTGCTGTTGTTTCCTCTTTTACAGATAGGGTAGGCACTTTGAAAATTCGTGTAACAAATGAAGGAGGTGCTCAGTGAGGTAACCTGTGTTGTTCCCCAATGACTAGGGCCGTGCCTTGCACACAGCAGACACTGATAAATGCAGGTGGAATGAATGAAAGGAGGAATCAGTGAAGTAATCTACATAAAGCACCCAGCATCTTGCCTGGCACCCAGTGGGCTCCTTCCTTACAACTTGGGATGTTGTTTCAGAAACACTCATCTCTTCTGCCCAGCCAACTCCTACTAAGACTTCAAAGCCCATATTAAAAGTTCCCTTTTCCAGGATGCTTTCCCTGCCCTCCTAGGCAGAAGTGGTGGCAGTACCAGAACTGGCGATGACTGGGCCACCCCCTGCCAGCCTCTCCACCCCATCCTTGCTGCAGCCTTCTCTTTGCTGGCTCTGGGCTGCTGTCGGGGGCTGGACATTATGTGCTGAGCAGGGTTCCCGTTTCTGGGGTCCATTAACTATCTGGCATTTGGTGCCCCCACCATGGGGGGCCCTTGACATGGAGCATGAGGTACATGTGTGCAGTCGAGCCTGAGGCCTCACAAGCCCATTCTCTAACCCCAGAAGGACAAATGAGATGCTGGACACCCACCACTGGGAGTACAAAGTGGTCCAACTTCCTCACGGATATCCCGAGAGGCCAGGAGGAACCACGGGGAAAGCTGCATCCCGGGGCCCCGCCCTCCCACGGGCTCTGGCCGCACAGCCCCGAGCAGGGGTTGGGGGGAGGCCAGCACGTACCTCGGTGCATCACCCGGCGGGAGTGCATGTGCTCCACGGCGCTGCACAGCTGCACGAAATACTTCCACACTGTCCTCTCGGGAATGAGCCGCTTCTGCTTCTTGAAGTACTGTGGTGGGGGAGACAGACACACAGACAGGCTGGGGTGACTGGCTGAGAGGGAGGGCGGCTCCAGGGTACTGCCCTGTCCTGTCCTAGCAGGCAGGCGATGCCTGGCATGGACTGGGTGATCAGGCTGCTGAGAAACAATAAACGTGGAACGAAGGGCACTGTGTTCACGTCGCTGCATCAACCCGAATCACCCTCCGTGGTCATCTGTGCACCCCCATGAGCGGCAGACTCCCTGAGGGTGGGGTGGGCCTGGCCTGGAGTGGGTGTCCCGGACCGCTTTGCTGAAGGGATGCCTGGACCATATCTTGAAGGCTGCTCTCAATCACAATTTTTCTGGAATTTCCTGGACACACGTCCAGCTCTTCCCTACTGCCCGACAGGGAGTTCCCTGCAGGAGTGACTGGTGTGGACTCTCTGCCCTGGCGCTGGCCTGGCCACACCCAAGACATGCCTGGTGATTACATCAGGGCTGTGCCCCCTGCTCGGAGCCAGCAAATCTCAGTACACGTAATTGTTAACAAGCACGGCAAGACCCTCAAGGAAGGGGGCTTGACATTCTCAAGAGGACCCCTAGTTTCAATGTGCATTCACCTATTCTGCGCCTGGAAGATCATACTCCAGCAAAAACGAACCAAAAAACTAAAAGCCCCCCGAGGCTGCACTGAGTGAGCCGTAAGTAACCGAAGGTCCTAGAATAAGGAAACCGAAACACACCCTTGTCTGCAGTTCACACCAGCATCCTTCCTAGGGGCTCTCCTGTGAGCCAGGCCCGTGGGGCTGGGGGGGACAACTCACACACTCGGCACCAGGTTTTTGTTCAGGGGCTTTTCACTTCTGAGCAATCATCTTTTCCCAAAGCAGCCAGAGGCAAAGTTGTGGCCCATTTGTCCAGGCAGTCGAGTGGCACAGGGGAGACAGGGACTGACCCAGAACACACTCCCAGCCTGGGAAGGGGGCATGGGGTAGAAGGCAGGACCCGAGCTAATCTCTGCTAAGCACCTGCCACATACAGCTGCTGTGCTGGGCCCTGTGCGGGGATGACTGTACCCATCTCACAGATGAGGAAACTGAGAGCCACACAGGAGCTAGTAAGGGGCAGAGTCACAGCCACTCAACTCCTGGCTTTCTGTTCAGGAAGCCCAAGCTCTTAACCCACTTCTAACGATACCAGTAACCACCTGATGAAGTACCAAGCTCAGAGAGGTTCGGGAACTTGCCCAGGGTCACCCAGCAGGAGCGGCAGAGCCAAGATTGCATATGGGCACCTCCAACAGTGGGACAGCCACAGCGGGAAGCCCCTGCCTGGCACTAAAGCCTCAAGAGTCTCTTCCAAGCTCCATTCTGGGAGGGGGGCCTCACATGTGGTCTGCCCCAGGCTCCAGGCACAGACCCCCCAGCACAGGACCCCTGAGCCCCTAGGGCCACCTCAGGCCTCCGTGGAGGGCCCGGCTGGGGTGTTATTTATGCTGTGATGTTAGCTAATCCTCATTACAGCATTTAAGTGGGGACGTGCAAGGCTATGAATGGTGATTTTCTGAATGTCATGTCCTATTGGCACGTGTGACATTTAGCAGGAAGGCGCAGAGTCTCTGGTGGGTTTTGGGGTGGCAGCAGCTCCCAGCTTCTCCATCCATCGTAAATAACACCAGCACCGTGGCCACTGTGGTGTTGCTTGGCCCCTGAGACTGGAAGCCTTTGGGACGCAAGGTCTGCTGGCCAGCAGCCTCCCAGGCCAGACCACGATGAGCTGAGCCCTGGCAAAGCACCTATTCCCCTCGAAACCCTGGAGCAGCTAGAGAGGGGAAAAGGACAAGGAAACCGAGCTGCTACCATGACCCAGGCACTGCGCTGGGTGATTACAGGTGGGGAAACTGAGGCACAGGGCCCAAGGTCATCCAGCAGGTGTGTCTGACCCTGGGCCCAGGGTCTTCCTACTGCCCCACCCTGCCTGCCCCTCCTGTGGGGAGCAGCACGCAGCAGGCTCTGCTGGTGAAGGGCCACGGTGGCGGGAACAGGCATAGGCAGGGGAAGGGAAGGATGAGGGGGCCTGGTGACCAGAGGGGCAGCTCCAGGCCAGGTGAGGAGGAGGGCTCCCGAGACAGGAGGGCCTGAAGCACCTGGAAGCCAGGCCACTGACCCAGAAACCCAGGGGGTGAGTGACAACTTGAACCTGGAGCCAGGGAAGGGACACAGGGTGAAGGGGAGGTGCCCCACCCCAGGCCAGGCACAAAGGGTGCTGGACACTCAGGCGCCTCCCACCTCTCATCGGAAGGAACATGCATCCGGGCCCTGCAGTTCCCAACTGCCTCCCCATGGGGACCCCGGGACGGGTGAAAACTGATGTTCGGGGAGGGGAGGGATTTGTAACTGCCCAGACACCCAAGACCCCTGACTGTCTGACTCCAGCCCCATGCCACGGGCTGAGAGGCTGTGAGGGGGTCTGGGGTCCACTGGGGCTGACAGGGTGAAGCACTCTCACCATGGGCCACATTCTATGGTCTCCCTTCCTCCTCTTCGCGCACCCCTGCCCCTCCCACCCCCAGCCCCACCCCTCCCTCCACTGAGCATCCAGTCATTCTTCCAGAACAAAAAGCTGACTGTGTTTACTCCCCGTCATGAGTCTCAGGAAGCCTCTTGCTGACCTTGGGGCAAGGTTCCAAATCCTGAGCCTGGACACAAGGTCCTGGGTGGTCCAACCACTCTTGGTCCCACACTCCCCACCCCTCACCTCGTTCAATGAGCTCTTGAGCCAAAGTGCTTTGTGGATACCTGGGTTTCCAACCCCCTGGGCTCTGGCACGACCTGTTCTGCCTCTAGACTAGGAGTCTCCCCTCTGGTGTCACCTCCTCCAGGAAGCCTTCCCTGGCTCCTGCAGACTCTGAACTTGGCTTGTTCGTGCCAGCTCCTAACTGCCTGTTCGCAGGTCTGCCCTTCCATTAGAAGGCGAGTTCCCTGAGGACAGCACCCAGGCCAGCAGCACCCCTAGGTCTCAGCATGTGGGCAGCAGCCACACAGTGGGCGCTGGACACATGCATGTTTGGTGAGAGACGCAGAAACAAAGTGTAGGGCAGGGGGAGGAAGAAGTAAGACGTGATATAGCACATCTGTTTCCACCAGGGATCTGTGTGGAGATTAACATCCCTGCAAACGCATTAATATGTCAACGAAAATATAAAAGCAGGTGATAACAGCTCAAGTAATGCCTCTTCCCAGCAACGCCCGTATTCCTAGGAGCCAAATTTCAGAAGAGCAAGCACTGAGCAATTGCTCAATCCCCAGTGCCTGGTGGGAAAGATGAGAGAATCCATCTCAGGCCCCGTTTGTGAGTGTGGCTGGGGGTGGGGTGCTCCAGTGTGGCCCAGCCTGGCCCAGTGACAAACTGGGCTGGGGGAGGAGGCCTGCAAATGATGGTCAAGGCAGTAGGGGAGTGAGGACCTTGAGGGAGGAGCAGTGAGTGGAGCTGAGGGCTTGGGCCTGGGGGTCCCGCTTGGAGGCTGAGCTTTGCTATTTAAGGCTCGTGTAGACTCAGGGAGGGATGCACGGGCTCAGCATGGTTGTGGCTCACAGCAGGTGCCCCACAGTAGGTGGAGCTGCGATGGTCCCTGAATCCAGACCCACAGCAGACCTGGTCCTGCACCCCGGGAGGTGGGGCGAGGTGGGCAGACCAGTGCGGGGGCTGCTGGGGTATGCAGAGTAAGAGCCAGACCTGGTGCCGAGTCTGCCTGTGGGACCTGGCATGTGGCTCAGCTTCTCAGAGACCACCGGCCTCAGACATTACGTGGGAATGCAGCCTTCTCAAGGTAGCAAGGGCCTCAGGGAATGTCCACTGGAGGCCCCAGGCTCGGAAGCAGTGACCGGGGCCATAGGCGTGGGGCTGTCCCCATATTGCTGGGGATCCTCAGGGAAGTCTTTCAACCTCTCTGAGCTGTTTTTTCTTGTATAACATGAGGCAGTTAGAGCCACAAGACACTTCCCCGGAGTTCGTGAGCTAGGGTCCGACCTATATGGTGTTCTGCCCCCAGTCCTCCTACAAGGCAGAAGTGGCCCACAAGCCCGTGGGTGGTCTGGGGCAGTGCAGGACAGCAGAGGGGTCCTTTCTGTCCATGGCTGGCCTTCTTTTAGCAAGTGGGGATGGGGCCTGAGAGGGCCTCACCAGGACGTAGCTGAGGCCTGAGGGCACCGGCAAGGGGGGCTGAGTGTCCTCGAGTGGCCACCTCTGCCTGTGGCCAGAGCCGCGAGGAACTCCAGCCGAGCAGGAGTACTGGACCCCGGGCAGCCCCCAGACCCGGCTCTCCCACCAGGTACCCTCACCTTGATCATCTGCGAGAGGTCGCCGGCATCCGCCAGCTCCAGCACAATGTTCAGCTCGTTGTCCTCAATGAATGAGTCCAAATACTTGATGATGTTCGGATGGTTCAGTTGCTGCCCAAGGAGAGAAAAAGCGGGAGACGGAGCCAGTGAGAGATGGTACAGCTGGAGAGGTGAGAGTCTAGGGGGAAAGTCCTCTGCTTGGGAGTCAGGCAGAACTGGGGAAGCCATTTTGCACCCCAAGCCTCAGTTTCCTCCTCTGTAAAATGGGCATAATGATTTGGTGAGCCATTGTGAAGGATTATTTGGCCTGACACCCTTGAAATGTCTAACATGGTGACTGCATGGAGCTAAGACTCAATAGATACTCATGGAAATGACCCTCCTCCTCGTCACCACCACCTAGGCCCCTCCAGGGTGGGGCCAGGCCCCTGCTGCTCCATCGTTGCACTGAGTTGATCTGGAATACTTAGAGGTATCCATCTCCTGCTTTCTTCCTTCCCACTCTTTCTCAATTTCTGATCCCCACTTTGTGAAATCTTGAAAAAAATTCATTTCTGGTGTGAGAGATGCCCTGAGTGAGGTGCTGAGCGCCGAAGTCCTGCCTCTGGCCTGACCACCGTGGCCTGAGTGTCTGCCAGATGGGACCGCGCCCCACTGACTGCAGTCAGCCCCTGCCTGGCTAACAGGAACCCTGCCAACTGCTGATAACTGACACTGACTGCCTACACCAAAATGGTTCCAGGATCTGGGGAAGGCAGAGGCGACTTGAACACAGTTGGCCCATCCACAGGGGCTCCTGTCAATCAGCTGACAACCAGAGGCCACTTTAAAGCACATTTTCCAAAAGTCCTGGAAGGTGCTGGGAGAGGCAGGTGCACCTATGCTGTGTGCCGCCCAGAGCCTAGTCTTTGGTCCTGAGATGAGGCGGAACCTTGGCAGACATCACATATCCATGCCATCCCCCTTTGGTTCATCCCCTCAACCAGCGCTGGAGGTTCCTATAGGGCTCGCTTTCCTACCCCACGGCTGGCAGCCACTGCACTGGAAGGTCCTTGGTTTTGGGTCCTGGCATGAATGCAATGGGTGACATCGTCCAGTGGCCCCTCGGAGAACCATGTTTCCTTGTTTTGTGGAAACACCTCGTGCCCTGGCACATCCTGTCAACTTCCCACGGGCAGGCTGGGAAGCTGAGTCCAATTCCAGAAAGGGGCTGGCACTGGGGCAGAGGGTGTAACCATGGCAACGAGGGTTGCCTCTGAGCAGAGGTTACAGTGAGCCCTTCCAATGCACCTGCTCACTAATTCCTCCAGCACCTCTGAGGACAGCATTGTTGGCATCATCTCCTTTGACAGATGAGGAAACTGAGGCCCTGAGTGGTCAACAGCTTGCTCGTGGCCCCACAGCTAGTGAGCAAGGGGTGTGTCCACCTCCAAAGCACTGGCACCCGGCTACACTGCAGCCTGGGGGGGTGGTCAGGACCCCGTCCCCAGTAGGACCCAGTTCAGGCCACTGGGGCTGGCCTCACTGGAGAGGATGTGGTCACACATTTCTGTGCCCAGGGACCAAGCAGGCTGGCTCAGGGCTCACGTGAGTAGAATTCCTTACTCCCATGAGGGGCACACGTGTGTTCTTGGCCACAAGTGGGGAGACAGTGTGTGACCAGCACAGCTGCTCCCCAGGGCTGGGTAATCAGAGTCCCCGAGATTACAGCTGGGTCCCAAAGTTGACCATTTTGTAGAACTTTAAAAATGTTCTTTGCAGGGTATTTTGGACCTGTGAGAGCTGGAGTTAAAAACATTCCCCATGAGCCTCCGGCCTCCAGCCTCACCCCCAGGACCCACTGCTGCCGGGGGCCGCCCCAGCAAGCGCTCACAACTCCGGCCGCGGCCCCTCGCTCTCAGCCACTTCAGGGCCCCCCTCTCGTTCCCACGTTCAAGCCTTGCATCCCGAGTGTGGCATTCGAGGCCACCATGATCTGCCCCCAAGTCCATGCTGTTGGGGTTCCCAAAGTAGGTTCAGCCCAGCCTTCCAGATTCTGAGACCTGGCCCTGGTCTCTGCAGGGTCTCCCTGGGGTCCCTGGGTCAGCTGGCAGCCCCTAGACAGTCACCATCTGCTGCCTATCTGTTCCCCCATCTGCCTGAGAGTCCTCGATGGAGGGGACAGGCCTGACTGCCACCAGCAGCTGCGCTCTACAGAGAGCTGCCAAGCAAGCGCTCTCTGTTTCTCGGGGGGGGGCAGGAAGAGTGAGTGCCTACTGTGTGCTCTCCTGAGCCAGATCCTCTTCAGATATGATTTTATTTAATCCTCTCTATCTGCCCGTTATCTGTGAGGCAGATAGTCTCACCACTGAGCAGATGAGCAGACTGAGGCTCAGGGAGGTTAAGTCACCTGCTTAAGGTCACACAGCTTGTAAATGAAGACATCAGTATTTGAACCCAGGCTCCCAGGCCTCCAAAGCCCACCCCTGTGTCCCTCCTACCTCACCCTCCTAAGCCTGGGGAGTAGGGAGGGATCCCCAGGAGAGAGCAGCCCCAGGCCAGGGCTAGGCCTGGTCCGGAAAGTTCCGTCATCTCTGACTCTGAGGAGAGCAATGGGGAAGCCAGCAGGGAGGCAGGAGGAGCTGACCATAGACACCACCGCCATCCCTCACCCCAGATGGGCCCTGGCCAGTCTGTCCTTCCTACAACCCTGCTCAGTCAGCCCAGCTCTGGCTGAACCACGGACTTCTGCCCACAGCAGGGTGGGTACATCAGCTACCCTCTTGGGGAGACCCAGACTCAGCTGTGCATCCTTCCTTCCTCTGGCAAGAGCCCAACAGGATGACAACCCAGAGGCCCTCAGTCCCTCCAGCATCCAGAACCAGGGGCCATGTGCTTGGCTGTTAACCCTGCCCAGCGCCCCAGGCTGGCTTTGCTGAGTCTCCCCAACAGAGAGCATCTCCTGGTGGGAGCAAGAGGATGGGAGAGAGAGGGAGATGGACAAACCGCAGTCCAACCCAACACCCACCCTCACTCCTTCCCCAGTGGCCTGGTCCACCGGGCGCGGTATGATCCGGGTGCCTTGAGGCAAGGACTTCCGTGCCATCTACATCCAGGATCCATGTGGGACAAGGACAGCTGGTCTGGGGGCACCACGAGGACTGGGCAGAGGTGAGGTGGGGTCCCCGCCTGACCACAAGAAAATGAACAAGCTGCTGCCCCTCAAAGTAGGTCGTTTCTGAACCTAACGGGCTAACGGCTGTGACGGCCATGATGCATCCAGCCTGGCCCAAGGAAAGCGAGGGGCTCTCGCTCAGCCCAGGAACTCACCTTCAGGAGGCCGATCTCCTTGACACAGTCCTGCCTGGCCTTGGCATCCATCATCTCAAATATCTTGGGTGAGAGGAAGTAGAGGAAGAGCGGTTAAAACCCAGCAGCCAGCACCCCCAGAGGGAGCACAAGGACTGGGACTCCAGCCCAGGTTCTCCCACCTCCTCCTCGAGGGAACCCTAAAGGGACAATGGTTGTATGCCAGGCGCTGTGCTGACTGACTTACACCGAATCATCATGGCAACTCCCATGAGCCAGGAGTTACTGTTGCCGACTTACAGAGGAGGAGACTGAGGTCCAGAGAAGTCCAGTGACTTACTGAGTTCATGCACTGGTAAGTGGCAGGACAGGAAACAAGCTTGGAGCCTCAGTCTTCACCTCTGTAAATGGGGCCAATCTCACAGGGCGGTCATGTGGACTGAGTAAGAAGAGGGGGTCCAGCACACAGCTCTGTGCCCCGACACCCCAACCCAACAGTGTTCACTCCATGTGGGTCCTCCCAGCGCCTTCTAAGTTACAGGAACAGAGAAGGTTGACACTGGAGCAGCCCCACCACAGAATCCATCCTGGCACTAAAAACCAGGACAGAGGGAACCCAGGTAGACAAAGAACAGAACACAGGCCTCTCCTGAGTAGAGGAGCCCAGCTCTCCTCCAGCCACCTGCGGCTGCTCACGCAGCTCACAGATCAGCAGTCGTGCTGGCCACTTCCCCACCTCGTGACTGCATCTGAGCTGTCTTCTCTCTCCTCTCTCCTGGGCCTCCTCTGCCCAGGCTGTTGATCTCATTCTTTAAGGTAAATGAGCAAACCGAGGGACCCTGGAGGCTCTCCTGGAGGATGTAAAGCCATTTTCTGCAGCACAGCAGCACTGAAATGGGCAGTGGCTCTCACTAAAGTGCTTCCTGGCCGGGTTTTGCTGCTTAAAACCCATCTGCCCGACCCCACACCTCCATTTAGGAGGGAGTCGGAGGTCGGGAAGGACACTCAAGCCTGGAACCGACCAGAGAGGGCCAGCTGGCCTCGGGTCTGAGTCTCAGCTCCCCCTTAGCTCCCTCTGGCCCTGGTGAGCTAGCCACATCTCTGCAGTTTTCCTCCTCTGAAAAATGGAATGATGATCCCTCTGCAGGGCTGCAGTCAAGGTTCTGCGAGTTCCGAGCATGACCCCGTATACAGCAGGTGCTCAGTGTGTGCTAATATTTCTCCTTTATGGTTCACGGTGAGCTTTCATAAGCACAAGTCCACCTGATTATCCCATAGCCCAGTGAGTGGGGTGGGTGCTAATTTCCCTTGTTTACGGGGTTCGGGGGGTAAGGATAAGGCAGGGAAGGGACGGGACCAGCCCAGAGCAATGATGTCCAGACATGAGCCGGCTCCCATCATGTGGTTTCAACCCCACAGGGCTGCTGGCTCACCTGCACCTTCTTCAGAGCCACTGTCTTCCTGTCCAGCAGGCAGGTGGCCTTGTACACCTCACTGAACTGTCCTCGGCCAATCTTCTTCTCGATCTGGAAGTCAGCCAGTGAGCAGCGAAAAGACAGGGCGTTTGGGTGCCTCTGGAGGGGACGGACAGGGGGCATCAGTGATCAGCCAGGCCGAGTGGAGCGCCGGGTCCCCAGGGCCCACTGCCCTTCCAGAGCCCCGGCAGCACCCCTCCAAGGTGAAGGAGGGACTCTGGTTGCTCACCCACTACCAGAGCCCCCCTCACCCCCGGTGCTCTGCACACCGCCTTCCTGTGATCCCACAACCGCCTGCTGTTGGTGTGGTTTCCCTCGCAGCCCTTGTCACCATCCCTCAGGATCTGACCACTTCATATGCTCATTCCTGTCTCTGCCCCTGGAAGGCTGGCTCTGTGGGGCAAAGGCCTCACCTGCCTTGGTCACTCCTGAGTCCTTTATGCCTTGGCTGGAGCTGGCCGGCAGGACAGGTGCAATAAACATCGAAGGAAGCGACCCTCCAAAGTGACACATCCCTGGGGAGGCCCCTTGGGGTCTCGTTGGCCCCACGGCCCATCATGTGTGGCCCCAACCCAGATCCTGCAGGTCATCATAAGAGGGGCCACATCCCCTCCCGGGGTAGCCATTCCCATCTCAGAGGTGAGAACACGCAGGTTAAATTTGCAGTCCTACATTTTGAGCCCATTCTTTGGATAAACTGCCCCTTTATGGCAATGTGAAGAATCCGAAGACTTCGTGATGACTCTCCAGGGGCCAGCACGAAAGCCACAGTTAAGCTGTAGGACCTGCCCAGGGACGGAACCAATAGACGAGGCAGCAGTGGCCAGGTGCACTCCCCCACCCCCAAAACACATCTGCAAAGTGTGTTTCCTCCTCAGGAAGAGGAGAGGAGGGGAAGCCAACGGTGGGCCCTGGAAGTGGGTGGGGAAGGGGGCAGGATACTTCGCCTCAGCCTGGTGGGACGGGCCCTCCCTCCTGCTACAGCTCCCACCTTGCACTCTGGGGCAGGGGTTTGCCAACACTGGGGACTCTCCCCACCTGGTGGTGACATGAAGACCGGTCTCCAGTTGTTGCTGGATGACTTGCACATAGTAGGTGGACAGAAATGTTTATAGCATTCAGTTTGGGAAGTAGGGGAAGGGCAAGAAACACTGAGAGCCACACTGCAGCAGGAGCAGGCTGCTAACTTTTCCCAAGTGAAAATGCCTCTTCCAGATTTGGACCAGAGCCCAGCATCTGAGAGGGTGGAGCATCAGGTATTTGACTGGGCTGTGTTCTGGAATTCTCCCCACCAGGAATGCCAACAATAGGCCCATAAGCCCTGCAAGAGCCTTGGGAACCCTTGTGTGACCAGCAGTTGAGTGCGGGGCCAGTTGGCCTGGGTCACTGGCTGGTGACCTGGGGCTGTTACCCAAACCACCCAGTGCCTCAGTTTCTTCATCTATAAGTGGGAGGTATAGAAGCATGCGTGTGCACAGGGTGGCTGTGAGGGTCCTGTGAGATGGCTGAGCTGCACACAGTAGGGGCTCAGTGGCCTCTGTGGTTGTTACTGACCGGCATGGGCGGGGCTGGAGTGAGGAGGTGGCGGGGTTGGAGGGGCCCTGAGTGGCTCTGAGTGGCTCCTCCCCACCTCTGCTCGTGCCCTTCTGTACCAGCCGAGGCCCATCTCTGTGCCAGGGAAATCCTAACAGGCACCCTCCTGCCAGGAGTGAGAGATGGAACGCGGCCTCGCAACACTGCTGCCTCCTCCCCTCGGCAAGACAACAGCTGGGCCCACCCTGACTCTAAAGTCTTGAAGCATAATTACCTCCTGTGGCAGATTTGAAGATGCTCTGCCTGGGGACCAGAGTGGGCAGGAGGGCTGGTGGAGGAGAAAGATAATGCTCTTACCAACACCTGCTGGTCTCTGTCAGGTAAGTTCTGTAGTCACAGGAACAAACCTACCTATATACTGAGTGTCCACCTAAGACGGGCAAGCATGCATTTAGTGAGCACGTACTATGTGCCGGGCACGGTGCAGAACACCTCCCAGGCTCCTGTGAGCAGGTATCACTGCTATCTCCATTTCAGGAGACTGAGGCTCGGAGGGGAGGCAGTGACCTGCTCCAGACCCTACTGTGAGTAATGGCAGGGATCTGAAGCCGGGACTGGGAACTCTACAGCCTACATCCTTCAGCCTGGACCATGTGGCCGCCCAACTCAGACGCTGCCTCTGCTTTTCCTTCAAAACCCCACACCTAGCCAGGCCTCCACTTCCTGCTTCAGCCCCCTAAACCCACCCTATCCCCTAACCATGGGCATCATGGAAAGTGGGCCCCTGTCTTAGTCCCCTCTGTGCCCCCTGAACTGAGGCTTGGACCTGCCCAAAGTGAGCGCTCAGGGCGTGCTTGTCGAATGACACGATGAAATGCGCTCAAAACAGCCTGGTGCACAAGGGACTTTGTGACCCAGCCACTGTCACTTCTACAGGTGCAGCGGAAATCACACACGCTCAGAAAAAGGTACCTTTCTTGACAATTGAAGGAACCACACTTTCTCCTGAAAAGAATGACAGGAATTCGTGTGTTAGGCACCTACTATGTGTCTGCTGCCATACTAGCTGCTTAGACAGGTTTATGACTTAGATCTCCTAACAGCTTTGTAAGACAAGGCTTAGTAATCCCACTTTATGAATAAGGGAGTGGAGGCACAGTCACCAGTGTGGGAGCTGGGGCTTGGGCTCCGAGGATGGAGAGCCAGCTGCACTGCTGGTGACGCAGGGCAGGGTCCCTCTGCCCCACGTCGGCATCCCCTGGGACAGTGAAGGGTGGGAGGGTGGGCTCTCTAGGGGTCCTGGCTCTGCCGACACGGGGCTGCTTCCCCCCAAGACGGGGGTCCCCAGCATGCTCCGCCCACCCCAGGATGTTTTCGAGGGGCCAGGCTGCCCAGTTCCACAGCCGCCCAGAAGCTCCCAGAGGATGCAGGCGACCTGCTGGCATCGCCGAGACTCCACTGCACATCTGCATATGCAATGACCCAGATTTGCATTTCCTGTCACAACCCATTCGACCTAATTAGAGAAAAGCTCCGAGGAGGGGGCAGGTTCTGCAGGCAGCAGCGCAGGGGTGAGGGGGCACAGTCCGGGCAGGCTCAGGGGGCTGCCACTGCTCTCACAGGGGTTAGGACTGGGCCCTGTCCCCGGGGAGGGGGGGGCCTCTGCTCAGGTGGCGGTCATGGTGGGACACAGGGCTCCCTGGTGCAGCCGCCTGAGCCAGCAGAGTCTTGACCCCGATTTAACTCAGGGCTCGGAGTAGAAAAGTAAAAGCTGAACTGAGTTCTTGCCGTAACAGGCCAGACCTCTCCCTTCTGCCACCGTTGAGGCCTTCCTCCCCTCCTGGCTGGGCCCTCTTGCCCCTGCAGCAGAGTGAGGTCACCCATCATGGGGAATGTTAGAAACGCCGGCCCTGGACTTCCCAGAGGATTCCAGGAGATGTTGGTGAAGAGGTCTGGGGAGCTCTGAACCGCTGGGCAAACGCAGGGCTGCCCTGAACAGCTCGTAGGATGGTGGCTCCAAGAGTCATCATCCTGATGGCCTTTCTGGAAACCGCTCATCTATGGCTTACCATTCCGTTATGTCTGGGACCCCACACTCCCTCCTGGGGGAAATAAACACAGCCCCTGGGCACAGGCTGGCAGAGGTGACAGCCACTCTGGCTCTCTCAGTTGAGACACTGACTCTGCGGCCTGGAGGCTTGGGTTCAAATCCTGCCTCTGACACTTGTGGGCAAGCCATGGGCCTCAGTTTCCTCGTCAGTACAACTGAGATAAACAGTACCCCCTCCAGAGGGTTGACGGGGGTTAAATATGTTACTAAGTGAAAGTCCTTAGAAGAGGGCCCGGCACCTAGGAGATGAATACTCCATGTTTGTTGTTGTTACTATTATTATTGGCATTGTAGAATGTCTGAAGAATGGAGCAGGGGATGACCTGGGCAGGGTGTGCACAGCGCCCAGCCTGGCGAGGACCTGGCCCAGGGAACCAGCCCAGGGAGTTCTCAACTGTTGTTCTCAACATCCCCATCCCCCTGCCCCTCCCCAACCCTGAGGGTCTGTGCTGGGCATATTTCTAACCCTGGGCTCTTTCGCGATAAAAACTAAAATGAATTTTAAACTCTAAGAATAAGATCAATGACATACCATTTGCTTAACACCCATGATGTTGGCTGCGTGCTGGATATTTAAAGTACACCATCTCACTTAAGTCTTTACAGCCCCATTTCACAGATGAGGAAACCGAGGCTCAGATAAGTCATTCACCCAACATCCCTGGCTAGAGTAAAGCGGTGAGGTGGACGGACCTGCAGCCTCCTGACTTTACTGTCTTCCGTCCAGTCACCCAGGGTTGTTTGCCAAGGGCTTGTGCCAGACAATAGGCTCGTCTCCCTTTCTAGGCTGTGCTGTGAACACCGGACTCCATTTCTGACAACTGACCCCCATTCCCACTATGGGAGCCCCTTAGTTTTTCCCCCAAAGGTGGAAAAGATTGGGTGGAGGGGCGGGGAGGACGTAGCGGGCCCAGGGAGGACTCATGATCTCGGAGAGGAAGAGCTTCTGGGAGCAACTCCCTGGACCACAGGTGGAATCTGGCAGGACCAGGAGCCAAGGACATGGCTGAGGTCCCTGCATCACCTCTACCCCAATTCCACCCTCCCAACAAATGGCAGGACCAGACCAGACATACAGTAGGGGGAGGGGGTGTTTTGGACCACCCCAGGACACCCCCGCCCCAGAAGGCTCAGAGAAACCCAGTTCTCTTCCCCAAGTCAGATCAAATTAGGCCACAAACGCCCCCCACCCTGTGCTAATTTGAGTTTAAAATGTTTGAACCACCATAAGCCTCAGCATCGACAAATCCTTTTTTTTTTTAAGCAGGAGCATAAAATTACATGTTAAAAGAATAAAAATGCATTCGCCCAATTAATTTTCTGAAATCTCATTAAAAAATTTAGCCTGACTAAGTCAGACTTCTGACCTGAATTTTAATCATCTTTACACTGGATGGGTCTTTTTTCCCTGATATTTGCAATGCATCATTAATTTTAAGGCAATCGTTTCTATGATTTTAAAAAGCACACTTCATCAGAATGACATTTCCTGTAAACGAATTTCACCTTTAAAGACATCTGACATCGTGTGTAGGGAACTTCTAATGGATTCGGTGTATGTGTATACAGCGATGTGTTTTAAACTGCATTGCACAAAAGAAGGGCGCCATTTACAGAGTCCATGTTGTCAGACTCCGTATGAGGCCAACCCCACTCAGCTCTTCACGATCTGGCTAATTTCATACCCGAAGCCTGTCTTCCCTCCTGCAGACCCAGTGGCCAGAAGGTGCTCAGTGGGGCCACAAGACCTGGAGCTACTCTTTGCTCTGCCCCTCAAGAGCAAAATGGACAAGTTACTACTCATCTTGGTTTCTTCTACTGCAAAATAGAGTTCTGAATAAGATGTCCTTCTCTGAGTTGGTAGGAAGATGAAATGAGGTGCTAAGTGCCAGGCATTATAATGTTGGCACAACCACCATGATGGTCTCAACTTGGAAGTCAATCTACACTATCTGCACTCAGCTCATAGGAACAGTGAGCAAGATGCCCAAAGCATGGAGACACCTGAAGACAAAATCTAAAATCATCTCTATTGTGGTGACTCCCCCAGGACGAGCCTCACTAACCAAGCTCAGAGAAAGCTGAGCTTAAACATATGGATGAGAGAATCTGGAACCAGAATCTGAAGCCAGAGAGAATCTGGCTCTTTCCTCTTCCTGGAACATCCTCTTCTCCCTTTCATGCCTCAAACTCCTGATCATCGTCAGCCCATGGCACCTCCTTTCTAGAGCTTTCCCTGTCGACCATGATGCCCCGGGCAGAACCAGCCACCCCATTCCCTGGGCTTCCTCTGCATCTGTCTATCCCTCCCTGGGGGCTTCCACCTCTGCACCGTCTTCACCTACTTATGTAGAGGGCTCCCCAGCAGACCCAAGGCAGAAAGGAGACAAGCACTTGCCGAATTTACAGCACTTAGCAAACACTCCTTGAATTTTAATGGCTGTTAGTTAGTATTTGGTCATTTAATCTTACCTAACTACCATCATTGCTTTGGGAAGATTTTCATAAAGATTTTGGTCTGTACAATGTAGACCTAAGGACAGCTGTCCCCACCCCCTGCAAAGTTATGCACATTCCTCTCTCTCTGAATAGTACCGAATATAGCTGCATTTGGCACGTCCCAAGCAGGTTTACAAAGACTTTCCAGATGGAAGACACATTAGCTGGGGCTTTCTCAGACGAGAACACCTTTCTCCTTCTTGGAAATTCATGTGGTTCTTAGTGGGTCAGCTGAGCCTTGCCTTTCTTTCCTGATGAAGACGCTTTGAAGCAAACTGGTAGAATCTTAAGCCACGGGGAAATTTTAAGCTCCTTTTTTCAACTCCATTCATTCATTCATTAGAAACCTCAATAAAAGCAACCATGTTCCACTTTCTCAAGTATATATGAAATTCACATATGATTCTCCCCAGTTAGACAAACATATTTTCATTTGCTCAGAGCACCCAGAGCTAGAAAGCACCTTGAAACGAACAAATTACTAGCCTTGGACACAGAAGGTTAACAAAAGCCAAAGTCTGAGTGTTTGCTAAATTGTTCTTTCTCCACTGGGGAAAAGAGTGGAGTTTTCCATCTCTGGGCTCTTTAGCTGTGAAAACCAAAATGATTTTCAAAATGTAAGATCAGTGACATGCCATTTCATTAACACCCATGATGTTGGATACCATACTGGGTGTTTAAAATATACCATCTCGCTTTCTTTATGGGCCCATCTTACAGATGAGGAAATGGAGGCTCAGGAAGGTCATTTACCCAATGTCACCCGGCTAGTGAGGGGTGGAGTTGGAAACCAAATCTAGTCTGGTCCAGAGCACAACATTCTTGCCATCATGGAGCCTGACTTTTCTCTAAGGGTGATTTCGGGGAAACAGCAAAGCCTCCTGCCATAAAGGAAAATGCCTCTGCCGTCAACTTGAGGGGTTTCTACGTCCTGCAACAGGCAAGGTTTGAGCCATGATATCTCCCCAGACAGTGTTTAAATGCCCGTCTCCACGAGACGAGGAGAGAGAGAGAAAATGCCTGACTGTTTTCGTTCCAGCCCGACTTGCAGCAGCCCCAGCGTCAACAGGCTGTGCCCTGGTTCTGCAAACTCGGCCAGATGCTGGCTGGCTGGGGGCATCTTCCCACCAGCCGCCAGCCAACGCCGAGTAATCGTATCTAATTACACTTAACTATGTCATTACCCACTCCAACATGTGCGAGGAGACACCCGGACGTTGCCGCCGCCGCCACCGCTGCAGCCCACCACCTCCTCGCCTGCTTCGTGAGATAATTACGGGGCTCTCTGCTCTGCCAAATGAGGCTGTAATTAACCCTAATTGCTCAAAATGCAACTGGCTAATTCTGGGAGATTAATCAAGGGGGACTCAATTGTTAGTGAATGACTTAACATGACAAATTGCTACATTACTCGAGGAGGCCCCAGTGCCCCCAGCCATTGAGGAGATGTCCTAGTGGACCCTGGACCAACAGTGTCCATGAGCTTTCCAGCTTTCTGGGACCTGTTTCCCCAAATTCCAACTAGGAAATGCACCCCAGCCAGTAACTGGAACTGAGAGGACAAACAGCACAGATGCCTCTGGACCTTCTGTGTTACACACACACACATACATAGTTGGTCTTAGTTCATATGTCGCCTCGGTGTGAATCTATGGAGGTGCCATTTCCCTTGGGCTGATGCAGCCCCACACTAGGCAGCATGGCTTGATGAGAGCTCAGGTGCAGGAGAAGAAGTTCAGACTCATCTGCCTCCTTGGCCAGGCACCTTTGGGCAGTGTATAACCTGTACAACTGTACGCGGCAACCCTGCCCAAGCGCGTCAAATATCAGTCCACTAAAAATCCTCCAACAGGACTAGGCAGCCAGAAGCTGTGACAATCCTTCCATGGCCCAGGAAGGTGGCTGTCTCTGAGTCTCCTCCTGAGCTAGGTCTCACAAGCCTGGGACAAAAGCCAGCCCTGGACAATTGCTTTTCATCATTCCAGGCTGCCCGTAGGACCCTACAGCATCTGGCCCTGGCCCATCTGCCCAGCCAAGCCTCTGAATGCCACTTCCTCCAGGAAGCCTCTCTGGTCCCCTGGTTCAGATCATGTGCCTTGCTGGAGTTCCACTGGTCCCCAGCTTCTTCTGCTTTCTTTCTTATCTTTGTCCCTTGAGATTGTGTGCTCCCTAACAGCAAGTCTGGGTCTGTTCACACACAGCCGTATCCTGGGTGGGTGCACTGCACACATCTGTAGTTTATGAACTCGGCAGGCACTTACTTGGCCCGGGATGGTGCAACAGGTGTAGCCACCCTGGAGGATCCTGTCTAGGAAGAGAGGCAGACCCTGGAACCTGGTATGGAGGCAGCAGAGCTGGGAGGGGGGTGGAACAAGAAGGCTCCCCAGAAGCAGTGGCATTTGGACTGAGGGCCTGGAGGGGGAGTCAAGGAGGGGACCCCAGGCCCTGGGAACAGCATGTGCAAAGGTGTGGGGTGTGCATGGAGCTCTGAATTTCTGAAGCCACCTTCAGAAAAGCTGTGAAAGTTTGCCTTGCCTCTCCAAGGCTCTGCAGAGAGAGTGGGGCAGGTGTAAAGAAACCAGTGTCCCAAAGCTCTGCTGGTTCTAGACAAAAAGGCTAAAGAGAACCAGAGTACAGTCAGGCCCAGAAAGGAGGAGACCGCCCCAGAGTAAGAAAGCGCATTCTGACCCCACATACACCCTGCCCGTTCCCCTGCGCCCCCCCCCCCCACCTTGGGGCTTCCACAACTCCTTCAAACCAGTGCTGATCCCTCTGAGATAAAGCTGTTCCATTCACATGGAAACCCCAGGAGCAGGACCAGGGGTGGCATCCCCACCGAGAATCTGGCACACAGAACGTGTCTCTGGGTGCTGCTGACTGAAACAAAGGGCTGAATGGTCCGGGAGTGGGCTCTGCTCCCATCACTGGGGGCATTCAAGAAGAGGCTGTCTCGGGGCTGCCAAGAGGCTTCCTCCAGTGGCCGGGACAAAGCAGCCTTGGGGATCTGTGTTCCTCGGAGACTCCAACACACAGCAGACAAAGGAAGAGGGCTTACCTGGGCGTCAGGAGGGTGTGCGGGCCCTGGGGTGTGGCAGAGGCTGTTCGGGCTCCCCCCGTGGGGCATGTGGCTGGGCTGTCCTGCCATCCTGCATGCCAGCCTCGCGAGGGCACACGCTGCAACAGAAAAGGAGGGCTTTCTTATACACAAGCCTGCTGACTTTCTCCTCTAGACGGCCCTCGGACTGAGGAAGTCCCCTCACTTGCCCCATTTTACCGATGTGCAGGCTGAGGTGCCGAGCAGTTAGATAACTTGCCCACTGTAACCCAACTGGCGGGGCTGGGACTTGACACCCCATGTGACACACCTTCCCTCCATTATGCTATCCCACCTAGGTTGCTAGGTCTATCTGCATTGGATAGAGGGAGAAACTGAGGCTCTGTAAGGGAGAAGTCCAAAAGTGGCCCCCTCACTGCCAGCAAAGGAGGCACCGGTTCAGCTCCACATGCGTCGGGCTCCAAAGCTTCTAGTTCCCACATTACTGTCCTCTATGCCTGACCCCCATCCCCACCCCCACATAAACCCGCATTGCCATCCTAGGTAGCCAAGAGAGACCGACCCTGAGTCGGACTGCAAGTAGCAGCTGCAGGAAGGACCCCATGTCCCCATCCTTCCTGGGCCTGGCACACCAGACACTGGGATGGCCAAGGCCATAGGTTCCACTCACAGTCCTGCTCCCCAAGGAGCAGCCCCTTCCACCTCCAGGGCTTGGGCCCCCCAGGAGAGTCAAGGATGCCAGCCCCCAGTTGCCATAGTAACCTCTGTAGCTGTTCCTGATTAAGCATCCACCACGTGCCCAGGCCTGAGCTAACGGCCATCTCAGTATCACTCCCAATATCCCTTCTACTGCTGGTGTCACAGGCAGCCTCGGCCGGCCTCCCTAGCAGACAAGCGCCTTTGGGGCAGGACCCAGGCTCAGGCACACAGAAGAAGCCCTATGGCCCGGGATCCTCTTGGATGCGAGAGGAAAAGTGCTCCTCCTCAGGCGGAAAGCCCTCCATTCACCCACAAGCACGGCACCTCAACCTCAGGGTCCAGGGCCAGGCCTGCTGAGGATGAAAGCAGCCAATGCCTGGAAGACAACCGGGAGGTGTGGCCCCTGAGCCAGGCTGCTGCTCCTCCCACCAGACCCCGCCCCGGCTGTCCCGGGGGTGACCCACCCCAAACAGAACCCTGAAGGACTATCCCAGGCTTTTGGAGCAGCTTCATCTGTACCCTCTGGAGCATTAAAGTCCCTGGAGATCCATGACTCAGGGGCACCGAGTGTGAAAGCCAGCTCCCCTCCCTCTGGCCAGGACACTCTGAGGTGTAACTCACCGCAGAGACCTGAGTGGGGTCAGTGATTTGGTCTGAGATCACACTCCTGCTCGTCTGCCTCCCCCGCTCCCTCGTGGTTTCCCCCACACGGCTTCGTCTCAAGGTCTGCTCCTGGAGAACCCAACCCAGGGCATCATCTTTCTCCCTAGACGGGCTCTGCGCCTCTCCACCTTTAACCTGGTCATCTGTGCCCCGAGCTGTCCCCACCAGCCCAAGCCTGAGCTGACAGGCTTCCCTTGGCCCAGCGGGTCGGCAGCCCCCACTGTGCGCACCTCCTAAGTGGACATGTGCCCCACAAGAACAGGGTGCTCTCGTGGCAGGAAGGGAACCCACACCTGCGGGACAGTCACTGTCGGTGTCTTGGGGACTTGGTCTCCACTCTTCCTCCCTCCCCACCGAATTTTTTTCCGGTGGTTGTCAGGCCAGCCCTCCCGGGGTCAGGTTTGTCTAGGACACCCTCTGACCTGTCAAAGGGTGGCCACCAAACCCTGAATCACCTGCTGAGCTTGACCCTCGGCCTCCCCAGCTCTGCCCTCGGAGGCACACCGGTGCCCAGTGCCCCTCCTTCCTCCATGTTCCCAGGGCAGGCCCAGTTCCTTCCTCACACCCCTTTCCTAAGCATCTGGGGGTAACACTGCTCTCCAGCACACAAAGTAGATGGCGGAGAGCTAGGCCACATGGCATTACAGGTGTGCCTGTACCTCTGAGGTCTCGCCCCACCTCCATCCCCCTGCCTCTGCCCCAGCACAGGCCTCCCCTCTGCCCGGACCTCTAGGTCCCCCCAGCACCTGCTGCCCTTTTCACCAAGCCCTCCTCCTCTGTGTGGGCCGCCAGGGCTACTTCCTGAAATGCAGATGGGACCACAGCCCCTCAGCACCTCCCCACTATCTGTGCCTGGGCTTCTGCACCAGAGTGCACACCCCTCGGGTGATACAGAGAGGACCTGGGTACGAAAAGCCCCAGGATAAACAGATAAACACAAGCAGCTTCCCGAGGCAGGGATGCTACTTGAGGGGGAAACGTGTGCGACAGTAAACCAGATACAGAGGAATAAAATGTAAAATGCGCATGAATTGTAAGATAAAACCGGAGACTCCTGCAGGCTCTGCAGCGGCTTGGGGCTGCGCCCCCCAGACCCCCCAGGGTGACAAGTTCTCAGTCCTCTGCCCTTAGGGAGACCTCCAGGGTCTGTCTCCAGCGAGAAGGTTCGGGCTTCATCTCAGAAGGCACCAGGTGCAGCTCCCCTGCCCACCTGCTCCCAGGCCACTTGGACAGGAAACCTCGTCCGGCCTCACCCAGCCTCTTGGGGCCAGTGGGCTTGGGTTTGTATCCTGACCCCGTCACTCTCCAGCTGGGACCTTGGGCAAGTCACACTGGCAGAGACCTAGTAGGTATTTGCAAATGTTGTTCCCCATGTCCCCACGTGGCATCCCACATCTGTGCCCGGTGGCAGCGGCCTGCAGGCTCTCAGGAGCTCACCCCATTCCTCACACAGGGCCCCCGGGGCAAAGCAAGGGGGGCTCTGGCCTCATCAGAAGTAACAGTAATATTAGTGATAAGCCAACAACTGCGTGCCCTTTGTGTGCTGGGCCCTGCTGATACACTTGACCTCTAATAGCCCATCTCATTTTAACAACTGCACGAGACCGGTTCTGTTACTGTTCCACTTTACAGACAAGGAAACCAAAGCAGAGGGAGGTTAAGAGCTTTGCCCAGGTCACACAGCTCACAGGTAGTGGAGCCAGGACTTGAACCTGGGATGGCATCTTTGCCCAAAACCCCGGCACTGCACTCCTCTCAGGCTCTTACCAGCAACACGTTATCTTCCTTTCCAGTGGCTCCCCGCTGAGCCAGCTCTCTCCACTCAAGAAGAGAGTGGCACGGAGTGGGTAGGGGTGATCCCAGGGCCTGTGGACCACCAGGGGCCATCCCCCCTCCACAGGAGCTCACAGACGGAAGCCCCAGAGCCCTCTTCCTTGGGGATGGCACGAGAAGATACAGCACCACTGTCCACACACCTTGTCTGCCAACTCCCTCGGCCTTTGGTAAATTACTGTTCCTAAGAGCGGTTCTGCCCTGAACCTAACAGAGGGAGGAAGGCAGTGAGGGTTCTCTGAGGCGTTGAGTAGCCAGCTCTCTCCCACTCATCCTGGGCTGTCAGACCAATTTTAAAGCTGAGGAATCAGACTCAGAGAGCGGAGACTCAAGGTCACGTTGAGAGTAAGCTACAGAGGGGAGATCTGAACCCAGCCCTCACCGCCTCCAGAGCCCCTCTGGGGGCCAAGACAGCCACTGCCTCTTGGGACACTCCAGGGGGACTGGCCTTCAAAGAATTTACATTGTGTTTGTCTGAACCTCTACGGAAAGCCAACTCCTCGACCCTGGAAATTCCTACCAGAAGCCCCTTTTTAAGGGGTCCAGATGCAGAAAGACCAAAGAAAAGGGATTTGGAGGGATGAGACACGGAGAGCAGGGAAAAGACCCTTTGCACACAGGGCACATCCGGGTAACACGGGGAGCTGCCTGTCCCCATTGCTCCTGCCAAGTTGCAGAACAATGGGACCCCGGTTGCCAAGCCCAAGTCAGGGGCCAAAAATCCATGGAATGTGAGACCCAGAGCCGCAGGCCACGCTGAGCGCCACCTCAAAGGGGGCCTTTCTTCTGCAGCGAGCAAGGGCCCTGCATTTACAAGGCGCTGGGGACACACAGTGTGGCTTCCCAGCCCAGGTCCCAAGTACGTGCCTGTCTGCCAGGCAGCTGGGGACCGGACAGGACAAGCCCGGGGAGTAAGGCCTAGGGCTGTTTGGGAACCCAACTGCCTGGGTTCAAACCCTGGCTCTGCTTCCTTCAACCATGCAGTGTCTCAGTTTCCTCATCTGGAAAATGGGGCTAAGAGTAAGATGTACCTTTCAGGATCACTGAGAAGATTAAGTGTGTTAACAGATGCAAACCCCTGAGAACAGAGCCCGGCACATGTGGAGGACCCCCTGAGTCTTTAGCTGCTACCAGCATCATCACCACGATCAGCACTGGACAGTGGAGGAGGGGCTGCCTCCATGTGACAAACATAGGACCTGGGGCTCAGAGAGGGGCTGGGACTTGCCCAAGGTCACACAGCTGGTAAAAGACAGAGCTGGGGCTGCTGAACTGCAATCACGCTCTGTCTACTCCACTGCATGGCCTCTTTGGGGTGGCTCTGGAGCAAACACCCTCTTCATCACTTAAGGGAACTGCGGCCGCCTGTGCAAAGACCCCTGACGTGCTCCTCCCGCCCTGGCCTTCTTCAAGGCTCTTACCAATGTGGGGCGTGTCCCTAGAGAGACATGAGGCCTTGGGTTTAATCCGGGCACTTCCTGGAAGGGATCGGCTCCCAACTGGGCTGGACTGTGAGGTTTCTGACCAAGACTGTTAACTGGCATTTGCCTCCCAATTTCTAAAACTTTATCCAGAGGAAAGCATGTCCCTCCTTTGCCTCTTGCCAAATACCACACTTCGTGGAGGCTGGCGGCTCACTGAAGCCCTACCCTCCCAGTGAGAGATGATCGAAGACACCAGGAAGGCTCAGGCCCAAGACCCAGCTTGGGGCAGATCTGGGGGACTGAGTGTGCAAGGATCTGTGTGGGTGTATCTGTCTCCTCCTCACCTTTTCTGCACGTGTGTGTGCATGTGGTCAGGCTTTGCGCCCAGCCACGTTCTCAGTCCGTCCACTGGGGCAGGGGCGTCACTGCCCCTGGTTTGGGTGGGGGTGGAGCCGGTGAAGGCCGCTGCGACTCCCAGGCCGACGGGAGACCTTGGAAGCTTGGCCTCCCCTGGACGCCATACCTGCGCCAGTTTCTCTGGGGAAGGCCCCTTGTCAGACCTTCCGGCTGAGTGAACAGCTTCACAGGGGGTTTTCCCAAAGTAGGAAACTGTCCCGGTGACTTCACACCCTCCCCTGCACACGGAATGAGTGACCCAACACCAGGGCAGGCACCAGGCGCTATTTCTGCTTGTCCACCAGGCTCCTGGCGACAGAAGCTTAGGATAGATACCCATGGCCTGGGGTCTTCAGCCAGCTGGGAGAGGAGAGGTGCCACAGGCCAGCATGGCCCAACACGCCCCTGCACAGACGGCAAGCTGGGGTCCAGTAGGAGACCAGGCAGCTCACAGGCTGGCCACTGGGGAGGTCAAGGCCGGACCAGCTTCAGCCTCTGCCAACATCCACGTCAAGCACCTCCTCAAGCTGAGTTGTCTGACATTTCCCAAGAATCCCAAGATGTGCCATTGCCCCCATTGTGCAGATGAGGAAACCAAGGCTCCAAGGGAAAACGTGACTTGCCAAAGTAAGTCCACGCAGCGGAGAGAACCGCCATTTGAGCCTGATCCTCAGATCAGGGAGGCTGTGACTAACTAGAGAAAGAGAGGCCACTGACATGTCCCAGCACAGGGCCTGGGGCAGCAGGGAACAGCCTGGCCATGCGGACTGGCTGGCAGGGAGGACCTCATAAGAGCCCGACACTAGCGGAGCGTGCACGCCTCGCTCCTCCTTACAGCCACCCGAGGCGGGGGCTGCTGTCATCCACGTGGTGCAGAGGGGGAACCGAAAGTTCAGAAGGATTAAGTGACCAGCCCAAGGTCACCCAGCAGGCAGTAGGCAGAACTGACACTCGAAACCAAGTCTGACTCCCCTACTCCCAGACCTCCTTGGAGAGTGAGTGAGTGAATGAATCAGTGAATTCTGGCTCAGAGGTGTGGCTCTGATTGCTGAGCCCTTCCCCCACCCCAGCCCCCCTTCTCTTCTGGTCTCAGGATAAGCAGACGTTGCCCATTCATCACTTGACAGGAAGCAGCCAGATCTCAGGCCAGAGTCATGGGAGCCTGGGAGCTGCGGGGGACGTGCCGCAGATGGTGTCTGGCTTCCTGACTGGTCCTGTGTCCCCTCACCCCCACCCTCAAAGCCACACATGCTACTCAGATTCCGCGGCTCCATGACCAGCAGGAGCTTGGCTTCTCTAAGACACGTGCAGCCCCTGGGAGGGCACTGCAGCCTGTGCGGAGAGGTCCCTAGCCCCCTCCTCCGGGCAGCGGGGCCTTCAGAATCTGGAGTCCAGCGGCTAAGGGGCAACGTGGTGCCCACCTAGCCAGGGGAAGAAGGGCCCACTCAGCTCACCTCCCTGGCACTCCCAACCCCATTCTCTTCTGGCTTGCCTCTCCTCAACCCACCACTATCTCTCTCTAGCCTGGGGCCTCTCTTCAGACCCCAATCACCAAAAGTCAAAGGCACTGAAGACTCACCTGCCCAAACCCAGCTTCTGCCTGCTCTTTGCTGGGTCCTCATCTCAGCGATGGGGTCTCCTGTCTGCCCAGGGACCCGGCAGGAACCTGGGCTCATGGCCGAGACGCCTTACCCTCTTCACAGCGCACGTCTGGGCTTCATCCAGTCCAGCAAGTCTCCACTTATCCAGAATCCCTGCCCTCTGCTGGCCTGGCCCCTGCTCAGTGGGGTCCCTGTAGTCGTCTCCCGCCTGATGACCTGAACTCCAGCCCACCATGGGAAGGTCCCCCCAGTAAGACACAAATCCTAATCTGCCACTCCCCACCCAACGCTCCTCAGATAAAGACCCAAACGCCCGAGGAAAGCATCCTAAACTCTGTGCAGCTGGCGCTGGCCTGCCCTCCTGCAACCCCACCTCATCCCAGGCCAAGCCCCTGCACGTGAGGGCCCCACCACACAGCACCCTGGCCCCTCCAGGCCTTCCCACCTACCAGCCTCTGCCTGGAACCTACAACCTCACACGGGGCAAAGTCCCTCTCATGGGTCGGGTCCTAACCAGGCTCGGCACTTCTCCCAGGGTCCTGGGAAAGCCCCGTCCCCTCCCAGGGCCTCATTTTCCTCATCAATGAAGAGGAAACAGCTGGACCCCACAGGGTGGGCACCCAGGGGTAGTCAGCTGGTACCAAGCACCAGCACCTCTCCCCCATCTAACAGCATCCATACGGGCTTCTCCCCTAAAGTCTGGCTGTCTGGGTACAAACTGCTTCCTTTGTCACCCGCTCCTCCTCCTCTGCTGGCCTTTCAAGGCGGGGACTGATCTGAGCAATCATCTCTAAACCACCAGTGCCTCGCCCGGGGCCTGGCATAAAACTGGCGCCCAGTGGGGAGCTGGTTGACTAAACTTCTGACCAGTTGGTGGAGGGGCGCTCCTCCCACCCCCCTGATGCCGGGGAACAAGAAACATCTGTCTCCACACTCAGATCCTCCAGGTCTCTGATCAGGCAGTGATCACCAGGCCATTCAGGGCTTCCTGGAGCCTTTTTAAAACTGAGGAGGCTCCAGATCACCTTTCACTTTCTCCTTCTTGGGTAATAAAACCCAATTCTGGAAGAAAAACAAATGTAGGAGCTGTAAACATCTCTCAGTTAAAGGAGCGGTGAGGCATTTGGTTTCTGTCCGGGAAGGCCTTTGGGCCCAGGACCTGGGGAAGGCGGCCCCGTCCACCGGCTCTGGGAAGAAGGTCTGAGCACTTGCTCTGCGCCAGGCAGTCACACGCGGCACGATGCCTGCGTTGCCCTCTTACAGACAAGGAACCAAGGTGCAGAGAAGTGAATCGGCCTGCTGAGCCCGTGCAGCTGGCAAACGGCAGGCACCTGCGTTCCAATTCAGATGTGACTCTCTCCAAAGTCTGGGTTTTAATCTCATTTGCCTGAGGTAATCCTTCTAGGGAGTCAGGGAAGCTGTGGTCTCACTCTGCTAGGAGCCCCAGACCCCTCAGGCAGGCCCACCATCCCAAGCACCCCTGCCCTCCAGGCAAATGAACTTGTTCTCTCCTAAAGGCCTTGGCAGGCTCTGCTTCTCCTGCCTGGAATGAACTGCCTCCTGGCAAGCCTGGATATCCCTCAGGCCCCAATCCGAAGCACCTCCTCCAGGCAGCCCCCCTGGACTCCCCCAGTCAGTGACTCCCAAGCTCCATTGCCCTGGTCTCTGTGCTGTCACTGAATGCTCACGTTTTCCTCTCCCACAAATGGAGATTTCCTTGAGGGCAGAGACCAAATTATTCACCCTGTGGCCCCAGCAAGCTGCAGAGGCAAAGGGCTGCTGACCCAATAGATAATATGTAATAGGGACCAAGAGGCAAATATGTAATAGGGGCCAAGAGGGGGAAGCCTGGGGCCCCAGGCTAGCTCATCCCTGGGGCTGCTGGGGAGAGCCTGGAGTGTAAGGGAAGGGACAATTTCAGAGCACAAACTCCTCTATTCCCATATCCTGTCTCAGATCACAGCTACTGTCCTGCCAACCAATAGGTGAAGGAGGAAACCCAGCTGGGCAGCCCCAGGGGGATGGGGGCCCTCAGTGTTGTAAAAAGCCTGCCCCAGGCTCCAGGAGGACATCCACAGCCCCACCCAGCGGCTTCTATATGGGGGAAGTTCTTGAACCCCTGGCCTTCCCTGATTTTCTCTTCTGTCCTCTTTTTAAGGCTTGAAAGGATGGCTATCCTGGCAGGAGAAACTTCTGTGGAGAACTCACTGCTCAGACATCGGGAAGGAGCCCAGGCAGCCATAACCACCCCGGGGAGATAAGAATTACTTTTCCTGCTTCCCTTGTAACCTCAGGAGTTCTGGCAAAGCCCAGGATCACCCAGTGTGAAACCAGCACCCCCCCCCAACCTGGGCAGTGGCAAAGGTCGTGCCAGGGTGATGGCACTGGCCCACTGGCAGCCCGCATCAGGCAGGTGGTCAGGTGGGCAGTGGTGACAGAGGTGCAGCCAAGGTCAGGTGCTCTGTAAGCCCAGGCCCCGGAGGTCTCTTGGGCCTGCCTCCTTGTCATTTGCTGGGCACACTCTCGAGAGCAAAGGCAGTAGCCCCAAGTGGCAAGAAAGGGTGAGGGGTTCCCCACATCAGGTGGCAGGGCAAAGGCCGGTACCTTGCAAAGTGGCTCCTGAGAAGCTCGGGGGAAGGTCTGCTCAGCCCAGGGTTGAGGGTAGATGCACGCGTGGTGCCGGGACCTCCGGGGATCTGGGTGGCCTCTCTGTGCCAGGGCTGGTGAAGGAAGAGGGCCGGCCCTGCCTCCGTACGGGACTTCCCCTGCCCAAGACTCCGGTCCCCGGCCACTGCCAAAAGGAAACTCCCCCACCACACTGCTCCAAAAATAGCTCCGGCTGCCACCTCTGTGGTGAAAGGAACTTGTCGCTGCTGCCAGGGAGCCCGCCAGGGAGCCCGCTGCTCACCAGGGACGGGAACCTGATGGCAGTGGCCACAGGACAGTCTTGGAGAGAGCGTGAGTGTGCCCCGAGCCAGGGGGCTTGGAATGCAGAGTCCACTCTGGGCTTGCCCAGTCCTGGCCCCCACGTTGCCCTCCAGGAAATGGAGGCAGGAGGGCAAGAGGCTTGCCCTGGGCCATGAACAAAGCAGTAGGTGCCTGGCCAGGACCTACCTCCTAAACCCATTCCACACCCACACGGTCAGGCAAAGGAATCCGCCCTCCAGGCTCCATCAACCCCTCACCCCCAACCTAGAATCCAGAGCGCTGACAGCAGACTCAGAAACTTTCTTGCTGGCCCTTTAAAAGCTTAACCCTTTCTAGTCTCTCTTTTGTAAGCTGAGCCCAAAATATTTGTTGCAGAGATGAGAGCCTTGGTAGACTGCAGCTCTGGGTTCAAGTCCTGGCTCTGGTGCATCCCAGCTGTATGTCCTCAGTGTTCTCATGGGTAAATCACGGACATGAATAGTATGCAGCCCCCCCCGGGGGGGGGCTATGGAGGGTTCCATGACATTTAAGTGAATCAAAAGTGCTTAGCTCTGGGCCTTACGCATCATAGACCCCCAATCAACGGAGTTACTGTTACTATTATTACTACATCCTTACTCTGCCCCAGGCTCTCCAAAACAAGGCTGTGGATCCAGGAACTGAGGACTCACAGTGTTCCGGCCTTCCCTTCCTTCCACATGCCCTTCCAGCTACTGCCTCTACTCAGGGCCCGTGCTGATGACCGGTGATCGCAAGACAACCCGATGGAAACCCCCTGGCTCTCCCGGGGTCACAGGCGAGAACCCAGCAACACAGGGACAGAGATATCCACAAGTCAGGAAAGAGCATGAAAAGTGCCCCCAAGAAAAGGACAGATGGCCAGGCAAGGTCACGGACAGCGTCTTACAAGAGGTGCAGTCTGGGATGGCCTAGAAGGATGGGCGGAATTAGCACCGGAGGGGAAGGGAATTCTGGCTGAGGACACATGGGATCAAAGGCGTGGAGGCTGGCGGACCTGCGGGTATGTGGGAGAAATCAGGGAAGCCTCAGGGCAGCCCCAGCCCTCCAGCTCCGAAACGAGCTCCCGTGGTCGGCACCTGCGTCCTCCTCCAGAACAGGAGCCAGCTCCACCCCAGGCAAACCACCCCCCGCGCCCCATCTGCAGCTCGACCGCTGGGACTGACACGGGCATATGGCAGCTGAGGCCCCGGAGGACACACCGAGCCAGATCCTGGCACTGGGGCTCGGCCACCTGCCAGCGCACCTTCCCCGCCAGCCGGGCCCAACTGTCGGGCATATGCCAGGTGCCGGCCCCCTGGGTGGCTGTGGCTGGGCCCAGGCCAGCCGTCCACAGGCCTGCGGGTGGACTCCCCGCCCAGGCCCTGGTGCACAGGGCTGCCTTTAAGGACCGTCCTCCACAACCCGGCGAGGTGGGCGGCATCAGCCTCGACCCACAGCAGAGGCTCCAGACGGGCCAGTCGGGCCCCCCGAGTTGGGCACTTTTTGCCCAATTACTGTTTTTCTTCTGCTTCTGGCCTCCTGTCTGCTGGAGAGGAATTCCCTCGGGGGCCCCCACCAAGGACATGGCAGCACCCAGGGAAAGCACAGATTCATGGAGCCTTCCTCTTTCTCCTGGCGGAGCAGTGAGAAATCAGCCTTGGCTCTGATCAGCCTCTGTGCCCCTTGCACACATGTTCACTGCCGGTCACTCCATGCCTATCCACTTGGGACACAGAGGAGAGGGCAGAGCAGTGCTGAGGGGCACAGACGGGCTCACAGTCCCATCAGTCCCTGGACTCTCAGGGCCTCCCAACTCACCACGAGCCTCCAGCACAACCTCGACACGGCTGGCTGAGCATGGCTCAGCGTCTCCTCCACTCAGCCCTGCCACCCCACGTGGAGTTACAGGCCAGCACATAATCTCAGCTTCCCTGGCCACACCACTGTGGCCCCAGAGCTTCCTGAGTCAAGTTCCCCCCAGGGTCTGCTCTGATTCCAAGTCAGGCCATTTTTAACTCATTGAGGGTGAATTCTGCTCTGAGCCGCAGCACGAGTGGCTTGGTGGTCTGGGACTCATAGGGCCAAGGTCTCTCAAGGGCCACATGGCCTTGGGAAAGTCATGGCCTGTCTCCGGGCCTCAGTTTCCTGACCTGCAACATGAGTGTGTCAGGCTCGGTAGTTGTAGGAGGGCTGTTCTTGTGCTGACACTTTTTATGAGGCTGATGGAGGATTTGCAACTTGCTGGCGCGCCCTGAAACTGAGCTCTGGGAAGCCCGTATCTAATCGTGTGCTCATGTCTGGGAGGAAAACCAGAACTTCTGGGTCTAGAATTGTTCAGGGACGCTCTCTCTGGCCTTGGAAGACTTTGTGCTCCCCCCAGCCCCCTGCACACTGCCCACACTCTCAGTAAGCCGCAGTCACGTGGAGGCATGGCTCAGATCCCTCCTGGCTCCCAGACACAGCCATGGAGGTGCGATGCGTACCTGCGGGGCTCACACACTGAGCACCCCTTCAGTGCCAGGCGCAGGGCCAGATCCTTGAGGGGTGTTGACAGCTCATGAGCTCATAAAGAGACCCTACAAAGCCGACAATGCCTCCATTTGACAGATGAGAAAAGTGAGGCTAGAATGGTCAAATGACTCACAGAAGGCATCCCAGCTGGAGAGAGGCAGAGCCTGGATGGAAATGCAGGTCTGAGTCATTGCTCGCCTGGATGTTCTCTGCACTGTACAGACTGGACTCCTGCCCTCTGGGAAGGAGCAAACAGGGTCATAGCGGCGGGACCAGGCCAAAGTGCTTAAGTGCATCACAGAATCAAAGAAGGGGCCACTGATTCCAACCTGGGCCAATCAAGAGGCTGCAGGGAGGTGGTGGCCCTTGATCTGGGACCCGAGGGCCAGAAATTGAGGTAAGGCAGCTCACAGGCCCTGGAGTCAGACAGCCCCAAGTTCAGATCCTGCAAGGCCTCTGTCCAGCCACAGGCTCAGGCCTGCAGCCACCTTTCCGCAATTGCCCCCCTGCAAACAGGGGGCTGCGTAGGCCCCACCTTGTGGGGCTGTTATGAGGACTGAGTGGAGGACATGCAGGCGGAATGCCAGCAGCCCAGGACTACCAGGACTGGATGCAGACAAGAGCTCCACAATGCAGCTGCCACTGCTATTCTGACTACCATTATCATCATAAAATACCAGCGCTCATTCAAAAGTAACATCCCCGTGCCAGATTGCTGGCAACTCACTCTTTGAAACAATTGTCCCAATAAGGCTGGTCTTCATTCTCCAGGGGACCCCAGTCTTGTGGCCAACCAGGCCCCTGGGCCTGGGAACGTGGGAGGAGGTGACCACGGCCACGGCCTCTGGGGATCTCCCCTTTTTGGGAGGATGGGAGAGGCCACACGGGCTCCTGCTGCATTCATTCTCCCAGAAGCTGGAAGTGATGGCAAAGCATTTTCCAAAGTTACCAGGACGATGAACCTGAGCCGCCCCCTCCCCCCACCATCTCAATAAAATAAATCTTGGCCCATGGCTGGCGAGAGATCCTCTATATTTACATGACGATCGTGCCTCATGATCACTGGGCTCGCGGTTCCAGCAGGCAGCGTGTGGCAGGGATGACAGTGGTCCTAGGAGACTCACTATTTTCCGGCGACTTTTATTGTCCATTATATCCTGGCGTTTACAGGGCTCTGCTCCGGGCCTGGCAGGAATATCGCACGCAGTGGGGCTGGCAGGCCTTAATATTCCGGTCTCGATGTTGCAGATTCGTCTTTGAGTCTCATCCATCACCCCCCCACCCCAGTCTCTGTGTTACATGGAGACCCCTGGGAACTCCAGGGGCTCTGGAGGGAGAGGGCTGGGGCATCCAGAAGCACAGGAATGCCCACCCAGGCCAGTCTGTGGGGTTCCTGCTTCTAGTCCTCGGTCCCAGGCCAGGGGACACTGGTAACTCAGTGGCCTTCCTTGGGCACATGAGGAGCTGTGCAAAGCAGAAGGCTGCACGGTTGCACTGGAGCCACTGCTCCTGGCTCATGTGGGCTGCTTTGCTAAACTCTCAGATATTCTGAGACAGTTGTCACGTGGGTTGCCTGTGATCAAGCTCGGTAGGAACATTTACACCATGGAAGTTGACAAATGCTACAAATCAAGGCTTTGTACAAATCCCTCTCACTCCCAACCCACCACCCCTCTGCCCCAGGACCTGTTTGTTAAACCCCAGCACAGCCCAGGGAGGAGCTTGTGTGTGACCTCAGGTAAGCTGCTTCATTTTTTGAGCCTCAGCTTTCTTATCTGTAAAACGGGACATACCTAAACTCCTGGGGTTGTTGTGAAGATTATAGCACCTTACGGTGTTCCCTGGGTGATGCTTGGTACACAGCAGGTGCTTAATAAATGATACCTATTGTCTGTCATTCATTGATTCAACACTCACCGAGCACCTACTCTGTACCAGATACTACTGGAGTAACAGGGATACAGAAATGCCCAGGGGATGACAAATATCAAATTCTTCACATCTGGACAGTTCTTGATTGCCTGCAGAGGGGTTTTTACACACACCGTCTTACGAAGCCTCATGATAACTCTTAGAGATTGGGCAGAGCAGGAACGAGGCCCATTTTTGAGATGAGGAAATAGGGGCTCAGGGCTGAGCATGACTTGCCTGAGGCCGCTGCCAGGGCCTAGCAAGACAGGGCTCAGCCCTGAGTCCACTCCAGGCCGACCATGGCACCCATCTCTGAATTCCCAGGCCCAGCCGGGCTGGCCCCCCGATGGTGCCAGGAGGACCCAGGGCAAGGGGACTCTTGGTCTAGGGTCCTGGGTTCTAGTCTTGGCTCCACGGTCCTTCTCCTCCTGGACACTAGGCTCCCCATCAGAAGGCTGAGAGGGCTGCACTCAGGAAGCTGCTGGCCCTAATGGGTGAGGGTCTGCCTCCACGTTTCCTGGCTTGGTCAAATGTCCCTCTGTCCTCCATAGCCAGGGAGGACTCGGATATAGTAACATCTCTTGTGCCCCAGCTGAAGCGCAGGAGACCCTGTGCCGCTTGGACAGGATGAAGAGCACAGTGAGCTGGGGCTCCCATCCGCCCATCCTGCTGGCCGGGCTCCGGGATTCACCCCCTAGGCTGGCTGCCTCCAGAGCACGGCTGGGGAGCCCAGCAGGCTGCTGGGTTCTGATGCCTGGAGGCCTGCAGACGGGAACAGTCCTGGCTGCCTGGCCTCAGCCCAGAGGGCTTGAGGAGTGTTTAGCTGAAACAGGAGAGCGAGAAAAGTACAGACAACTCTAGTGACTCAAATAACCTTGGAAAGTAGGAGGTGGGCGGACGCGGGCAGCATTTCTGGTGGGTTTCACCTCACTTCCTAGAAGGATGCGTCACTGGCTTTAGTTGAGTCAGCACTCAGCCGACCGTCAAAGCAGACCTGCGCTCTGGGCGACACGTCTCAGCTCGCCTGTCCCCAAAGCAATTACAGGCTGGCAGGCAGGGACCCTTCTCCTTTCTCAGGTGGGGAAACTGAGGCCCAGAAAGGGGGTGGGGGGTTGGTTCAGGGACACACAGCAGGACCTAAATCTTCAAACTCCTTTGCCAGAAGGTTAATTTTTCTCTTTGGGGAGATGGGAAAGGGGAGACCCTCTAGAGCTTTAAAAGCAAAACAGGGAGGAAAAAAGAACTAGCAGTTGAATGGAATTGCAGCAAGGCCCCCAGCCAGCCCGAAGAGGTCTCCGAAATTCTCTACAGTCTGAATTCTTGTGGGCTGCGGGGTCACGCGATTTCCTCTGCAGAAGGCAGAGTTGAAACAGTCTGACTGAGGGGGAAGGAGGAGGAGGGAAGTGTCCACGAGACTAGGAATCATGAGTTCCTGCCTGGCTGCTCCAATGACTTGCTGGGTGACCACAGACGAGTCCCTTGCCCCCTCTGGGCCTCAGTTTACCCTTGTTTATTTACTATGCACTGAGCCCTGTTTTAATGCACTTAAGTGATGTTAAACTACCCACCCCTTAGAGCACATAACTATCTCTATTTGATACAAGCGGAAAACTGAGGCATTAAAAGGTCAGGCATGCTGTCCAGCATAGGTGGAAAAACTGGGGTTTGAAGCCAGGTAGTGTGGCTCCAGAACCCACGCTCCAACCACCAGGCCACAAGGCCCTCCAGCCAGCAGCAGGCGGATCTCCAGAGTTCTTCCTGCTCTCAGGGGCTTTCCATCTGTGGCTTGGATGCCAGCAGGCCTGTTTCTAGGGACCCAAACCATCCTTCTTAACTCCGCTGCTGCTCTGAGCCGCTACCTGGTCCGGGAACTCCGATTCCTTCCTTTTGCTCAGCAGCCTTTCTAACCACAGCCCGGGAGACCCTCGGGAAACTCCCAGGTCATGGCAGCCATCGACCCACCTCTTTGAGCCTCGCTGGGAGCCACGAGTCCAAGCAGGAAGGGACGACCCCGCTCTAATGTCCATTTCGGAGTTTTACACTCAGGTCGGCCTCTGGGACCGCAGGAGGGAGACTGCCATTCAGACATCCAAGAAAGAGACAGAAAAAAACCATCTATTCATTGCCAGACAGACCCGCTCTGTGGAAATGATGCTACCGATGCGACAAGCAGCCCAGCTGTGCAAGAGATTCCCGAAAAGCCTGACCTGGGAACATCCACGTGGAAGGCTCAAAGGCTTGGGTGGTCACCAAGCTTATAAAATCCGCCTGGAGGCTCAACCGTGAAATTCCTGAGGGAATAAGGTTCTGACCCAAAACCTCGGCTTGTCTTCCAAAACAAAATTCTTCAGACTACAGACGTTTTTTGACTTCAACAAGCAGACTGCTGATCTCCATTTCACTCTGATTTCTAGAGTACGGAATACTCACGGTAAGAACGTGCTCCCACCCCTTGCCATGCACTGGGCCGCATATTTGGGTTCACTTGCTGGGTGGGTGTTACTATCCCCATTTTGCAGACGGGGAGACTGAGGCTCAGAGAGGCGCCAATTTGCACCGCTGGGGGATGGCAAAGGTGGAATTTGAAATCCAGTGACCGTCTGGAGTTGGGGGTGAACCCCAGTGGAACCTGCTGTCCACAACATGAAGAGGAGCTCCAGCCAGACATGGAAGCGCAGAGAGAGTTCTGTAGGGTGGGTGCACGCAGCGTCTGGATGCACACATGCTTCCCTCCGTTCATGGGAAGAATTCCCGCAGAGGGACAGGTGCAGAGTTGGCCCAACGGCAGTTAGAATCACTTCCTTAGTCCCACCTTTCCAAAGACCCTGGAATCCCTTAACTGGGGATGTTGCACTGAACACCCAGAAAATCTCCCAAGCTGTGTTCATATCATTCCATCAAAGGCAGATGATTGTTAAACAGACACTCGTGCAGTCGCTACCACATTACTGTTCTATTTCTGGGAGCAGAAGAAACACTGAATCCACTCATCTGAGGTCTCCTGTTTCACCAGAGACCTCAGAAAACCCCCTAAGAATCCACCAGTCCACATTCTGTACTTGAAAGCAGGAAGACCAGAAACAGGCTTGGAACAGAGATGTGATGTGTCCAAGGACATTCAATCGTTTGTTCAAATGACCAACACGTCTTAGGACCAGTCTCCATCCTCAGTGGGGCTCCTTGTTTAGAGAGAGGAGTCTCATAAACCAACACCTGCAACCCGGTGTGACTGCTGCTTTGCACACCAGGGTATCTGCAGTCTGCCTGGGGAGGTGGTTTCCTCAGGAGAGGAAGCTGCTCCAACTGGAGGAGCGGGGGAGGGCAGTCCGGGCAGAAGGCACAGCATGTGCAAAGGCCCGGAGGCTGGGCAAGTCCAGGAATAGTTGTGGGATAGAGGTCTTAATGACAGCAGTGGCCTCAGGTCTGCAGAGGGGAGGGAGTCTCTGTAGGGCCAACAGGGCACTGTAAAAATCTGCCCACAGAGCTGGGAAGGGGTGCAAAGCCAGGGCCAGAACTCAGATCTCCAGACTCCTCTTTCAGTGCTCTCTGTACTCTGCCTCCCAGGGTACCAAGTTTAGGTATAAATTTACTCAAGGGGATAAGCCCCAGTCACAGTTCAGCAGCATCTTGCCTCTGCCAATGCTACGGGCACACGTGACCATCCTACCCTGGCACCATCACCTCAGGTAACTATCCACAGACAGGAGGAAGGAGATGCCCACAGAATCTCCCTCTCAAGAGACCAGGCTGGGTCTGTATCTCAGGAGTGCCATGAAGTCTAAATTCCGGGCTCCCGACACTCTCTCCTATTTGGTGAGTATTTACTGAGCACTGACGGTGTGCCAGGCTCCATACTAGGCGCCGGAAGGATCAGTAAGAGGCGGTTACAACCTCTAGCTCACTCAGCTGTCCCCTGCTCCTGAGCCAGGCAGGGCTGCAATCCTCACTCCTCCTGCACAGGAGAAGCAGTGGAAGGCTCAGGAGGCGTGGGACTTGCCTGCTCAAGATCACTCGGCTAAGAGGTGTTGGGCTGGGATGCCAGCCCTGGAAAGTCCGACCACAGGGCCTTTGCCAGAAGAGATAAGTGTCCCAGGGGGAACAGAAGAGCCTGGACCCCTCCCTCCTTCCTGCCCTGCAGGCTACCCTTTACCCGCAAAGCAGGCGGAGGCTGCACTGGCAGGCGCCACCCAGAATGGCAGGGCCCTGTCATTACCCGGAGGGGCCGCTCTCCCTGCCCAGGGAGTGGGGCCAGGGCTGGTGCCTCGTGCAGGGTGAGGAGAGGCTCTCAGTGCCACTAAGCAGTCCCAGCCAGTGCCGCTGAAGGACTAAATGCTATGGCCAGTGAGTCTAGGACTCATAGCACAGACTCTGGGGTCAGCGAGTCCCTGGCCAGGTCACCTCTGGAGTCTCTGGGTCTATTCAGTAAGGGTGACAAGACCTGGCCCTGGCTGTGGTGATGGCTCTACCTCCTGGACCTGGGTCCTTGTGTGCACCTGTCTCTTCTGTGGGAATGCTGGCAGGACCCCTGAGTATCCTGTGTTAACCCAACTCCAATGGCTGTAGACACTCCAAAGTACTAAGGCTCAGCAATGCCCTATCCAGGTAAGCCTTGCTCCTCACCCTTCAGGTCCCTGTACCAAGTCAAAGAGCATCCCCATAAAACTCAGGTCTACCTGGAACCTGGGAATGTGGCCTTGTTTGAAGACAGTGCCTTTGCAAGATGTGATCAAGTTAAGATGAGGTCACACAGGATTAGGGTGGCCCTAATCCAATGGCTGGCCTCTTTCTAAGCAGAAGGAAACTTGAACTCAGAGGAACACAGGGAGAAAGCCATATGACGACAGAGGCAGAGACTGGAGTGATGGGTCTACAAGCCAAGGAATGCCAAGCGTGGAGAGAGACATGGAAAGAGTACCCCTTAGAGCCCCCAGAAGGAACCAACCCTGCCAACACCTTGATCGTGGGCTCTGGCCTCCAGAACTGTGAGAGAACACATTTCTGTTGTATTAAGCTGCCCTAGCCAACAAATACTGCCTCCAGCCCGCACCCAGCCCGCACCCAGCCTGCCCCCAGTGCATGGCTGGCGTTCACATGCGGCCGCGGCGTCCCTGGGCTCCCCAGGCATTAAAGACTTCATCGAAGGCTCCCTGAGACTCAACTTCTGTTTCGGGTGCTGCAGAGGAAGTAAATCAGTGGTTTCCTGGTCTGGGGACTTCACAGGCCTGTAAAGTTTCCCCTAAATTCTGAAGACAGACATAAGGGTGCCAACACTTTCTGACATTTAAAATAAAATTCCTGTTATCATCATCCTGCATAAAAGGACACCTGACAGAAGAAAGTAGCTGACGCCAGGCCTGTCCTCGAGTTTTCTCATGTCACCATGGATCAGTGAGAATGAATGTCACACAGCCCCAGGCCTGGCTTGGGTCTGGTGTCCTTGCTGGGTGACTTTTCTCAATCCTGGCCAAGAAGGGAGGCTGGCTTCCTCTGCTCTCCTCTGAGTACAAAAGGAGGATTTCTCCATCTCAGAAACTTGACAAGGATATTCCAGTTAACCTGTGGGTAATTCCAGTTAATCCTCTCTGAGGACTGGGTGATCTCCCAGCCCGAGGGAGGAGGCATTCCAGGCCAGTCGATGAGGGAGGATCAAGAGGAAAAGAAAATAAAAATGAGAAGGAGGAGGGAGAGGGAAGCATTGACCCTTCTCCTGAAAAGAAAACCAAATTGCGAAATTATGCAACGTGCAGACATCACGGGCCGGATGACTCCAGTCCTCTTCAAAGACACCTCATAAACCCGCGCCCGGCCTCAGAGGGAAAGGCCAGATGCCTGGTGCTGCGGGGAGGAGCTTTCGGAACATCTGGCCCCAGCGGCCTGATGACCCAGTGGAAGCCAGTCACCCTGTGCTTGGTGACTGCTGCACCCAGCTGTGCCTGGCGGTAACTAGTGAGGTGCGCCGGCGGAGCCGCCCGGGGATAAACAATCTGTCTGAGTTCAAGGAATGTTTCTTTTCCAGTAACTCGAGAGTGCTAATCCCATCTCTCAGATTCCCCCTGATGCTGTGGAGACTTTTGCCCAGAGTGCTTGGGCTAACGGCCATGCTGGGGTGGCCCTGCTGGGACAGTCTGGGGATCCTCAGATGATAAGGCTGACGCTGCTGCCTTCCAGGGCCAGAGTCCATCTCTCCCTCCCTCCTCTTCTGCACGCCCAGGCCAGGGGCAGGGTGGGCCCCAGTTCTCAGGAAGCCAGGAAACACACTCTTTTCTGGGCTAAATGCCCAGATTCCTTGAGCAGTCACAGGACACGCTTTTTCTGAGCCGATCCAAAGCCACAAGCGCAGACTGGAAGTTTCTTTGGGCGGCGTGAACCTGCGGGGACACTGGCACACCTGGAATTCCAGGCCAGAAGCTGGTCGGTGAGAGAGCCCCTAGCTGGCCCCGGACAGGCAGGGGCTCAATCCTGCCCTGGCAGTGGGACTGAGGGCACAGATCTGTGCTCTGCAGGCCTCAGCTTCCTTTCCAAGAAAACGGGGTTCCTTCATTCCGTCATCACTGGTCAGGCTTTTCTTGGGAGGCTCTCGGAGCTAAGCATTGTCAGAGGCACAAAGCGGAGAGGGCCCTGCCCCTCCAGAGGTGTGTGGTCAAGAGGCGGAGACAGACGTGGCAGCAAGCAGACACGGTCATTTCAGACACAATACGTGCCACGAGGGAAACGCAGCTGAGTAGCGGGCCAGGTTGTACAAATGAGGTTTCACGGTGTTGCTGGGACAATTAAATCAGATTGTGCGGCAAACTGCTTAGCAAATAATCAGCATTCAACAGATAACTGGGGTCCTGCCTCCTCCCACTGCACAGGCACAGCAACTGAAGCCAGAAAGAGAAGGGCTGGAGCAGGCTGTGTGAGGCCTGGGGCGGTTCGGGGGCCTCAACACCCCTCGCTTTCCAGGGGGGCCAAGGGAGCACCCTGCCCCTCTGCCTGACCCCGGGGGACTCCCTGACATCATGCCCCGGCCTAGACCACTAAAAAAGTCTAACCTTCTAAACCATCTTGTTCCAGGCCAGCCCACAAAACCCGCAGTCTCCCCCCCAGCAGGACTCCTTTAGCAGGCGACTGTTCTCCCTGAATTTAAACCTGGGCCCCTTCACCTATTTGCTGGAAAATCTTGGCCAAGTTTCATCATGTCTCTGATCCTCACTTTTCGTGATTTGAAAACAGGGAGGCCTCCCTAAAACAGTTTGCTTGAAGTGTTCGATGAGATCATGGAGGCAAAGTGCCCAGGGTGTGCCTGGCACACGGGAGGCCCACCTGCCCTGCCCGCCCTGCACCAAGGGGAGGGGGCGAGGAGCTCTAGATGGGGGAACAGCTCTCAGGGGGAGGAAGTGAGAGGGAAGGGGGAGTGTGGACCTGGTCTGAGCAGCTGGGTCCAGCCCTCCAGGAGCTTGGTGGCAGGAAGGGAGGGCCAAGTAGAGGGGCCGACGTGACCAGCCTCACTGCTTCTTTGCTGGGTGTCTTGGTCATGATCCTTGCCTGAATCTCAGTCTTCCCTGCTGAAAATGGGGTGATGAAAAGAGACCCCACCTAGGTACATGAAGTCACCCAGACAGTATATGACATGTTAGTCTGCTCATCCTCATTCATCCATTCAACATAAAAATATGTGAACTGCGTCTCAAGTGGGTGCTGGGCCCTGTGGTGGGCCAGGGTGGGAGGATGCCACTGAGCCCCTTGTTGGTGAGCGGGCCAGTCTCCTCTAGAACCACCCTGGTGCTATCTGGCTCTGTGCGGGGCGCGCAGGGGACTCCTGAGCTAAGCTAGGCTCACCCTCTGTGGGAAATGGCACCCGGACAGACCCTGGGAACAGCCGGCTCACCTGCTGGGCACCGCCGACCCCGCCACACAGCCTCACACCAAATCTGTCGCTCTGAGCCCCTCACTGCAGGCCACTCAGTGGGCCTGGGGAACCTCTGACCCCAGCCCCCAGCATGCCACAGACAAACATTAAAACTCAGAGCTGCTTGTCTGAGCAGCTTGGCCTCTGACTCCTCCAGACCAATCAATCAATCAACCAATCAATCGATACGGGGAGAATCGGAATTCAATCACAATGACAACACAATTGGTTGGTTCCCCAGGAAGTGCTTTAGAAAACCAAGGCTCTTGCAGATTAATGAGCCCGCCTGGAAATCAGGAGAAATAAATGTATCCCTGGGCAGATGCACTCCCATTAACTCCAGCTTCACTCATCCCCGGGAAGAAAAAAACACACAGAAATCCGGATTTACGGAAAATCACACATTCATGGCACTTTTTCTCCCCCCTTCCCAAAGCGGCTGCTGCAAGCTTTACATATTTTATCATTTATTCTCACATTGTCCCCAGCAAGTTTCACAAGAAAGCTGTGAGAGAGGCTGTGTTGCGGAGGTGAGGGGCCTCCCACCCTGACACCCAGCAGGAAGGGGCTGCAGTAGGTGGGTGGGAGAAAGCCAAAGGTTCTTTTTGGGTGGATTTTCGGCCTCTGGCAGCTGAGAGGCTCTGGGGGAACCCACACCGGTATCCACACCAGCCTCCCAGTCTCCCAGCCTGAACACCCCCTGTGACGCCAAACCACCTTCCCCACAGGCCACCAGAAACACCTTCCTGACCACAACCCCCTTCCTTATCAACTTTCGAGACTTCCAGATAAAGTCATCACCCCAGAGCGTGGTGTGGCAACCGAGGCCTCCATACCTCTGACCCCAATCCCAGCTGACACCTGTCATGCACCACGTGGGCCGCACAGAACCTCTTACTGTTTCCTGCAACCGGCTCCTTCACACCTCTGGCCGTTGCACATCCTGTGCCCTCCACCTAGCTCCCTCCCCTCCACTGGCTAACCCCTACTGATTCTCAGGTGCTTCCAGCAGAGGCAGATCTGGGTTCAAATCCTTGCTCTGTGACCTTGGATAAGTCACTCTACCTCTCTGAGCCTTGGGTTCACTTATAAAATGGAGCCATTTAAAGGTGAGGACTAGGAGGAGGGTATAGCTCAGTGGTAGAGTGTGTGCTTAAGCAAGCACAAGGTCCTGGGTTCAATCCTCAGTGCCTCCCTTAAAATAAATAAATAATCCTAATTACCTCCCCGATCAAAAAAAGGTGAAGACTAGAAGATGATTGCACGCATACATCCCTGATGGATGCTCTGATGAAGAAAAAATAATAGCAGTAGGAGGAGTTGTTGTTTAAATAAAGAGAGCTGATAACTCTATATAAATAACATATTGTTAAGAGATGAGAACTGGCATTGGTGGAGGAGGCGTTGGGCACTGGGCGTGAGCCTCCACCTCAGCCCCGCCTTTCCCCTCTGAACACACCCCAGCCACACCAGGCCCCCTGCTCACCCTGAGCCACTGGGAGTCAAAAGCCCCTTCAGTCTCTCACAGGAATTCACTGTTGCTGTTCCCCCTCTCACTGTCAGAGGGACCCAATGGGCCTCGGCCTCACTCCATCCCCACCCCCACCCCAAATCCAGGTATTGAGTCAAAGGGCAAAGAGCTCATTGCCCCTCCCTTACTGACAAGGACACTGAGACTGGGCCCTTCAGGAAGTGAGTCCTGGGATCTGGGAATTACTCCCCAGGTCCTGAAGCAGATTAAGCCACAGCGGAACATTCTTTCTAACCTGAAGCCCCAGCTTCTTCACTACCTGATACAGGGGTCTCCAGGTGAGAGCCCCCTCCTCACCTCCGCTCTCGGCTGCCCATCTCTCCCCAACTCACCCAGGCCAGTCCCCACCCCATCTCGTCCATTCCAACATCTGCAGCGCCCGCCCACACCACCACCCCGAGTCTCCACACAGGCCACACGTGTCTTCAGGGAGCCATTCCCCAACTCAAGATCCTTCCAAACGCCATCACCACAGGATCAAACCCTGGGTCATCACAGGATGAGACCATCACCCATAGGATCAAACCTTTCTTTGAGGAATCACCTGCAGCAGGGCCATGGGGCATGTGAGTCACAAAATTTCTCCCCGTGGGACAGTTTCTATCCCTTCAGCCAACCTATCTGCCCCCAGCAGAGGCTGGGCTTTGGACACGGCATCTAAGTCTCAGCTGTCTCCATGGCAACAAAGCTCGAGGAACAAACTGAGGGGTGCATCACTCCTTCCTCATCACTGTCACCAAGGCCTTCGCTGGGCCAGGCCCTGGGCTGGCTGCTAGGACCATCGAGGAAAATGGGCCTGTCCCAGCCCCGGAGAGGCTCCCAGTCCAGGGGACTGACCCATCACTGGCCTGCAAGAGACAGGGGACATGCCAAGGGCGGGTAAGCACAGGGGGCTGTGGGGCTCAAAGCAGAGACCTAAGTAGTGTCCTGAGGTTTGAGGAGACTCCAGGAGGTGGTGATGCTTGAGAAGTGAGAAGAAAGGCATTACAGGCCAAGAGAGCCTAGAGTTCAGCACAGCCGGGGGGGGGGGGGGTGGGGCAGGTGGAAGAGGGAGGCAGCTGGAGTGGCCGTTTCTGAGAACCGCCCTCCCACCCATGGGCTCTGGGGCCCACGACCGTTACCTCCTCGGTCACTCCTCACCACAGTCACATGAGGGACTTCACTTCAAAGATGAAGAAACTGAGGCTCAGAAAGGTTAAGTTATTTATTCAAAGGCAACCAGCAAATTAGTGACACAAAGGGGAGGGCTCGGGCTTAAACATGTGGGCACCTACATCTCATTCGTAGAAGGTTAAAAATGTGTTTAAGAAAAGCGCGGTTGACAGTTCTTTCAGAGATGGCATGGCCTCCATCAACCCTTCCTTCTGGTATTTGTGGAAGTCCCGCTGTGTCCCAGGCACGTGGTCCTGCCCTCCCTGAGCTCACAGTGTGGTGAGGCACACAACTAACTAATAACGACAACGAAGCATGATGGGTGCCCCTGGGGTCAGGGCTCAGGTTAAGAACTGTATTGAATTGGGTCTGGTCCCTCTCATGCCTCCTCTTCTCATGCTTGTGCACATGGCAGGCATTGCTAATCAACCCCAAAGCCTTCTCAACATGCTCTCTCAGGTAGCCATGACCAGTCTCTCAGAGCTGGCACTGGAGATGCCAATCATTGCCATCCCTGCTGCAAAGGGCCACGCAGGATGCTAGCGGAATGAGTAAGGAAAGTCCCTCCGCACTTCCCTCCTCCATTCTCAGGGGCCCAGATGCCTGAACTCCCACCATCAGAGAGAGTGTTCGGCACTGCCCTCCGCCAGCATCACTGTACAGCAGCAAAGACCCCCCCATATGCTGGCTCATTCATGTAGGATCAGTGGGTGAAGCAGGGGAGGGCTGGTGACAGGCATCTGTACTTGGAGTCCTTGCTCTGCTACTTCTGTCACCTCTCAGAGGAGCACTGCTGTTCTCCAGAGGGCGGCCCAGGAGAATGAACCAACCCCAGAGTTACCACTTACGCACTATGATCTGAAGCAAGTTTCTGGACTCTCTGAGCTTCTGCTTCATCTGAAAATGGGACCAATGACACCCACACCCCACAGGCCCACAGCTGGCTCAGGGTCAGGCATAAGCGAGGGTCCCATCAAAGCTGGGTCCCCCTCCTCCCCTTCCTTTGAAATCAAGGTGTGAGTTTAGGATGACAAGCCCTTTTCTCATGCATTGGGGACAGGGGGTCATCCAGGCCCTGTCCACTCTCCTCCAAGAGGTGTCCCAGTGCGGCCTGCTGCCCCTCTCCTCCTTGGCCCAGGCTCTTAGAACCCAAGGAACCATCCATCTGTAAGAGTTTGGTTTTTCTCTCTCTTTTTCTTTCCTTTCCCCCTAAAGCAAAACTGCATGGCAGCGACTCCTGCCTCTGTCCCCAAGGCAGTTCCAAAGGGCCCATCTCATCCCACAGAAGTGATGGCGGTAATTCCGTTAATGGGAAGCAAGACGGATGGTACCCGGTGCCCAAAGTGTAAGAGGCGAGGCGGAACTGGGCCGCCCCCGGGGGGAGGAAAGCGATGCTGGAACACACCCTCCTTTGGGGCCTTATTAGGTCTTGAAAGAGCTGCCGCGCTCGCTAAAACCTGCTTTTGCCAGCAGAAGCCTCATTTTACAAATATACAACAACACAAAAACTCGTAAATGGGAAGAAAACCCTGAAGATTATGCTCCCCTGCTGCAGCCAGGCGGTGAGCCGCCACTCAGAGCTGAAGTCTTTAGCCTCGTCGGCTCTGGGTTTAAATAAATGGGCCTGAACGCCAGCTCACCATTTTGTGAACACGCAACACGGCTGTTTCTTTGCCGTTTAAGGACTGTTTGCCAACGGTGGGATGGGACAGCTTTGGAAATATTTTCTTATAAAAGGCTTGTCTGTCCCAGATGCCACAAAACCCCATGGCCCTTGCATCAGTCCCCAAAGGAATCCCTGACACAGCCCCCTCCTCCCTGCCCAGGTCACACCCACAGGCCCTCATCACACACCTCTCCCGGCTCCTCCTGCCCTGAGAATGAATCAGTGGCATCCTGAAAGCAACTTCCCTGTGCAATGCATGTCCGTTTCCACGAGGACCTAGAGAGCTCACTTCTTCCCCTAGCTCGGGATCAAGCTGCTGAATTATTTTTTGGGCTACAGTTTGTCCAAATGCAAAATGAGGGTGGAGACTGAAGCTGGTACAAACAGCTGAGGTGAACGACAGGCAGAGTGAGTGGACGTGCAGTTGGGCTGCCTCGGGCTGTGTGACCTTGACAAGCCACGGAACCTCTCTGGGCCTCAGTCTCCTCATCCCAAACACAGGGCTAACCCCACCCACCTCACAGCTCTGGAGCAAGGAGTAAATGCAATCCCAGATCATGTGGAAAATGGCCCCTCCTAAGGCCAATTTGAGCACTGACGGCCTTTCTAATCTCGGCGCAGCCTTCCACAGTCCCCAGCACTGCCCCAACACATAGTAGGCCATCCACAATAGAGAAGAATGGTTTAGGGAGTGGGCCCTGGAGCTGAAGGCCTGGGTTCAAATCCTGACTTAGCCACAGACCTACTGTGTGCCTTTGGGCAAACGACTCAGCCTCTCTTTCTCTGTCTGTAAAATGGGACTAATAGAATCTGCATCACAGGGTCACCAAGGGGAGTCAGGGTGATAATGTGTGACCTGGGCCTGCCTGGGGGTGGCCCCGGTGACCAGCAGCCCTGAGAGGGCACACTTGAGATTCCCTGGGGAGCTTGACAAAAATTCCCACATTCTAACTGGGAAAACCACTTTCTCAAAGACATTGGAGGCAAAGCAACCCAACAAGGCCATTCCAGGCCCCCTGGGAGAGCTGGGACCTCGAACAGCAGGCAGCATGTTAAATCCCCAGCAACGGCCTTCCAAGGGAATTAAGAGACTTCAGGGCGCGTCAGTCCATGAGGCAGCCCAGAGACGCCTAGCCCTCCACACCCCAGCCCCCGGTTATCCGTCCCCGACACTCGGACTAGTGACACTGAACATACTCTACCTATTTCTTGTTTCTGGTTGTTCTCCCCACCGAAATGACAGCTCCATTTTGTCTCTTTTGTTCATTATGTATCTTAGAACAGTGCCTGGATCTGCTGGATCAAGGAATGACCAAGCAGAGCAAGGAAGGGACGAGTTCCCCGGGGAGAGCGGTTTTGAGCTGAGTGATTTCCAGCGTGTCCCAGTGTGGAGAGGTGCTCCTGAGTGTCACAGGTGCCACCAGGCTGCAGTCCTCACCCCACAATGTCATTAATTATCAATACAATAACAGCCACCAACTGCTGAATGCCCGTCATGTACATGCTTACCTGACTGGATCATGAAAACTCTCCCAGAGGTAAGAACTGAAATGACTCCTTGCTTTGCAGTGAGAAAACTGAGGTCCCGGGGGGAGAGACAAACCAAGGAGACACAGTGAGACATGGTGAGCAACAGGCAGAGCTGTGACTTGCATCCCAGTCTGTCTGACCCACCGTCTCCCTCCTCCCTCTCTGGGCCTAAGAGTAGCCACCGGGCTAGCTGGATCTTGAAGGAGAAAAGCTGGAGCAGGCGCCTCAAGGCCAGCTCCCTGCCAAGAAGGGTGACTGTCCAGAGGCAGGAGCCGGCAGACAGCAGCGGCTGGGGTCTGGCTCCCAGCCTGTCCCAGGCACACGCAGCAGTGGGTGTGGCGGCTCAGCCAGGCAGTGACTCCAGCCATCTAGCCATGCCTGGGACTGTGCAAAGAGCACACTGGCTTTGGGGGTTAGCTGGGCCTGGGTTCAAACTTCAGTTTTCAAACCACGTGGCTTATGACTGTGAAATGATGGTTTTGTTCTCTGAATCTCAGTTATCCGCCTCTGGAAAATGAGGTCAGCCTAAAATTGTTGCAAGGATTAACCGAGGCAACACAGATAGTGCACTTGGACAGATTGCTGGTGCCCAGGAGGTACTACATATTAAGCATTAGTAAATTTTCCCAAGCCTCCTACATTCATGTTTCCGACAGTGGCCAGACATCCACATCCTGGTGCTGCCAAGCCCCTGGTTTCAGGGCTGAGAACAGCGTGGGTGGCCCCTGGAATTCGAGTGCCCAGCCCTCTCCAACCTCCAGGGCACCGCCTGCTTGGCTTTGTTCCCGAGGGAGCACATCAGTGATCTTATCATTCGATTTCTGACCCTTGTCACTCAAGGACAGGAAGTCAGAGGGATGGGTTTGTCAGTGCAGTAACATCTGGCAACGAGGTGAGGGATTAAAACAGGAAGCGTATTTCCAAGGAGGCCCATGTCCACGGCGTGTCCTTTGCACAGGAGGCCCAGGGTGAGGAGAGAGATCAGCAGGCTACCTGCCAGCAGGCACACCCCGGGCCAGTGGTCTGCAGACGGTACTTCACAGCGGAACTTTCTCTTCAAATAAGCCTGGCCCCAACCCCATGTTGAGACCCGATACAGGGACCCTGCTCATTCTGAAGGGCTACAGTCCTCCCACCAGGGACAGCTTCAGGGCAAGTGACCAGCATCATCGTATCTGGCCCTGTCCTCAGCCGGGAGCCCCCTGCTTGGAGTTTCATGCTTTTGTGTTCATTCTCTTGTCTTCACTTTATCTTTGAACTTGTGTATTTTAAATGAAGTCACGGAGCACTGGTGCAGGTGCTGGGGGAGGGGAGCCTCAGCTCACGAGTGGTCCTGCCTTGCCCGGGGCGGGTCTCAGCTGCCCGCTCCCCCGTCCCCAGCAACCTCTGCTGTTCTCCACCGTTGGCAGGGGCCCGGGTGCAGGCGTGGGGAGGGTTGGCATCAGGTGAGCCACAGGGTAGGGCCGCAGGCACCTGTGAGGGTCTGTACTCTCCCTGCGGGTGTCCCAGTGCCCAAGGGATCATGGCATTAAACACAAATGAAAAACAACATGGCAGGTGGAGAGAGACACTGGGAAAGGAAGGAAGGTGTTTTCTTCGTGCTTTTTGAACAAGGGGACCTGCATTTTCATTCTGTCCTGGGCCCCACAAATTATGTAACTGGCCCTACCTTCCATTTATTTATTGACCCTTGGCGACACCCCAGGCCTCTGCAGAGTTAGAAGACATTGTTGCCGGGTCTGGGGCCATCACTGCCTAAGAAGCTTCTCAGAACAAGGCCCCTGCAGCCCCCACACCCCTGGCCTGCTGGACTTGTTCTTTGAACCCTTATCATTGATCACTGATTGCTATCTTATGGGCCAGGTCTGGTTTCCGGTGCTGGGGCTGTGACGATCAACCAGGTGGCAGAGCAGTGACGGAACAGGCAAGACTGCTGGTGGCACAGTCAGGCGGGGCGGCCAGTGCAGCAGAGCATCACGGAGGGCGTCGGAGGAAGAGCTGGTACGTGCAGGCTGCCTCCCAAAGGTGGGACGTGGGGGTCGGCTCTGGGAGATGGGCAGGAGCCCATTTGTAGGGTGGGGACACCCTGACCTACCTCTCGGGGCTGTCAGAGACCGAAGACGCTCTCGCGCCTGAGCGGTGTCCCCAGCCCAGCCAGCGCGGGCACTGCGGGGAGAAGGGACTGCATGGACATTGGCTGGGAGACAGGACACTGATGCAGGGCACTCAGCAGCGAACTCCCCAAACGACTGCAAAACCAACAGTGAAAAGAAAGACGGAGGGGAGGCACCACCAGCCACTTCCCGAGCCCCTACCATGCTTGCAGGGCCCCGAGCTATGGTGGCTTGATCTCAAGATTAGCCCCCTCCCAAGGCAGACACTTGCTTCTGTGGCTTCTATCCCCACTGGACATGTTACAGGCATCACCTTCCTTTCTGTGGTTTACGAAGTCCAGTTGGTACCAAGCATGGGGTCACCCAGGTGGTGACGTGGGTGCTGACAAGTCTGATGTGACTCATCACCGACAGAGCAGAATTCACGGCAACGAAGAGCTCAGACTGCACAGTTGGGCCAACCTGGGTGTGACCTGGGCCGGATCTGCCCTGCCCTGGGCCTCAGTTTCCCATTGGTCACTTGGGGTTAATAAAAGTCCCATCCTGGACTAGCTGCTGTGATGATTAAATGGAATGATGCCAGTGAAGGGTGCAGCGCACAGCCAGTGCTCGAAGCACCTCAGCCGTCGCTACTGCTACGAAGCCCCGAAGACCTCAGATGAGAAACCCGAGCCTCACGTGGCTTCCTGGGATCGTGCAAATCTGCCCCCTCCTTCCTAGCATCTGCCGCGACTCTGCTCCGAGATTGCTCTCTCCCCCCATTGTCATGTCACATCGGTCCATAAATATTTAAACAACATGTCATCAGATTATTATAACATATGATCTATAGCACTGATGTGCTGCAGTTCTGCGCATTTGGGCTGCGTTTTCAGAATATCGAGACATAAAATATTTATGTATTTAGCCAACCACGAGATCTCACATTCTGTCTCAAAATGCTGGGTGGTGGCAAGACGCTGAACTGAGACACAACGTGTGAAGGGGATGCCTTGTTCTCACGTCGGTTCCTGGGGCATCTGGATCATTTCTGGTTCATTCTGGGGACGTCATCCTGTGGCCTGTGAACAGTGGCTGGCTGGCTTTATCACAGCCAGCAGAGGGCTGGGACTCAAAAAACCCTGTAAGATGGGGCAACAGTTCAAGTCACTCGGGTTCTGTCATTTTTCCTTTCTGTAGCTCCACAGGTCTGCGCATAGTAGGTGCTCAGTAAACATCCACTGGGAAATGAATTCACTCACCTGCAGCCTGCAGCACCGCCCAATGGGCTGGCACCCAGCAGGGATTCAGTCACATCTGCTGTCTTGTTTCATTCCATCCCACCGCCCAGCACCAGGCCAGGCCCGGAGTGGGATCCAGTGAATGTTGCTGGATGAACAGCAATTGAAGGAATAAATGCGTGACCAGATAAATCACTTAATTAGCTAACAAAGGAATGAGGGATAATGACTCCCTGTCTGCTGGTCCGAATGATACTGTTGTAAGCCCTCCCTCCTGAGAAATAAAGGCGCTCCAGTAACCCGTACTGGGTAGGCAGAGGGGTTTTTCTGGGTAATTAAATATCTCGATTGCTAACATTAGCACATCACAGTGACCATATGTCCCAGAATTTTCAGCGCTGTGCAATTTCTAAGATGCCACCCTGTAAGCCATTCGAGCATCCAAGAACTTCTCACACACCAGTGACCAAACAGCTTCTTACAAACTGTCTCTCCTGTCCCCAGATGTCAATACAATACTTTTACAGACCACTGTCTTCTGGGGCGTTTGGAAATTGTGGTCATCATGTGCCTCACCTAGAGATGATCAACACTGTGTCCTGGGAGATCTCAAGAGCAGGTGCAAACAAAAGCAGGTAGCTTGGAGTCAAAGTATTTTCTTTGTGTGTTCCCCAAATGGCGTGCTGTCAGCCTTCAAGAGCGGGCAGCCCCCACCCATGTTCCCAGCCTCTGACAAAAATCAGAGTCCTCCTTTCCTCTGGGGTTGGCTGAGGAGGCTGGCATTTAAAACAAACACAAGAGGCCACTAAAATTTCTGGGGGAGGTGAACAAAGGAAATGCACAAGCACTGAGTCAGGCACGCCAAGTCCACGCTTGAGATCCCGATGTAACCAAATCCGGCTGGACTTGGATGGACCTGCCAAACGCATAGGGTGGGCTCCCTGTCTGTCTGCCATGTGGTGCCCAGCGGTCCTGCCATCTGGGCACCACCCTAGTGGCCCGCCAAGGTTATACCAGCTAGGGAATCATTTCCTGTCTCAATCCAGGATTCCCCGTTTTCTGGGCTGGGGCAGAATTTGGGCTCCTGCTCATCTGCTGCATAGCAATGTCTGTGCACAGTGGTGGCTTGGGAGGGTTAGCCCCTCCCCTTCCCTAAGCAACCCCCAAAAGATATGCCCTCTGAAAAATAAGTGTGCTTGACAGAAAATGCAACGTTCAGACACGGCACCTACCCAATCCTACCCAAAGCCCCTCCTCTACAGACATTCAAGAGCCACCTCTGCAGAAAAGGGTCAAAGAAGGAAACCCCTCGTAACCTCTGGGCTTAGGTTCCTCCTACTTGGAATAATCCAAGGATGAGCCTTTCTCTAAGACACCTTCTCTGCACAGGGGAGGGTCAGGAGGCACAACTAAGTCCTCTGCTGCCCACCGGGAGGAGGCAGGAGGGCCTTTGCAGTCAGTCAAGTTTGCCACCAGCATCAGGACCTCCGTATAAATATTCTTCAAGGATCCTGCCACTTACCCACTTAAAACTTGCCATTCATTCAACAAATATTAATGGGGCACCTACTATGTGCCATATATGGTGCTGGACTCTGAGATACAGCTGTGGTCCACAGACCAAGTCTCACCCTCATGGCACTCACATTCCAGTCTGGGAGGCAGATAACAAACACACGATGTCAGGGATGGGTAAGAGCCCTGAAGAAAAATAGGTCAGGGAATGGGGAGTGAAGGGCAACGGATTAATTTTGATAGGGCAGGGGTGGTGGGGTCTCTTTGGAAAAGTGACTTTTGCAGTGTCCTGATGAAAGCTAGGAACAAATCATGGGAATATCAGGAGGAAAAGGATTTCAGGAAGCAGGGACAGCATGTGCAAAGGCCCTGAGGTACGAATGTACCTGGTACATTTGAGGGAAGATACGGAGGCCATGTGGCTGGGGGAGAGTGAGCGAGGGGAGGCTGTTGAGAAGTAGGGCTGCAGAAGTAGCAGGGGCCCACTGCTCTTGCAATAAAGACCAAATCCCACAGGTCCTGGTGTGTCCGGGCAGCCTCCTCTACCACCATGTGCCCCTGGGTGCAGGCTTTTTCTTCCAGCTGCTTAGGACGCCCTCTCCCAGGCCCTGGGCCTGGCCACCACTCAGGGCCCACACAATGGGCACTTCCAGATGGCAGCTTCTGCCCTCCGACGCCTCAGGCCAGATCCCCCACGACACGGAATTCTCACACCACTCATGGTAATGGTAATGAAGCACCGTGTGTCCTGGATTCTCTACGTCTGTTTCTTTGTCCATTAAATGGGCGTAATGGTACGTATGTCACAAACTTGTAGGAGGACGAAGTGAGTTAATCCATGTGAAAGATTAGAACAGAATGTGACATGTGGTAAGTGCCCGGTACAAAGGGTCTATTCAAGGGCTCAAAGGCTGAGGAAGAGGCAGGAAACTCCTGGCTTCGCACTGCCTGGGGTCTGCCCGCAGCAGATCCCCGTCCCACGGCCCCACCTAGCAGTTTACCTGCCCTGCACCCCAGCCTCCTCAGGCCACCAGGCCTCCAACACCCTCCTGTCTCCCTCAAGGCTGGCTCAGAGCCCTGCCCTCCTGGGAGCCCTCCCACTTTCCCAGAGAGTGAGTCCCAAAGGCTGTCCACTGCAGACGGTTCACAGGCACCTCGGGGGGGTGATGACACAACTCCTGTCCCTACCAGGTGGTGACGGGCCCAGCGGTGGGGCCGTTAGAGGGTCTCCGTGCCAGCTCCCAGCATAACGCGGGCCCAGAACGTCAGGTTTCCTGAGCGAGTGACTGGACAGATGACCGCAGAGCAGCGGGTAAGGGCGTATCTGGTTAACAAAATCGAGTCCCCTCAACCCACACAACAGCAAATAGTCTGTGTCTCTGCGTCAAACTTTTCACCCACCGCCTGGGCCCAGGTGCCACGATCAGATCCTTGGCCTGAAAGTTGGGAGGATGATCTGATTTCAGCCACAGAGCAGCCATGGCCCGCACGGACCATCTCAGGCTGATCACAGCCTCTCTCTGGGCCTCATTCTCCTGTTGGTAAAATGAGAGGCTCTTAACGTTTTACTTTCACGTATCAGAAACTTTTCTTCGAAAACTTTTTTCCACATAACAAAATTAACCATTTTAAAGAAAACTTCAGTGGCATTTAGTACATTCCGTGTTGTGTAATAACCACAACCTCTCCCTAGGCTCCAAAACATCTTCATCACCCCAAAAGGAAACGCCGTACCCATCAAGCAGCTTCTCCGTTCTCCCCTCTCTCCCACCCCTGAACACCACCACTCTGCTTTCTGTCTCTACGGATTTATAGATTCTGAATATTTCACCTAACACCCTTTTCTTAAAATGACTCCTGAGCAAAACCTCCTTATGAAAAACAGGTAACCGGAGAAGGGCTGTGGCTGGAGAGAGGGGTCGGTGTGCGTCCCTCCTTCCCCCGACAGGAGCTCACATCCCTCATCCTTTGTGGCCTTTCAGGGAAGGCTCTGATCCCAGGCCCTTTCTTTTCAGGAGTCTAATCCTAAACTTGGATTTTGAAGGCAAATCATCCCAAATGGTGCCTGGGAATCAAAAGCCTTGAGCCTAGTGTTACTGGCCCATTTTCCAGATGAGGAAGTAGAGGCTGGGCCACATGAAGCAGGAGAGGATTCAAAGATCGCCAGGGCCTGCTGAGGCTCTCCCCTCACCACATTTACCGTGGGGGGCCTCGGATGTAAAGAGCCGGACAAAGGCCCACAGGACAGCTGCTACTCCTGGGGACGAGGAACCGCCTCTCCCCAACCTCAGGGAAAACAAGCCAGCCCAAGGGAACCCCAGTGGCTTAAGAGCAGGCGCCAAACACGCACAGACTCCCTCAGCCCTGCTGTGCAGACCCTCCTTGGGAACCCTGTTTGGGGAGAGGGCCACTTGCTCACCTCCGACCAAGAACTGCCTGTCCCCAGCCCGGGTCTATGGCAGCCGCTCTGCGGGCACAGACCTCTGATGGGGCCGACGCCGTGTAAATAATTAACGAGCCATCTGCCCTGCTTAATAACACACCGTGGCTGACACAGCTCTCGGGGCCTCCCGAGACCCTCCGACTGCAAGAGGACACACCAAACACTTACAAGGCTCACTTTCCTCGCCTTCCGGGTGGTGGGTGGACAGGAAAGCAAAATACTGATTTTTACACATTTTCCTGAGATGCCCAGGGCCACCCTGACATTTAAAGCTTGCCTCTTTCCAAACTGCCACTGTCTCCTCTTGGTCTATTTTGAGGGTCATGATCATAGGAAAGTGCTTCAGTGGCAACTGGAGGGCCCCCTGACACCCCCTTTCAGTCTTGTTTCCAACCTCAAGATACAGGGACACTGAAAGCACCCCCGACAAAGAGACCACCTCCCCGGCCCTGTGATCCCGGGCAGGTCCTTGCTAATTAAATAGTTCCCAGTCTCTCATCAAGCCCTCACGAAGTGTCACTCACATTCTGCATGCATTATTTTACTTAGTTCTTCCCTCAGACTTTAGGAGGTCGTAATACTGCCCTGTTTTCCAGGTGAGGAGACTGAGGCTCCCAGAGGTGAACAACTTCACAAGTGGCAGGTCTGGATCTCCCACCTCACGTATTTGGTGCCAAAGCTCAAGTTCTGAATGTGACTGTGGGTGGGTGCCTTCCCCTCCCTGGGCCTCAGTTTCCGTCCTGTAAAATGGGCACGCAGCTCTTATCCGGATGGCAAGACTACTGAATTCCTCCTCCACATCTGGGACTGATCAGAGCCGAAAGTGGTTCGTAAAGTAACTCTGTCCCTCTGCACATCTCTTCCTGACAACCCCCAGTTTCAAAGGCTTTGGGGACAACCAGGAACCAGAGAGGGCAGGCCTTGGGGAAACAGGGATGGTGAGAACAGGCCTCAACTGCAACTCAGGGACCTTGAGGCGTTCTCCTTCAACGGCTCCTCGTTCACTAGGGTCCAGCCCGGCCCCCTCCCCCAGCCTAATTCTGAAGTGTGAGGGTTAAACAACTCCGGGAAACGCAGGCCCTGCGGGCTCTCAAGGGCAGCCTCCCTCCCCCTTCCCTTGTCGGGATTCCTTCACACTCTGTGGAATTCCTACATAAAGCCCCTTTTTCTTCTCTGTGAGGTCACCATCACACAGATGTCTAAGAGAAAGAAAGACCGGCTCCACGCGGATCAAGGCTGCTGGAATGGAGAACGCTTTTCAGATCCCGGCTGGCCACCTTTCAATTCTGGTGGCCCCTCACCGGCCCCCCTCCCTCTAAGCAGAGCCAGCGCCAGCCTTGAGTCGGGTCTGGGGGTGCAGTGCTCCTGCCGGTAGATGCCAAGAAGGCCTGGCTAGAACACCCGGCCTTTGCCACCGGACCACCCCCGAAGTGGTGGAAAAATCCAGAACTGGAGACAGTGGCAGAGGCCATGTATGAGGGTCTTGTTTCCACACAGGCAAGTCCTGTGAGAGGGACAGATGTCAAAATGCTAGCTCACTCTCCAAGTTCAAGTTCCCAAATTGAGCGTCACAGGAAATTACACCACCAACTGGTTTGCCCCACTGTCAGCTCCTGTCTGGAAGTCAAGTCTGAGGAGGCCGCTGGTCTAATTCAGTTTTGGCCAAAGGAAGGGGCTGTGTGTCTGTCACCTAGCTCGGACAGGGAGGAGTGAGGCCACTGGTCTGATATTTTCTTTTTAAACATTTTCCCAAAAGGCTATCTTGTCACTACCCGAGAGTCAGAAATGAGAAAATGGCCAACTTCCTAAAAGCCACTGAGGGTCTTTGGCCAAGTGTGGCATCCACCACCCGTTATTTCAAAGCAAATTTCACAGGCACCTAGGGGTGCCCAGACCACCCAGACAAGCCCTTCACTCCAGGAGCACCCTTTTCCCAGAGCTCTGAGTTCTGACCACCATCCAAGGCCATGGCCAAGGAGAGGCCCGTGGCATGTGCAAAACCGCTTCCTAAGAATGACGTCAGCAGGAAAAAAAAGAGAGAGAGAGATAAAAATGCAGAAACCAGGACTATTTTTACCTCCCCAAATCACAGGCCAGACGGGAGAGAAATCCATCAATGCCAGAAACCTGGCTGGGCCTTCGCACAAGATCTATTATTTCACACCTTAAATTAACGCATCTCAAAGCAATTTGCAAATGTTCATCAATTTGCAGAACACACTGGGAAGGGAGAGAAATACCTTTTCCTTTCAACACCAAAGGACACTCTCAGGGGCACCACACCCCCCAAACCACACAGGTCTTCACACACAACATTCCTTTCAAGTACAACGTAGTATAAATTGTGATATAAATGGAAATGAACAAGGAAGAGAGAGAGCATGGGACTGAAATGGCAAGTGACAAGAAGCCTACGTAGAAATGATGCTGTTGTCAGATACTCAGAACTGAGAGTCAGGCCCCTGGGGGTAACTCTCCATCATCAGGGTCAGAACACTGGGCTCTTCCTGAGGGCAGTGTCCCAGCCTGCTTCCTCCCCACACAAGCCTGGAGGTGCCAACCCGTATTTAATCCGGGATGACTCACCAGGGCCCTCTCCTCTCCACCCTCCAGCTCCCTGGCTTGGTCTGACCCAAGAAGAGGAAGGGAATATTCTTCTTTTTTTGACAATTGTTTTGACACTTCCCTTCTGAAACCAATCTTTGGCAGGGGTAAGAAAAAATGCGAACTGTGGCCCTTTCTATGGGACAGTTCTGGACCTGGGTGTTGGCCATCTGCACCAGAGGGGCAAGGATGGGTGACGAAGGAGGGCAGTGCCTTCAGGAAGACCTCTCCCAGAAGTCTGGAGCCCAGCAAGGAACCCAGCATGTCTTAATCCGCAGCAGGACAAAGGCAGACAGGCCTGGCTTAAAGTGAAGAACTTCAACTCTGGAATCCGAGATGCGAGTTCCAATTCTGCCTTGGCCATTTGCCAGTCTGTGACCCTGCCCAAGTTACTTAACCTCCATCTTCCTCTCAGTAAGATCTGGATAACAAACCTGGACCTTCGCACTGGGCCAGACACATGGCACACGGTGACCACAACTTTCCAGGTTCAGTGAAAAGTCCATGGGCTCTGCTCAGTCAAGCTTGGGTTCAAATCCAGGGACAACCACACATTAGCACATGATCTTCAGCACATTATTTAATCTCTCTGTGCCCTAGTTTCCTCATCTGTAAAATGGGCATCACGATTGTTCCCATTTCGTGGTGCTGGTGTGTGGACTGAGTGAAATAAGGCAACTAAAGCTTTTGGTACTGTGTCTGGGTTGTATCCTACCCTCAATAAATGGTGGTTATTAGTTGTAGGGCTACTTTCATAAAAGTATGTACATCATTTCATCTCTGAGCCTCAGTTATCTTATCTGTAAAATGGGGATAAAAACCCCTCCCTCACACTGAACATTAAAACAGTGTATGTATGTTAAAGCACTCAGCGCCCAGTCTGTGTACCTTCAGAAGGCAAAAACTGGTGCGTGACCTTTCTGAACCTTCATTTCCTTATGCACGGAAAACAAAAAGCCATCCTCTGCAGCCTGACTTTTAGGAGGGTTGTGGTGCCCGGAAGAGTGCCCAGCACACAGTGGGTGCTCCATAAACTTGACTTCCCTTCCCCTTTCCCTGCTCCGTCCTTGCCCGAAGCATCCAGAAGTGCCATCTGACAAAGCCAGGAGCTCTGTTTCTTGACACCTGAACGGCCCTATACCCAGACCAACCTGGGCTGCTGCTTAAGTCTGAGACTTTATTTTGTGGAGGCAGAAACTACTTTTTAGCCATTTCCGAAGCAGACGGGACAGCAGAGGCTGACAAACCACAGGGACCATTTTAAATCCTGGGCCTTTCTTCTGGGAAGTTAGGCAAGAACCTTCCCAAATGTTTGCCCGTGGGGCTCTCTGCCAGGGAGTGACTCATCCATAGCTCCCCACAGGCATATTTTATTTGGGGGTGGGGGACCGAAGGAGGCCTGGCCTTCCTTGCTGGGGGAAGGGGAGGCAGCATTTCCAGCACACCCAGAAGTGTTTCTTTTCATTCTTTTAGGACAAAAAAGAAAAAGAATGTGGGTCTTTTTTGTTTCCTTCCAGGTTTTGTTTGCTAAAAGAAGACGTCCAAAGTTCACTCGGTAGGCTGCTGCGTTGGGAACAGGCGCTTCCAGCCGGCTCCGCATCCCTTTCAATGAAATTCTTCTTCCATTAACGCCACCGTTTTTAAATGTGCCTCCAAGGTTCGCCTGCGCACACACTGAGCTCCTAAGACGACATGTTCCCTTGGAAAGGCAAGCTGAATTCTGACAATCCAGAGGAACTAGGGAGCTCCAGAGTTTCTAAAGTTTGCCTTAAAGCAATTAAGACTTTTGACTGCAGAGATTTTCAACAATTATAAAGCACAAAAGAAACTGTCCGTCAAAACCACAAGGACAGACCTTGGAAGACGGTGTCCCAAGCCTGTTGTGATCGATCTGTTCCTGTCTTGGGGGCTCACACTTGGAGCCCAGGCTCAATACAAACAAGTCAGATGAATATCTATCTACTTAGCAAGGAAGGCAGAAAGAGATCCCCCAGATACAGACAAGTGTCCCCAGACCCGTGGTCTCCCCAGGGTCAGCCCCACCCCAGGCCTGGGGGAACAGGTAAAAAGTCACCAGGGACAGAGAGTGGCAAGAACAGAGTCAGGGAACCCAGAAGAGTATTTAGGAAGACTGAATACAAGTCTTCCAGTGCCAGGCCAATAGGCTCTCAGGCCCACCACAGCCCCAGCTCAGTCTGGAGCCCCATAGAGGGTCTGGCCAGTGGCTCTGCCCAGGCCTGGCTTGGAGGCTGACCCCTTGCCAGGAGCACCTGGGCTATTTGGAACTGATCTCTGGCCTCTCATTCACCAAACAAGGCCCAGCACCCACTGGGTGTCCCCACCAGGCCTGCGTCTCTCCACCAGCTCCCTGGCATGCGGGCCAGCAGCTGGCACATCACGCAGTAGGCTTGGTGGGCGCAAAGGGGGTCCCTCAGCCTCCATAGTAATCATACTCACACACTCTTGTACACAAACTACACACTCACATCCACACAGGCACACTTTTGTGTTCTTGGGCTCGTAAATACGCACACAAGTCACTGTGAACATTCACACGTGCGCGCACGCACATACCCCCAGAATCCACACATACGCGGTCACAAAAATGAGATCCCACATGAAGTGCTTGGCACATAGTAAATACTCAATAAACGGATAAATGGGAGCCATGCCCGCTAGCCTGGCACTCACACCAAACCCCGCGCCCCCGACTCTCCGGTGTGCACACGCACCAACTCAGCCACAGACACGCACGCACACGCCTGCGAACAAACCCCGAGGGACACAGGGACACGCCGCCCACGCACGCTTGGACGCACGGCCCAGGCCATACTCAGACTTGCACGTTCACGCGCGCCCCGACCTCCGAGCACACCCGCCCGCTCTCCCCCGCGGAGCCTCAGGCGCGCGCGCAGGGGCACGCGCACCCCGCTCGGCCCGGGTGTGGGTGACGGCCCCGCGGCCCGGCCCCCGCCCCTTCCCGGTCCGCGCCGGCCCGATCCGGCCGGGCCCCGGCCCCAGGCCACTCACCAGCTCGCGGGCGGGCTCGGCTGCCGGCGGGAGGACCGGCGCGCGGACCGGCGGGCGGCCGGCAGGAGCGGTGGGTCCCACACGAGTTGGCGGCGCCGCGGCCGCACGCTCGTCCGCTGGGTTCCGCCGCCGCCTGCGCGGGCCCGCGCGCGCGCTCCCGCCCCTCCCCGCCGCGGGGCCGCGCCGCCCCCTGCGCTCGTGCGCGCTGCCGCCACGCAGGCTCGGGGGGCGCCTGGGCGGCGCTCTCACTACGCCCAGTTCCCCCCACCCTCCCCAGTCCACTTAGCCGAGGATCCCCTCCCCATTTCAAAGCTGGGGAAACTGAGGCCCATACTCACAGAACGAGTCAGGCGCAGCATCTCTCCTTCTCTGGCTCTGGACACTTAGGATTAGGGTCTGCAGTCAGTCAACCCCGTGGACCCCTCCCATGCATCTTTGGGTTCCCCTCACCTAATATTTCTCCTGTCACAGCCGTGGTCTTATGGAAATCGGCTAATCAACAAGCGCTTATTTTGCACTTGCTGAATGCGGGCTCTGAAGTAGGCTCCAGGGGTATCTCCATGTGATGAAGGCGCTACTCCCTGCAATCAAAGGGCCAGCGTCTCTTCATCTGGAGCTCCCCACTTCCTGTGGACCCCAAGACCAGTATGAGTCATTGCACAGAGGTTTCTGGAAGACCTAAGTTAATGAATGCTTAATGCCCCCTCAAAAAGGAGACAGAGTCTGCATGGGGTTCCAGAGGCAGCCGCTCAGTTCCTTGCTTCACTTCCTAAGAGTGCCCCAACCCCCTCACCCCCACCTAAGGGGACGCTCCTGGCTCAGACAGTTCCTGTTTCCACACTTGCTGCTTCTCCACATACAAAACTGCTGTGTCCACCAGGAGGGCAGGAACCAGAGACTGATGCTGACTCCTTGCCAGCAGCCCAGCTCGGTCTTGTCTGGGCACAGGGAGGTTGCCCATTGGGCCTCGTTTGCCCAGTGAGTGAGCACGTTTCAACTAGCTGTGGTCTAGGACAATAATGAGACCAACTGAACACCTACTGTGTGCCAGACTTGTGGCTGCCCTCTCTGCCTGCCTGGTGCTGTTCAGACTCACAGCCACTCCATGAAGGAGGCTGTATGCTACTTTCATGCCCATTTTACAGATGGAGTAAGTGAGGCCTAGCATCGACGCTTAGGGGAGCAAATTCTTTCGCCTAAAGTCACCTAGCTGGTAAGTGGTTGAGCTAGAAACTAGACTGCAGATTGTCTGGTTCCAGTGCCTGTGTGCCTGACCTAGGAGTCCCCCCTCATGAATGTGAACAGCATCGCTCTGTGCTGCTGATGGGGCAGCAGCCAGTCCCGTGGAGCCAGCCCTTCCACAAACCAATGGCGATGAAATGGATCATTCTGCAAATTGGTTCGCTGTCAGCTGCGGATCTGTTTACAACCTCACCTCACATGATATACCTCACAATAAATGCCAGATAGATTGAAGAGTTAAATACAAGAAATAAACATTGCATAAAATAATAGAAAGAAATAGAAGTTCTGAGACAGTATGTTGCAGTGTTGCTAGCAGATTGGTGATATTGGCTCTATTCCTGCAGCAAACACTCATTCATTCATTCATTTACCTGACGCATATCTCCAAGCACCTTCTATGGGTCAGGTACTGTTCTAGGCACTGGGATACAGTCATGAACAAAACATAGCCCAGACTCTCTTGGGGGAAGAAATTTACCTGGTATGGCAAGGAAAATAGTTTTGGTGGAGAAAATAAAGCAAGGAAGGAGGGGGAGAGCCCAGAGGTGATTTTTCATAGAGGGTGTTGGGGGAAGTCCTCTCTGATGAGGTGACATTTGAACAGAGGACCATCTGAAGGAATGAGGGAAGAGATCTTCTGTGTGCAGGAGAGGCCTCTGAGAACCATCTGGTACACTTCAGAGCAAGAACCTGAAATTCCTCTTTGAAGGAATCTTTGGAAGCAGCACCAGACCCCTGAGAAGAGAAGCAGTGGGGCCCTGCACATATCTGTGTAAGAGTCTACCATTTGCAAAGCCCGTTCCCAGCCTCACAACCCCTGTAACAGGTACTCCCAAAATCTTCATTTGCCAATTAGAAAATGGAGGCTCAGAGAGGTTAAGAAATGCTCCCCAGGTCACACAGCCAGCCTCTATGAGCAGAGATGGGTCTGGCTGCAGGCCAGCTGTTGGCTGCTGCTGAGTGTTAGGGTAATGAAGCCCTGGCCACCCCTTTCCCTCCCTCTGGGACTATAACTCAAGAACAGGAGTGGGTGGGGCATTCGCTGTAGGTTTCTAGATACCGGAGGGTACAGCAGCAAGACTTGGGGGGTGGTAGGATAAGTCATCTCCACCCTGTTTTCCTGGCCTTCCTCTTTCTCATCGCCTACTTCCTTCCCTCTGGCCAGGGCCCAACCCCTGGTGACATGCTGGGGAAAAGCAGGTTAAACTCTGCCCCTCCAAATTCCCTGCACGACCCATACTACCCTGACCAGGGCAGGGGTAGGTAGAGAGAAATGGTACAATGCAACCTGAGCCCCACTCAACTTTGGTTTTTAATGCAAAGGATTTTTTTCTGAGTCCCCATATGAGTCATTGCGTAGAGGTGCTTTGCAAAACGACTCCCAGAATTAGAATCAACATCTCCCCGCACACAGTGCCTGACACTTCCTCCCACGTGGCATCTGTGAATCTGGTCTGGAAGAAAGGCTCTCCGTTAGCCCCCAAGAGTTTCAGGATTAAGCCTGTGTCGTTTCATTATCTCTCTGCATTAGGGGAAGAGAAACTCCTCTTGCTGGGCACCTTCTCCATGCCTGGCTCTGCATGAGACTTTTCATCCTGCCAGCATCCCACGAGATAAGGGTCAGGATTTCTGTTTTACAGACAGAGAAGCTGAGGCTCAGAGAAATAAAGTGATTTGAATGTAGCCAGGATTGGAACCCAGGTTTACCCAGAACCGATATTATTGTCAATATTTAGAGGGATTGGTAGTCAGGGGAGGGGGAGGCACAAAGTACTAGGATCAGACCATGTCTTTGAAGGCCCTTTGTCCAAAATGTCCTCTTGCCAGCTTCCTGATAATGGACATTTGTGGGGGATGGTTTGGTTTCTCCCAAGAATTTTGTTTGCATTTGTCATCCAGGTGTGATTATTAACAACACCATTTTTCACTGCCCAAAGTGTCTTGGTTTAAATGATTAGCTTTAAGGTCACTCTGGTTGTTTGCAGAGGTCTCCCCATTGGGGGATTCAGATTTTACATTACAAAATAGGGGCCTCTTGTCTGCTGGGTTCTTCTCCACATCCTGGTGTCTGTGTATCTGACCGAGGACTTTCACAAGAATTTATGGGGCTTTTCAGGAGCAGCAAACCCAGCTGGCTGGAGAAGGAGTCAGGACTGGCGTTAGGGCTTTCAGGGCTCCCTCCTACCCCAGCTCTGCCCTTCACTCCTGGTGTGACCCTGGGTCAGCTTCTTGACTGGCAAAATGTGACCTTGACCTTCTAGGATTTCCTGTTGCTCAGTGCAATGAACATTTTGGCAGGAAGCATCACTCCCCTCCATGCCATCATGTGGCTCACTTTTAAAAGTAGCAAACATTATTTTTAGCTTGTTTAATTTTGAAAATATTTATTTATTTTTGAATAGATCATACTTGCCCACAGTTCAAAGTTCAAAGGTGCAGAAGGGCATGGGGTGAAAACTTTCCTTTCCACCTTCATCCCTGGGTACCTCCTTTTCCCTGGAGGGAACTGGTGTTGCCAAACACACTCTGTTCCCAGACAATGTGTTTTGTGTGGTTGTGTATATACATATGTATGTATGTATATGTGTTGTATATTTTTTCCTTTTTCACATGTATGATAGCATCCGATCCACATTGCTGTAAACCTTGTGTTTCCTTCACTTCTTAGAGACTACTTCCTATTAATCCATGAAGAGCTATTCCCTTTTTTATTACTGTATAGTGTCCCAAAATATTTGCATTTAACCCACATTTAGCAAGCCACTGCTCTGTGTACTGTCCTAAGCACTGCAGGAGATGACAGAAGTTCCAGCCATGGTCCTCAGGGACTTACAGTCTCACTGGAGGACCAGAAAAACAGACAACAATGGAGAGATGTATTTCTCCAACAGCTCTCAAATTCATTTGTGAGGTCAAAGCTAATTTTTCTTGCTTTCTTTCTTTTTATTCTCAGCTCCAGGGTTGTGCAGGGTCAATGAAAGGGCCCAAACATGGGTTCTTCTGAAACTTGAAAACTCAGCTGTGCAAGTTCAGGCAATCTGCTTCTTCATTCCTGGCCTCAGTTTGCTCATCTGTAAAATGGGGGCAGTCAGCCTCTGTCAGAGGAGGACGGTGGTCACATGAAAGTGTATTTCTGAAAATGCTTGCTGAAGAGTTAAATGCTGCGCTCCTGGGCAGGAAGATCTGGGAAAGCTAAGACGATGCTCTAAGGAACGGTACATTAAGCGCAGGGTGTCAGGGCTTCCTGCCCAGAGGGAAGTATCTTGTAAGCCTTTCATGCTTTGCTGATCCTGCGATAGGGCCTGCTAAACAGTTATCTCCTCCAGCTCTTGGCAGCGACAGTTGCCAACTTCGAGTCTGCTAGAGGTTTGACCTGGTAGACCCCACACCCAGGAGGCCCTGGAATGTGGGAACAACATAAGTTAACTGCCTTCAATTAAGGGACAGCGGGGCGGGGGAGTGGGCTTTGGGGATTGTTACACCAACTCTCGGTTTACAGATGGGACTGGCTCAAGGCCACGCAGCCAGTAAGAGGCAGAGTGCCACCCACTGATGTTACCACATCCCGCTACCTGCCTGCAGTTCCCTCCCTCACCCTCCAGTACATGTGTTTCAGCAAACAGATTCGAATCCTGGCTCGTAATGAGCACCGAGAACTGTGCCATTCACGCGTGTTCTCGTAACTGAGCTCCTCAGCCACGCTTTGAGGCACTAATTGTTGCCCATTTTGCAGATGAGGAAACTGAGATGCAGAGACTACTTATCCTAAACTAACAAAGGAGTGAGGGCTCTGTCAGTCCCCGCTAGGAACACTCAAAACCATTGTGCTCCTGCGTAGGAGGGCTGGCGTTTGTGGCTGCTGAGAGGCACCAGACTTGGAGATGGGGAACTGTGGAAATGTTATTTTGGCCTCTGAAGGATTTTCATAAGCTCACAGAGCACTGGGACTTTGGCCTTGCGTTGCTTTCTGGATGACTGTTCTCTCCTGACATTGAGCTGAGTGAGACTACGTGGTCATGGCTTCCTTTCTCCTCTTCCTGGGGCAGGGGTGGTGATGGATTCGCCTGGGCCTTCTGCAGCGGCCCAGAGCCTGGCACGGGGGAGACACAAGATTCGTGGCGTGACTGGAGGTCCCTACATGCCCAGCACGCTCCAGGCTTCTGCTTACTGTCCCAGCGTCAATGACAAGTGTCGCTTTTCACTCTCAGTGTTGTCCTGGATTGGATAATAAATTATATGGCCATTCTGTTACTCATGTCAAATGAAACAATAACCAGCCAGGTGAATAAATAACCATCAGCGGCCAGGCGGGCACTGAGTTATACACCTGTGTAACCCACACATTGGCTTTGTGACGTGGGTATCGGTTTAGCTGATGAGAAAATTTACAGATGAGAGAATTAACATGGAGAGATTAAACAATCTGTCCAAGACACAAGTTAAGGGGGCATCTGATGAGTCCAGAATTCTGCTTTGAACAGAATGAGTAGGGTCCCCTGCTGGTCATATTTCTCCACCAGGCGTCTAGGTGTCCGCTTAGCTTTGGGGGTCAAATGAGGGCTCCAGTTGCCCTTCCTGAAACTCCCAAAACATCCAGCTAAGATGAGTCTCCTTTCTGGGCCTGAAGCCTCTCCTGTACACCCCATGGGGCTGGCTGCTGACAGACAGCGAAGATGGAGGCAAGGTGTCTTCTGGATTTAAGGCCGATGACACCATCCATCCTTTGATCCCAGATCCCAAACATAAGGGAAGTGCTCTGAAGGAGGGGGCAGGCATTTGGTTCCTGGGTATCTCAGCCCTGCCCCTGGTTTGCTAGGAATGGTTGTAATTTTTCCAGGCATCAGAACATGCCAAGATTGTCATGGGGGCAAGGGGAGGTGGGACCAGGTGGAGACTAGAGGCTGGAGAAGTAGGAGTGGGAGCAAGGAGGAAGAGGGCAGGGGGCAGGGAATAAGAAAAAGTTCGACTGGGTTTCTTTGAGAAGGGGCTTGCACTGCCATTCCCTGCCCCCAGCCCCAAAGCAGCCCTTTGTGCCAGGAGTGGGAGCAGCGAGGGTCTAACCCATCTTTGGGAAAGAAAATCTATCTTCCCTCATTCAGCAATGTTCTCAGGGACTTAGTCCAGGGTAGCCATTGCAGTTTCGGAGTGATTCTCCTGAGATTGGGAATGTGGGTAGAGGGGCACACCAGAGGAAAGACCGTGGTAGTCTGGGGGCTCCAGAACCCCTGAAGATGGAGGCATGTTTGGGTGCTGCTCGGCTCAGAGCTGTAGACTTTGGGTTCTGAGCCGAGGTGCTCAGGCCGACCTGGGCTAGGCAGCATTTGGCCCCACATGTTCTGACTGAAGCCGGTTGCCAAATACCACAACCCAAGCTCTGCAGTCAGCCCCCCAGAGCTGGGCTGGGGCCAAAGGCCTTGGCAGAAACACGGCTTTGGAGCCAATCAGACCAGTCTTCAAAGCCTGGTTTGTATGGCCCTGAACAATACAGCTAACTCACGAACAAGAGCCTCAGTTTCCTCACTGGGAAATTGGAAATGATGATAACTTTCTCACCAGATTGGGATGAGGTGAGGATACCAGGCCAGCATCTGGCTGAAAATAATATCAATATCAACAGTTCACCAGGCTCAGAACCGAGCACTTTACAATTGTCATTTCGTTTAATCATCGTCAGCCACCGAGCTGGGTACCAGGGTTACCTCCCTTTGCAGTACCCATTCTGCTGGGTATTTGCCTCAGTTTCTCTGCCTGGCAAAAAGTCTCAGAGAGGTAAAGTGACTTGCTCAAGGTCACACAGTGGGGAAATAGTGAAGCTTGAATTTATAAGAGATACGCAGATACATCTCACAGGCACAGCCTTTACTAAAACCAAAACCAAACCAAACCAAAACAAAAAACCAACACTGATTTGTAGCGTCTGCCAATTTCCATGGTGTAAAGTACTCCCAGAACAGCTGATTTAAAACTGTCAACAACTGCCCTGAGATTCCCAAATATTTAACAACCTGCTCTTATTTAACAGTCAGCTCTCATCAGCCAGCGCAAACCAGCTCTCGAACATCACTGGGTCCTTGTATCCCTCACTTAGGCCCTGTAAAGGGGTGGCCTGGGTCTTGGTGCTTTAAAATTCCATTTTTCTTTGCTAGGGAAGGAGGAAGGCAGCCAGCTTGTACTAAGAACCCACTGTGTGCACCAGGAACTATGCCTCTGCATCCAAACCTAGAACCTCCTTTAATCTTTACATCACCCCTTTGATGAAGGTATTATGAGCCCCATTTAATGGATGAGACAACTGAGGCTCAAAAAGGTAACATCCACTGTCCAAGATCACCCAGAAAGTAAGCGGCAGAGTCAGGATTCAAACCATCCCTCTGGCAAGACTCTTCCCACTGAAGCAGGCTGCATCTTTGGAGCTCTGGGTCTGACATGAGCAAGTCCTGGCCCCCTCAGTTTCCCCATCTGTAAGGAGTTGGAGAAATCAATTTCTAACCATCCTTTCTGGTCTAAGTGAGTCATAATTCTAAGATTCCCAGAGTATAGTGGGGTGGGGTGGGGTGGGGTCTTACATCAATGGAATGAATAAATCCCTAAAGGGAAGAATTTTGCATATTAACCAGGGAGAGGTGTGCTGGAAGGGCTGGATTCCAACTGTGCCTGGGACGTGCGTACTTGGAGGTAGTGTGGTGCTGCAGAACCAACCTGGATTTGAGCCCCAGCCCTTCCTCCACTTCCTGGCTGTGTGACCTTGGGCCATAGCGTCACCTCTCTGGTTGTATTTGGTCCTGCTAGTAGTCTTCCCTGCTGTTCTGGAAGCCTAAGGGGCAATGAAGGGTCCCTGATGTGGAAGGTTTTACACCAGGTAGATGTGGCGAAGGTCCTCTACCATTACAATCTTTTCCTTTCCTTTCCCAGCCCTCATCTTCCCAAGTGGGTTTAGCAAAAGCCAACGCGCTTTTCTCCCTTGCCTGGAAGCCCAGAGCAGCTGAAAGGGGATGGGAAGGCCTGAGGTTTCTGTTTCCAGCGAAGGCAGAAGCCAAGTACCCCCCTCTCACTCCCCCACCCGTCTGGGCCCACCTCCCTCTGGCCTGCACCGGCTGGTTGGTCTTCTCAGATTTCTGAGAGCCTGTGTTCCCAGAGGAGGCATTAAGGATGGAGGAATGCAGACCCGGGTGTGCCGCGTTGAGGGGCTGTGCAGAGAAGCAGTCTGGGGGAGAGCCCCCCCATCCCTCCAGCTGCATCCCAGCCCAGCCCCCACTGGAGAGGAAAAGAAAGGAAGCGGAAAGGACCAATCGGGCAGGCTCTCGGAGGAGTTCCGGCACTCTGGGTTCAGGATTCTTGTGTGGGGAGGGGTGGCGAGTCAGACCACTTGGAGAATATGAAGGCACTGGTGAGTCTGGGGGTTCGAGACGACCGTGGACAGGGTCCCAATGCGTGGGCGCTGTCGCTGAAGATGGAAGGAGATGGATATTTACTGAGCAGTGATTGTTTTCTGAGCATCGGAAAGCTCTTTACCTGCCTAACCCAGCTGTAATTGGGCCTTCCTGCCCTCAGTCCAAGAGCAGGCTCAGCAGGGAGTCTCATCCAAGAAGAAAATGAAGCAACCAGCCAGCAAGCAAATGCATGAGATTAAAAAAAAAAATCATCCAACCCAAATCCAATTCCCAAACCGCTGCAAAGCAGAGCAGCTCTTTATTGAAGTTCTTCTGGAACACTGGCAAGGGGAACTAAACTAATCAGCACGTCCTGCAGGAAAACTTCCTAAAGCCAGCGCGAGACCTCACGCCCTCTTCTCACAGTGCCTGTTCCCACCTCTCCCCTCTCTGTAGCTCCTTCTCAATTTCAGCATCTCCCCTCATCACCAGGGGGTCCTAGATTCTGGTTTCCTCAGGACAGCCCTGACTTGTAGTTGTTTATTACTCGAAGTGCCCCTTTGCATGCTCAAAAGTGTCCTGGGAGAGCAGTAAAGGATGCAGCCTCCCTCCCCGCTCCCCACTGACCTCCAGCTTCAGCAAAGGCCCTGCAGCTGAGCAGACTTGCAAGCAAAGGACACCATAAGAAGGTGAGAGAGGGAGCAAGACTCTTACCGCTTTTATTGTCTTGACCAGCCCCCCAGAATTTTCTCGTTTATTCCATACAATATTGACATCATAATCAAGTCCTCATTCTAGAGATGAGGAAATGAAGGCCCAGAGCTTAACACTGGCTCCAAGTCAAAGGTCCAATACATCTCAAAGTTGAGACTCAAACTTGGCTCTGCCCGAGTCCAAATCCCTTGTGTTTCCCAGGAGGCCAGACAGCATGACTGGTCAGGGAGGATCAGCTTGGCTTCCTCATGCTGGATCTGGAGACCCTAGGGCCCAGAGAGGATTTGTGCTTTACTCAAGATCACACAGTACGTAAGCATCAGAGCTTGTGCTAGAACCAGGCCCCTTATTCCCAAAGCATCCCTGAGTTTTTCCTGAGCAAACGGATAATCTCGGTGTTACGCTGGGGCTGGAGTGGAAGCCAGGAGAGCCCAGGTCACTGGTGTCTCCATCTCCCACTATGTTGGTCCCAACTGTACAATTGAGTATCTGCCTCAGTTTCTTTGTCCAACCGACTCTCTAGGGCCCCTTGACTGAGCCTCTTCTCCTGGCCCACCTTTGTTGGACTCTCTTCCAGGAGAATGGAGCTAGACACCAAGCAACCCTGCCGCCCCCAGTAGCTGTCATGGGCCTGGGATGGGAGTAGTGTCAGGACCCTGGAAACTCTCACTTCAGTGCCTATTTGTCAGGGTCACTGGTGAGGAATGCCACATCAGAAGTGTCCTAACAGTGTCACTCAAACTCAGCTTGATATTCAAGACCCTTTCTTCTCCCTGCCCCACCCTGTATGCATCTTATACAGTTCTAAGCATGCCCCACTTTTTCTGATCATCAGGACTCAGCACACGCTGTTCCCTCTGCCTGGAGAGCCCTTTTTCTCCCACCTGTCTGAAGAACTCTTATTCATCCTTCAAGACCCAAATCAAATGCCCCTTTCCAAGATATTCATAATCACACTGATGGGTCTTATGGATTGTTTACAGCCGGTGTCTCTTCTGATTGGTCAGTGACTGTGACCAGCAGGTTGTTAAATATGTAGATTCTCCCCTGTGAAGTCTTTCCTGACCCTATGTAGTCTCTCCTTACCATCTCCTGGCGGGTCTTGTGCATCCCTCTGCTGCAGCCCTTATCCCAGTAGCTGGCTTGGTTCTGAAGTGCAGGGACCGTGACTGGTCCATCATGGTTATCTCCCCTGGGCCACACTAGTGCCCAGGCTGGTGTGCCAGCACTTTGGGCACAGGGTCTGCTCCTGGGAAGTGACAGCCAGGAGCTGGAGGAGCACTCGGAAGCCTCAGACAGCTCCCATTCCTTGATGAGAACTGCTTCCTGTGAGCTCTCATGTTGCATGTGCTCTCATGACAGCTCACCCTTCCATCTGATGCATATTGGTTCCACTGAACAGATGGAGAAACAAAAGCACAGAGAGATGAGAAAACTCAGCCAAGTAAATGACGGGACTGGGATTTGAATCCAAGTCTCAGTCTAAAGTCCCTGCTCTCTCCGAGTAGTCTCTGAATCCCAGTCAGGGGAAGGGCTGTCTCAGTCTGTGGGACTCTGCCCCGTCCCGCACCGTGAGACCCCTGCTCAGGACATTGGGAAGGGTGCTGATGAACACAAGCTCGATCCACCCACCTGCGAGGCCCCTAGCCGGGAGGGCCACATGAGACGGACTGACCCTGTGCCCTGGGCTTCCCTCCTCAGGCCTTAGAGGCAAGCCTGGTCTTTGGCTGCCTGTGGCATACATTCCAGATAAGGATACTAGGAAGCAGTTCTGCAAAAGATGTGGGACTTTCCAGGACAAATCAAAAAGAGAAGACACTAATGACCCTTAGCTCTAACCACTTAGGTCCTCTCTGTCCCAGATGCCACCCACATGTCCGACTCTTTGTTACTCTCAAGGGAACTTGAAGGTGGCTTAGTGGAACCAACCTTAAGTCATGAGATCTGGGTTCAAATCCTGGTCCCAGTGCTGAACTTGTCCTGTGACCTTGGCAAGCCACTTGACCTTTTGGATCCTTGCTGGCTTTGTAAATTAAGGGATTGTTGGGAAAATTAAATGGGATAATTAGTACCAAGTGACTAGCATGGGGCTGAAGTTCCCTGTACAAATGAGGATTTATTTGGAGTCTAAGATATTCCTGTCCCTCCAGAGGAAGTCCCTTGGTTTCTTCCCTGCCAGTCTCCGTAGTCTACAAATTCCCCAGGTAAGCTCACCATGCCTTTTTGCCTGAACGCAATCTGCTTTGACCTTCCTGCTCGGTGGGTGGGGAAAGCACAACCCCGCACCGCTTCTGTCCAGAGCCTTCTCCTTTCAAGCCCATGGGACGCCCTGGGCCTCTTTTGGACCAGATTATTGCTCTAGAGAAAGTCCCTGTACTCTGAAAAACCATACAAATCAGAGTTCTGCCACCACGTGGTTTGGACTAGTTTTTCAGAATTTGGCTGAGCTGCAAACCCAGTATCTGAAAATTCCAATTTACTGAACACAAAAGTCACTCCTGAGGTTTCACTGTTCATTTAAGTAGTCAGTTCCCCCGTATATATTGTGAATGGGTCTCCCTTCATAGAATTACAATCTACACACGACTTCTCAGAGGCTTCTGTAGAGCCAAATAAACAGGGCCCGTTTGTTCCATGTTCTGAAAGCCATCTGAGCAGACATTTCAAGTGGAAGCTTCTACCCTGAGCTTCACAGATCACAATGCCAGCTCACACCCAGAATCTCACCTACAACCGACAGGAGGAGCTTACTATGCCCATTTTCCAGTCTGAGAACCTGAGGCCCACAGGGTGGAAAGGGCTCACCTCAATTCCTTCATGCAGTTATGGTGAGTGACCAGGACTAGAGTGACCTCTTTCAGTGTCCCTGTGTGCTTGCAAATCTTGAGGCAGAGTATGTAACCTGTAACCTCTCCTCCAGTTCAGAAAGAGTTGCTCTGCTGGTTTCTCTTCTCCCGGCTCCCTGCAACCAGCATCGTGAAGTTCCAGCTTCTGAGGATGACAACCTGGTGTTCCGGCATCTCATCTACCAACTTCTCCAGCCCCACTGCCAGTGTTCCCCTTGTGTTCCAGCTTCACAGGACAACTCTCTGGCCCCCGAATGTGACTTAGAATCATTGCCCATGTCAACGCCTCTGGCCTCCAAGCTGTTGATGTGGATGGGGATGGTGGTGACAAAAGTCATAAGTGGGCGAGTATACACTAGGGCCAGACTAGGATGAAGCAAGCTGGACACCCAAGGTGCAAAATGGAAGGAGATGGTTCCTCAATAAGTTAAACATGGAATTAGCATATGACCCAGCAACTCCACTCCTAGGTATACTCTCAAAAGAATTGAAAACAGGAGTTCAAACAAAAACTTGTCCATGAATGCTTATAGCAGCAATATTCACAATGGCAAAAGGTGGAAACAATTGAAATGTTTGTCAGCAGATGAGTGGATAATGCAAAATGGGATCCATTCATACAATGGACTATCACATGGCCATAAAAAAGAACGGCATATGGGTGCATGCTACAATGTGGTTGAAACTTGAAAACATGATGCGAAATAAAAGGGGCTAGTCACAAACGGCCACATAGTGTCTGATTCCACTTACGTAAAATGTCCGGAATAGGCAAACCCACAGAGACAAAAAGCAAATTGGTGGTTGCTGGGGGTTGCATGAGGGGGAAACGGGGAATGACTGCTGATCGATATGGGGTTCCCTTTTGGAGTGGTGAAGATGTTCTGAAACTAGACAGTGGTGATGGTTGCACACCACTGTGAATGCACGAAAAACCACTGAATTGTGTGCTTTAAAATGGCTTCATTGGTACATTGTATGTAAGGCAGCGTCATCCTCAGTGTCCACCTGCACTTGTGCGCCCCGAGGGTGACTGCCTTCCCACATTTTGTGTCCTGGGTACTGCATTCACCTCACTCTACCCCCTGGTCCTGGTGTCCACAGCCTCCTCCATGGATGAGAGATTCTGTGTTTGCTTGCCCATCACTTGCCTGGAGAATCCTTCCTTTTGGCAGTTGGGATCATGGGCTGATGCAGAATAAGGACATTTGGTGAAAAGAGGCAGACAGGGCATTAAAAACAGGGATTGCTTGGGAAGAGCCAAGAAATACTTATTGATGAGAAGCAAAATTACGGAGAAAGGAAATAGAGAGGGAAAGGAAAGAGAAAACTCACCAGCCTCAATTTTTTAAAACAACTTTATTGAAATAAAATTCTAACAGCATAATATAACTCACCCATTCAAAGTGTACAAGCCAGTGGTTTTGAGTATTCAAAGGGTACGAACTTCCGGTTATGAGTAAGTTGTGGGGATCTAAAGTACAGCATGATGACTGTAGTTAATAATACTATATTACGTACTTGAAAGTTGCTAAGAGAGTAGATCTTAAGAGTTTTCACCACAAACACACAAATGGTAACTAGGTGAGGTGATGGATGTGTTAACTAAACTTAAACTGTGGTCGTCATTTCATAATGTATACAAATATCAAATCATCTCATTGTACTTCAAACTTATGTACTGTTCTGTGTCAATAATATCTCAAAAAAGCTGGAACTGAAATGCACTTAAAATCTGGTTTTTAGTGTAGTTACAGATACGTAACTATATCATCACAGTCAATTTTAAGACATTTTTAATCACCGAAAGAGAAGACAGCCTCCCTTCCTCTCCCCTTGGCCACTGCTTCAAGAAGTCAAGGTGAATGCTTATGCCTATGGGATGGGGATCTCTGGAAGGAGGGAGTGAGCCCAAATCAGAATAAACCTTGACAGCAAAAGGCCCTGTGCAGACATGGGTGGAAGGTTGTTGGCTGGATCGCTGAGCAACCTCATGGCCCCTAATAAAGGCAAATATTCACATGCCTAATGACCCAGCAATTTCACTCCTGGTTTAAACTTTCTAGAGACTTGCATTTTTGCACAAGAAAACTAAGTAAGGGTGTTGGCTGCAGCAGTTTGGAATGGGGAAGAAAAGGGAACAACCTAAGTGTCCCTCAACAGGGAAAGGATAACTGTATTGTGGGACATTCACACAGTGGGCTGTCATATGACCTCGAAAATGAATGATCACACGTGAATGTATCAACATGGACATGCTTCAAAAACATGATGGGGTATGAAAAAAATCAAGCTGTAAAAAACAAGTATGTAGTCTAATGCCATATGTGCCAAATGTTATCATACAAAAGCAATCATATATCACTTCTAACTTTTTATGTTGAAACAATTTCAGACAGCATTGCAAAATAGAACAAAGAATTTCTGAATACTTTCAGATTCCTCAAATGTTAATATTTTATCATGTTTGCTTTATCATCCTCTCCCTCATATTAAAAAAGATACGTATGTATATATATTTGTGTATGTATGTATACACACACACACACACACACACATACATATAGTTATTTTTTGAAGGGGAGTAATTAGGTTTTATTTATATATTTTAATGGAGGTACTGGGGATTGAACCCAGGACCTTGTGCATGCCTAGCATGCGCTCTACCACTGAGCTGTACCCTCCCCCCAACACATATATGTATATCTGCTTTATCATTCTTCCCCCTCCAATCTCTCTCTGTAGGTATATAGATATTGTTATAGGTATAAATATATACTTACATATATATGCACATTCATATATGCATATATGTACATATACATGTGGGAGGCATGTTTATGCATGTGTATATACACACATATACATAAAATATTTTTCTTTGAGCCATTTGAAAGTCAGGTTTATTGAGAAACAATTTACATATGATAGACATCTCCTTTCTAAGCATAGGCTTTGATGAGTCTTGAAGATTGAATACCATCTTGTAACCACCACCACAATCAAGATACAGAACACGTCTATTACCCAACAAGTTCCTTTGTGCCCCCGTGTAGTCAGTCCTCACCCTAACTCCAAGCTCCTGGCGATCTGGTTTCAGCTTCTATAGTTTTGTGTTTTCCAGAACATTATAGAAATGGAACAGTACAGTGTGAGCCTTTAATGTCTGACTTTTTAAATTATTATAATGCCTTTGAGATTTATCCGTGTTGTGATTGCTCCATGTTTCAGTGGTTCCCTGTGTTTAATTGCTGAATAGTATTTCATTGTGGGAATGTACCAAGTCTTGTTCATCCATCCACCAGTTGTTGAGCATTTGGGTCGTTTCCAGTTTTTGACTGCTTCGAATAAAGCTGCTATGAATATTCATGTACAAGTTCTCTGTATGGACATGTGTTTTTGTTTCTCTTGAATAAATACCCAGGAGGAGGATTGTTGGGTCATATATTTAACTAAATAAGAAACTATTTTCCAATGTGGTTGTACAATTTTTCATTCTCACCAGCAATGTATGTTTTAGTTGCTCCACATCCTTCCCAGCAGTTGGTGTTGTCAGTACTTAAAATCTTAGCCATTCTGTAGGTGTGTAGTGCTAACTCATTGTGGCTTTAATTTGCATTGACCTAATAAATAATGGTGTTGAGTATTTCACGCACTTATTTGCCATCCATCCATATGTCTTCTTCAGAGAAATGTCTCTTCAAAGCTGTTGCTCATTTTATTATTAGTTTGTCTTATTTAAAAGAACTTCTTAATTTTTAAAAAAATTCTGGATATTAGTTCTTTAACAGACATTCTCTCCCAGTCTTTGGCTTGTCTTTTCATTGTCTTAACAGTGACTTTCATAAAGCAGAAGTTTTTCGTTTTGAGGAAGTCCAGTTTACCAATTTGTTTTGTTTTTTATGGTTTGTTATTTGTATCCTAAGAAATCTTTATCTATCAAGGTCACAAATATATTTTGCTGTATTATTTTCTATAATTTTTACAATATTACATTTTATATTAGTCTATGATCCATTTTGAATTAATTTTAATATATTGTAAAAGGTAATGGTTGAGGTTATTTTGGGGGGGTGGATATAGATGTCTTATTGTTTCAGCATCGTTTGTTGAAAAGTGAAATTATTCTTCCTCCACTGAATTACCTTGGTCCCTTTGTCAAAAGTCAGCTGACTGTGTATGGGTCTATTTCAGGACTTTCTATTATGTTTCATTGATCCATAGGTCTGAACTCATGCCAGCATTACATTGTCTTGCTAACTGCAGCTTTATTGTAAGTCTTGATGTAGAGTGAGTCCCCCAACTTCATCCTTCTTTTTCAAAATTGTTTTGGCTATTCTAGGTCCTTTGCATTTCCATATGTAATTTAGAATCAGTTTGTCAGTATCTACAAAAAAGCCTGCTGGGATTTTGATTGGGATTATGTTGACTTTATAAATAATTTAAGAAGATTGACATCTTAAAGAAGTGGGTGTTTTGATCGATGAACAAGGTATAGTGCTCCACTTATTGAGGTCTCCTTTGATTTCTCTTGGCAATGGTTTTCCAGTTTTCTATGTACAAATATTATTTCATTAGATTTATCCCCTAGATTCTTCATGGTTTTGATGCTATTGTAAATGGTATTGATTTTTAATTTTAATTTCAAAACTGTTATTACTAATACATAGAAATATAACTGATTTTTACTGCCCCAGTACTCAGCTGCAGAAATTTCTTGGCCACCTGGGCACAGAGACGCTCTGGCTCCACCAGCCCACGCAGAAGCCTCAACTCATGTAATTAGACATAATGACACATGGTGGGAGCTCCCAGCATCTCATGGTCTAATGACACATCTGCCTCCCAACCCATCTTGGGGGCCAGCGAGACTCTAATTAGGTCTGGCGCCAGCAGGTGAGAGAGCCAAGGGGTGAGGGAGCAAGAGAACCCTGGTCTTGGAGTTCATCAACCTATGTGCCAAGTCTAGTTAGGCTATTTTTTTGACTACGAGGCTTTGGGCAAGTCAATTTATTTCTCCGAGCTTTCAATTTCTCATATGTAAAGTCGGGTTATAAATTTACACCACAGGGCTGTTGTGAAGAGTATTAGTCCTCTCCTCCAGGGAGGCTGCCAGTCTTGTTGGGGCTGGACCTGGTTGCAAACGGTCTGGGTCCTGGGGAGAGTCTTTGGATGCAGGGGAAACCGTCAAACCTCCAAAAGCCAATTTGGCCAAAATTAGTCCTCCAAAGGCTCATTAAAGGACCACTGCCTCATATTACTAAATTCACTGACTTTCTAGACATTTGTTTAAGAAATACTCTTTTTATGTCAATGTACATTTTTCTAATGAATATATTTCCTTCCTAGCAATGTTTCAAAGCCTATTTGATTTGGCCAAAATTAAGGGTCATAAGACATTTACTCTTCTAGTGCATTTATTCTTCTTCTTAAGTAATACCCTACAAAAGTTTTTTCATTGTATTATATGGGAAATTTTCATTATAGATTGATCTTTTTAAAATCCCTAAAAAAGTGATTTTCTGTTTTACCAGCACTTTAGCATTTAGAGTATTCTTTTGCAGATTTTGCTAAATAGAAAGCTCCACAAATTGTCCAAAATTATTGTTTTGCTCAAAATGTATTTCTTTTAATTATATTTTCCTATTTAGATTTCAACTTTTATTAAAATTACACATACACTTTGTTCTGTATGGAGTCTCCTGTCTAGTCTGTCTTTGCACCCAGTTCCCAGACACCAGAGGCAACTGCTTTTAGCAAGACACACCGGTTCCTTTTTCCTTTAGGCTTCTAAATAACAGGCTTACATACTTCTTTCTTTTTTTAAATTTTATATAAATTTATTGTTTATTCTGACCTATTTTCTTTATTGTGTTAAATGTACAGAATAGCAATGTATATACAGAGGGATCTAATGCATAATATATACAATTATATTTAAAAAGTCAGGATGCAAGTTACAATAAAAAGTTCTTTTCTATCCCCAGTATACTGTTGTTACTTAATTTTCAGTTTTGGATACAATCTACTGTCTTCCTACTTTGGAAGACAGGAATTTTCCTCCCGTGCAAATCTCTTCCCTACTTCTCCTGGTACCATCTTCTGTATATGACCTTATCATGAATTTTGGCTAGATAAACATTCGGAGTTTATTTTGTGATAATGTAAATTGAGAGCCCAGCCATGTGGAGTACTGTGATTACATTTATTTTCTTGGATGTTTTTCTCTTTCTCCCTGCTTTTCACTTGTTTGGCTTCTAGGTGCTCACCCCAGTTCACCCCAAACTCTCCTCCCAGGGTTGAGATCATCAAGCCACTCTTCTGTTTCCTCTTCTTCGTAGAGACATCCATCCCAGAGCCTCCTTTAACACTTTTATAAAGTTGTCTTGCGTGGGCTTCAAAATAATTTTGTTTCAAGATATTTCAAATTACGGAAAATATGCAAGAGTAGGTCTTTGTACCATGTGCCTTTCATCCAGACATGCCACTCAAATTTCACCATTGCCTCCGTGTTCTCACTTGTAGAGAATAACCTGATCTAGCATCCCATCTGTGTCTCTCCAGCCTCCCTCAGTCTAGAATGGTTCCTCCGTCTCGCCTTGAGTTTCACACTCTTGATGCTTTGAAGATAACAGGACAGTCATCTTTCAGAATGTTGCTCACTCTGTTGGTGTTCCCTCGTGGTTATGCCTTGATCACGTGCCCTGAGCAGGACTATCACAAGAGTGAACTATAAGCACTGCCTCCTCTCAGGTGCTACGTGACCTTGATTTGTTGATGCTGGTGGAATTAACTTTGATCCATTCATCATTGTATCCAGTTTCCCCATCATCAAGTTATTTTGTTACTTTCATGAGTAAGAAGTATATTGTGTGGGGATACTTCAGCAAGATGTAAAAATACCATTTCTCACTCCATTTGCACTTCTTGTTTTAGCGTTCATTGATGTTTCCTACCTGAAACGATTATCATCATAGTTGCCGAAAGGTGATTTTCCTTCTTCATTTATTATTTGGCATTCTGCTGTAGGGAAAAATCATTCTCTTCTGTTCATTTATTCCTTTTTCGTTAAGTGGTGAGGATTCACGCGTTCCTGTTTCATTTGACAGGCTATGATCCATCACTATTATTTATTTTGATGTTCAAGTTACACCAGATTTGGCCAGAAGTCCATTCCAGCTGGCTCTTGTGTCCTTTTGACATGTCCCCTCATTCTTTGAGCATTTCTTTACTTTCTGACTCAAGATGTTCCAGGCTCTACTAGAACTTTCTCTAACCCAGTCTGGGAAGCAACCATTCCTCCAAAGAGCTGGATTCCTTTTTAGGGGAGAATGATATTTTGAAAATATGATCATGGTGTTAAGCGAGCTCATTGCTACTGAAGCGTTGCTGCTCCCAGGCTTTCTCAGTAAACAGGGCTGAGAAAACACAAGCACACACACACTTTAAGCCATGTGATAGCTCCAACTCCAGTCCAGTACCACGGGCTTCTTCAGCATGCTCCTTTCCATATTTGTACCTCCTTTGCCAGTGAGAAACCCAGCTCCTTTAACCCACGGTGGATTATTTATCTGTTCCATCCCCTGTAGATGCTTGTTCTCTGACCCACAAGCCTGCGATCCCACCCAGCTTTAACTCTGACCTCGTAAGGGCCACCACACTGCCCAATTAGGAACTGCCTTGTGAATTTCAGCTGGATGAGATGAGAAAGGAAGACAGGCAGGAGGGAAAAAGGAGAGAGGGAAGGGAGAGGGGAGGAAAGGAGGGAAGGAGAGAGAAAATAGGCCAGCAGGCATGGGATGGTGTTAATAGCCATTGATCTCCGGAATTTTTCAGGAATACTCATTTTGTCTCTACCCTGCCTCCCTGATGCTGTCACTGCAGGGAAACAAAATAAAGACCCGAGGGAGTGTGGGTTGTGACCCAGCCTGAGCTGCAGTTCCCAGAGGCGGAGAGGGGTCTGGCTTCCTGTGGCTCTCGAAGGCCTTGCCAATTCCTCTCATACACATTGTTAGAAACTTTACAAATTAAAAACAGGTTGTCTTTTTTTTTTTTTAAATTGGGGTAAATTTGGTTAGCTCAATGAGTTGGTGATGTGGCAAACTGATCTTCTGATAAACTAACTCAGCTGTGGTGGAGGTTGGAGAGACTCTGGGCTCCCCTCCATCTGTACCCAGAGTAGTTCTGCTCATCTGCATTAGAACTATTGAGCTTCTGTGTGATCTTTCTTAAGTTTAGCGAGAAAACTGAGCCTGGATGCAAGTCCTGTTGTGCTTCCAGCTTGCTGTGTGACCCTAGGCCCGCCCCCTGCCTTCCCTGGGCATCAGCTCTGTGCATCTCAGCCTCGGGTAGGTGGCATGTATAGCTGGGGACCAGTGAAGTCCTCTTTGGCCACCAGTTCCCAGGGTAGGGGAGAGAAAAGCCACCTTTCCCAACCTCCCTCAGAGAAACAGGTCGGTTGGCCAGGCTTGGGCCTGCAGCCAAGGGGAAGCTGGAGACAATGAGCCGGAGTCACCAGGCGCTGGGGCAGGTTGTGCAACTTCCGCCTCGAGCCTGCAAACAAGACTTTGGCCCCAGACTTTGAGCTGGGCACCCCTCCCCCAGGACCCAGGACCCAGGACCCAGGCCACTCAGCTTAGGGGACAGAGCTAGGGAACAGGCAGGGTGCTTTCTTAGTTCCAAGGGCAACCAGGTGGCTCCTGGTTCCTTGAGGAGGGTCTCACCAAGAGAGGTCAGAACACGTGCCTTGGGGAAGGTGGAGGAGGCTCCGTGAGACCGTGTGTGTGCACGTGGGCAGTGGCACCGTGCCTGTGGCTGTGGTCACTCCCACAGTCACCTGCATGGGAGCAAACTGGAGGGTTGTCAGGATGCTGCTGATTGTTTGGGTGCGTGGGGAGAAATGTACCAGCCTGCACGGTGTGATGTATGTCCAGGTGTTTGAGGGCACCTTGGCGAGCTGGGCTGTGTGTAAGCTGTTTGCATGTGTGCACATCATGGGACACGTAGCAGACTGCATTTGAGATTATGCACATGGATGCGATTCCCTGGGGGCGTATGTAGGTTAGGTGGCTATGACTGTGTGCTGATGAGTGTGCGTGTGGGTGTAAACCCACGTATCGTGTGCCTTGGTGAGTAGATGTGTCTGCCCATTGGGGGTGCTCATGTGTGCATATGTTTAGGTGTGTGTGAGCCCCCAGCTGCCAAGCCTGCGGTCTCTGTGGGCATATGATGGTTTGTAGACATGCGTGGTCTCTTTGGTACCTGTGAGCACACGTGAAGTATAGATGTTATCCTAGTGCTGATGCAGGACATGTGTCCCTGGGATCGTGGTACAGCTCATCACATGCTTTACCCCTATGGCTCCCCACCAACCTGCCAATGACTCTGCATGCTCCCAGCAAGCCTTTGTTCTGAGCCCTCATTTCCCCACCTATGATGGAGGGGGAGGTTAGATTGGAGGAGTTTGGGGGCTCCTCCTACCTTTGTGGGAGCCTTGCAAGCACCTCCCAAAATATGCAAATATGGGGAAATTGACAGGCCAGAAATCCTAGGATTTACATTGGTCCCTGGATGAGGGACAGGAAACTTCAAAGTGACAGAAGAAGCCAGGGACCCAAGCTGGAGATGGGACATATCCAGGAAGGGCCTGTGAGACCCACCAGAGCCTCCCATCTAACTCGCCTCTACTGTGGCCTGGAGGCAGGGGCTGGCTGAAGTGACCTCCTCCCAGGGCTCTGGAAGGGAGGAGGGAAGGAAGAGGCCAACGGCTGGAGGACCTCTGTGAGCAGCGCCCAAAGGAGTCTTGGGGCACCGGCTGGGAGGCAGGACCACAGTCCTCTGCTCACCCAAAGGAGTCTGTCCCTGGCTCCTTTGCTCCTTAAGGAGTAGGGCCCTGGGGCAGGGGTCTTGGATTAGAGAAGGACTTTATTCCCCTTAGCGCTGGTCTAAAAATTCAAGGATTTGGCCTGAGTCCCAGGGACAGTCTTGAAGTGGGGGACAAGAGAGGCTTGCTGAATGCCTGCTCCATCCAGGCCCTCTGCAAGTGTGGCAGGATGAGGCCTTCTCTGCCTCCTTCACTGCTTCTTCTCTCCCCGACTCCCAGGAGCTCCTCCCAGCCTTTGCTCAGGCGAGCCTTTGGGAAGACGCAGTAAAGAGGCAGCGTCACTGCATGTGGCCTGCCCCATCTGTGCTGCAGGAGACGGTGTTAGCACAAGAGAGCTTTGTCACCTTGGAGTAGGTTCGCTGCAAAGAGCTGAAAGGAGCCAGAGGCCTGTCCAGTGCCCCTGCACCTGCCGCCAGGGGTCTGACTCCAACCCTCCAGGATAAAGAGTCTGGACTCGGAGAAAAGGGAGAAAATTCTAGGGGAAGGAAAGTCCTAGATGCCTGCTGTAAGATTCAGAGCCAGTCAGTAAGACAGAAACCGCTCTAGGTATTTTGGACAGAGGAAGATTAATGCAGGGAATTGATTACATGGGAGAGGGAAGGGCTGAAAAGCCAAACAGCAAATGGGGAGGGAACTCAGTTCCAGCAACAACAGAAGCGGCTACCGCTCCCAGGCCGGAGGGACAAATGGAGGAGGTGATGCTGCTGCCCGGGGGTAGTTTGAATCAGGGCAGGAGCCACACTCCGGGCTGAACTGCAGAGAAATAGGTGGTTCTGTGGGAGCTAAAGACACAGAAGACAGCAGCCAGGGATGGAAAAAAACGACCCCCAACCTTTCCCCACCAAGCCCGCCCCCCAACTAAGCAGAGAAGCAGCTGTGGGAATACCCTGGCTTCTCCCACCCTCCAGTCTCCCACCAGAACTTCCTATTGGCCCAACCTAGCAGGAAGTCTATGGCAAAGGAGCCTGGGAAAAGCAGTTTGCAGGAGGTAGGCAATCACATATGAAGGCAAACGGGCAATGCCCAGCACGCTTTCCCATGATGTACTCTGCAGGGGCTGAGGACTTGTTGGGAAAAACAAAGAAATACTTGACACCATCCCCAGGACTGTGGATATGATTAACTCTTGATAGAGTCTGATGGGCTGAATACACACACCCTTCCTGATGCCACATGCTCCCGAGTATGGCTTTGTGCCATCCCCATCACAGTCCAGCAAACTCAGGGCAAGGCTCGCTGTGCTGTAGTCAAGGATGTAGAGGCGTTCAGAAGACTGGTGGTTTCTCCCAGGCCCCACAGCTGGAAAATGGCAGAGCCAGGGCTCCTACTCACCTCGGTGCGACTCCAGGGACCCGAGCCTGGGAGAAAAGTGATGTCAGGTGTCAGGTGCTACTGTTGGGAGCAGACGCTGATCAGCAGTCTGGGTTGGGGGCCCCAGGTAAAATTCTGCAATGGAGAGAGGCATGGAACTGGGTGAGGCCAGCTGGGAAGATAGCCACTGATGGTAAAACTGGGGAGCATGGTCTAGTGGCTAAAGCGGGACTTTGGAGGCCAACAGACTGGGTCAGATCTGCGGGTGTGACCGGCTCTCTCTGCCTTATTTCCTCATCTGTAAAATGGGCATAATGGTGATAGTAGTACCTGCTTCACAGGACTGTTGTAAGAGCTGAAGTCCGTGTGTTTCCTACTATTACGTGTTATTTTTATTTCTGTTTTATAAGTGAGGAAATTAAAGCTCTGTGAGGAAAAATAAGTAAATGAAGATGGCAGTATGAGGAAGTAGAACCCAACTGAAGTCTGTGCCTGTCTGTGGCACTCTCTTGCATCCCTTCATTCTCTGCCTGCCCCCACCCCAGACGCTTTCCTCACCCTCTTTGGCCCCCAACCCACCTCCACTGTCATGTGGATTCTCCCTACTCTTCTCATGCTCCACTCTGATAAGCCACCTCCTCCTGCCGGCCTCCAGTCTTCCTGCTGTTGTTGATCTCTGGACAGCGGCTGCATCCCGCCTATAGTTTCTCTGCTCTTCTGTCTTTGAGTAACTAGCCCCGGTATTTACTCTGTTCAAAACCTAGAGTGCTTCAGTTTTCCTGAGAAGATCCTGCTTGATATAGTTGTCACCATCTATTGCTGATTCCTTGGACCAGGCCCTCTTCTGTGCACTTTCCATATGTTCATGTAGTCATGTCACACTAATCCTGGGTTAGTTACCATTAGCCTACTTTACAGAAGAGGAAGCAGGGGGATGGAGAGGGGAAGCCACTTGCTTGAGGTCGTGCAGTTCTTGAGGGGCAGAACTAGGGCTCCAAGTCAGGAGGTTCAAACCCAGAGCCCACGCCCCGACCCTGTACGGTCCTGCATCACTTGCTGTGGGCCAGCATGACTACCAGAAGACGGCTCAGCCTCAGAGCCCTGCCCCGATGGTGGGCAGTGGCCTCTGTGATTTCCCTGTCTGGTCCCAAATGCCCCACAACAGCCCCCAGAGATATGACAACAGAACAGTGTCTCCTACACACCCTAGTCTCCAGGCTGAGGACCCCAGTGTCAGGGGAGGGGCCAGGAGCTGATCTCAGGTCCTACCCATTGGGGAGCCCTCCCAGGTCTTCCTCCAGGGCCCTGGGAAGGCTCCTGGCTCTGGCATCTCTTCCCATCCAGCCTTTCCCACCATGCTGCCTGGAACCTCCCAGGGCCCTCGATGACTCACTCACTCAGAACTTTCACTTCCTCCTTCTCTGGGAGAGGCTTTGACCTGCTGCAGCTGCAGCAAGGAAGTGTCCCTTCCTGGGGGCTTGAAAGGCCTTGGGGGGCAGCCGTGGGCCCAGGCCCACGGGGCTAGAGCACCGCCTCTGCGGAGGGTTCCTAGGCCTCCTGGTCAAACACTGGCCTGAGTTGAACTCTGTCCAAATGGTCAGCCACCCCCAGCACCTACACAGGCTGGCACACAGGGGGATCAACCTGGAAGTTTTAAACTGGATTATGTATTTTGTATTTATTGATGGCATTGGAGGGACCCATCTTCATTCATTCATTCCCACATTAAAAAATCTGTCGTGTTTCCTGGGTACCAAGCAGTCTCTAGTGGACGAAGAAACCAAGGCTCAGTCTCTGTTCATGAGGAGATCACAGGCGACAGGGTGGTGGGCGGGGTTGGAGGGGCAGAGCCATAAACAGAAAACCCCAGTGGGAGCAAAGAAAACCCCACTCAGCAGGGAAGCCTTGGAGATACTTCTGAGCTCTCTTCACACAGTTTAGCAGAAGTGTTTACACAGAAATGCTTCCTGATTACAACCTGGCTTCCTCTCTCCCCTTAGAGCACACTATAGCTCCCAGCTACTCCAGGGAGCATTCAAGGGCAAGGTGGGAAGATGAGCTCCCTTAGCATCTCAGCTCAGCCTCCTTGGTGCAGGTGTGTTGTACTACACTGGGGGCACCATTCACACCCTAGTCTAAGAGGATGGTGCTGGGTGAAATGACTCAGCTGTGGAGTTAGCCCTGGGTTACACTCCCAGCTCGGCCATTGTCTGATCGTGTGACCTTAAGGAAGTTGGTCGTCTCCTCTGAGCCTTGGTTTACTCATCTGTAAAATGAATCTGTTGATAGAACCATACCATCATGGTTTTTTTTAACTGAAACATAGATAATTTATAATGTTTTGAGCATCGTGTTTTTTAAGAATTCATTGAGATCCTCCAGGCAGAGCACCTGGCCCACTGTAAACATGAAGTACTCGATAAACGCCAGCTGTTACAATGAACACTATAATGAGGGTCTATGGGCATCTGATCCTACGTGTGCATGTGTGTTTGTGCATGTGTGCACGTGTGTCTAGGGGGTGATCAGGGAAGACTTCCCAGAAGAGGTGACATTGGTTTTGAGTCTTAAAGGAGGAAGTGGGGAAGAGCATACCAGGCAAGGAAAAAAGGCCAGACATGGTCAGGATGTGAGGAGTGCTTTGCGGGAGGTGAAGGAGCAGGCCAAAAATGGCCTGAGGCGTTCTCCAGCCTGGGGTAGCTGCGTTAGGGCCGGGCCTGAGCTCCCCAGGCCCCGAGGCTGCAGCCTGGCCTGGGCCCCCTGTTGTGTCTGGGTGGGTGGGGGCCGCCCCAGCTTGGTCTCTGAGGTGCTGGCAGCAGCGTCAGGCCTCTCACCTTTCTGTCCCCTCCCGTTTCTGGGCCCCCGCTTCCTTCCTCTGCACAGACCGCCGAGGCGTTTCAGAGGAAGCTGCTGCTTATTTTAGCCGCGATCCCTGGACACCCCCACCCACAGCTGCCCGGCGCCCGGGGCCCCTGAGGAGGCACCCAGTCACTCTCTGAGGCACAGCTCAGAGCATTCAGGTGTGAGGAACCTCCCACCTGCTTCCCTGCAGCTGAACGAGCTTGGTCTTGGATCTGGGAGACACAGGTTGAGCCCAGCTCTGACACTAACTTGGTCTGATCTCCAAGTTCCTTCATCTTCCAAGCCCCCGTGTCCCCATCTGTGCTGTGGGACCTGACGCTGGGCAGGAGCTGACCTCTGGGCAGAGACCGGGTTGCAGTGGGAGTGGATGCTCCCTTGTGTCTGGCTGGAAGGGCCTGAGAGAGTGTTTTGGGGAAGATCAGCTTCTGGGGACCTGAAGCTTGGGCTTTGAAAGTCCATCTTTAAGACAAAAAGAATCAAACATACAAATTTACTTATGAAAGTGAATTTTTCTTTGGAAAGAATCTGTGCAACTGAGGATCCGTGGAGCTGAAGCTTTTCCTGCATCGTGGCAAACCTGCCTCTGGAGGGGGCCCCTAAAGTCCTCAGGAGACAGTGGGGAAACTGAGGCAAAGGGAGAGGTGTCACCAGCCCAACGAAGTCACACAGCCAATGAGCAGCAGGCTGGGATTTGAACAAAGATTTGTTAAAAAACCAGTGTCTGTGTTTTACCCACTACCCTCGACAGCCCTTCATAGCCTCCCTAGGGTGAGGAGGGCCTGAGGGAGGAGGAAAGACAGACAGAGAGGATGAGAGACAGCGAGACAGGGAGCCAGGGCAGCGCAGCAGGGGGAGGACACTGCACCGTGGCAAGTTCCGACTCCACTCTTTCTAGCTGGGTGACCCTTCCGGAGCCTCGGGGGCCTCATCTGTAAAATGGGGTGATGGAGGACAGTGGTGGGCACTCTGGGGCTGCTGGCACGTGGCAGCTCTGTTTCCCCTTCCACCCAGGTCTTCCAAGTTCGTTTCAAAGTATGTTGATGACTAACACTTGTCTAGCACTTACATCGTGCCAGGCACTGCTCTAAGCACAGGCTTTTAAACCTTCAGTCATCCAGTCCCCCCAGCAAGATGACGGGGTCGGGGCTACGATCACTCCCATGTTCCAGATAAGGAAACTGAGGACCCAGATCCATGCTGGGTTGGGCACAAGTGATGCCACTGTGACATGGGCCTGGTCTTTGCCCTTGAGGTGCCCAAAGCTGGGGGAAGGGGACAGCAGTGTCAGCATGTGCATTATTAGAACCCCAGATGGATTCTGAGGTCCAAGAGAAGTCCTCCGGGAGCAGAAGGGAGGGAGGGATTCCTTTTGACTAGATGGCTTGGGGCAGGAGGTGGCATTCGAGGAGAGCCCTGGTGGATTCTCAAAGGAATTTTCCAAGCTGATCACAGTGGAAAGGCATTCCAGGCAGAGGGAACAGTATATGCAAAGTCAAGGAAGCAGAAGAGTGCTCCTGGGGAAGGAAAAGGAGCCAGGAGTAGTACAGATGAAGCTCAAGAATTAGCTTTTAGATTTTTGCTTTTCTTTTTTGGGTCCCAACCCCAAGCAGAGTTTCAATCCCGTGGGAGAAGTGTCTGTGAGGAGCAGGTCCGTGTGTGCCAGCCAAGGGCAGGACCCAGGCTCCTGAGCCAGCGGCAGCCCTGACACCAGTCTTTGGGCTGGGAAGCCCCTGGCAAGGCCCAAGAATGGCCCTTTGCTGCCTTCCCTCCTGCTCTTCCAGCTTTGACAATTCAGGGGTGTTCACCAGCCCCGCAGGGGAAGATGTGAGCCTCAGGGTCACCCCACTGACCAGCTCTGTCCTCAGTCAGAAAAAGTTCACTGGCCCCCCATGTCCATCCTCATGTCTGTCCACCCTCATGTCCATCTGTGAGTCTGCAATGCAGTGTTTACCCAGAGCAGATGCCGTTCATGCCCTGCCTGTGTCCTCCCGGTCTACAACCAAGGTCCGCGCTCTGCAGAGACCATCTCCATCACAGCGGGCATCTTCCATTCCCAGCTCCCATATCTTCACTTCCCTGCCTGGAACTTTCTCTGGTACCCCAGGAGCATGACCAGCTTCTCACGGGGCACCCGAAATGCCAGAGCTGGAAATGTCCCCAGGAGAGCCGTTGTCCAGTGAGGGATGGTGGACACTGACCAAGCTTGTCACCGGGTGGACAGCTCTAGGTATGTTCCACAGAGTCGCTTGGGGGATCCCCAGTGAGACTAAGCTCCAAATAGCCACCAAGTAACCAGCTCATTTGCAACCCTCTTACTGGCCCTTCTCCCTTCTCTGTCGTATTTTCCCCACTCCTTCCCTCACTTCCCAAGATCACTGCTTCCCAAATAAGCCGTCTGCACCTGTCGCCCACTCCATCCTCCCACCAGTTCATCCATGCACGTGTTTGTCCAGACAGCACGTGTTCACGCGCCCACCCTGCCTGACCCTGGGTGAGACCAAGCGGGGACAGTCTTGCCCTCAAGGGCCCACAAGCTTTTGTAGGTGGACGTGGGTTCCTGGAGGACACTGCTGAGCCCCCACCCCACCAGGTGAGCTGGGGCAAGAGGAGGGCGAGTGCTGGGCCGAGCCACTTCCTCCTCGAGTCATGATGTCCCCACCCTGGCTTTCTCTTGCATGTAATTTCCCAGGAAGGTTCCAGTAGCCTGTGCCATGGCCAGCAGGAAGAGAGGAAAGGAGGAAGGAAGAGCAATAGTTAACACTTGTACTTCCTGTGCATAAACTGCTTGACGTGTATGAAACCCATGCATCTTCCCAGCAGTCCTGTGAAACAGATACTCTTAAAACGAACTCCATTTTACAGATGGGGAAAGCGAGGTACCAAGTCTCGCCTGAAGTGGCTTAGGTAATAACAGGCATTTCCATCCAGGCAGTCTGACCTCAGAGCCTGTGCTTTACCATTCAGCGAAGGAGGGATGGCAGAAGGGGAACTGACTTGATGCCGAAGAAATGATTCAAATGCACATGAGGGTCTGGGAGGAGAGTGCAGATCAGCCTGGAATAACATGCCTGAACCCACACTTCCATGCCAGCATGCCATGTGTACACAAAGATGAGTCTACCCAAACGTGTGTGTTTAGCCAGTACAGATGTACCTACGTAAGTTGTGCAAACACACACATACTTTATGCTTTAGGGATGTGTTCACACACAGGTGCGTGCAGTTGGGCATCTAGAAGCTACCACACATTCGCATGTTTGCACCTGTAAACTGGCATCAACATGCATGCATAGTCACAGACAGATGCACACGCACGCACATGACATGTTTATCTGCACGCATGCATGCCTTACCACCCCCGGGTACCCACATCCGTGTGCCCCCGTGCACCCTGACACACACAAATACAAATTAGTGGCCTGGTCGAATTCTTTGCTTAAAGAAAAGTTGTGACTGTATTACAAATGTAGGACACATCGGCCAAATAATTAAAGGGAGGAGCGAGGCAGTGGGACTTCTCGCCACTCTCTCGGGGCCGCCTGTGCTGGGCTGTGCTCAGCGTGGCTTCGTTCTATATATTTGAGGAAGAGGCACTTTATTACAGTAATTTATCACCCCCATAAATGTGGCTCCTCTGTAACATGGAATAATTTGGGAAGAAATATGTTTTAAAAATTAAAAATGCAGTCGGCATGCGCCCCGTCAGGTCTGCAGGGAGACATCGCGGCAACTCCGGTAACTGCCCGTGTAGCTCTAATACCTACAACTTCCATTATTTAAAGTGTGATTATATTTTTCCTGCTTGGAGCTTTGTCAGCTATAAATAAAATATAAGGGTGAATTGTTGCGAGGCCTAGTAAGCACTTCCATTATTGGTGCTTAAGGGGGCTTGGGGACGGAGGGAACGGCAGGGGGTGGGAAGAGCAGGGAGGCTATTTGGGGGGTACCGACAGGGCCTGGGAGCCGAGCTGTGGGCGTGGGTGGGCTCGGTCCTTTTTCTGGTTGTGAATCCTTTGACTCCAGAAAGATGACCCCATGAACGTCAGCTTGATCTCCGGAATCCACCAAGGACCATGAAAAGCCACCCACAGCAATTGCTGCCTGCAACGTCTCCCTCCAGGCCTGCCCCTCCTGATCTCCTCAGGGACTCCAGAGTCATGGGACATGGAGGGGAGAAGGGGCCTATCAGAGAAGGGGATCTGTCAGATTGAAGAGGTTTTGTGTTTCCACAGTCAGGAGTTGTTGATTCCGAGAGAGCCCAGAGCTGCGGCTGGGTGAGCAAGGGGGTTCACGGGGAAGCCGGGAAGCGTGTATGTGATTGGGGGCGTGTGGGGGATGCCTTTATTCGCCAAAGTTGGTTGTTGGCTTGGAGAGTAACTGGGAAGGAAAGATACTCCTCCAAGAATGATCAGATCGGAAGACGAATTTGTTTTGCCCAAAGGAGAAAAACAGCAAATCAAAGCTGGATGAAGAAGAAAACTGCAAACCATCTCTTTGCGACTCCCCCTGGGTCTCGCACGTTTCTCTAAACCTGAAAGCTTGGATTGGTGTCCTGGCTCTGCCGGTTCATAGATGCATGACCGACGGCAAGTTTTCTTCCTCTGCCTTGAGCCTCGATTTGCTCCTCTGTAAACTGGGGATAGCAGTACCTGTTTTCAGGGTTATCGAGGCAGTGAAAGAAGGTGACATCTACAGTGTTGGGACTGGCTCTCACCGCACTCCAGCTGTGCAGTCATGTTGAAGAGAGAAAGTTGGATGGGGGTCCAGGAATCACGCTCCTTGGTGTCTACCCAAATGTCTCGAAAACTTAGGTCCTGCCCACACATGTTTACAGCCGCTTTCCTCATGATTGTCAAAACTTGGAAGCAACCAAGATGTCTTTCAATAAGTGAATGGATAAACAAACTGTGGTGCATCGAGACAGTGGACTACTATTCAGTGATAAAAAGAAATGAGCTGCAGGAATGGGGAGTTATTGTTTAATGGGTATAAAGTATCAGTTCCGGAAAATGAAAAAAGTTCTGCAGAGGAATAGTTGTATCACAAGGTGAACTGAACTGTACACTTAAACATGGTTAAAATGGAAAAGGTTTATGTTATGTGTATTTTACTATTAAAAAAATAAAAAAATAAAGCCATGAGAAGACCTGGAGGAAACTTAAATGCATATTGTTAAGTGAAAGAAGTTTGAAAAGGCTATAATACTGTGTGATTCCAACTACATGACATTCTGGAAAATGCAAAACTGTGGAGACAATAAAAAAGATCAGTGGTTGCCAGAGGCTGGGGGTGGTGGAAGGGAGGGAGGGATGAACAGATGAAGCACAGGGCTTTCTTTAGGGCAGTGAAACCATTCCGCGTGATACTATAATGCTGGATGCACATCATTACACGTTTTGCCAAAACCCCTTGAATGCACAACATAAAGAGTGAACCCTAGTGTGAGCATGGACTTTAGCTGATGATAATAATGTATCAATATTAGCTCATCAATTGGAACAAATGTACTGCAGCAATGGAACAGGGAAAGCGGGGGATGGCATGGGAACTCTGGGTACTTTCTGCTTCTTTTTCGACTTAAAACGGCTCAGAAAATCAAAGTCTCTAAAAATAAAAATTAAAACAAAAGGTCTAAAAATAATAATAATTAAAAAAAACAACACTGGGCAGAAGTCAGCACTGGCCATTTCCTTAGCCCTTGACCCCATAAAGAGTGGAATTGGAAGGCATTTCAGCAATCTTTCCCCGGTGGTTTCCAAACACTTTGTTTTCCCCCAAGCAAAAATGTATGGGCCCCCACAGTGCACTTAAAAAGCTCACTATGAACAGAGCAAACCAGATGGGACCAGCCAACAGGTTTGGACTGGCTCAAGCTACGTGCCGTGGGCTGGGACTCTCTGACCGTACCTGACCACAGCTCCCCAGGTTGGCCGGCTTTGGTCCTGCTGGATCAGCAGAATTTGTCTGAGCTACACAAAAGGATGCAGCTGATTCAGACTTCTGGAGCTGGTCCTAGCTGGTTGTCTTTGTCCTAAACCCGCTCCAAACACTTTCAACTGGCTGAAGTTAAGCCCAGACCTGGAATCAGGGAGTGTGTCCCACAACGGAGCCCCAAAGGGAAGAAAAGCTGGGGGTCCATTTGGGCGATCAGACAGGGAATCCAGGTGGCTGAAGCTGGGTCAGATAGTGGAGACAGATGAGCACGTTGCGGCTGAGGCTGGAGGGAGAGTGGTGGACAGAGGTCCCCGCCTCCTGCCTCAGCCCCTGGAGCGCCTCCCTGGAGGCCTAGGGCTGGGAAGAACAGTCTAGGTTGGGCTATGGAGAGGATGTTGGAAGGTGGGGAGGGGGAGGCACTTCTGAGAAGATGGGAGCAGGGAGGGATGGGCTGGGGCCCAAAGGAGGGTTTTGTAAAGAAGCAAGACCTGGAGTAGGTCCGTGTGCTGATGGAAACATACCAGTGAAGAAAAGTAGGGGCTGATGATGTAGAGAGAGGAGATAACACAAGGATTCAAGTCCCTGAAAAGGCGAGAAAGAGCAGGGTCCAGAGCATAAGTGGCAAGATCGGCCGCTGAGAGGAGAGGGGACGTGGCCTCTGGGTGTCAGGAAGGAGGAAGCAAAAGTGAAGGCAGACCAGCAGGCCCACAGGATGGGGTGAGACTCGAACACAGTCACGTCCCTTGGTGCCTGTCCTTTCAAGGATGTTTGGGGCAAGGTCGTTTGAGAACAGGATGGGTGGCCGGGGGTGGCAAGTGTGAAAGAGAGACGATAGGAAATGGTCAGCCCAGGAAAGAGAAACATAGAGGGCTCTACAGGGCAGGCTGAAGTGCCCACGTGAGGTCTGGGGTCATGGATTTAGAATGAATCCTGGCAACTTGGTCGTGTGATTTTCTCCAGCAATGTTCATCAGTGTGAGATGGCACGGTGTCCAGAGTGACCAGTGGAAGATGATGATGTGATGATGGGGCTGATCAAGATGAGAAATGAAGCCAGGAGTGGGCACTGGAGGGGAGCAGCATTAGCAGGAGGGGAGCGGGGCTAACAGGGCTAACAGGTTTGATGGCTCCAAGAAAATCTGAAAATTACGGTAGTGGCGGCTGGGCAGTGAGGGTCAGTGTGGGGTCTTTACAGAGGAGGAAACTGAGGCCAAGCCAGGAAGGAGACTGATCCAAAGGTCACACAGTTATCTGCTGTTGAGGAGGAAACTCCTAGTTCTCGGTCTCTTCCAAAGTCATTCACTCTTTTATCCAGTAAATTCCCAGTGAGTGCCAGCTATGGGTTAGGTGCTCTGAATACTGAAGCCAAAAGACCTCATTCTTGCCCTCAAAGAATTCATTGCACATAGATACATGATTAATTCACCATTCACTTAATATATTAAGTATATAGTAAATGTTAACACATATATTATTAAACAAAACCAGGCAGTTATAAGCCCATGAGGAGCTTGAAGTACGTGATTTACCAGCCGTGTCATATTGGGCCAGTGGCTTAATATCTGTGTCTCAGTTCCTCCTCTGTAAGATAGGGTTTCTAATAGCACTCACCTAATGGTGACTGTTATTATGATGAAATGAGTAATAGCATGTAAAGTGCTCGGAGTACACTCTTAGTAATTTCGCCATTTGTATGCTTTAATGATTTCAATGCATGTGTACCTTGTGTCTCAACAGATGGTTGCAGCAGCCACGGTGGGTGCCCCACCTAGATCCCCTGGGCCCTTGCTGATGGTGTCTGATACAGGCACCTGTGATTTTCTGCCCTAGTGCTTCCTCTTCCCTCTGTGGCAGAGTGAATTATCAGAGGCCAGAAGCACGGAGCTGTTAACACCTCGGGGGGCAGCACTCAGCCAAGGGTGCAGAGCAGTGGGAGGATAAATACCCCAGCTTCTTTGCCTTGCCCTTTGAGTAGGACAACTCTAGGGCATGTTCTATTCTGTCCATGTCCCAGGGAGACCGAGCCACAGTTGTCCGCCATGGGAACCTGCTTCTTCACACACACGTCATTGCCTTTCCTTCTTTGTGTCCCCTCTCCATTTCCCTGCTGCTGTTTCCTGGGATGCACTTTAAAAGAAACTAGCTGCTTATACGCCATCCTTGTCTCAGGATCTGCTTCTGGGGGCACCCAACCAAAGAGAGTTGGTAACACAGATGGTCCTAAGAAGAGACTCCCAGGATGGACATCTGGAACTGAATCACTCACCAGCCAGAAGGCAACAGGGACCACACCGCTGGTGGTGAGTGGAGTGTGCTAACCCCTGGGGTGCTGTAGTCTCCCTTTTGCTAAGACTCTCATCTTACTGGTTTAGGAAGCGGCGCGGGTGGGAGGGGATGCACTGGTTCATCCGGGAGCTCTAGCACTTGAGAAATAGGGGGGCAATGGTAACTTGAAGGATTACAGAGCTGTTTGGCTGAGGTTAACTATCAGGACAGCCCTGAAAGAAGAAAATAATGGGCTGGAGTCAGCCCACTGTCAACATGGGGCCCAGTCTGAAAGCCTGAAGGGCAGCACTTAAATAGACCTTTAATTCCTGAAGCTGGAGGGCAGACTGTGCTGAAAATCAGACCCACAACAGAACTGAAAGAGCAACAGAGGAACAAGGGGCTAAATCCACAGCCCCAGTAAGTCTTCCATGCTGATGGAAGAGCTGGTAGGGAAAGGCTGGGGCCTTGAGACCTGGGATGGGGACATCTGTGGGGATGTGCTTGATAAACCTGAGCCCCAGATTCCCCTGAATCTCTGGACTGGTAGACATGGTCCCTCCTCTTTGCCAGAGCCTCCCGGTGGTGGGAGACAATGCGAAGGCTCCCCCGGGGTGGCTGCCTCTCAGGGTGATGTGGATTCCTCCACAACATCCCCTGCTTCTCCTAATTGCTCTCCAGACCAGTATCTACAACTGGTTCTCACCGTGGCCTGAGGAGGTTAGATTTCCCATCTAGCAGGAGGAAACAGATCAGCTACCGAAAGACCTACAGGATTTGGCTAATGTGTACCGGCAGGAACCAGGAGAACACCCCCAGGAAGGGATCTTGAAGGTCCAAATCCTGGTAGCAGGGATAGAAGGCTGATGGGGAGGTGACTGACCCACAGCCCTGAGCCATTTCTAATGCTGCTGGGGTGGCTGCAGAAGGCTTAGACATGAAGCTGGTCTACTGGGAGGAAGAGGTGACAAAACTGCCTTGGAAGATCCCTGGGGAAGGGATCGAAAGGCCAGGAGAGGTGGACATGTGAGAATGGATGTATCGTAAGGCCAGAGAATCACCAACATGCCATCCTGGGCTGGAAAGAGGCAACAGATGCCTGCTGGCCTAAGTCTGTCTCACAGGAGGTCTGATGGGTCCGTGGGCCCATCTGCGGTCATCTCTCTGGTCCCTGAGTATGCAACTTGGACAGATATACTTAACAGTTGGCAGAATCCTCACTTGGTTTCCCTGCCCTGTGGTGTAAAAGACTTCATAATAGGGAAGGTGGAGGGGAGGGTCCTAAACTGTAACCACCCCTCCCCTGCCAGCCAAGAAGGTAAATCAAAGCCATGCCACATGCCGTGTGGAATGGCAGAGATCAGAGCCACCCTCAAAGACGGGAAGGATACAGGAGTGGTGACTGAATGGTGTCATATCCCCATTCAGTTCAGCAGTGGAGCCCCTGTAAAAACCCGGGGGATCACGGATGATGGTGAGTCACCGTGAACGCAAGTACACGGTGGCCCCAATCACAGGTGCTGCACCAGAATGTCACAGCCTCTGGCACTAAGTGTGGCTGTTGATCTGTGGAATGCGATTTTCCATCCCTGTCAGAAAGCGGGGTCAGAAGCACTTCATATTTACCTGGGCAGAGGGCAATGCATTTTCACTGATTGACCCCAGATGACGTTAACTCGCCAGCTCTGTCACAGCGTAATCTGAGGGGGTTGTGAGCGTCTGAACTGGGGTGGATGTGCATTGTGTCACAGAAGACGGGAGTGAAGCAGTGGCCCCTCCTCCTCCTGCCTCTCCTGTGCCCCAGGCACTATGCCAGGTGCCGGGGTGTGGCCAAGTTCCTGCTCTTGTCCTGCTTGTAGTTCTCCTGGAGGTCAGTGAGGGGGACAGAAAATGCTTCCAAAACTGGTTCTGTGTAGCCAGCCCGTCTTCTCAACCCTGTTCTCAACCACCTCCTCGCACAGTGTGATCTGGCTGTTGTGGTTGCCGCGGTCAAGTCCATTCTAATTCTCCCACCTCTGCCTCTCCCTCTCTCTCTCCCTCTCTCTTTTTCTTCCTCTCTCTCTCTCTCTCTCTCTCTCTCTCTTTCCATCTTTCTCTCTCTTCTGGGTCTATCTGCACAGAGTCTGGAAGAATGCACTTTGAACCATTAGCAGTGGTTATCGCTGAGAAGTGAAATTGGGAAGGACAGCTTTCCTGTTTATTTTACATACAACTGAGGCACAGAAAAGTTACGTAACGTGCCCAGCATCACACAGCTGGTGAGTGGCAGAGCTGAGGCCTCGTCCCCCCTCCCGCTCACACTTCCGATTTCCTCCTGTGGCTAGGACGGTCCCGGCCACTCTCACCCCTTCCAGCGCTGCCCGGCCTCTCGATTTCCAACCCAGACTTTCCCCTGAAACCCCCTACTGCCATTACCACCTTCGCCCTGGCTCTGTGCTGAAAGGGCAGAATTAGAATTAGCTCCGTGGGGGAGGTGGTGGCCACAGCTGGAGAAGAGAAGTCTTTCAACTTCTAGGAATTGACTTTGACAATCAGATAGGGCACTGGGCTGAGTCACTGGCAGGCCCCACGGGCTGGGTTTTAATCAGGTCAGATGGTGGCAGCGCGTGGGGGTGGGTAGGGGTGCAGAGGCCCCAGATTCACTTCCTCTGTCAGAGGCCCAGGTTCCTCCAGGCTGTTTCTGCCTCATTGGTGGAGAGGACTCGCCCGGCACGTGTTGATCCAGGCTAGCTGGGGTGGCCTAAACGTACGTCCTAGGATGTCAGACTTGAGGACTCAATATCTCATTTTGCAGATGAGGATACTGAGACCCAGAGAGGTCAAGAAGCTTGCCCGAGGCCACACAGCAAGTCAAAGTCAAAGCTGGGACTCAAACCCAGGCCTCCCCAAAAGTCACCACTTGCCTCCAGATTGGGTGTTCTTCCCAGACACCTCACTGCCAGCCTGGGGCACTGTCCTGAGGTCCATTCCTCTGAGGTGGGGGTAGGTAGGGAATGGGCACTGCATAAAGGATACTGTCAGATTAAAGGTCCAAATGTATGCACAATTGTCTTAGAACATAGCAGATGCTCAATAAATGTGGCTTTTGTTTTCTCCATACGATTCCCAACTGACTTTGGCAGAATCCGGGCCTCTTTGGCAATATCTTAGGGACTCTGGTCAGGAAGGGGTGGAGGGAGGCCGAGAAAATGGGGCTTGGGGCTCCCCACCATCCTCCTCCAAGCCCCCAACAGCCACACACGCTTATCTCTTACGAACCAGAGTATTTCTGTCTTTATCTGTTTTATGTTTTGGAGTTTTGCCTAAGTTTTTTTTTAATGGTTTTGCGAAAAAACTGGCAGTCCACTTCTGCCTTAAGGTTGCAGAGAGAGGACTACCGGAATCACAGAGAATCACGGCGCTGTTTTAACACTCAGCATTTGACATATGCATGAAGAAATACTACATTTGATTATTGGTTTCCTGGTGCCACAGAAGTCTGTGGCTGCACCTGTGGGTTCCCATTCGCTTACTGTGGCCCACTTCCTTCCTCACTAATGGAACCCGCAATTTGGTTGACCACTGGGGGCCCCTATGATTCATGGAGCCCCTTCCCCACCACAGGGAGGGAGGGAGGCGATGTTCTCTAATGTGAACCAATCACGTTGATTCCATCCCTCTTGCCACTGATGGGTCAGAGGATGGATGACCGGCTTGTGACACTGATCTACCCGGTAGACAGGAGGAGATATCTATGGGGGAGGAGGCTTCTGGGGAAAGTGTCCTCTTTGATTAAAAACCAAAGATGCGTGCAGAAAAATTGCCCCCTTCTTCTGCCTCTCCACATGGCTGACTAAAGACGTGACTCCTGGCCCTGCAGCAGCCATCTGAGACCTGAGGGGACAGGTTTGAGGAAAGTGACTGCCACTCCCACAGCACCTGGACTCATCAGCTATTGATAAGGCCACAAAACAACTGCCCCTGCAACTCAGTGGGTGACACCAGGCGTTTCTGCTCAAGCTCAAGGTCATGGGCCAGCAGGTTTACAGTGCTTCAGCTATTTCAGGCTGGGCTGGGCTGAGCCGGGCACTCTGCTGCGGGCTGCGGATGGGTTCTGGTATGTTCTGCATGTGTTTATTCTGGGGCCCAGGCTGAAGGGGCCACAGGGAGCAGAAGGAAACCCTTCTCTGGCAGATCACAGGAGCTGGGAGACAAACCAACTCGCACAAGCACTTTAAGGGACTTGGATCACGTTCGCCCTGCTCACATTCCAACGGCCAGAGACAGCCACATGGCCACGCCCAGCACAGCCAGTCGGGGATGTCTACTCCCTCCCAGGAGAGAGGAGGCCGGCGAGTACATGCTGACCGACACACTCCAACCTAGCACAGAGCCGGGACCTGGGAGCAGCCCTGCCTCCCTCCAGTGTCCTCGTCTGGGAGACAGGACAGCTGGGCCTCCTGCTCCTTGCCCCTGGGAATGGCCAGTGGAAGGCGGGTGCAGGGAGGGGCTGCAGGGCCTCGTAGGGAGAATTAATCTTTAGAAAATATGGATTCTGGAGTAAGTCGCAGGGCTTGAGCAAAAAGGAACATTCTGGATTTGAAGCAGTGGCTAGAAGCTGAAAGCCCCCTATTTCTACTATCCCGGTGAGGTGTGCGCCACACCCAAGGAAGAAAGCCGTGGTGTGTTTTAAACAGAAAGAGCAGCTTCGTCAACATCAGCATCACACTGGGCGGTAAGCATGTCCCATGTGGGGACCGCCTGATGGAGCATAAAGCGTTTTGTCACAGACCTCGGAGCTGCTTGGGCCTCAAGCACGGGAGCCTTCACTAGAGTCTCAGGCCGGGTCAAGGCCAAGGCAGGGTCTGGGTGGAGCAGAGGCTGGTGCAGCAGACTGAGGGCCTCAGAGGCCAGCCAAGGTGCCCGCAGGGCCGAGAGGGCCACTCCCAGTGAGAGAGGCAGAGACCAGCAGAGGCCAGTGCAGCGCAGTCAGATTCATGGGCCTGTGCAAGACGCCACCGGGGACAACCGAACTGTCTCATGGGGGTGGCAGTCGAGGGTTTGCGGTAGCCCAGCATTCTGGGGCAAGGAGGTGGGCTGGTGGGCTGGGGGACTGGGTGTGCATTTTCATGTGATCTTTTCGCACCTGTAGGCTACTGAGACCTGGACAGCGTTAGGTCGTGGGCTGAGGTTCCCAAGTTTAGCTCCCGCATCTGCCTCATCTCCAAATCTCCAGTGCCCAACCCCCAGCCAGAGGAGAATGGGGAACTTTCACTCAATGGATAAGAAAATAACAACAAAAACGAGAAACACAAGGCAATAGCTGCTTCTGTCCACAGGATGTGGAGAGTGTCCCCGGAGACCCTCAGAGGCACCTGGGGCGTTTGATGTCCTGTAGACACTGGTGTTTCCTGTCTCCCTCCCTTTGCTGTCTGGTATTCCCCACCTGATTTCAGGCTGGGGGGGCTGGGTGGCAATGGCTGGTCCACAAAGAGCCCAGCCAGGCGGGCCATGAGGCTTCGTGACCAAGAGGATGGTCAGAGTTTGTGGTTTCAACAGCTAAGCTCAGGCATCCTGGTATGTGCCCCAAATTAGTGATATGCATGTGGTGGGAGGGGGGCAGTGTGTCTCACTGGGTGTGACCACAAGGCATCCGGGGACCACACTGGCAGTGGGGGAGGATGGAGATGGCAGGAGAGGAAGAAGGGGGAGTGGGTAGGTGGGTGGAGACCAGGGGAACTTCTGGGACTTTAGGGAACTCAAGTATCTTGGTCTCTGTGACTGGCAGGGCCTTGGGCCCTCTGCCCACATGATCTCACGTAGAATCTTGCAACTGCCTTGCTGGGAGGTGTTGTCACCATTTCACAGATGAGGAAGCTGAGGTTCTGGGAAGGGAAGTAGCTTGTGCTGGAATGAAGAGAATGGGGACCCACCAGTAGTTCAGAAGACAATGGCCAAGGGGATGGGGAATTCAAGCTTGATTCAGGTCAAAACTGATCACTGAGAGGGTCTACCCGGGCAGGCAGGTGTGGTGAGCATCCTTGGTGCTCCTCCAGCCCTCCACCTCCCTTCTCTGAGTCCTGGCCGTCTCCCAGGGCAGAGCCCCGAAGACCTGTTAGCACCCACCTCTCTGCTCCCCTGATGACAGCTGGCCGGACCAGGGATGGATGCTGTCTCAAGCTGGGCCAATCAGCTTCTCTGTCTTGTGTCTTTGGCGTTGAGATTCAGAAATGCTGGGCTGCCTTTCTGGCTCATTTCAATGAGACATAAAGCTGGGTCAGGCTGGCCGTATTTGGCCACCTATTCACAAAAATAGCAAAGACTCGATCTTAGAGAGGCTGACATGTGCTTATGGGAGAGAGAGGCAGAGAGACAGAGAGATGAGAGACACAGATGTGTACAAGGGGAGAGAGTGGGACAAGGAGAGACATGGAGACAAAAAGAGTGAGACAGAAAGATAGGGAGAGGAAGGGAAGGGCAGACAGGGATGTGCTTGTGAGAGAGACAAAGGTTGTGAGACACACAGAGAGAGGGGGGTGGGGGGACACCTGAAAGCGAGGAGCTGGGCAAGCTGGGGCCAGAGTCTGGCTGTTACGGCCCAAGGAGTCAGAACAAGTCCTGAAACTGCTTCTGGAGTAGAATCCAGGGGTGAGCTGTAAACCGCTCTCTGAACAACAACAAAGCCCTAATCTGTAGCATGTGCCAGTTTCCGTGATGTGAATATCCCATCAGGGCTGGTTTCAAGCTGACCAGCAGGGTGTACTGAGTGCAGAGCTGGGAAGAGTGTCGTCTCCAGCACAGTCAACCAGGGAAACAGGGATGAGGAGTAGCTGGTGAAAATAAGACATGCCGGCAGGTGGCCGGGAGAGACCTGGGGGGTCGAGGCAGCACCCCCGAAATACCACTAGAGGGACTTGGCTTGGGTGAACAGTGAGCGTCTGGGCTGCCCGTGGGCCTGTGCTTGTGCCCCCGGGAGACCATGCTAGTGAGGGCCCAGCCTGAGGAAAAAGGCAATAGCTCATTCGTCAGAATTCTGGCTTGAGAACAGGACTAGAATAGCAGTAAAGAGGGGGAGATTTCACTCATTCATTCATTCATTCAACAGTTAATGAGCTCCGACTGTGTGCCAGGCACCTGGATCACAGCAGAGAACAAGACAGACAATGCCCTCCCCTTTCCTCAGGGAAATTAGTGTCAGAAGGAGGATGTGGGTGTGATAACAGACAGCGAAAATGCACGGGGAGAAGTGCTGGGGATGCTCAGGGGAGGAACATATAACCCTGAAGGTGGAAGGGGCATCAAGAAAGGCTGCTCAGGGGAGGGTCTGTGAGCTGAGGGCTGCGGGCAGCTTGGAAATGAGCAGAGTGGAAGAAGGGGTGTGGGGAGAGGGGAAGGGAGAGAGTGTTCCAGGCAAGGGAACAGCCTGTGCAAAGACCCCAGAGGTGGAAGGACTGCAGAACATTCAGTCTGGCAGGAGGGTGGTGAGGAAATGAGTCCCCAGGGGCCACAGTGGAGCAGTCAGAAGCCATCAGAGGCTTTCAAGCCAAGGGATGTTGTGATCTCATGCCCCTTCCCCACAACATCGCTCTGGCTGCTCCGGAGGCCAAGAGGGACAGGAAGACCAGTTACAAATGTCCCAGCCAGACAAGCTGAGGGGAAGGAGGTTGAGTCAAAACATATTTCAGAGGTGGATGGGGGGTTGGGGGCTGGGCCAAGGAGTCATCAGGGATCCTGGCAAGATTTTTTGTCTGAGAGCTGGGGTACCACAGGGGGAAACTTGGGAGAGGAATAGGTTGGGGTGATGGAAGCTTACTGTGGGGGAGTTTTGCCATTTTTGAACTCGCATTAAAAAAATTATTTTTTATTGAAGTATAGTTGATTTGCAGTATTGTGCTATTTTCAGGTGTACAGCAAATTGATTCATTTATACACAAACAGATATGTGTTCTTTTTTAGATTCTTTTCCATTACAGGTTATTACAAGATACTCAGTATAGTTCCCTGTGCTATACAGTAGGCCTTTGTTGTTTATCTGTTTTATATATAATAGTGTATATATGTTAACCCCAAATTTCTAATTTATCCCTCCCCCCCTTTCCCCTTCAGTAACCATAGTTTGTTTTCTATGTCTGTGAGTCTATTCCCAGTTTGTGAGTACATTCATTTGTATCATTTTTAAAGACTCCATATATAAGTGACATCACATATTTGTCTTTCTCTGACTTACTTCACATAAGATGATACTCTCTAGGTCCATCCACGTTGCTGAAAATGGCATTATGTCATTCTTTTTTATGGCTAATGAACCCAAGTTTTTTTTGCTCCTTTGAGGAGTGCCCACCTCAGGGATCTTGTTGTGAGCACAGGGCACAACAAACTACATAATATGCGGGGCCCACTGCACAATGCAAATGGAGCCCCTTGTTCAAAAATTTTTATGAATTTCAAGCATTCAGAGGTCAGCAAAGGAAGAGAATCAAAGGGAAAAAAATGAAAAGGAACCAGAAATGCAGAAGACCAGAAGCATGTGGTGTGATGGAAGGTGAGGGGGAGAGGGGTTTTCAGGATGGGACTGTTCTTCAGCCTTGAGTGCTGTTGAGAGGGTGACAATTATTCATTCCCTTCCCTGTAGAAGGATTATAAACCCCACCCTTGCCCTGCCTCCTGGTAGGCAGGAGTAGCATTCTCAGCATCACTGCCAGGCTTGGCTGTGTGAGTTTCTCTGATCATTGGAAAGTGAGTGACATGACACCTGAATGTCTAGCAGAAGCCTTGAATGGCAGTTGCATGGTTCAGCTTGTTCTCTTGCCCTTTGCCCTCTGCCATGAGAATGGCAGATCCCCAGGAAGGGTGAATCCTTCTGCCTGGGTTGCAGAACAAGAAGATACATGGGGCAGTGCTAACCTGCAGTCCTCATGAGAAATAAATATTTGTTGTTGTAAGCCTTTGAGATTTGGGGGGTTGTTTGTTACATAGCACAGCTGACTAGTACAATATTTATTTATAATGTTATACATCGATAGTGAAATTTATTGAGTACTTTTTATGTGTGAAGCACTATATATATATTATGTATCTATTATATATACACACATATAAAATCTCTATTCCTAGCAAAACTAAATTACAAGCTTAGGGATTACCTCCATTTTAGATATGAGGAAACTGAAGCTCAAAGAGGTAACTGCCTGAAGTCACTTTGCCAGGAGTGGCAGAGCCACTGTCTGATTCCAAAGCTCTTCACCCTACAACTGAACTTTCTTGTCCCTTGCCCTTCCCTCTCTTTCCCACCTCTCCCCTCAGCTTTCTGCTAGTATTGGTCCCCAGTGCAACCTGTTGGCAGAAACAGACATGCAATATCTAATTCACTTTAATTAAAATCTATTTTAGTGGATTTTTTTTCCTGGGACATAATTCATTTTGATGGGAACCCATTGGATTTTAATGGGAAACCTATTAGAGGAACATATTGTGATCTTTAATGAAGCTGGGCTGTGTGGAGAACCACCTACAGGTAATTAGAAGCCCTCCAGGCCCTTGGGGAATAAGGTGAAATGAACTTCGGTTTGTTTAAGACAATTAGTGCAGACAATGATCTGGGAACGAATTAAATGGTCCTTGATTAGGAGCAGCTGTGCAGGTGGCGTCTTCAGGAAAATGGGACACGCAAGTGGGGCTTTTAAGAAAGAGTGATTATTAGTGCTTATCTGTTTATATTGGCAGCCGGCACTTCCGCCAGGCTGTCGGTTTGATCAAGTGGCTCCCTCTCCCCACCCCGCCTCTCCAGGCAGCCTTCTCTCATTGGTACGTGCTCCTTCCAGGTCTGCCAGGTGTCACCCAGGGCCTGCCTGCCTCTGGTGGCAGAAGGGTGCCTCTGCATCGGCAGGGCTGGGAGCCTCTACACTCCCACTGAGAGATGCTTCCATATTGATGGGCACTTCTACACCGGCAGGTCAGGAGCCTCTATATTCTCAAGGACCACTGTTTCTACACTAGTTAGAATGGGTAATTCTATGCTTACCTGGGTGCATGTTTTTATATTTGAAGCTCTACGAGCCACTGTACTCCTAAAAGGAGGCATTGCCCTTGGTCTGGGATGGGTTCGTCCCTGCTGGAATACTTGGCAAATCCACCCTGGGAGGAATAATCAGCAGTGCACTGACTGTGCAACGGACTCCTATGCTGCAGAAATGAACACATTCGCTTTTGCCCTGAATGAGGGCCTTTGCATACAGGGAGCATGCGTGTTCATGGGAGGAAGGGGAAGGCTGCCTGAAAGAAGAGACATCTAAATTGAGACCTGGGAGGAGTTAGCAAGAGGGCCCTTCTGTATGGCCAGGCAGGAATAGAGTGCACAGCTGTGGGTGCTTCTAGACCAATCAGAACAAAAGCAGGTGCAACGGTTAAGCTGGGAATGATTATTGTGAAAGAAAGAGCTGGTGAGTCTACACTGGCGGGAAAGGTGCTTCACACAGTTGAGACAGGCGCGTCTACACTCACAAAAATAGGAATCCCTGGATTTGCTAGGATGAGTGCCGCTATAGATGGGGATGTCTGTACTAGCAGGGATGGGCACGTCTATGCTGGCAGGAGTCCAGTCCTAGAGAAGAATGAAGCTTTTGCACTGAGAGGGATGGGAATTTCTTCACTGGTGAGAGTGAGTGCCTCTACACTGGTCTCTGACATTTCCTAACTCTAGACCAGTAAATCCAGAGTGATTCCACTGACTTCCTCAGTCCTAGACCATTCCCTGAGCTTACGGTGTCTCAGCTCATAGCACAGAGCTACTCTGCCCAGAGATGGACTGCGGGTGGCATGGGGCAAGAGAGGAAGCAGAGCCAATAGTTGCCTACTTGCCCAGGCGTGAAGTAGGAAGGGAAGAGCCCGCATCCTGGGGAGACCCCAAAGTGGATTTCAAGCACATTTTCTGGTACTCAGAACCAGTGAGGCCAGAAAGGGTGGCAGCCAGGACCCCCCACCAACACCAAGCAGCCCAGAGCCCCTTCCCCAATCCCCTCACAGCTCTAGCTTCTGGCAGGGGCTGCTGTGAGATTCCCCATGCAACCCTGACACGGGGCTGTAGCTAAAACATTGGTCTGGCAGTTTTCCCTCTTTAAGTTGAAGTGTGATGTTGGCAGGCAGTGAGCTGTAGTGGCAGGCTGCCAGAGGGAGCATGTGTTGGAAATCCTTGTTCCACGTTGCAGCAATCTGGGGCTCCCCCACCCACAAACTGCGCCAGAGCCAGCCAGCCGTGGGGGCCAGAACCTCCCACTGATGCGGAGCAGCCACCAACATTAGGGGATGGTGAGGCAGAGAGGCTTAGAGAAACCAAGGAGGGAGAAAGACATGAATAGAGAGAATCAGAACTGAGTTGGAGCCAGAGAAAGACACAGAAACAGAACTACAGCCAGAGTTTGAGACACAGAGAGAGACAGAGAGACCCAAGGTCAGAGGGATCCAAGGAAGATAGAATTTAAACAAGATAAGAAGCATGAGAGGTTGGATAAAAATGACAGACTGGGTCCAGTCCCGTCTCCCTAAATCTCTAGTTATAATAGAAAAAAAGATAGTCTTGATGTAAACAGATACTATTGTCAACAGTTATGGAAAACAACAAAGTCCTCAGTGGACCAGAAACTTGGTGGAATTCCAGAAAGATGGAAAGCAGATAGGTTTGGATTGACAGAGGAGCCCATAGACTAAAACCCATGAGGAGGGCATCACTGTGTAAGGCAGGGGGCTGGCTCCAGGAATGCTCCCAGCTTAGCGTCAGCAGGACCATGGGATACCCGGAGTGGCAGGGGCCCTGAGGCAAACGTGCAAATGAGCAATTGGGAAGCTGAATTTAGAGCAGCCAGGCTGGCCCCTCCCTGCCCAACCACCCCCCACCATTGTTCACGCTGAGCAGCTGACAACAGGGGAGTTTACCCACAAGCCAGAGCAGCGAGTGGGCATATTTGGGTCTGAGAATCAGGGACAGGCCCTGGGGAATCCAGTGACACACCAGAAAGTGGGAAGTAGACCCATTTCTATCACACACCATTGGTGGAACTCCTTCATAGTGATGAACTGAGATGGGCGCTTGTGGTCAAAACCATCCTTCAGGGACAGGCAAAAAGGGATTCTCCAGGCAAAGATCAGCAGAAAGCCAAGGATACCCAAGCATTTGACGAAAACCCACACTATGCAAGAGAAACGTCCAACTTAACAAAAAGAAGACCTAAGACCCAAAGGAATAGGCTTAAGAGAGCAAACACAAACAAAAAGAAGACTTGAAAGTCATATAATTACCATCCCTAAGGAGGTTGGAGAAGATAGCATATCCATAAATTGAGAACAGGCTGTTACTAAAATGAATCACTAAGAGATCTTGAGATTTTAAAATAATTGTTCAAATTTAAAACCCAGTAGGTTGGCTGAATAGTAGAATGAATATAGCCAAAGAGAAACTGGAATAAATTTAAAGATATGCAGCCCCTATGCCATGTCTAGGTGTGTGCTTAGAGAAAGTCTTATGTTTGTGTGTAAGGAAACATGTACGCATGTTCACTGAAGACCTGTTTGTGATAGCAAAAAATTGGAAACAGTCTATAATCCAACATATTGGATAAACACATTGTGGTTTGGTCACATTACAGAATCCTATACAACAGGCAATATGAATCATCTAGAGCTGCATGTATTTAAAGGGATAAACTTCAAAAATATAATACTGGATGAAGCTAAAAAAGCAATTTCAGAATCATAGATTGCTATAATATCTATTACATAAAGTTAAAACGAGAAAACAATAATGCATACTTTTTGATGCATTTACTATAATAACATGGATGGTTCTACTTCAATAAAATTTAAGTCAAAAAACATATATGAAAAATCTGTATCCAAAATACACAACGAATTCTTATACTGTGATAAACAACACAATAAAAATGGGTAAAAGATTTGAATAGAAATTCCACAAAAGAAGATATATGAATGGCAATAATTACATGAAAAGATGTTCGGCTTCATTAGCCACCAAAACAATAGAAATTAAAATAATAATGAGGCACTATTATACACTAAAGTTAAAAAGACTGGCAATACCAAGTGTTGGCAAGAATATAGAGCAACTGGAATTCTCATAGATGGCTGGCAGGAATGCAAAATGGCACAGCCACTTTGGAGAATGGTACATTAGCATCTTATAAAGTTAAACACACATTTATCCTATAACACTGCAATTCTATTTCCAGGTATTTACCCAAGAGGAATTAAAACATATGTCCACACAAAGATCTGTACATAAATGTTCACAGTTGCATTACTCAGAAGACACCCAAACTGGAATTAATCTGAATGTTTATCAATTGGTTAATGGATAAGAGAATTGTTGTATAGACATACTTGGGAATATTACCTAGCAATAAAAAGTAATTAAACATTATATAATGCATGCAATACCATGGCTGAATCTTAAATATATTATGCTAAGTGAAATAAATCAAACTTAAAAGACCACACGCTGTGTAATTCCATTTACATAAAATCATAGAAAAGACAAAGCTATGGTGACAGAAAGCAACTGTGGCCTAGGACCAGGGTTGGGGCTGAGGATCAACTGCATAAGGATACTTTTTTGGGTGATGGGGTTGTTTTAACTCTTGATTGTGATGGTGGTTACACAATTTCATACAAATGCCAAAATTCATCAAACAGCACATTTAAAATCAGTGAATTATGCAGCACAGAAATAACGCCTTCATAAAAAGGTAATTTAAAAGTCATAAAGACCAAATTCAACACAATTGTTACCCCTGTAGAGGGAAGGAGGGGAATGGAATTGGGAAGGGAACATAAAGAGCTTCAACTGTATTAGCAATATTTTATTTCTTAAAAATACGAAGCAAATAGGGCAAAATGTTAATAACTGACAAAGTTAGGTGGTATATACCAGTATGCTTGTCATATTATTATTTCTTTATCCTTTTCTGTATTGTTGGATATTTCAACATTGTTTTTGAAAGAATGAATTAGTGAGTTAAAAATAAGCTGAGGGATTCCATCAGACTGTTGTGCAAAATGACTGAGATAAAGAGAATGAAAAAAGTAGTTAAATGACATAGAGACTAGATACAGAAGTTTCAACATTTATCTAGTACTTAGAAGGAGTTCCATAGCAGAAGATGGGGAAAAGAAGATAATTAATCAATAAGAGAATATTTTCATTGAAGAAAGGCAAGAGTCTTCAGGTTGAAAGGATCAATCATGTGCTAAACAGATAAATGGAGGGAGAGAGATTTGCCTCCTGAACACACAGTGGTAAAATTTCAGGGGATAGGGGAAGTCTTAAAAGCTGAAGTGAGAGAGAGAGAAAGAGACAGAGAATTGCTTATCCTCAGAGGAAAAAGAATCAGATTTGCAAACAATTTCTCTTTGGAAGATGATGGAAAAAGAACTTCAAATTTCTGGAGGAAATTGTTTTATCCTAAGATTCCACATAACCCAATTAGCCTTCAAGAATGAGATGAAAATGAAGAAGTTTTGGACATACTGTCTGAACAAATTTATTATTCACAGACTCTCTGAAGGAATTACTCAAGGATTTACTGTCATAAGAGAAAACAAAAGTGAATATAAGACCAAAAAGACATGGGATACAGGAAATATTGATTTTAAAAAAGAATAGCTAAACTTTGTGGTTAAGTCTAACTTTTAATGCATAATGTAACAGCAGCAGCAGCAGCAGCAGCAGCAATGACAGAAACCACACAGGAACTAAAACCCCAGATGATCTCAGTGTGGGATGTATTCAGGAATGGGTACAGGGAGTGAAAGTGTTCTCAACTTGTTCAAGGAGAGGGTGTAGATACTGAACTCTAGGCATAAACAGAAAAATGTAAGTTTAAATATGTATTAAATATATAAGGGAAGGCAATTTTTCTTTTGGAGTAGGATATAGTAGGCTATGGCAGGCCAGTCCTCTCCCTACATTACCTAGTTTTAAAAAAGAGATAAATTGCAAAATCATATTATCAAAGATGTCACAGAGCTGTGGTGGTGAGGACTGGATGAACTAAATTCCCAGAGGAGGAAGAACCCTTCCCAAATGGGTTGGTGATCAGCCTTGGGAGCATTTTCCAATTCTAGGTTTAGCCTGAGGCTCTTGCTCAGCTCAGTCTGAGGATCTATGTAAGGAAAGAGAAGACAGAAAAGCTTTTTATGATCTTGTAGGGCCGGTGGGGTGGGTGGAATCTATAGCAGTCCACAATGCAATGTGCCCATGGAACATTTTTTGAATTCTGGGGCTGTGTAGGAGGCTAAGTGGCTGGGCCAGGAAATTCTAAGAAGTGGAGTGACATCTGTGCTTTAACAGTGCTTTGTCCCATTAGAGGGAGGAGACTGCCACAAACACTGGTGCTCTCTTCAGTAAGAGGCCCAAACCTCCAGAGAGAAAAACTTAATCTCTCACAGTCGCTTAGGGTTGAGGAGACAGAGACCTATCAGTCTCTCACTCAAAAGCCCCAGGGGGTCATACCCAAAGAAAAGGAAGAAATCAGCAATAGGCTGAGACTTACTAAAAATGCAACTCAGCCCTGACCCTGCTCAATCCCTCATTGTATTGATAAAATCAGCTCCCCCATTCTATCTGCCTAGCAGAGGATTGGGAAAAACCTTCATCTGGAGCCTCTTTGATTCTTTTATATACAATGTATGGCCTAACATTTTTGTAAAAAATTGCTAAACATGTTTAAAGGCAGGCAAATCTGACCAAGAATCAATCAAAAAAAATAGAAGCAAACATACAGATAAATGAAATATTGAATTACCAGATAAGAACATAATAACTATGATTAATGTGTTAAGTTGAATCATGGCAAAAATGGACAAAATGAATGAAAACATAGAGAATTTCAAGATATTCAAAATTTATAAACATAATCAAATAAGCATTCTAAAACAAAAATATGAAAACTAAAATTTAAAACTCATTAAACGGGCTTAACAGAAGTTTAGACACAGCTGAAGAGGTAATTAGGTAAGTGGAAAATGGGTCAGAAGGAAATATTCAGGTAGGTCAGCAGCATGGAGAGACACAAAGAATGAAATATATAGAAAAGAGACAAAGATACAAGGAATACAATGAAAATAGGGAGTCTTCTGCTCTTTTCTCTATAATAATTGTGTGACTATTGTTCAAGAAAGAGAGAAGAGGGGAAATGAGGCAGAGAAAGTATTTGTAGAGATAATGCCTGAGAACTTTTCAAAGCTAGAAAGGCAGTAATTGCAAAATACAGGAAGTTTGGCAAACTGTAAACTGGTGAAAACTAAAGAAAGCAACATCTAAGGGCTTTAGAGACAAAGTGCTGAAAACAAAATGCAGAAATCATTTTAAAAGGGAAAAGACATACAGAAGGTGAAGAGACATGTTACCATATTACCTTCAAAGAATTACAGTAAGACAGCTGATTTTTCAATGGAACCACAGATGCCAGAAGACAATGGAATGAAATCCCTAAAATACAGGAAGAAAAAACCTGGCAATATAGAATGCCATACACAACAAAAATAGCCTTCAAAACTGTAGGTGAGATAATGACATTTCAAATAAACAGTGATTGAAAAATTCATTGCCAACATATTTTGCTTCAAGAAACACTAAAGGAAAAAAATGTGACAATGAATATATATATGTTCATGTATGACTGAAAAATCGCGCTCTACACTGGAATTTGACACAACGTTGTAAAATGATTATAAATCAATAAAAAAATTTTTAAAAAAACTAAAGGAAAAATTTCAGACTACAAAAAACTTTCCCAGATTAGGAAAATGAACCTAGATGGGTACATGGAACTGCAGGAAAGAATAAAAAAAAAATGGGTAAATACAAGGGTAAAAGCTGTTTATAACAACAATGATGCCTATGTGTTGTGGGGCTTATAAAATATGTAAAAGTAAAATATATGACAACAATACCACAAAGATCAGGAAGTGATAAATAGGGTTAAATTGCTATAAGATGCTTGCATCTCCCAGAAAATGGTAAAGACCTGCAGTGGTGGGACAATATCAAATGGTCTAATATACATGTAACTGGAACTCCAGAAGTAGAAAAGAGAGAAAAACCAGGTCAGAATAAATATTTGAAGAAATAACAACTGAGAATTTCCCCAAATTAATGAAAAACACCAAATCACAGATCCAAGAAGCTCAGAGCACACCAAGAATGATACATTAAAAAAAAAGAGTTACAATATATTCAAACTGCTGAAAATTAAAGATGAAGAGAAAAATCTTAAATTTAATAGGTGCCAGAGATAAAAGTCACATTACTTATAGAGGAACAAAGATAAGAATTATAGCAAACTTCTCACAGAAACTACATAAGCAAAAGCCCTTAGAGTGACATCATTAAAGTTTTAAAAGAAAAAGAAATCCTGTCAATTAAGAATTATCTACCTAGTGAGAATATCTTCCAAAAATTCAGAAGAAATTAAAACATTTTTAGACAAAAATTGAGAAAGTTCATTACCAGGGGATACACATTAAAAATATATTAAAAGTTTTTTAGGTAGAAGAAATAAGATACCAGACAACAGTCTGGATCTATACTAATAAATGAAGAACAATGAAAGTAGCATAAATTCATGTAAAATTCAATGTACTGTGTTTGTAGCATATAGAATAGTAACATGTGTGACTAAATAGCACAATAGAAGTGGGAGAGAAATTAGAAGAATACTGCTGTATGATCCTTACACTACACGTGAAGCAATATAATATTCAAAAGAAAAAAAAGAGTCATAAACTAGTACTGAATACTAATTAAAATATGTGTGCTAAAGTGCTTAAGGATGAAGTATACTGATGCCTGAAACTTACCTTGAAAAAGCATAAAATATATGATAGATTGATGGTTTGGTACTAATAGTGAAAAGGGAAGACCAACTATCACTCTTTGAAGACAATAAGAGTAGAAAATCCAAGAAGGAAATAATGAAAAACTCTTATAAACTAGTAAGAGAATTTAGTAAAGAGTCTGAATATAAGCACAACATACAAGCCATTAGTACTAACCAAGTATAACATTTCACAGGGAAAATCTCACTCACAATAGTATCAAAAAGTATAAAGTACTCAGGAACAAACTTAACAAGAAATGTATATAGCCTCTATGAAGAAAAGCACACAACTTTATTGATGTAAGCAAAGGAACACTTAAAGAAAGAGGTGCAGTGTTCCTGAAGGGGAAGATTTCATATCACAAAAGTTTCCTTCTCCCAGAATTAATTTATAAATTCAATGCAATCTCAATTAAATTTCTAATGGAAATTTTCAAGCTGATTCTAAAGTTTATTGGAGGAGGCAATATGTACAATGATGGCCAAGAAACTTTAAAAAGAGACTTTTAAAGAAACTTTCACTATAAGCTATCCAAGTACAAAGTTATAGTTATTGAAACTTTATGGTATTGATGAGGGAAGATATGAACTGACCAATAAAACACATGGGATTTTAGAAAATAACCATAAAAGTTTTAGGGAAAAAGTAAAAGAATATTTTCATAATCTCATTGTAGGAAAACCTTCATAAGCAAACAGTACCCAAAAGGAAAAAATAGACAGATAGAAAAACATATAAAATTTCTATATTTCTTTAAGGGCTAGATTAGAATTGTCAAATGAAAAACAAACATGCCATCACTTACTCATTTTCCACCTGTGGCAGACATAGTTAATCAATCTTAGAACAATTTCCTGTTGAACCTATACAATGTTTTACAGTTCTGTCCAACAGAGCACTTTGGGCAGTGACCACCAGTCCATTATACTTAGCATAAAAGATGAAACCATTTAACTTCCCAGGGATATACAATTCCTCCTCCCTGTGGATATGACCTATAGAGGTATTCATGAGCTTCCCAAGATAAAAAGCTGTTGTCAGTATGAGATCATCTTGCTTCCTCAGAGCTCTCCTTGGTGCTGAAAATAGGTCTACATTTCCCTTCTGTGGATCGTGCCACTTTCCAGACTGCCACCATTGTTCCTGAGGACCAAATTTCCCAAAGCTAACAGAGATGCAACTTGTAAATAAACAGGACGGGGACTACGCTAAGGGATGAGAAAAGAACAGTTTGAAAGTAAATAATTCTGAAAGGGAAGTGTTAGAATTTTTTATGAGGTAGGATCTAACAAGACCAGAACACAGGAATTGTGGGAGTCAGAATCAGAGAAGTTGTGGTGAACATTAGAGCATCTTGCAACTCATGAGTGAAGGTGTGTGTAGGGGATGGAAGTCCAACCAACCTAAAGCATACCTGGGACAGAGTGCAGATGGGGCAGGTGTTGGAGACAGGAAATCAGACCCAAATTCTGGCAGTGGGAAAGGGGAGTAAGAAAGAATTAAATGGACATTGATTAAATTCACGTGGACAGACTCTTGCTGGCTAATGGACACGTTATTTATTCGTGGATGCTTTTTTATCATGTGGCTCAAAGCCCCAACACTTTAATCACATGCTTAGACTTTCTAGCATGGTCAGCCTCTCTCCTGAGTCACCTCATTAGCATAAACTATCAGCTGTGGTCTGAGGGGCCCATCAAGATTAACAAAGATACTCCCATCACTTAGGAAATTCCAAGGATTTGGTGGTTACCTCCCAGGAACCAGGGACAAAGGCCAGCCAAATTCTTTATTACACACTGCTCATGCCTTCATAAATTGTCCCTGTGTTTAGCTTTCCCCAATTTACCCAATTACTGGTACAACAAATAAAACTAAACTAAAATTAAACGCATCTCTTCTTGCATTTCCATTGGCAAGAAGTTCGTCACATGGCCAAACCTAGCTGCTAAGTCTCTAGCTGGGTGTCCATGTGCCCACCTAAAATTCTGCTATAAAGGAAGAAAGATAGGACATGTTTGAGGAAATAAATGGCAGTCTGTCACACTGTCTAGGTATTTTAAACGTCTTAAAAATCTTTGCCAGCTTGATAGGCAAAAGATGGCATTTTGTCATTTTAATTTGCATTTTTTTTCTCGCTAGAAAGGAAGAACATGTTTTCATTTTTTATTGGCCATTTGTCTTTATTTTAATGTGATTTATCTTTCAGGTCTTTGGTCTACTTTTACACTGAATTTTAAGGGAGTTTTATTAATCAAATGAGCTCTTTAAGGTTTAAAAATAATAACTCTTTTTTGGTCAAAGGATCTTTTAAAAAACAACAAACTAGTTCAAAATTGAAATGAAGAAAGTAAATATAAAAATCATAAAAAAGAGAAGCTTCACTAAGCCTCATGTTGTCCATGTCTGGTGACTTACTCCTGGTGGACTCAAAGACACTTTGCCTTTGTCTCTCTTCTCTGATTCAGGTCTCCACATGGCAATTTTATGTGCCATTGCCTGGGAGCAGACAAATTAAACATACTGCTATGTTCTCAGAAAAAAAGACGAGACTGCTTTGCACAAGGTTCAAATCTCCTGTTCAGATGGACAGAAAGTGGGCACCTGACTTGCAAACAATTTCCCAAGCACAGGAGACTATCTTCAATATAGAGGTCCAGTGAGTGTCAGTCCCTTTGTTGCGGGTTCTCAAGCTGCCAATTTGTGGAGAATTCTGGTTCGCTCAGCCACCAGGCTGTGGTTCACAAAACACTATTCTACTATCTGAGCCTGAGATAAGGACTTGGGGACCAGGAGTTTAATCATGAGGTAATCCCAGGAGAGTGGACCAAGAGAGGAGGAGGAATGAGATGGGGAGGAGGGGACACCAGGGGAGGATACACATTGGCCTGGGCAAGTGATGTGACCATCTGGCGTGCAGGGGAATCTTTAAGGCAATGTGTAGAACACACCTGAAAATTGTCTCTCTAAACGACAGTCACCAGAGGCACTTGTCCCCTGGCTCCCCACACACATTGGTTGAAAGTTGACCACAAGACTGTTAACTCCCCTAGATGACTTCTCAGTTGCGTTGGAAAAACCCTAAGTGGCCACCATAGCAGCAGCTGACATTAGAGGCGGCTCCAGCAGGTACAGTGCGGGCCACAAATAGTGCACACTAGGTTGCATTTTTTTCAATATGTAAATACCTCCACCACATACCAAGAAAAAGCTACTTGTTGTTCTATGGGTGGGATCATTCCCAAAACGGCTGGGACCTCAGAAGTATGGGCTGTGAGGAAGGACTAGAAAGTGGACCACACGGGAAGAGTCTTTCAGTGGCACAGAGTGGACCAAACTCAGATGGGGGGTGGGACACAGAGTGTGAGGTCATGGAGCTCTGGCAGCAGCTTGATGGGTTGCAGCCCTGCCTGCAGGTGGCCTGAGGCTGCTGGTACAACCCTCAGGGCTGGACAGGCTGACCCGAAGGGGAGACCACATTGTTCCTGACTGAGGACGGTCGGGGTAGGGGAGGGTGACATGACTCATCAGAACAAGGTAGCCATAAGCATGCAAAGGGGTACAGACAAGGATGCTCATCTTAGTGGTGTTTGTTACAGCAATTCAAAAAAATAAGCCAAGCAATCCAAAGGCATTGGTTACAAATCGTGGCACGATCATTAAGAATGAAGCCAATTTGCAGGAAGCAAAGCAGACAGAGGGCACAGTAAATTTCACTGGACAAAATCCAGACTGTGGGAACCTTACAGACCAGAGGTGAGTGTTCTTCAAGATGTAAATTTCAAGGAAAAGAACAGATGAAGGGGGAACCTGTAGGTTAAAAGAATTTACTGAATTTTTTTAAATGTCCAATTAAACTATAGTATATAAGTGTATCCACTCGGATGATAAAACTACAAATAATGCAAAGGAGTAATTGACATAAAAATCAAGGTGGTGGTTATTCGCAGGGGAAGGAAGCAGGTGTGACTGGGCGGGGCCCCCGGAGGCGTTTGGGAAGCTGGCTAAGTTCTCCTTCTTGAGCCAGGTGGTGGTCCAAGGGTATTTGTTTATTATAATTCATTAAGCTACATATGTGTTGTATGGCTTCTATCTCTCTGTTTTATCTTAAAATAAAAAGGTATTTTTAAAAAAGAAGTCATATACCCCCGAAAGATAGGGGAAAATGTTATAGGAGAATCTTAAATAACATGGGAAATACTTACACATAACATGTGAAAAGGCAGATTGAAAATCATCAAGTGTATTACAATGCCATTTTGTAGATGGATGGATGGACAGACAGGTACATAGAGGGATGGATAGATAGATAGATGGAGTAAAAGAAATAATTATGGAGGAAAATACACCAAAATAGTATTAGCAGTTAATGTCTGGACATGAGCTTTTTCTGACTTTTGTTTTCTTTCATCTTTCTGTACACTCCGAATCATGTACAGTGAATCTTTTTCTTTCCAAGGAATCTTTCAAATAAATGTAACTTTTATTTAAAGATGATTTTATTTTAGATGGAAAGAAGGGACTAAGGCACATACAGTCACCAGGTCAACCCCATGTTACCTGTCCCTGACCAGCCCTGCCCTCCTGCCTTTCCCTTTGCCAACTCTGTGGTTCCAGCAGACACATCCGGCCCCCAGCATTTCACAGCAGCCCATGGTCACTGAGCACTCACTCTGGGCCTCACCTTCTGGCATTGGCTTCTTCAATCTTCTTGTCTACACTGTCAGGAGCTTCAAGGTCCTGGGAGGGTGGCACACGTGTAGAGTGCTACCCGCACCCCCATTCCCTGCCCTATGCATCCCCTCCATTTGGCTGTTTTGGAGTTACATCCTTTATGAGAAACCAGCAAACGCAAGCATTCTCCTGAGTTCTGTGAGCTGTTCAAACAAATTACTGAACTTGAAGTAGGGGTTGTGGGCCCCCTAGTTTATAGCCAGCCAGTCAGCAGCACAGGTGACCCAGGAGTTGCAACTGGCATCTGAGGTGGGGGCAGTCTTGTCAGCCTTTTAATGTGTGGGATCTGACCCGAATTCTAGGCCGATAGTGTCAGAATTGAGTTGAATTACTGGATACCAGTTGGTGTCTGGAGAACTGAGGAATTGGTTGTTGGGGTCAGAAAACATTACAGAATTTCCATGCCCATTTAGAGGATGAACAAACTGAGGCTCCAACAGAAGAAGATAACTTGCCTGGAGTTTAAGACATGGAAAGACTGGGCAGGAATTCACAACGGGGGCTGTTTGAATTCAAAAGTGGGTTCCTCATTCCTAATTCATACAACCCCACCCACAGGGTCTCCTGTTTGTTATATTTTGCCTGATTTTTTTCTTTCAATTTTTAAAATTGGCATTTTTAACAGAGGGCTCAGAAGAAAGTAGTGTACATATGGCCAGTCTTTTTCACGAATATATCCAGTCTTTCTAAAACACTGAAAAGGTCTTAGTATCCTAAATATCCCCAAAAATAGCATATTGGGAGGAGACCCTACATTTTACGAGAAGCTCTTACTTTTCTGGTATTCATGTCAACTTAGGGGAGAATGCTGGAGTCACCTAGGGAAAAGACCCCAGTCCTCTACTGTGCCTGACCCTGCAGGGCTTCCAGGCCCACTCAGCATGGATTGCTGCTGGGAGTCCGGCAGGGGCCTGGGAGTGTCTGTGAGGCTGCAGGAACTGGCGGGGAGAGAGCCTCTGGCTAGCCTTGGTGAGACCTAGTCTGTCCCTAGACTCTGCCAGGGATGTGGGGCTCTCCCGGGAGACTCCGCTCAGAACAGGCCTCTGTCTTGAGTGGGAGTCAGGGCTGGGAGGAAGCCCGCAGGTCTTCTCCCAGGAGGCAGAGGCAGGAGGGGACTAGTGAGTGGGCAGGGGATGCTCGCAGAAGCTGCAGACTTGCTCTCCCCAGGTCAAGCTCATCACCTTCCCTTGAAGCTCATCTTCAGCCTCTGAAATGAGTGAAGAGCCGGGCCAACCTCCCAGAGCCCCTGGGACAGTCAGGACATATCCTTGACTCCTCCCACCATGTCCCACCCACCCTACCACCGACATCTCTCAAGTCCTCCCCCTTCTCTCCATGCCAGAGCTGCTTTCCCTGCCCAGGCTGGATGGCCCGCTGCTGTTTGGCTCTGTGGTGAACACAGGACACTGTGGGCAATCACCGCCTGCCAGGCACCGCATCGAGCACTTTGCACGCATCAGTTCATTAGATTCTCACGCCCCCATGAGGTGGATGCTATTATTAACTTCACTTTACAGATGAGGAGACAGGCCCAGAGCGCCATGTCAGTTGCCAGCGTTATGTCAGAGTCACATGCTCTGGTGAAGATTCGAACCCAGGCAGCCTGGACCCAGAGCCCAGGCACTTCACCCCAGGCTCAGAGACTGGGAATGACGGTTGTGGCATCAGACGGGGCCGGGTTGCAAGCTGTGTGACCCTAGGAAATTCACTCGCAAGTCCCAGTTCCTTTATCTATAAAACGGGGATGCTGACCTCACCTCGGTTTGTGGGAAAGGTACGGTGAAGTAACACACATAAAGCTCAGTGCATGTTTGCTCTTATTTCTTCACTGACTGCTTTCCTGCCTCCCATCTCCTCTCCCGTGTCCCGCCCAGGAGGCTGAGTCATCTTTCTAAAATGCCATCTTGATCCCATTTTCCCCTGATTAAAACCTTCCACATCTTTCCAAGGCTCCTCATTGCTTCAAGATACAATCCTCTCTCTCTACCCAGGAATTCAAGTGCTCCCTGGCACAGCCTCTGAGGTTCTGTCCCCCAGCCCCTCCTGCTCCAGATTCTCCCTCTCACGTCCCACACATCATTCCCCTGCCTTTTCCCTCACACGCCAGGCTCCTCACATCCCCTCCCTCTGCACAGGCTCTTCCTGCCTCCCCAGAAAGCATTTCTCCTCCACATCCACTTGGCGCTCTCTGGCTCAGGCCTCAAGACTCAAGTCGAAGGTCACCACTTCTGTGGTTCCCTTTTTCTGCCCAGGTGGCTTGGCCAACACTTTCTCCACCCTGCCTTGTAACGCCTTTATTGTCACTCTTACCATGGCTTATGGAGTTGTGGTTTCTGTCTCCTCTACTAGAAATATAAGCTCTTTGAGGCAGAGACCATATGTAGATGAACCACGTCAGGCTTGAGGTTGGGAGTTCCAAGTGGTGCCACCCCAGGGCCCCAAGAGCCTCTCCAGCCTGTCCATTTCCCTGGGGGGCCAGAGAAGCCCCTGCCCAGGGAGGAAGCTCTGGCACCAAGGGTCAAGCATGCCCCTCACTGGAAGATGCCTTTTGGAGGGATCTGCCTAGCTCACAATGGCCCCCTCTTTCCCCCAAGTTCTCTCCCACCCAGAGGCAGACCAGCTTCCTTGGACACAGCTCATTAGATTATAGGTGGTGCCCCCAAATGGTCCAGTCTCAGCCCAGAATCAAATGCAAAGACACAAGATAACAGCCATCGCATAGGATATTAAGAATTCCAGCCTGTACCTGAATTTCAAAAACATTAAAAGGAATCCAGGTGAGAACTCAGCAACTCTTCTCCCCCACCCTCTGTTCTCCCCAGTCCCTCCCTCCTGCGCCTGCTCCACCGCCTCCCACACACCCAGCCCTCTGGGTGTCTGATCCCCCTCTGATTTCTGCATCCCTCCTTCTTCCTCTCCTTTCTTCCTAGTTCTTTATCATGCAGATCATCTCGGCCTCTCACCTCTCCTTCCTCCTCCGTGTTCCTGTCTCCTACACCCATTCTGGGATTCTTCATGACTCAAGGTCTGGGAACCAGGTTGGCAAATAGTGGACGGAGGGCGGAGGCCGGGGGTGAGAATGTACTTGACATTGGAGCGTTAATAAATACTGTCCCCAACATGAACAGGGGACCTGGCACATTAGGGCCTGGCACTTCCTTCTATTATTCTCTTATTCCTGACATGAGTCTCACATGTAATTGGAGTAGCATTACCGTATTTATCCTCAGCACGCGCAAGCCCAGGCCATTCGCCTTTTCCTACACCTCGTCAGACTTCTATAGTTCCCAAAGCCCCTTGACATTCACTGTCTCACTAGAATTTCGTAACTCTGTGAGGATGCTACTAGTATTGTCTCCATTTAATAGATGGAAAACTAAAATTCACAGAAGCTAAATCACACGCCCAAGGTGCCACCGGGAGGATTTGAATCCAGATCTTCCTGAATCTAGGATAGAACTCTTAAATGCTGCTCTCCACTGACTTACACTAAATCCTCTTACAGCTGATGCTAAGATCACTATATTTATACTAAGATACACACACATGTGCACACACAATCACACCCACCCACATGGAAACACATCCAGATTCATACATGTACACACTCCAACATGTGGAATGACCTGTAGAACCCATCAGTGCATATATACGCAGAACCCCATGGGGTGAACACACACATCCGGGCACAGGTGTCTGCACACAGGCATACCGTCTCTGAAAACACAAATGTGCAGGCCCCGTTAGAAAAGCTTCGTTAATACGGACAAGAGTGGGGCCAACCCCACTGCTCCCGCTGTGGTCCTGCATAGCCCCTGACCACTCCCAGATGCCCCAGTGTCATGGCCTGCCCTGCCTGAGCCCCTCCACCCCCACTTCCTCCAGTACATTCTTTCTTTGTGCCCCTTCCTGAACTCAACTCTGCCACCAGGCTCTGCTGGGACCTTGTTATTTTTACAGCTGCAGGGAGCAAACTCTTAGAGAGAAGGGAAGGCTTTGCTAAGAGGGCGGGTGCCTAAGGCTCTGAGTTACTGCCAGCCCAGCCCCGAAGGGCAAAGTTTCCCTGGCTCAGCTGAGATGGTGGCTGTGGTTGGCCCGGACCAGCACCAGTGTCTGCCAGAGGGACCTTTCCTTGCAAGCTGGCTCAGTGCCACTGCCAACTCTCCCCTCATGGCTGGGGACACTCTGGGTTGGCTCTGGGCTCTGTGCCTGGGGAAGGGTATCCTGTATCGGCAAGGATGGGGCGGATCCCTGAGATTCTCCCTGATTCACTTCCCCTTTGAGGGCAGGGAGCTTCAGGGCTCTGTCCATTTGTGTGGATCTGAGAAACTGCTGGGTGGTTCATAGGACCAAGGGGCAGAGCCTGGAGGAGGACAAGTAGTTCTGGGTGGGATCCTTACATGAGGGAAGAATAGAGTAGGGGAGAAGGAGAGGGAGAGGCTTGGGGCTTGGAAACAGGAGGGAAGCAGAATGTCTTACCGTGGGCGGAGTCCCCTGTTGGATGCAGAGGCCAGGGAAGACCACCTCCTGAAGATGCTTTCATCTTGCTCCCACCTCCATGACCCCTCACCCATAAAGCTGCCAAGACAGCAGAAGGACTCTTTGGATTCTTATTACTGACTTCTATTCCACTGATGGAAGTCAGTTTAGCCAAAGTGATGTCCTTCCTGCCTGCCTGACATCTGACTGGAAAGACCCTTCCAGGCTCCCTCTCCTGCTCCCCCAGCTCGCAGACCCACATCCAGCCTTCTGGATCCCGGGGCCTCTGCCAAGAGTTGTCTATGAGACTGGGCAACTCTGGGTCCTTGCCTGTCAAGGAGTTGGCTCCCAGGACAGCCTGCAGGCACCTTTTCTGGCACAAGGCCTGGAGTGTCTCTGAGGGCTCCCCCAACACACTCACCCTCTCTCTGCTGCAGAGTAGGAATGTTGTTGATTTCAGTGCAAAGACCTCATTATTTTGAATTCCAGACCAGAAAGCCCCACATGTGGAGTTAATTCCCGCTCCTGACATAGGGCTAGTGCCAGCCAGATTAGGGAGTTTTGCTGAATACCCACTGGGCACCACTGTTTCCATCACAGGGTTAATTAGTCCCCAAGAGCCTCAGCCGAGGGAGGCTGCTTTGGCTGGGAGTCCAGAGACCCAGATGCCGAATCTGCATCTGCCAGTGATTATCTGGATGAGCTTCATTAGAGAAGTCCCTTTTCTTCTCTGGGCCTCAGTTTTCCCATCTGCAAAATGAGCAGATGAACCTGGAACTCAGTGTCCTTTCCAACTGACTGGAACTTCCCCTGACATTCTGTGATGCTGACATTCTCTAACAGCCTACCACAGTCTAGGAGATCTACGATGATGTCCTAAGTCATTCCATGACATTTACAGCCATCTACAGCAGTCCGTGATGACAGTGGAAGGTGGTCCTTGACATCCGATGACATTTACAACCATCTACAGCATTCTATGACATCTTTTGACATTTACAACAATTTATGACATTTACAAGAATTCGCGATATCCTGTGACATTCTTTGACATTCCAGAGCATTTTACGACATTCCTTGACATTCAATAGCACTCTGTGGCATTCCAGCCACGATATTCTGTGGCATGATGTGACATTCTAAATTTATATCATGTGGGTTTGTCTCTCTTCCAAGGACACAGCCGGAGAAGCAAAATCCAAGATGTTCCCCCAATTCTCCTCCTGCCCAAGATGCATGACCCCTCTGAGATCAGAGGTCCTTGAACTTGGGCCCCTAGAGCCAAATGGCCATTTCAGGATCCTGATCTGGGCTTTGCGGTTGCTGGGGACAATCTCTCCAGCAACAGTCATCTCCTCAGGGTGTTTTGCTCCCAAAGAAATCTTCCCCCATCCCCTGCTGCCACAAGAACATTCTGCTTAATGGCCCCTTCCTTGAGGATAAGAGAGTCTCTTTGGCATAGTATTAAGCGTAATACCAGATATTTTTAAAACTTTGACCCATGGGAATGGCAATTTTATATGGTTCAAGCTAGTAGAGGAGAAAGGCTGTCGGTTTGGGAATCAGACAGCCCCAGGGACAAATACCAGTGCTACTATTTCTTAGCTGTGAAACTTCAGGCAACCTCACCAGACCTCACTTTTCTCATCCATAAATGGAGATAATAACTTCTTATTCAAGAGATTGGTAGAGGAGTCACTGAAATAATTCATGTTCACAGTGAGGCCAAAGATCCAGAACAGAATAGGAAGGCTTCAAAGATGTCCCCTCTCCTTTGCGTGAGATGGCACCAGTTGTAAAAGAGGACCTAGGTTTTGGTCTTGGTCCAGCCATCTCCTCACTGTGCACCCCTGAGGTCTGCTCTGTGGACCCCAGCATTCTCATCTGTAAAATATGGCGGGACCCACTCAGATCAACGTGAGGACCTTCTGGCTCTGAAGGCCTGGGCTTCTCTGCCTGGGGAGGGGAGGGTGATAGAAAAGGGAACCCTGAAGCCTAGGGGGTAAGCATGGGGCAGCAATGGGTCACCATAACCTGTCAGGAGAGGACACTGCAAGGTGGGAGAAGCAGGTCAGACCTGAAAAGTGCTTCTTTCTAACCATTGCTAGATGACAGGCTTGGTTGTAACGCTGCTCCTTCACAGCGTTTTAGGATAATGGCCTAGATCTCCAGCTTAAGGGAGGTGCACAGGTACCCCAATCGGTGAGCGGTACCATCGCCAGCCCTCCAGGCCCCCTGAATGGCGGGAAGGACTCAGGCTGGTGCGGAAACCTTAAGAGATCGCGCCCCCTGGTGGCCAGGCTCTGCCATTGCAGCATGGGCTCCCAGCTGTGGGAGGTGACGCCCGCTGACCCGTGGCTTGGTCTTAGCAGGCAAATTTCTTCCCAAGAGGACACTGAGAGCAGGGCTTGGGAAGAGGGTGACTCAAGCTGGGTCAAGCCTATTGGGCAGAAGTCTGGTAAGGACCTTTCAGCAACCTCTTTAACAGAGTTTACTGAGCACCTACTGTGTGCCAAGCAGCAGGCTGGGCTCTCCAGCCCAGTGTTGAAAACCAGGCCCTTGCTCTGTGAGGAGCTCAGCTCGGCTGACTGGAGACCTACTATGTGCCCAGTTCTTACCTCCTGGACTCCTCACAACTATCCTGGGAGGTGAGAAAAATCGTTCCCATTTTACAGGTGAGGAAACGGAGGCCTAAGACCACACAGCTGTCAGGGGCAGATCTTAGGTCTGGATGATCCCAAAACTGCCCTTCACATGAGGTGTGTCTCATAGGAAGAGCCTAGGCGCTTCCAGGGAAGCCACTCCTCCCAGGGGACCTACCTTGGGGACTGGGGCCTGTTAGGTGCCTGTGGGTTCAAGGAGGGAGTGTCCAGATGCCTGTGCCCGGTGCCCAATGGTACCTCCTTCCACAGAGCGGGGATGCTCCCGGCAAGCAGGCGTCCCCAGAGCTCAGGCATTGTTCTCATTGTCTCGGCCCTCTCTTTGTCTCAGAACATCCGGGGCTGGCTCCTCCCCTGGCGGAGATGGGGGCCAGCTGCCTGGAGAGTCGGGCCGCACGGCTGCCGCTCATTAGAGCCCTCACAAATGCCTCTCTCACGGGACTCCCCACCCCGGGGTCTGGGGGAGAGTTTGACACGAATCTAAAAAGAGCTGCTGTTTTGTTCCTTTGTTGGAGGGGAGGGGCTGGCAGAGGGGCTCCAGCTCCCCTTAATGACCTGCCCACAAAGAACAAAGCCTTTTCTCAGCATTTGCTCTCCTTCCGCAGCACCCCGGCCTCCTCAGCTCCTTGAGATGGAGCCTGAATGGTGATCCTGCTGGCGGAGGCAGGGCCTGGGCCCAGCCGCCCAGTGAGCGAGTGGGACAGCCCAGGCCCCAGGCAGGACCTGGCAGGCAGGTTGCGCCCAAAGAGTTGTCGTGCGGCCGGTGGGCGGGGCTCCACGCGGGGGAGGGGTCTGGCTGTGTCGCGAGACTATGTGTGATGTCACACCACATGGCACAACTGATGAAGTATGGGACGGCGGGTCGCTGTCTGTGGCTGGTCACTGGCAGGTGACTCCGTGGGATTGTATGTCACCGAGCCGGGGACACTGCATGGCTCTGTGCAGATGGCACCACGAGCGAGTGCTGGCTGTTCAGAGTGAGCCTTATACGTGCAGGTGGTGTGTGTTGGTTTGCCATGGGGTAACGGGGCTGACTCTGCAGGTGACCCTGTATGAGACTCTGTATTGACGACACTGGGCCAGAGGTAAACATACAAGGCTCCTGCTGAGGTTTGTCCAGGGGACAGGAAGGAAGAGTGAGACTTGGATAGGGGGGTGGTCAGGAGGGTTCCAGCTTCGTCTGTAATTTTTGGGTTCATTTCTCCAAGGGAGAACATAGGCATATATAACTGTGCAATTTTAAAAAAGGTTTGAAGCAGATGTGACCAAAAAGTTATTTGTTGTTCATCTAGGTGGTGTGATTATGAGTGATGATTGTACTATTCTTTGGGTTTTTCTAAATTTTTAATCCGAATTTTTAATCTCAAAATAATTAAAAGCAATACACACTCATGATGGAGTTTGCTATAAACAAAAGTTGACACTGACTTCACGTCAGGCACTGTGCTACATGCTTTACGTGGATCATTGAGCACTTACCACGATCCAAGGAGGTACTCTTAGCATCACTTGTTTTATAGTTGGGGAAGCGGAAGCTCCTAGGCCCCGAGACGGGTCTGCTGGGTCTCACCTCAACTTCCACACCACTTCGGATTTTAGGAAAGCTCAAAATCTCCCTCTGCTGGATAACGCTACGACTAAGGGCCTGAGGCCCATGTCCTATGTGTTGGTTATCTGTGCTGCATAACGTATCATCCCCAAATATAATGGCTTGAAGCAACAGTCGTCATTTAATGTCTCTCACAGTTTCTCTGAGTCAGGGATTTAGGGGTGGCTTGACTGGGCAGTTCTGGCTAAATGACTCCTGAGATTTCATTGAGATGTTGAAGGGCTGCAGAATTTTGACTGGGGCTGAGGATCCACTTCTAGGATGGCTCACTCACGTTTCTAACAAGCTGGGGAGGGCTGTCAGTTGCCATCTATGTGGGCCTCTCCACAGGGCAACTTGAGCTTCCTCACAGCATTGTGACTGTGAGGGTCATCTTGGAGGCTGGGTACCACAGCCCAGGTTTTGTGGTGATGTCCTCAGATGATCTCTTCCTGGGGCAAAAATGAGGAGTGGAGGCCATAGCCTCTTTGTTATTAATGATAACATCCTTTCACTAACCCCCTGAACCAACCAACATCCCTCCTCTAAGCCAGGCCCCAAAAAGTAGAAATGGGGACCCTCACTGCCTCATTGCCTTCCCCACCTTTCTCTCCCCACTCCATGTTTGAGGCAGGCTTTCCCCGATGTCACATCCTTCCTCCCAACTCTAACCACACGGCTAAATTTTTCAGTGATAAATAGAAACTATGGGAAGTTGACTATTGTCTGCCTACAAAATCCGATTTTTGAATGTCCAAAGCTGAATTTGCCACTTTCTTTTTATTTGTTCTCTAACATTCCGACTTCCAAGGCCGATGGATAGTCCTTGACCAACTATTGCAAAGATCAGAAATTTTTTTAAAAGCGCATTAATAATTTTCAAACTGTTAAGCCCGTTTACACACAGAACTGTTCAACATATGTGGAATTATCTATCACATACTGTTTTAAAATTTCCTTTTTGTGATAGAAAACATACGCCAGATCCTATGTCGGCATTACAGACCTACTTTATTCTTTTTTAATACAGCTACAGTGTTCCAGGGTGTAGATATATCACAATTTATCCAACAATAATTATTCTGAAGGACAGTTAAGTCATTTCTAAATATTTTTGTATTACTGGCCGTGCTTTAAGGAATAACCTTACAAATATATCTTCGCATGCATGTGCCAGTAATTTTGTAGGATAAATATTTACAGTGGGATCACTGGCACATAGAATACATATACTTGATATTTTGATAGATACTGCCTCACCCTTTGGTGACATCAGTTTATATTCTCTCTAACGGCATGTGAGTGTGCTCACTTCCTCACACCCACTCCATCACTGAATAGTACTGGTTTTTTAGTTTAGTAAATCTGTTGAGCAAAAAGTCATTTTCCCACGTGTTTTAATTTTCATTGACACTAGTGAGCTTACACTTTCTTCATCTATTTACTGACCCTTTGTGATATTCCTTTCTGAAATAACTGGCCACATATCTAGGCCATTTTACTATTGGATTGCTGTTATTTTCTTATTTGTTCGCAGGAACACTTTATATATTATAGATATTTCTTTTTGTCTACAGTATAAATTACAGATACTTACTCCCAGTCAGTTTGTTTGTCTTTTAAATTTCTTTGATTCCTTTCACTGCACAAAAATATTTTGTTTTTGTAGAGATGGATCTATTTATCATTTTCTTTGTTTTGTTTTTGTTGTTGTTGTTGTTTTTCCATATACATTTTATTTTTATTTTTTATTGAAGTATAGTTGGTTTACAATGTTGTGTTAATTTTGTTTATCATTTTCTAGTTAACTGCTGGGTTTCATGTTTTCCTTGCATAAGCTCTTTATGGAATAAAATATTAGCCTTTTCAGTAAGAATGGGTCTTGCTCTGTGAACATCATGTTGTCTGATGCTGCACCTGATTTGAGGTCCTGAGACTGCAGTCAAACGAAGTCACCTCCTCCAAAACTGGCGTGGAGGAGGGGCATCCCAGAGACAGTGAGGGCCCCCAGTGATGTTTGTTGAACAAAACAAACTGAACTCCCGGGAGCGAGTCCCTTTGGAAGGGCACAACTTCTTAAGAGGCTCCAAGAGGGAGCCCGGGAGGAGCCACTCTGTGATCCTCAGCTGCCTGGGAGCCTGTGGGAGGAGCCCGTGCTTGTCACTGTCAGACCTTCTTCCTATTGTGGCTCTGCTGACACACGTTCATAGCCACTCGCAATGATTCCCCCCCTAAACCCCAAACACAGCTGAAGTACACACCCATGAACATACAGAAACGCAATAAAAAATGCACACGCGCACACCCACATGAGCATACGTGCCATGTGCCCCATTAAAAAATGGTCACATGTCCACACAGAAGGATGCCCACGTGGACAAAGCACATGCATACATGTGAACAAATACACACAGATGTGTGTGCAGGTTCACCCAGGTACAGCCCTACCAAGTGATGCAGTGTGCACGCTTACCCAGTGACTGCACATGTGGTCCCAGTCAGGATCCCAGCCAGAAACACTCAAACAAGGTGAGAAAAATTTAACAAAGGAGCCATTTGCAAAGGTGAGGGCAGGGTGAAGGGAAAACAAAGCAATGGTGACCACCTGGGGGCTAGCAGTAGCCAGGAACCAGGTCACCAGCCCCAGGCCTGAAGGGTCAGCGGAGGGAGCAGTGTGGGAGTTGGCAAGAACTGTAGCTTGGCAGGGGACTGACCAACAGAAAGTGTGAGGGTCAGACTGGACCACAGCCACTGCCAATGCACAGCCTCCTGGGGAAGGAGCCAACTGGTTCAGCCCCCTGCCCTCCTATCTGTTGGCTGGGCCTCCCGTTGGCTGAACCCTGCTAGTAGCCAGCCAGGAGTCTAGTTGATGTGCTTCCAGGCCAGGCTCCCTGGGGGGCCTGGAGCAGGGTGGACGGTAGATCTGAAGGGGCAGTCAGCAAATATCTAACACGTATGGAGATGTGCACAGGGCATGCGGATACCCATATACACACACACACACAGATGCACATGCATATATATTCACATGTACGCTAAAGTGCCTGCAGACAGTTTAGGGCTCTGTGCACACAAACTCCATCACACACAGTCCCACACATGCTTGAGAAGGCGAAAAGGAACACCTTCCGCCCTGCCTGGGCCTGAGGTGAGCCCCTCCCCCTTCTCCACTCCTCTCTCCCCTTCCCCACCCCCTACCTCCAGCCCAGAGCCAGCTCTTTGCTGAGCTCTTTGTTACTCTTGGCAAAGACCGAATCCCAGCGGGACAATGGGCCGGCCAGGACTGCACAAATCACCGGCTCTTTGGGGGCCTTTCAGAGGTCTGGCCTGCCTGAGTGACAGCTGAATCGGGTCCAGACTGGGCGGAGGAGGCACTCCTGGAGGCAGGCCCTGCAGCCACAGAGCTGGGAGGTCTCCAAGTCCTTGCTTGACTCCCGCCCCCCACCCCCGCCACAGCACCCTCTCCATTCCATTGACTCCCCTATAGGGGCACCTGACCCAAGCCAGGGAAGCTGGGGGCCCCTCAATCCACTCAAAGCCTTACTCCCCACCCCCAAATCCTATCCATTTTACCTTCTACACCCCACTGCTGCCAACACCTAGCTCCTCTGGTCTCCTCATCTTTGGCCTGGGAGCTGCCACATGAAATGTAAATCAAATCATTTTCCTCTCATGCTTAAGATCCTTCACAGCTCTCCACACCCCATTCCAGATAAAGTCCCACCTCAGCCTCATCTTGCACCATCTGGTCCCTGACTCTGTTCCCAGCCTCTTGGCTCACCAGCTGCCTCCCTCCCCCATCCCGTACTCCCAGTTCTCTAGGTGTGCCCAACCCTCTCCTTCCCCTGGGCCTTTGCACGTGCCATTCTCCCTGCTGAAAAGCTTTTACTCTAATACTTCATCTGCTGACTCCACCCAAACTAGAGCTTCTCAAACTAACTGTGGGGTAGAACCGAGTGGTTTCCTTCCTCCCTTCCAACTCATCAAGGAGAGATGTTTTTGTAAAATACAATAAAATAAGCTACCAGAAAAAAATTTAAAAACAAAGTGAGATATAACCACAGTGAAAAATAGTAGTTTCACATAAGGTTAGAGATTCACTTACCATATGACCCAGCAATCCCACCCAAAAGAAATGAAAATGTGTGTCCACACAAAGCCTATCTGAGAATATTCGTGGTGGCTTTATTTCTAATCATCCCAAACTGGAAACAACTCCAGGGCCCCTCAGGAGAACGGATAAACAAACTGTGGCACTCCTATACATGGGAATCCTGCTCAGCAATAAAAAGGAAAGAACTATTGAAACACACAATATGGATGAATTTCAGATGCATATAGCGTAAGTCAAAAGGCTATATTCTGTATGATTCTATTTACATGACACTCTGGGAAAAAATAAAACAATAGTGACAGGAAACAGATCAGTGGTTGCCAGGGGCTGGGTTTTGATGGGGTGGGAAGGGGCCACTGATGACAAGGGAGCATGAAGGGAATTTTGAGTAATGGAAATGTTCCACATCTTGATTGTGGTGGTAGTTACATGACTATGCATGTATGTATGTATGTGTTGTATGTATGTAGGTGTTTGTCAAAATTCATAGAACTATATACTCAAGAGGATGAATTTTACTATGGGTAAATTATACCCCAACAAACCTGACTTTAAAAAAATGTAAATACAGACTCCATTTTTTTATTGTGATGAATCTACATAAGTCAAGTTTATCATTTGAACACTTGTTGAGTGTACAATTGAGAAGCGTTAAGTACATTCACATGTACAACTATGTAGCATAATTGTCATCGCCCTCTGTCTCCAGGACTTTTTTCATCTTGCAAAACTGAAACTCTGTACCCATTAAACAACGACTTCTCACTTTCCTTCCCTCTGGCTCCTGGCAACAACCATTCTACTTCTTTGTCTACAAATTTGACTATTCTGTTTAACTCATATAAATGGAATCATATAGTCTTTGTCCTTTTGTGTCTGGCTTATTTCACTTAGCATAATATCCTCAAGGTTCACTCATGCTGTAGCATGTGTCAGAATTTCCTTCCTTTTTAAGGCTGATTAATATTCCATTGTATGAAGAGACCACATTTTGTTTACCCATTCATCCATCAATAGATATTTGGGTTGTTTCTGCCTTTTGACTATTGCTAACAAACTGTTATGAACACTGGTGTACAAATACAAGCCCAATTAAAAAAATTTATTGGATTCAACAGACATATGTTTACTCTATCCATTTGCTCTCAATTTTGCTATCCATTTCCCTAGTCTGCCTTTCAAGTAGCAAAATTGGCCTGGTCCCTGGGCTGGCTGGACTCTACCTTTCCTGAGCCTGCAGTCACCCCCCCCCCCACAATTCCCTGGGTGTGTCACACCTGCTGGGATGGCCTGTTTGGGGTCCAGAGCTCCCTTAGGGAGGAATGGTCTGAGTCTCCTTTCACTGCAGCACTGGGGTTGGGGTCAAGCTCAAGCAAGGGGCTCAGAGAAATTACAGCCAAGTGCAATCCTCCTGTGTCTGGGGCCTATACGGGAGCGGAGCTTGAAGCCGCATCTATTTGACTCCAGCTCTGTGCTCTGTGCTGTAAGGTACTTGCGGTGACAATGAGCCTGAATTGAAGGTGGGATTCAAGGCCTGCCTCTCTCCAGCTGTCATACTCAGGACTCTTTTGGCTTTCAGAGACTTCGGCTTTCAGAGTCTTCTTGACAAGGTCTAGATGGAGTCACTCAGTCAGGAGGTAATAGTTGTTGCCCACCTTGTGTTGGCTCCTGGGCTGCGGGCTGGGCTTCACAGGTGAGCCATGGATGATCATGGGTGTTCATGTGTGTGCACTACATACATGTACCTCGGTATGGGAGTTCTGTATGTGTGTGAGCTCCAGATAACTCAAATTGTGATTTTTTGAAAGAACAATCATCTCTTTTCAAAGATTAGGGGTCAGGGAAGGAGGTTTTAAGGTGTGTTAGGAGCATGAATCTCATTCCTAGTGGTCGCCCTGGCGCCTGAGCTTCCAGGGCGCCATAGAAAGTTTTTTTAAAGGTAAAATATAGACACATACCCACATTGACATACGTGCTTACAGATAAACACACAATACTGTATGCCTCACCCTAGACTGACCCATAAACACACGCTTAGATATGCACAAACTCATAGACAACTGCACATACTACAAATGCTAATTGGCAATATTAAGTGTTTCCAACAAACCAGGCACTGTGCTCAGTACTTTACGTGTATGGCTTTACTTAATACCTTTGCAAAAATCAGTCAGGATGAGCATTATAATTTTCACCCCCACTTTACAGATAAGGAAAACAAGGCTCGGAGAATTGAAGTGATTCACTCAAGGTCACAGAGCTAGGAAGTGTTTGAGCTGGGACGTGAACCCTAGGGGTTGAAAGTAGGCCAGTGTGCACAATCATTAGACTGTTTGCCAGCACACAGCTGCGTAGGTCACATACTCATGAGTTCACACACAGATCATAAGTACTGACACATTGATGTACACTTTAGGCACACACATGCACGTGGACCCCCACATACGGCATTCTTGTTCACAAAGACCCACACAGGCACATAGACACAATTACCAGCAGACTCATAGACACACATTTTAATGTAGGCTAAATGTAGTTGCACACATCAAATTTGCTGACTTGAGTCTCTGCAGAGCTAAGCTGAAGACTTAGATCTGGGTCCTGGCACAGATTTCCCGCCCCTCCCTGCCTGCCCTGCCCCCTCTTGGCAGGTAAGAGCTTGGAGGTTGGGTAATGCTACATTGGGCTCTGCCAGCTGGTGGCTCAGACCTTCTGGGGACAGGCTGCTGCCTCCCACTCTCATCCGTTGGTAAGCAGAGCCACCCTTGGGGCCAGCTTCACAGTGTGCCACACCTGGGCCCCTCCCAGGAGAGGCTGAGCTCAGGAAACCTTCCAGGTGGCTGCCACAGTCGTGCTCCCCAGCCCCAGCCCCTGTTTCCTGCTGTTTGCAGCTCCCTCTCCAGCCACAGGTGTGGATTGTGGAGGCAATGACCCCCACCTCTCCTGCCTCACCTCCATTCAGCCCCCAAGTCACCCCATACCCCAGTGCACATAGGGCCCTGGGGAGCACAGAGCAGTGATACCTACCCAGGCTACAAGTCAAGGAAAGCTTCCTCAAGTATGGGGTGTCTAAGCCGAAGTCTTAACCTGAAGGCAGAATAGGAATTAGCGGGTGAGTCAGCGTGGAGGAGAGCTTTAGCCAGAGGGCAGCATGTGGAAAGTCCCAGAAGTGAGAAAAAATAACACCTTTGGGGACTTGCAATTGATTCCTCATGACTGAAGGGGAACAAAAGCCTTGGTTAGGGGGAGTGCTTTGAGTCTTATGAGACTGGGCCTTCCCAGGTCAGGGGGGCAGGGGTGAGCTCAGAACAACAAAAGCCTTGGAGAGCTGCTAGAGTAGCCACTAATTTAGGCCTCCCTTTTGTGGCCGCTAGACCCTGGAGCAGGGCCACCAATGCACTGGCTCATTGTCCTGGGGTCACCTGGCAGCCCAGGGCTTGCCCAGCCAACTCAGTGGCCATGTCTCACCCTCATGAGCCAGGCCAATGAGACTTCTGGGTGGATGCTACTATTCCCACCTTACAAGTGAGGAAACTGATTCTTGCAGAGGCAAATTTCTAAAGCAAGAGAATGATCTGTCCGGAGCTGGCCATGAGGAGAAAGATCTCTCTGGGTGTGGTTGGGAAAGCCGTCTGGGAGGACGGTACTTGGATCTGGGAGGGGCAGGAGAGAATGCGCAGGGCTGAGGGGCCTGGGAAAAGAAACTCTAAGACTGAGGCTGGATTCCCTCAGATGGGATGTGTCCCTCTAGTCTTTGGAGTGAACTTGAAGGCACTCCTTTGCTTTATAGCAGTTGATCCTTGCTTCATCTCCCTCCGAGAGTCCAGAGACCAATCCCCTGTGCCCATGTAGACAGCCCCAAATAAATCTAAAAATCCTAGAAAAAGCCAATAATTTGTATGGTTCCCAAGTAGTTTCCCTGTGAGGTGGGTTTATTGCTGTGACTATGGTGATCCCACCTGTAATGAGACAGACCTTTAAGCCCTCTCTGTCCAGCCTCCAGCTCAAGCCTTCTCCTGAGCCCTAGGTACTTGGCCCTCAGGGGGTCAATGACCCCTGGCCATGAGGAAGTGAGTGCAGAATTAAGAATTACACAGGCCAGTGTTTTCATCCCGGTTCTGTCCCAGCTCTGTGATCTCAGACAAATCCCTTCATCACCTCTCTGGACCTCAGTTTTATCACTTGTAAGAATCGGGATGATTGCAACTATCTCATAGCAGCTTATTACAAGATTATAGTGAAGATTTAATGATACAACGTGGCAAGCACTATGTCTGGCTCTTCGTAAAGGCTCTAAAAATGGATGGTGATTTTTAGGGGGCTTGATAATTTCTGTGTAGAAGAATCTAAATCTGTAGCTCAGAATTCCAGGCTCTTCTAAATCAGGCCTCAGCCCAGCTCCTCAGCCTTATCTTTCCCACAGAAAACAGTAGGGCTCAGCAATGGGGCTTAGGGAGCAAGAGGTGCTACATGTCAATTGGGCAGCACCCCCTGGGGGAGAGGGGCTGAGCCCGCTAATGCAGCCTCATAACCTCTCCTAGTCTGGAAGGGCTGTGAGATGTGGGATCTGAGCCTGTAGGTGGAGATCTCTGTGCCTCCATCTCAGGTGGCCTGCATAACACTTCCTCCCCTTAATCAGCTAGGGTTGCCACTATCTTCCACTGACCAAAGCTTTGGTCATTTTTGGAAAACAAGTGTGTGGCTGGGTGTGAATAAGACACTCCATTTCTCAGGTGCCCTGCTCCCAGTGCTGAAAAACTCACAAATGAGGCCCTCACCAGCCTGGACCCTGAGATCACTGGTGGTTGATGATTGCCCTAGAGATATCTAGGAGGGACTCCACACCCTGGTGAGATTGGGGAGTGGGAGGTCTTTAGGATCTGTGGAGGCAGCACAGATGAGGGACTAGATCAATAGCCAGATAATTATAGATTCAGATCCCAGCTCTTTTATTTACTGTGTGGTACGTGGACAAGATGCTCTCTGTCACTGATCTTCAATCTTTGCGTCTATGAAACGGGGGAAATGATAACTACATTACAGAACCATTCGACATATTAAATGAGATGACATATGTACAGCATTGAAATGGTGCCTGGCACTTAGCCGACTTGATAAATGTCCTCTTCTCTCGGCTGTTAGCACTACAACCCAGGACAGCTCCCCATCCTTGCCCGCTTGGCTGCTGTCCACGGTGCTGATAAAGGATTACTGTCTCTCCCATTTTTTCCCCTTGCTCCTTGTCCATTGACCTCTGTGACATTCTCACAGGTCTTGGGGATCAAGGGGAGTGCACACTGCTTTCATGATTTTCTCTCAAACCATTATCTCCAGGCTTAAAATGCAGTTGTAGAGTGAAAGCTATCGTTCCCATAGAGGGCAGATGTATGTCTTTTTCTTCCTGTACATTCCATTGAATGTCTTTTGTGTTGGGTCCAAGAACTCCTGTTTAATAAGTAGAAGTATAATTTTTTAAAAAAGAACAAAATATAATAATATTTTTGTCCATGGATTGTTAACCAAGCTTTCTCATCACTCCAGTCTCATAAACCATTGTCCAGAAATCCAAATATATTCAACAGCACCTAAATAATTCTTGCTTCCTCTTCTTCCTTTCCAGTCCTGATAATCTGTAGGAAAAAAGCACCAAGGCTCCTGAATCTCTCCGTTACCACCCATTTCTCCATTCAGGGATGTGGTCAAAGCTGTGATGAATCTCGGCACATCTTCCAGCAGGATGAGTCAGGTGCACACATAACAAGAGAAGAGTACAGGATTTGGAGTAAGCCAGACCTGGGTTTGAGTTCCAGCTCTGTTACTCACTAGCTACCTGGCTTTGGTAACTTCTCTGAGCCTCAGTTTTCTCATCTACAAAGTGAAGTTAGTAATTACACCTCCTTCATAGGGTTATGGGAGGATCAAAGGAGATATTGCTCCTAAAGTGTTTAGTAATATCTCAATAAATGCTCCATAAGTTGGTAGCTAAAGTTACTTCAGGTACCTGACCCTGAGACTCTCTAAGGGGAGACGCCAATCACCACATGCTCTTTCCAGTAAAGTCAGCTGCATACTCCTTAATGTTGAAGGCTCTCCTAGGAGTTTGGCTTTCCTCCCACTCCCATGGGCTGTTGTACCTCCCACAGCACCAGTCTCCTTCATTTTCTTTCCCTATTTAGTGTAACACCCACTCCCCTTACCCTCCGCCCCCACTCCCTGTCTTGTCAATTTTTATTCTGTTCGAGTCCACCTCTTCGAAGCTCATACAGAGTTTGGTTAATATCTGTTTGAGACAGACAGGCAAACCTGGATTTGAATCCTGGTTCAGCACATGCTAGCTCTGGCACTCTAGCCAAGTCATCCTAGCCTCAGTTTCCTCATCTGTTAAATGGTGATGATAATATCCCCTTCTTCATGAGATTGTTGCAAGAGGCAAAGAAGGAAATGCATTAACAGTTTCAGCACAGGTGCAAGTGGCAAGTGCCCAATACCTGTTAGCCATTGTTGTTTTTCTTCTTGGTTTCCTAAGTTTTGCTTCTGCCATTCTTTTCTAGGGATGTTCTGCCCTCTCGCTGACAAGTTGGAGAGTAAACAGTCAGACCTCAAGCTGCTGATCCCTATTTGGAAACAAGAGTGAACACCTGGATTTGGAGCCCAACTTGTGTGTTCTCATCTCTGGGGGAAAGACATCCATGGAGTGCAGCCTCAGTCCTGGGACCCTTTATCTCTTATCTATGGTTGGGATTCTAAGTGTGGTTGTCTTTGTTCTGTTGTGTGTGTGTGTGTGCATTCATAAGACTGTGTGTGTATATCTGTGAGCATAGGAATAGGTGTGTCACATGATTGTGTTTGACTTTTATGGAAGAGCAGGTGTAACTGGGTATCTAAGAACACATGCAAATGAGAAATGATTGTGTGAGTAAGGTTGCACATATGTGTGTGGTGGGGGTTCAGCTGTTGGACATCATGCCAGCTCTTCAGCCATCTGCAGGCTTGAGGGGTCCTGGGCAGTTCACAAGGTTGCTGGTTGCCAGCACCTGCCACTGTGAACACCATCCCCAGCTTGTCGTTTTGGGAATAGCCACGCTTCAATGAATCACAATCCTGTTTACTCAGAATTTTTCATAATATGACCTAGGTGGGATATCATGAAAAGATTTGGCAAGCACACCAGTGATACTGGGAGGACAGTTAACTTTTTCAAGAAAAAGTTTTCCAGCGCTTTTAAAATCACTTGGTTCGGACCCTCTTGTTTGTAGTGCATGCCTAATTACCCATGATTCTTATCTGTTCATTAAAGCAATGCTCCCAAGGGACTATGTCTTGGCAATGCAGGATTAGCCATTAATTCACATTAATTTGAAAGGAATAAAAATTTTGCAATGTCCCATAATTCAGACTTATCACTAATTCACGAACACCCTCCCTCCAATTATTCCAAATCAGGAAAGTTCTATTATTTAACAGCAATATGTATGATACACAAGGGAAATAATTTCTGTGTCACCATTTAGAATTCAATAACCATAACAGAACGTCTTCATCTGGGCAGAGCTGAGTTTTTTCAAAGCACTTAGCCACCCATTGTTTTCTCTGATTCTCCTAACAGGTCAGGGGTATTGATGCCCATTTGTCAGAGGGAAACGGATGCTCACGGTGGCGAAGTGAGCTGCAAACCAACCTCACAAAGTCAGTTAGTGAAGGCAGTCAGAATTAAATCCAAGGGGTCTCAGTGGTCTCGGTTTCTCAAAATACAGTGAGTTGTCCCCAGGAAAGGTCAGGAGCTCTCACCCTTGACCGTGGGAGCAGGAAAGACGTAGTTCTCAGTGATTTGTCTTTTTTTTCATCTGCCCCAGGACGTTGTGTCAGGAGATAGTAAAAAGCAGAGATTTTAGCAACAGGAAGAAATTCCTCAAAAATTGTTTCTTCCTTGCCTCCTTCCATTTCTTCTGCCTGTATCCCGACATCTCCTAAATACCTACGGTGTGCTGGCCGTGCTGGGGCCAAAGGCAGGCTTCCACGTGGGCCTGTCAGCAGAACTCAGGGACCTCTTGGTCTAATGAAGGGAAGTGGAGACATAAAAACAATTATTCCAGCCTAGCATGACCTGCGGGGGCAGGGCAGGCAGTTCAAGAGAGCACCGGATAGGGTGAAAAATGCACCTTACAGGGTGTGGAGTCAGGGAAGGGAAGGGATATGGAGTTACGTTAGCCAGGAGAGGTTTAGGAGCTGAATGGCACCCCCCAGGAATTCATGTTGAAGTCCTAACCCCTAGGACCTCAGAATGTGACTCAGTTTGGAGACAGGGCCTTTGAAGAAGTAATGTAGGTAAAATGACATCGTATGGGTGAGCCCTAATCCGATGTGACTGGCGTCCATATAAGAAGAGGAAATTAGACATGTACAGAGGGAAGACAGTGTGAAGACGCAGGGAGAAGATACTGTTCACAAGCTAAGGAGAGAGGCCTGGAACAGATCCCTTCCTTAACCCTGCCAGCACTTGCTCTTGGACTTCTAGCTGCCGGATAGTGAGAAAATGTCTCCGTTGACTAAGCCATCCAGTCTGTAGCACTAGGCTATGGCAGCCTGAATAAACCAACACATGAGGATAGAATCTTGTATGTGCAGGGAGTGGTGAGTGGTCAGCTAGCTGTGGGCCACCCCTGGAGGGGGCAGGGGTGAGACTAGAGAGGGAGGCCAGGATCAGAAGATGGGGGTAGGGGCTGTGCATGCCAGGCTCAAGATCTTAGATTTTCCCTAAAGGCTGTGTGGTGCCATGAAAATTTTAAGCTAGAGAGAAATAGGTCTCTAACTATAGGTTTCCAAAAGGGCGGAGGGGACCCAACATGACCATGATAAAACAAACAAATCTTAGTAGTGGTCCCCAGAGGCTCCTGGCTCATGGAAGGAGCTCCAGACAAGGCTATGCTGCAGAGAGGCAAGCCCACAGCCTTCGAAGTCCAACCCACCTGGGTTTGAATTTTAGCTCCACTATTTTTTCCATACATTCACTGATTCATTTGGCTCACAAATATTTACTGAGCACCTACTATGTGTTCTAGGCACTGGGAATATATCAACACAGCTGATCAAAAGAGGTGGTTCTCTTCTGATTGCATGAGACAGGAAGGCAAGGTGGTGGGCTGAATATGAGGAGGGCGAAAGGGAGTAAGAGATTTGAGGAGAAAGACAAAGACGTACAACAGTCATCCTGGAGTCATGACATCATCATCTCCACCAGGAAATGCTCTGGCTTGCACAGTGATGCTGAGAGCCCACTTCCTAGCCATGTTCCTCTGGGCAAATCCTTGGCCACTTTAAGCCTCATTTTGCATATCTGTAAATTGGAGTTCTGATTCCAAGGTTGTTGGGAGCATGAAGTGAGGTCAGGCAGACAAAGCAGCTGGCCAGAGGAGGGGGCAGTAGACTGGCTGAATGGGCTATGTTCTGGGTCTTAAGTTTGCAGAGGAAGGAAAAGTTGAGGACATCTCTTGCTTCTGGTGGATCCAGGAGGGTGCCTGATGCCCCTACCCCTGCCGACCTCCTCCATGGGTTGGGATGGATGGAGCTCCGCTTCAGGCTCAGAACATATTACCCCAACTTCCCCGGATCTACATATTTATCACAATACTGCAACTGCATAATTTAGAGTGGGTGTTAAAAAATATTCCAATGTGTTATGTGATTTTTGCATTCCTGGGTGAAGAAAAATTGCTACAAGAAGGTGGTTAATTATTTCAAAAGACAAATTCCATGAAATAAAATAAAAATAGACTCCCTGTCCAGAGGGAAAGTGAGAAAAAAAGGGGGAGACATGAGGAATGGCCCCCTCTAAATAGAATGTGGATGTTTTAAGTAGTAAGTGAGTACATGGGACAGAGGCAGACTCTGGGCATCTGTCGCATGGCCAGGAGCGGGGAGGACAAGGGGCAGAGAGGGTACCCACAGGGAGACCAGTGAGGACGCTGTGACATGCTAGGGACAAGGCGAGGGAGATGGAAGGTGGTGGAGTCAAGTGGTTGGATCTGAGAGGAAGGGTTTTATAAGCATTGCGTTGATAGGCATTGGCTGGGGAGAGGGCATAGCTCAGTGGTTAGATTACACACTTTGCATGCATGAGGCACCAGTTTCAATCCCCAGTATGTCCATTAAAACAATAGATAAATAACTAAATAAACCTAATTACCCCCCCCCGTAAAAAACAAAACAGACAGGAATTGGTTAAACTCGAGGTGTAGAGGTAAGGGAAGAGGCAAGGTGGACTTCTGATTTAAGGGAAGGGAGGATGGTGGTGTCTTTTGCTGGAATTCTTGATCGAGTCCAATAAAGAACCACTCTCTTCCCCATCTGAGTCTTTATCAACTTAAGAAACAAGACCAAATTTGATGAAGGCCAGATGTCACCTTAGTGCCTGATGAAAGCCAAGAGAGGGAGCATATGTATGGGTGAAAACCAAACAGACCTGCAAGTCGGACCCCAGAATAAGATCCATGTACCCCTGAGAAGCCTTGACCTGGGGAGCCTGCCCAGGAAGTTCTGAGGGCGTGGAGGAGCAGAATCCTTCTCCCTGTGGGCAGCTTGCTCCCAGGGATAGAAGGGAAACTCTGAGCCCAGTTGATTCTTCCCAAATTTATCAATCAGAAAAGTCAGCCTGCCTCCTCTGGGGCAGAAGAGTGAGGAACGGAGGGGGCCGGGAGTTACACTCACTAAGGCACAGGAAGGCAGCATCAGGCATTACCCTAAAACATCTTGCACAGAAATGGGGCTCAGAGGGACCCGCCTGCTTTGGGGAGGGTGAAGGATTCACTATTGGCTGTGCGAGACCCAGGTACTGTGCAGAAACACGAGTCCCAGAATGGTGACTTTCCCTCTCACTTGCTTCTAAATGATTTCTTGAGCAGAAGAGGAAGAGAGGCTTTAGGACAAGGGTCAGGGGCTCTGCATAAAGCCTCCTTGCTCAGTCCGAACTCCTCTGCGGAGCCTCCTTCATTTGGGTCGCCAGGGCCCTGTTCCCTCTCTCCATCACTGCACTGAGGTTGGCTGTGTGTTCCTAGAACCCCCGCTCCAGGATTCTGAGTCATTTTTGCCCCTTTCTTCCAGTCCAGACGAGTCTCCACGGGGTCTACCGAATGAATCAATGAGTTGAGAGGGAGGGGCAAGCCCTTCTTTCTACAACAGCATAAACTTTCCTTCTGGAATCAGATGGGTCTCTCCCTGAACACAGACCTGCAGGTAGGGGTGCAGGTTTGAGCCTCAGCTTCTTCTCCAACTGAGACGTGGCCTCTGATCACCTTAGTTAGATCAGCATCTTTTTACATGGTGACCGTAGTGTGGTGGGTGGCAAGTCCTGTATGCTAATGCAATGGGACGGCAGAAAGTGCTTCTGTGAGAGTTGGCAGCAGCTGAGCTGGCTGGCCTGGGAGGGTGAAGAAGCCCTTCTTGGGGAACTCTGCTCCTTTATTAAGGAAATATCTTCATGGGCCGGTTTGGTTAGGCAAGGTCTTTGGGCAGGGCCCAGGGGGAGGAGGTCACTGAGGGGTCAAATGGCTCATAAAGGAGTTCAGAGTTGCCCAGGAGAACCGAGAAGGAGGGACTGGGGAAGAGAAGAGCCTGGAGGGGGACCCCACTGTGGGGGATGCGTCTGATATCTGCCGGCATGGACCACATCTGACTTTCATGTAAAACTGCTTCCTGTTGCACTCAACAGCCTTGGGCGGGTCATTATTTGGGGAATGAGGGGAGAGGATTGGTAGCACCAGGGCCTGGGGAGCGGTGGCCTATGAGGCAGCTGGGCATGAAGATGTGGACCCATGGAGAAACAGGCTGCAGTGTGGACTTGAGACGAAAGGAGTGAAGGAAAGTGACAAGGCGTCCTTGACGGGCAGGGCTAACGTGGGGGCCGAGGCAGCAGTGGGGCCAGGTCCTGCACTTCACGGAGTAGGGGTGGTTGCTTTGTTAAAGGTGACCCCGGGGTCCTGAAGGCCTTGGAGGCTGGAGGGCAGCACTAATAATGAGTCACCCGCCCAATGGTTTGGGGTCATTAGAGCCATGATGACATCACGTCTGCTCTCTGGCTTCCTGTGGTGAGTTGTTGAGTGGGAGAGAAAGGGTGGGCATTTCAGCCACAGTCTGCAAGTGCCAGGATGAGCGAGTGGCTCCTGTGAATGTCCCATGTCATGTCTGTGACAGCAGAGAGAAGGTCGTGTCTCACTGGAGTGGACGTAGGCAAGAGACCAGATTGGTGGTGGACAGTGGGCAGGTTCAGCCTGGAGGGGCCTGGCAGACCGGCAGTTGTGAGAGCTCACCGGCCCCACCATGGACCCACAAAGGGGCAAACACAGCCCCTGCCCTCGGGGAGGGGGTAGCAGGTGCAGATCTGTAGGGAATGTACACTGTCTGTGTTAGGAATTGTGAGAGGGGAGCCTGTGAGGGGTTTTGAAGTTGAGATCACGCTTTGCTGTGCTTGGGGTTCGTGCATGTGACTGCTCAAGGCGGGATGTGGTGTGTTTGTGTTTGAGGGTGAATGGATGTAGGTAGCGGGTACAGCTGTGTGCTGGAGGGTCTACATTTGCACGTGTGATTATGTGTGTGGACACGCGTCCGTCTGAGCGTGTGAGCATCGGCTGGGACGGCGGGCGGGTATTTGGGCATTTTGGTGTGTGTGCATTTCTGTGAGTGCGAGTGTGTGGGGTGCGACTGGAGGGGCAGGCTGTGCACATCTGTGTGTGTGCACAGGTCAGTGCCCTGGTGGCTGTGCTTTACTCACTGTGAGCCCTCTGTGCCTTAGTCTCCTCGTGGTGAAATGGGGGCGGTGAGCACCCACCTCACAGTTTGTTTCAAGGAGCTAAGGAGCCTGTGTACATAGAGACGGAGCAGAGTGCGGGTGCTGGGTGTGGTCTGGGAGCATTTGCTACTGGCATCGCTGAAGTGTGGTTTGTATATACAGCTGAGCATTCGCGTGTATGAGTGGATGTGTGGATGTGGGGGGGGGGTGGGAGTTCCCAGGTCTCAGGTGGGTGATTCCTGGCACAGGGAGATGAGAGGCAGACGGATGGGAGACCTGGACCTGGATGAGGCATTCGCTAAAGACTGAGGCGCTGAGCCCTTTCGCATGGTCTCCTGGGAGGACTGAGAATCCGGCCAGGCAAGGTTTCAAGGGACCATCCTGCCCTCCTGCCTCTGTACCCACCCGAAGCTCTGACAAGAGGTGGGGGCTGGGGACAGACCAGCCAAGGGACCAATCCCTCCCCTCCACAAGCTGACAGCTGTGGCCCAATTAAAATCACCAGTTCACAGGTGTTTCTGGTAATGACCCATGCACAGAAAGCTCCACTCTCTTCAGGGGCTTCTAAAAAAATTTAGAGCTCTTGAAATTTTATTCACGCCCAACATCAAACCCATGGAGGAAGTAATAAAAGAGGCTGGGGGAGGGAACATGGCACACGTGTGCACACACACATGCTCGCTCACTCACAGGCATATACGAGTACTAGCTCTCACACACACCCCTTTGCCACTCAAACACATGGACCCAAACATCCACACACCCAGATGTACACTCACACACACAAACACACATTCCAACACATGCTGTCCAACTCCAGACCCACTCTCACAAACCCCCCAAGGGTCACACATCTTGCACACACTCACATACGCCTGACTGTATTGGTGTTCTCTTGCTCTGTAACAAATGACCAAATGACTTAAATGACTTAAAACAACACATGTTTATTATCTCACAGTTTCTGTGGGTCAGGAATCCAGGCGTGGATCAGTTGGGCCCTCTGCTCCAGGTCTCAGAAAATGCAGCCAAGGTGGCTACTGGGCTGCGTTCTCATCTGGAGGCTCAAGTGGGGAAAGCCCTTCTCCAGACTCATTAAGGTTGTTGGCAGAATGCATTTCTCTGTAGCCTGACTGAGGGCCCCAGCTTTTGCTGGCTGTTGGCTGAAGGCTGCGTACACTTCCCTGTCTCATAGGCTTCCCAAGGTGGCCACTGACCTCATCAAGCTGGCACAGAGAATTTCTCCAGTTCGTTCTAGCACTATGGGCCAGTGGAGGGGGGCAGGGGAGTGTGTTGTGTGCATGTACCTAATCACAGGAGGGACATCCCATCACCTTTGCCATGTTCTGCTGGTTAGGAGAGAGTCAGATGTCCCACTTCACCTGCTTGTATGCATGTATCCATCCTGGGCACACACATGCAGAGATGACACACCGCATAAGCCCATCCACTAACCCCTTTATCAACTGTGTATGCACACTCAGCAGCCTCCAGTCCACCCTGGCAGGCTCTGGATAGCTTCCTCAGACAGATGGGCACACTAAAGCCACCCTGGTAGCCAGACACTCTCAGAAACTAGGAGCAAATGCACTGCCCAGCACCTGCTCCCTGTGTCACTGTCTTGTGTGGCCTTTTCTGGTTTCCTGGCTCCCGGTTCCACCTCAGTCCTACCTCTTCTCCATCTTCTGTTTGCACGCCCAGCATCCACACAGGTTTGGTCCCTTTACTTGCCCCCTGGGTGGACATCCACCTCCCCTCCCCACAGCCTTGGTCTCACCACAGCCTGGACCCCACCCGGTGTGACTGGCAATTTCTTTTCAAGTAAAATCCCTGACAATTTTCAAAGTCCCAGCACTTGTGCCATGCTTTCCATCTTCACATCAGCACAGATCCCTTGTTTTGGTGTATCTGACACGTCTATTCAATTGCCTGAAAATGCTGATTAACAATGCAGAGCCATAGGGCACATCACTTAGAGACCTCTCCGGAGGTTGATACCGTGGGAGGGAATGGCAGAGGTTTGGGAGCCCCAGGAACCTGGGTATTCTTGGGTGAATCACTTCTCTCTGAGCCTCAGTCCCCTTGTTTATAAAACATGAATAAGAATTCTTCCTATTTGGTGTCAATTAAAGTGAAACCTACCCCTACCCTACGTCCTGCAACTATACTTCCGAGCACCTACCACAGAAATGTGTCCACATGTCCATCAAAGCACAGTTACAGAATGTCCATAGCAGAGCTGTTCATAACAGCCCAAACTGGAAACCACACAAACGTCCATCAGAAGAGAATGGATTCCCTCCCTCTCTCTTTTTCCCTTCTTCTCTTTCTGTCTCTCAATACACACACACACACACGCACATACACGTGCACACAGATTGAACTAATACAAGGACATTCTCTTTCATACCTTTTTCTTACTCAAAAAATTAAATCTTGATTGAACATGGACTGTGGAGTAGAGAGGAAAAAAAGGATAGAATGGACACTCACATCATGGTGTATTCACACAACGGAGCAACGAAGAACAGTCTACACCCGCGAGCACCAGGGTGGGTGAGTCTCACAATACTGAGCTAAAAAAACTTGACACAAAAGTAAACACATCTTGTGATTCCATTTATAGGAAGTCCAAAAAGGATCAAGACCAATCTATGATGTTAGAAGCCCGGGTAGTGACTCCCCTTGGGGCAGACGGTGACTGGAGTGGGGACACCAAGGGGGCGGATCACATGGGCATGTTCAGTTTGTGAAAATTTGCTGAGCTGTACACTGATTACTTGTGTGATTTTCTGATTGAATATGTTACCTCCACAAAAACACTCTAAAATGACAAAAGACAACCCAATGCTTGATGTGCGCCTGCACCTCACAGCCACTCCCGTTAAGACCCGCCCTTCCTTCTGCTTCCTGAAGAAACCAGAATGTTCTGTCTTCTGTTAGCATTATACTTGCACGAAGAAGGGAGTCCCTATCTCATGTCTCTCTCCCCAGAACGAACCCTGAAGCACCTTTGGTTTTGTTCCAAAATTTTTTCACGAGCTGTGACTTCCCACCAACCTTCAAATCTTCAAACCCTCATTCCTACCCTGTGGTGGTCCCCCACTCCCCCCACCCCCGATCCTTCTTAATGACGCTCCTCCTGTTCCAGCCAGGCTGGGCAGCGCTTCTGGGATGTTGGTGCTAATGTCTTCGGTTGCCAACCCCATCCCCACCCCTGCCGTGCCTGGCCTCCCGGTGGGGTTGTCAGAATTTCCTCTCTGCTCTCTCATTCTGCAACTTCATCGTCAGCCTCAGCCTCCCTGTGAATTCTTTGACATCCACTCTCCACGAGAAGTGAAAGCTTAGGGAACAGTCTGATCCAGGTGCTGCCAGGATGCTGGGACAGCTGGGGACACCCAGGCATCCTATTTGCGTGAGAATTCACCAGGCCTCCAGGGATACAAGCCGGTAATGACTTCAGAACTGACAGGGAGGCCCTGGTAAACCGGGACTCAGACTTTTGAATTAAAATCAGAGATTTTAACCTGTTCATCTCAGAGGCTGTCTGAGTCCCACTCTGTGGAAGAAGAGATTTGCTATCCTTAGTCTCTGGGGCTGGGTGACAGTGGCAACGGGAGGGAGCTGGGGTCAGCTGATGTGGAACAGGAGACAGAAGACTTTCTCTGTAATGGGCAGAGAGTAAATATTTTAGGCTTCGCAGGCAAAACAATCTGTAAATGAATGAGTGAGGTTGTGTTCAAATAAAACTGTATTTACAAGACAAGCAGAGCTCGCAGACCCTTGATGTAGAAGACAGCCCAGCCTTTGAAAAATTCCTTGAGCCTCTTGGCTGTGAAAACGTCAGGCCCACGTTCCCTTCGTGAGATGAACAAAATCGTACCAACAGCTTTCCACCCGAGGAATGAGGATTAAGCTCAGATCCCCTCCTCTCTCAGCCAGCCTGGGAAGGGATCCAGGTGGATTCCAAGTGTGAAATGTTGGCCTTCTCCAGGGTTCAGTTCCATCACCCTCCACAGGAATGACTCCCAAATAGTGAGTCGGCCCTAAGTCACCAAGCCCACAGACAGGATTCATCCTGCCTCCTTCCTGTCACTCTGTCCCCTTGGTTCCTGATCCTGCATCTCTTCTGCCTGCTTTGCTGCCCTTAATGCAGGTCCTCGTCACTTCTGTCCTGGAAAACTGTGGTGGTCTCCACTGCTCTGTCTCCGCCTTCTACACACCCACTGGAATAATCTTCCCTCACTCAGATCACACGATGCCCCACTTCCCATGGCTTATTTATAAAGCCCACGTTCATTTTTCTCTCTATTTCACTTTATTTATTTTTGTAATTTAAGTATAGTTGGTTTACAATGTTGTGTTAATTTCTGGTGTACAGCATAGTGATTCAGTTATACATATACACACACACGCATATATATACAAAGACATATATATACACATACATACATATATATGTATATTCCTTTTCATATTCTTTTTCTTTAGAGACTATTATAAGGTATTGAATATTAGTTCCCTGTGCTCTACGGTAGGACCTTGTTGTTTATCCATTTTGTATATAGTAGTTGGTATCTGCAAATACAACCCCCAGTTTATCCCTCCATCCCCCCACCTTTCTCCCCTGGTAAGCAGAAGTTTTTTTCTATGTCTGTGAATCTGTTTCTCTTTCGTAAATAAGTCCATTTGTGTCATTTTGTTTTAAAGCTCACATTCCTTAGTTTAGCCTAACGGACACATTATTAGGCTGCCCAGCCTCTTCCCATTTCTAGGACTCCTGTCCTCTTTGGGAAACTTTCCCTTAATGGCCCAGTCCCAACACATGAGCGCGTTTCATCCGTGGGATTACGGCATAAGCAACCTTGTTAGCCAGCATGACCCTGCTCCAAGCTTCAGTTGATCGGTCCAGCGGTGGGCACATGAATCAGGCTGGATCAATCAGAGGTTGTCCCTGGAATTTTGGACCTGGAAATGATGAGAGGTCAGGCTCTTCGGATCGCTGAACCTTAGGACACATATACTTCTTAAGAGGCCTTGCTGGCTGTGCCCTACCATGCGGACCCAGGAGAAGAAAAAGCCGGGTGTCAGAGAGGGAGAAGAGTGAACAGGAAGCACAGAGAGAAGTGGGGCTCGAGAGCACTTCTGGGACTGGCTCCTGGGGGCTTCAGGCCCTGGTTCTGTCTGCATCCAACTCTTGCCCTCAGGGAGCCAGCCAGGCAGGTCCTCTAACTCACCTTCACTTGGACTTGAGTCTCCCAGAGGTACCTTCTGTTACCAGAAGCCCAAAGTAAGTATTCCAAATACTTAACAATTAGGCCTTGTTGCCCTCAAAATCAGTGGCATTCCAGGAGCAGGGTCCCAATAGTCCCCTGGTATTCAGGACATTAAATCTTTAGTTTCTAGCAGTTTCAGGGAGAACCAGGGTGTCCTGGTGTCAGGGGTGGCAGTGGTTACTGTCCAGGGATTTGGGCCAGCAACTATTTACCAACCAGCAAAAGTGTTACAATAGCAGAAGAAGATGCCAGCAGAACCCAGCAAACCAATACAGCCAGACTCTTCACACTCAGACTCCACCTATCTTAGCTTGGGTGCCCGAAATGAAAGACCATAAACTGGGTGGCTTAAACAACAGAAATGTATTTTCTCACTGTTCTGGAGGCTGGGAAGTCCAAGATCAGGGTGTCAGTTGATTTGGCTCCTTGTGAGAGCTCTCTTCCTGGCTTACAGATGGCTGTCTCACTGTGGCTTCACATGGCCAGGGGAGAAACAGAGAGAGAGAGAGGGAGGGAGGGAGGGAGGGAGGGAGGAGGGAGGCAGAAAGCACCTTTCGGGGTCTCTTCATATAAGGACTCTAATCCCATCATGAGAGCCCCATCCTTATGTCCTCATCTAAGCCTAATTACCTCCCAAAGACCCCACCTCCATATACTATCACATTGGGGGTTAGGATTTCAACATGTGAATACAGGGGGAACACAAACACTCCGTCTGTAACACTGCCCTACCTTCAACAGTCACTCCACAAACACAGATTGCCGTGCGCACGGAGTCAGTGGTGCTGAAGACAGCGCTGGGCCGGGCCCTCTGACTCCTTATCACAGCTCTGCTGGTCTGGTCACCTTCTCACAGCGTGTCCTGCGGCATTCCCCGGCATGCCATTTCCTTTCTTCCCTGGCCTCCTACCAGCCTCAATATCTCCTCTCAGAAGCCCTCCCAGAACCTCCAGGCCGGCTGGGCTCCCTCCCTTTGCCCATTTTATTCCCATCACACTTTGGTCTCCTCTCCTTGAATCTACTGGAATCCACATCATCTTCATGTTCTCTGGGTGTCTGTCTCCCACCACCCCTCACACACAGGCTGAGAGTTTTCAGGGGACAGGGACAGAGTCAGTTATCTCCCCATCATCCAGCAGCAGCCCTGAGCTCTGCACATAGCTGGGGCTTTGATCGCCCCCTCATTGATCGTAATCCAGTTGTATTCTGCAGAGATGCTTCACTGACAGGGTGTGATGAGAAGCCGGAGTGAGTGGGATGACTGACAATTCTACAAGGCAAAGCTGATTGCTCTCTCCCCACTTTAAGCTTTTCACTGCTTTCCCCATCCATTCCTTCCAGATCAAGATCAAGCCCTTTAAACTTAAGGGCCAATAAACTGCTTCCTGATCTGAGCCCCTGCTTACAGATTCAGCTTCATCTGGGAACTCCAGTCACTCTGAGCCACCAGCCCTTGTTCCCCTCTCTTGCCTTTGGGCCTTTGCACGTGCTATGCCATCTGCCTGCATCATTCTCCCCAGCATCCCTTCTCTTTCTTCTGGCTAACACTTAGCTTGCTCCAGGAAGTCATTCCTGTTTCCCTCCCACACCCACTCCCAAAGATTGATCTGGTGGGTCCCCTATGCACTCCCATAGGTCCCTTCTTCTCTTGCTATACCATCTGTCATTGTCATCACCTGTTTAGTTGTCTGTACGCCTTGTAAGATCTATGTAGGCAGTAACTACCTTTGCCCAGCCTGACTTGGTACCCACAGGACCTACCAGTGCCTGGAACCTTGCTGTTTATAGGTGGCGCATCGCCAGCAGCATCAGCATTACCCAGGTGCTTGCTGAAAATGCGACTATTAGGAACCATGCCCCGCTCCCAGCCTACTCTACCACAATCTGTATTTAAACAAATCCCAGGGAACTTGTGTGCACGTGAAAGTTTGGGAAGCACTTATCTAGGTCAGTGGTTCTCAAACATTGGAATCACCTGGGGAGTTTAAAAAGCTGATGATGTCTGGGTCTCCCTGCCTTGAGATCTGAGATGGGTCTTGTACATCTGGAGTTAAGTTTAAAGCTCTTCGTGTGATCCTAAGATAGAGCAGAACTTAAGAACCCCTGATCTGCTCGGTAAATACCCCTTGAAAGAATGAACATTCATGGAGTAGTCCACAGAATCCTCACAATGACTCTGTGCGGGAGGAAATAATGCTGCCCCCATTTCACAGGTGAGGAAGGCAAGGCTCGGGCAAGGGGGAAGAATTGCCAAATGTGGTGGCAGAGTCCAAAGCCCACGATCTTTGTCCCGCTCCAAGCTGCCTCCCAGGAGAAGGACAGTCCACAGGAATGAGACTTGGCTCCATCCTTCTTCTCCTCACAGCCCCTGTAGGCACACGGGAAAACAAGCCCCTTGGGGGCACCGGGAGGCAAAAACACAGATAAATAAAACTTGAACCCCAGTGCCCGCCGTGAAGATTAGGCATATATTTATAAAAAACCACCAGAGCCACTGTTCTTCGGTTTCGTGTTTCATTTACGGCGAACACAAATAGCTTCAGCACGAATATCTGGGATCAAAACAGAGCTGCAGGTTCCGGAGCATCTGTGCTATAGGAGGTGCAGTATGCACTGAGATAATTTTAGCCGAATGTGTTATAAACAAGATCTGCAGAACTGCGCGGCGGGCTGAGTTTTGAAAACTTGGGATTCTAAATGTATAAATTGTTTGGAACATTTAACATCTAGTCATTAAGCAGTCACCCCCTTGCCCCTTCGTTTTCAGTGAGAAGCTTGCAGTACGGCAGCCTCCAGCTGACACCCCCTCCCCAAGTATTAAATAGGGACCACTAGGCTGTGATACACACACATACACATGCACACTCACACACACAGGCACGCCTGCATGCACCAGCTGGTCCAGACCATTCTTTGGAAGGCAGGAGCAACACCGAGGCAAAACATCCATTCACCGCTGTGCAGCAAAGAATGTTTCTCAGGAACCAAGGTCCTTTTTCTCTACTGAATTTTTTAAGCAGTTTTACACCTCAGGTTCCAAACAGTCCCCCCTTGGATGTCGAGAGGGAGGCAGGAAAGCAGGGAGGGAAGAAGAAAAGCACTGGGAGGTTTATACCTCGTCATGTAGTGTACACTGCCTGACCAGGCAAGGATTTTTGTTCCCTTTTTACAGGAGATAAAACTGAGGCGGAGCGAAGTGACATGCCCAAATCAAAAAACTATCAGGAAGCAAAACTGGGATTTCAACAGAAGAGGAAATTGTTTAAATGGCAGCCAGATGGCAGACAGGGAGTCTTGTACCCACTTGAGTGGTTTCTTTTAGAATACCTGAAATCTTTTTCCTATTAAACCATTCCTTTTGAATCACAGCACTATGCATCTGTAGTAACAAATCGTACAGAAGCGGTTGTGATAGAAAGCAAGTCCACCCTTTTCCACCCAATTCCAGCCACCCATCCCACTTGGGAAGAATAACTTTAAAAAAAAATTGTTTGTCTTTCTGACTCTCTGGTGGGTCACTCCATATCTCTAGCTAATTTGCTTTTCTTTCTATTTCTTGGTTTATCATCTATTATACAATATCAGATCCATGATCTGAAGGATGGCAGTGTAGCTCTCTTAGTCTACTTCTTTTCTTCTTTTCCTTCCAGTGTTAGAAAATTAGTTATTTTTAAATCTTCTGTTTGTTACCTTTGAAACTTTAAATGGCATGTAAATAATTTACACCATTTCTTGTTCACTGCTCTTAAACCACTGTTTTTCAAAAGAATATTCCTTGACTCTCCACTTTGCAAGTGAGCATTTTGCACCCCTATCCTCCCTGTTCCTCCTTTCTGCAGTTATACTTTCGTTTTCACGTTGTCAAAGTTGCTAGTATTTATATTCTGATTTTCAACCACATCCGATACCTCTGTGTCAATAACTCTAAAAATTGAGTCAAAAAAGAGCATTTACATTATTGTGACTGTGTAAATATTATTCATTGACAAGTCAAGTAATATCTTAAGATTCCACTTCTCTAAAAATCCAATGTGAAGGTCACTGGTAGGAGATTTTCTAGCATCACAATTAAACTGAATCTCTTTTCTAAGCTCTATCAGACACTCAACACATTGTCACTTTTTACTCTGCTTTGCATTTGGACCATGACTTTCTTATAATTTTTTTGCTTTTATTGGAGTTATTAATTGCCTTTCTTTTCTTTCTTACACTTTGTTATAATTTTCCATTTTTGTTTTCAAGTTTTCTGTTACTTCGCTACTCTATCAGGTTCCCCATTTCTTCTTTCTGACCCATCCATTCTCCTCCTCCCTTCTAGACAGGTTGTTTTCTACCCTGCAACCTCACTGTCGTCCTGCCGCCTTGGTTTGGGCTCCCTGTTTCTGAGTCCCGTGTTTTCCTCTTTCTGGGTGTATTTCCTTTTTATTGCCAGAATACATCCTAAAACGGAGTACATGGAATTGGGAATTGTTGCATGTCTAAAAAATTCTCTCCCTCACGTTTGATAATAAGTACTGATAATAAGGACTTGGAATCTAAGTTGAAAAGAATTTTCTTTCAGAATGTTAAAAGTATTTCTCCTTTGTCTTTTAGAAACCAGTGTTGCTGATGGAATGCCTAGGGCTATTCTGATTCCATTCTTTTGTTGGTGGACTGCTTTTATCTCTGAAGATTTTTAGGATTTCTTCTTTACCTTGATATTTCACAAAGATGCGCCTAGGTGTGGGTATTTTCTCATTCATTGGGCTGGGTACCTGATGGGTCCTTTCACTGAAAAGATTCTCTCTGGGAAATTCGCTATTGCTATTTCTTTGGCTATTTTCTCCCCTCTGTTTTCTGTTTACTCTTCCTAACGCTCAAGATTGTCCATGTAGGACTCATCTTTATAATATATATATTCTATATTCTATATTCTATACATTAAACTCTGACTTCCTGCTCTATATTCTGAAAGATATTTTCAACCTTATGTTCTAGGCTTTCTGGTGAATTTTTTCTTTACAATCATAATTTTAATCTTTCAGAATTATTTCTTGTCCTCTGAATGTTCATGTTTTCATGACAACCTGACTTGGTTTTAAGGCTATAATATTTTCTAGCCTGAATATATTAATTAAAGGATCTTTCAAAGTTCCCTTCCATTCTCTGAATCAGTTCTATTTCCTCCAGGTCAATTTTTCTGCTTAACTTGATCTTTCTTTCATGATGCTGGTCCTCTTCATATGCCTGCTGTTCCTTGGGTGTCTGTTCATACTTGTAAAAGGACTAAGTGGTTCATGTGGGTTTCCTCTGCTGTTTTGTAAGGAGATTAGTTTTCTCCGAGGCCTCTCACCAACTGAAAATTTTGACTGTGTGATCTGATGAGGTAAGGTGGGGCATGTGAGTGGCAGGCTTTGTTTTAAGGCAAGTATGTTGAGAGCCAGCTGGAGGGCTTCCCAAATGTCAGAATGAGGAGACCTTTACTCCAGGTCACCAAAATGCATACCAGGACTCTTAGCTTTCCCAGACAACCTGCTTACTCTCTTTACAAAAGAGCCTTCTGCTTTTCTGCCTGGGGTACAAGCTGCAGCTTGCTTTCCACACAAGATAAAGGGCTGGGGATACAAAGAGCTGTAGCCCCGTGTACAGACCTGTAGGCAGTGTGCTGTCTTCAGCCCCATCTTCTGCCCTGACTATAGGGCAGAATCTCTCCCTGGGCCTCCACTGCTCCTTCCTCTGTGACCCTCCTGGAATGTATTCTAGGCTGTCCCCATTTCATCCGTCAGCCCACTCCCATCTGTTTTCTACCTTTCACACATTTGCTGAAATCTCCTATTTCAAGAGGAAGATGGTGAACCCTCCCCCTCCCAACATTTGCTATTGTGGACTTATTCTTTGTTTAACTTAACTTTTCTTCTTTTATTTTGGTGGTGTGTCAGGAAAGGAGATGGAAGACAAAGGTGTGAGCCCAGTGGTGCATCTTGAACTGAAAGAGCTGAGTGCCTGGACTCTACTTGGAGTAACTGAGGAGTACCATATTTTACAGATTCTACATATTAATGACTTTACATTAAATAAAATAATCTTGTATAATAAGAGACTCTAATATTGTACAATTGCCATTGAGTAAATGGCTGTCCACCAAATGGTGATGCCTTTACACATTTGAAGTCAATTTCAGGTAGATTCCAAATGTAATAACTGTCAGGAACTACATTTACCAGGCTGCCTTCATTTCCTCACCATGTCCATTTCTCACAAGGATCCCGTAAAGCAGGCATCATGGCCCACCCTTCATAAATGAGGGGACTAAAGCTCAGAGAGATTGAGTTACTTGCTCATGGTCACACAGTCAGGAAGCAGCATCGCACCCTCCAGGGAAGTTTCCAGAATTTAGCAAAGCTGAGAGGTGGAATCTGGAAGGGGAGACTCCAACTTAAGAGAGAATGAACTCACAAATACTCGCAAATCACATAGCTGACAAAGGATTTGTATTCAGAAGATACAAAGAAGGCTTACAACTCAATAATAAAAAGACAAATAAAAAAATTACAAATTGGACAAAGGATCTGAATAGACACTCCTGCAAAGAAGATATACAATGGCTGATGTGTGAATTATGTCTCGATAAAACTGTTTAAAACAAGAAAGAAGAAAAAAAAACAGGTGGGGAAGAGAAGAGGGAATGAAATCAGAATACCGTTGTATCATCTGTGGTGCAGTGACTGGTAGCTGAGGTGAGGGGGACAAGAGGGACCTTATCAGGAACAGGGAGGCGAGTGGCACAAGGAGGAAACTAGACAAAGAGGGCAGGTCAGCGAATGCTCTTAACAGTTACTCCTGACCCTTTGGGTGGCTGCACCTGTTTTAGGGGGACAGTAATCCTGTGCTATAGGGGGTAATCCCCTCCTGGAAAAGCTCCCCCTACCCTCACTCACTCCCACCCCACCCCCACCTTCCAAGAAGAGACTCCACTTATAATAATAGTTAACATTAGTGGCAGGCACTGGGATGAACTCTTTTAGAATCTTTTTATTATAGAAAATTTCAAACCTACACTAAAATAGGATAAACTCCTACGTACTCATGCCCTAGCTTCAACAACTATCGATGTTTTGCTAATCTTGATTCATTTATGCACCCCCCACCAGCATGTGCTAAACTCTGTACTTGTATATATATTATCTTGTCGAATCCTCACAAGACCGTGAGATAGGAACTCTGATTAGCCTCATTCTTTTAGATGAGGAAACAGGCTCGGAGAAGTGAAGTCACTTGTCCCAGGAAATGGCAATGTCAGGATTTGAATCCAGGAACGTCTGACTCCAGACCTTGTGTTTTCATATTATCCCCAGCTGTGGGCAAGGAGGAGGAGAGAAGGATGTCCCCATCCCCCCACTAGCAACCCCCAATCTCAACACTGCTTCCTGCCGTCTTGGACTCATCTTGGAAGGAGTGTTTACCCAAGGAAGCTAAGTGCGGTCAGTGCCAGGGTGGAAAGGGCAGAGTCAGAAGCAGGAGCTCTGCCACAGCTGACCCTATGACCTTGGGTAAGTCACCATCCCTCTCTTAACCTCCGGTTCCTCGTGTGTCAACATGGGAAAAAGACTTCCTACCTCCTAGAATTGTCAGGTCTCATGGACACAAATAATAAAAGTACCTGGCACTTAGCAGGTCCTCCACAAATGGTAGCAACTTTTTTTTTTTTTTTTTTTTTTTAGCAGCAAGAAAGTTGCATGGGAGAGAGGGTGGACAGCAGAATTCCTAGGCTAATCTAAACTGATGAGCTGGGGTAGGGAGCAAGCAGAAGAAGGAGAGCCAAACCCATCTGGGAGGATCTCTCCTGGTTGGGGTGAAGCCTCTGTAGAAGTCAAGGAGCTTTTCCTTTATATTTTCTTCTAGGGGTTTTATAGTTTCAGGTCTTTAATTCATTTCGAGTTAATTTTGTGACTGGTGTAAGGTAGGGGGTCTAGTTTCATTCTTTTGCATGTGAATATCCAGTTTTTCCAAAACCATTTATTGAAGGAACTATCCTTTCCCCATTGAAAAGTATCATTCTTGGCTCCCTTGTCAAATATTACTACATGTGTGGGTGTATTTCTGGGTTCTTGATTCTGTTATGTTGGCCTAGGTATCTTTTTTATGCCAGTACCATACTGCTTTGATTATAGCTTTGTAGTATAGTTTGAAATCAGAAGTATGATACCTCCAGCTTTGTTCTTTCTCAGGATTACTTTTGGCTATTTGGGGTCTTTTGTGATCTCATACAAATTTTAGGATTGTTTTTTCCATTTTGTGTAAAAAAAAGTACCACTGGAATCTTGATAGGGATTGCATTGAGCCTGTAGGTTGCTTTGGGTAGTATGGCCATGTTAATGATATTAATTCTTCCACTCTATGAACACAGGATATCTTTCCATTTGTGTCGTCTTCAGTTTCTTTCATCAAGGTCTTATTGTTTTCATTGCATAGATCTTTTGCCTTCTTGGTTAAATTTATTCCTAAGTACTTTACTGTTTTTGATGCTATTGGGAATGCAATTATTTTCTTTATTTTCAGATAGTTAGTTGTTAGTATACAGAAATGCAACTGATATTTGTTTGTTGATTTTGTATCCTGCAACTTTACTAAATTTGTTTATTAGTTCTAACAGTTTTTTTTTTTTTGGTGGAGTCTTTAGAACTTTCTATACAACCCAGTTGTTCAAAACATCCCAACTTAATGATGTGGAACCTGAGGCTCAGAGTAGTTAAATAACATGCCCAGGGTCCCAGCTAGAACTCACGGCCTTGACTCAGTTCAAGGTCTGCCTAACTCCAGAGTCTTCCTAGCACAAGACATTGCCCCTGCTGTTGGTCCTTGTAACAATACAAAGAACCAGATGGTACAGCAACCATTTTTGAGAAGAAACAGAGAAGAAGAAAGTTCAGACTACGCACCTCAGCGCCTGTAGCTTCCTCCCTATCCCAGCTGCTCTGCCCCTACCTGAGTGTATATGTGGTAAGTGGCTGTCTATATAGAGACTGGGAGTGACCATGTGCATCTGTATCTGCCTTTCGGTGTTTGTGTATCCATGAACGTTTGGTGCAGGTGTGTGCTGCCATTGTGGCATGTGTTGGTATGTGTGTGATGTGTGTGTGGGGAGTGTGGGTGCTGTGTGTTGGCCTGTGTCTGTGTGATGTGTGTGGTATGCGGCATGTGTTGGTATGCGTTCGTGTGTCTGTGTGTGCATGTGAGGGGGTGTGCTCTGGGTGGAGATCTTTTGTGGCGGGTGGTGTGGGTCTGCAGGCTGTGGTGTGTGCTGTGCATATGTGAGGGGGAGAGGTGGGAGACGTGTGGTGTGTGGCGCAGTCTGCTCCAGGAAAGGAGATCCAGCGACTGGTCTCGGGCGTGTTTCCCGTCTTCAAGCATCCCAGCATCTTGCTGACACTGATCTGGGTCTGGGAACATCTTTCCTGAATAAACATGATGTCATTTCCATTCCATTCAGCCTGCGCCGGGACAGCTGCTGTCAGCATCACTGAGGGAAATGCCACCTCGGCCCTGACAGCTGCCACTTGGCACACTTTGTAGAGAGCTTCTCTGGGAAGGAAAAAAATCAGCCAGTCATGCAGATGCTATTTAAAGTATGTTGCATCTTGATGAGAAACGTAGAGGGAGCTACAATGTGCTGGAGGGATGGCTCAGGACCCTGGGCGGGGAGAAGGAAGAGACCTGGGTGTCCGTCGCACAGGCTCCGTGCATCGTGAGCTAAGCCGACCCCTCCATCCCATTTTACAGATGAGAAAACTGAGGCTGAGAAAGGGGCTGGGTCTTGCCCAAGATCAGAGAGCAAGTCAGAGTCACAGGACATGAGAGCTAGAAGTCATGGTCAAAATTCTCAAATCTGACTCCCACGTTGTACCAATGGGAAAACTTTGGCCCAGAAAGGAGAAGCAGTTTGCCCAAGTTCATACAGCAATCAACAGCAGAGCTGAAGCTACAACCCAGCACTCGGGCATGGATATCTGACCTTTGGCTTGAACACACTGATAAGTCTCTGTCTTGTGTACAGTAGGAGCTGAACAAATATTTATTAAATGAGATTTGCACTGCTTTGGATGGATTAGAAATGTGTGGAATTATTCTTTTCTCATCCCTGCCTTTCACAGCCAGGAGTATCACGTGCCTGCCTTGTCCCAGCTGCTCTGGAGCTTCCAACACCCTGGAATTAGTTTCTGCTACAGCAGGAAGATATACGATGCTCCTGGTCAGGACTGTGGACTTCTCACTCTTTTATGTTGAGTGTTCAGGAAACCCAAGCTTGAATTTGACACCTACTGCCTGGCTGACTTCTTCCTATCCAAACTCTGTACAATGACATTCAAGGTTTGTCACCATCTGACCTCTTTTTCACCTTTCCACGTCATCCCCATCTCTTCCCATTAAGCAGTGATCCTGTAATTTCTCATTCTCCTGGAGGAAGCTATGTTCTTTCACATCTCCATGTGTTCTGACACGTGCTTTTGTCTGAAAGGACCTTTCTCTGCCTGTCAGACTCCTACTCTTACTTCAAGACCAAACTCTATATCATGGAATGGGCAGAGTAGCTGATCTTGGGCTCACAGCCTCTTGGACATCCCTTGGTCATAAATCTTACCACAGTGAGTTAAATTTGATGATCCAACTCCCTACAAAATCAAGAGCTATCAAGGGCAGGAACAGAGACCGAACAATGTCTATATTCCCAACATCCAATTCAGAGTCTGAAAAAAAAAAAGGTTCTGAAGAAATCTTTATTGAATGAATGCCCTGCACAGAAACTTGCTAATGAGCCATCTGCAGAAACACTTGTCCGGGAGGCCAACCTATCCCTGGAGAAGTGAAGGAAAAGAGCGGTACCAGCATGGCATTGAATCCCAGGCCAAATTCAGAAGTCATGCTCGAGCAATTCATAAAATTCAGGCATATGTGTCTTTAAAATCTTACCTCTACCCTTTCTGGGCCACCCCTCCCGCTGTCTGACAGCTCCACTCTCACACCCAATACTGCTCTCTCACTGATACCTAAAGCATCCACCATGCTTGCTCTGTCTTGGTGGCCCAAGGTTTTAAAATAACTTATTTCTCCCTTAACCTCCAAAAAAATTCATTGAGATGGATTGTCTTGGTTGTTGGTAAAGCAATCTGATTCATAATAATGCCCAGCACTGTGCCAGTCACTTAAATACGTGAGCATACTTATTACAATATCTCACTAAATAGGGGCAGCAATTTTCAAGGTGTGATTTGCAGATTCCAGACATCCCCAAGACTCTTTCGCAGGCTTTGCAAGTCAAACATTTTCATAGCAATACCTAGAAATTATTTGCCTTTTCTCCCCCACAGTTCGACGTTAACACTGATGGAGAGGAAGCAAAGCTGGTTTGAGTGAATCAAGACAGTGTCACTGAACTGTATTCATGATCATTATATTCTTTACCACCACACACTGCAGCCAAAACAGACTGAATGCCAAGGCAAATATATGAATCTAGTTTTCTTCTATTAAGCCAAACACTAAAGATATTTGGAAAATGTAAAAGAATGCCACACTTTCAACAAATTTTTGTTTTGGAAAATATAGTTATCTTTCATAAAAATTATGTTATTTATGTCAATATGTAATGGACTTAGTGTTGCTCTTTTTCTATAAATAAATATTCTTAAATTTTTACTTTTAATGTTAAAATAGTAAATAGCAATAAATATAACTAACATAAATTACATTTTTTTGTTTATAAAAACATTAACCTTTAAGAGTGTACAAGAATCCAGAAACCAAAATGTCTGATGTCCACTGCATAGAATTAGTATCTCTACTTTACAGAAGAGGAAACTGAGGTTCAGGGAGGCATCGGGACTTCTTATCAGTTATCCAACTACTGGGTGATAAACTAAGGTTTGAGCTCATCTGATTCCAAAGCACAAATTCTTCACCATTGTGCTCTACTTTATTGCCTTGACATTAAATATACATCTCAGCAAACATAGGGATCCTGCTTTGCAGCTTTCAAAGAGCTTTTACTTTTATTATCTGCTCTGGTTAGCACAACTTCTTGGTGAGACTGGAATTATTTACATGTCTGAACAGACACGGATACTGAACCTCAGAGAATTGTAACGTCATTGCCCAAGGTCCCTGCTGGAAGGTGCAGAGTTGGGATCTGAACCAGGATTATCCAAATTGCCTTCTTTTCACTACTCTCAAGTGAGCAGTATATGTGTCCATCCATGCAGGTCCTCATACAATCACTTGTTGGAAACACTTTGTTTCAAGTCATCCTGTGATTTTTACTTTAAGAGCACATTATAATTTGGAGTTTGGCTGATTCATGTTTCTTATATATAGTAAAGTTCTAGTGCATTTAGAGGGTTGGGGCAGATTATAAATGCCAAGATAAAACACCATAACTATTTTTGTTCCTTAGAACAAAAATAACTATTCAAATAAATTAGCTTTCCTACACTGAGTGATTCATGTACTGAAAGACAAAATTTTCATATTAGTTAGTCCTAGTTTGGATTCCCTGAGACAAGGATTTGGGTACAAATAGTTTATTTGGGACGTAATCTGGGGAAACATAGTGAGGGAGTGAGGAAGAGATATAAGAAAAGGAAAATGCTGCCAAATGATCCATTTATGACAGGGGTGACCACTGTGGGCAACTGGGGTTAATCCAACTGAGGATTCTCAAGAGACTGTAGGGAACATGCTTCAAAAGTGTCTAGCTGTGGATAAAGAAGATGTGATATCTACATACAATGGAATATTACTCATCCATAAAAAAGAATGAAATAATGCCATTTGCAGCAACATGGATGGACCTAGAGATTATCATACTAAGTGAAGTAAGTCAGATAGAGAAAGACAAATATCATAGGATATCACTTTTATGTGGACTCTAAAAAATACAAATTTTATTTACAAACCAGAAATTGACTCACAGATGTAGAAAACAGACTATGGTTACCAACAGGGAAAGAGGGGAGGGATAAATTAGGAATTTGGGACTAATAGATAACACATTACTATATATAAAATAGATAAACAACAAGGACCTACTGTAAGCACAGAGAACTGTATTCAATTTCTTATATTAACATATAATGGAAAAGAACCTGAAAAGAAAAAAAATGTATATATACATATGTATATAACTGAATCACTGTGCTGTACACCTGAAACTAACATTGTAAATCAACTACACTTCAATGAAAAATGAAATTAAAAAGAAACTGTTCATCTGAAGGGCAAGGGAGCTGGGGTATTTATCCACCAGTTTCCTTCCCTCCCCACTGAGGATTTCTGCTAGGGCAGTAACTCTCCAGCAATTCTGACTGTCCACAGGTGAGCTGAGCATGACCAGGGAACACCCTCAGCTTGTAAGGGAATTGTCTGCACCAAAAACCACACCATTCATTACTAGTCAACAAATCCTTAGAGGAGCCTCCTCTGTGCCAGGCCCTGTCCTGGGCACTAGAGCTCCAGAGACGAATAACCAGCTCAAGCCCCACCCACATGGGCGGGCTTTCAGGACTGTATGTCATTGAAACAGAAGAGTAGATCATGGTGCTTTCACAGTAGTGGCAGATATTGGTTGAGGAAATGGATAACAAGCACTTAGAAGCACAAAGATTTTAATTAATTAATTAATTAATTAATTAAGATGATGCCACCATGGGCCTGTGCCTGGGCATTTTATTTAAAAGACACACTTGTGAAAGATTAAAGGTTCAATAGAAAAAGAAGAAGAAGTGCTCTAGGGAAAGGGTGGAAAGAATGCAGTAGATGCATACTTAGAGTGTGTCACAATATAAATGGCAGCTCTTTTTAAATTTCAGTGGTCAGTGTGATAGTTCGATAAATGTGAGACAGGCAGAGGATGACAGTGGTATTGATAAAAGAAATACCATTTTGCTTTCTCTGTTCTGGAACACTTGGCGCACATTATGTCATTTAATTCCCACAACAGCCCTAATGTTTGGAAACTGCTAGCTGCATTTTATAGACAGGGAAACTGAGGCTCAGAGAGGTGCAGTACCTTGATCAAAGACACGGCAGCTTAAAATCAAAGTTAATCTAAATCCAAAGTCCTGGCTCTTTCCCCTAGCCATGTGCTGGAAGGAAAGCGTGAAGAGAAGAGAAGAAATGGGTGGGAGTAGGGGAAGAGGGAGGAGGGGGAAGAGGAAGACGAGAAGGAAAGGAACAAAGCAGAGGAGGGAGAACCCGTGGGGACAGAGCCACCTGTTACCTAACAGTTGTCTTCATCCAAATTAGGAAAAGGCACCCCTCTGTGCTGTCACAGCCCCACAAGCTTGTTTGGGAGGAACACACTGTGTGTAAAGAAAATGATGCTTCTTCCTGTTGATGGATGAAGCTCTAAACACAGCAAGCAGAATGAGGGCTGGATTTCAGACATTCTCTGCTCCTTGCTTGGGGACATTGAGCACGGAGGTGAATCAGAAGAGAAAAAGAGTCTGGTGTGAATGAGTTCAAGAGAAGTAGGAGAGCTCCCGAGGGGCATTGTCTTTGGAGGTCCCTCGAGTAGAATCATGAAGATGCTCAGCGTCTGGAAGTGACAGGAGAGCACTGGCAGAGAAAGCCAACACCCTTCTATCACTCACACTTCCAGCTCCCGTCCATCTTATTCATCTACCCAACATCCACACACTCTTTATGCTTTCATCTCCTCCCTCCCATCCGTGCATCCATCCATTTGTTCAGTCACTCCAAAAGCCCTTTGTGCCCACTCTGTAAAAATAGTCTCTATTGGATTCTGGGGACCCAGAGGTGACTTAGTCAAGGTCCCTTCCCAACTTAAAGTCTGGAGTGGGAGACAGAGGCAGTCAAGAATGCAAGTCCTCAGGGCCTTCAAAGAGATGCAAACAATAGAAATTAGGAAACAATGGAGGAAAATCAAGAGGTAGGTGGGGAGGGAAGGAGGAAGAGAAAGAGAGAGAGGTCACAGTGTAAGAGGAATTATGTGGAGACAGAAAGAGATGGGAAACTACATGGAGGAGGTAACATCTGGTCCAGGCTTTGACGAGTGGGTAGGATTTAGTAGGGAAATGTAAATCAAAACCACAATGACGATATTGTAAACTGACTATACTTCAGTAAAAAATTAAAACAACTCACAATGAGATACCACCTCACACCCATTATGATAGCTACTATTAAAAAATAACATAAAATCACAATTGTTGGACATGATGTGGAGAAATTGGAACCCTTGTGCACTGTTCCTGTATGTAAAATGGCACAGTCACTGTGGAAAAGAGTATGGAGGTGCCTCAAAAATATTAAAAATAGAATTACCATGTGATCCAGCAATTCCACTTCTGGGTATGTACCCAAAATAATTGAAAGCAGGGTTGTGAAAAGATATTTTTACACTCACATTCATGGCAGGATTATTAACAATAGCCAAAAGGTGGAAGCAACTCAAGTGTCCAATGATAGATGAATAAGTGAAGAAAATATAATATGTACCTTTTTTAGGCTTAGAAAGGAAGGAAATTCTGACACATGCTACGACATGAGTGAATCTTCAGGGCATTATGCTAAGTGACATAAGCCAGCCACAAAAGGACAAATACTGTATGATTCCACTTACATAAGGTACATAGAGTGGTTAAATTCTTAGAGACAGAAAGTAGGATGCAGGTTGCTAGGGGCGGGGAGGGGAGAATGGGGAACGGAGAGTTGTTTAATGGGTGCAGAGTTTCGGATGAAGATGAAGAGTTTGGAGACTGGTTGCACAACAGTGTGAAAGTATGTAACACTACTGGACTGTACACTTAAAAAGGTTAACATAAATTTTATGTTATGTATATTTAGCCACAATTTAAAAAAAAAAAAAGAATGGGTAGCATCAGACATATGGAGATGGGGAAGAAGTAAATTCTAGTCAGAGAACACATTGAGAACGTCCTGAAGGTGTGAGGTGAAACCTGAAGACAGCGACACTCACTTTGCCTTCAGCACAGACAGGAAGAAAGAGGCATGGCTTCCTCAAGGATGTGGGTGGGTAACAGAAAGAAGTCTTGGCTGGAACTGGGGAGAATGCATACACAGGACCATGTCTTGATAGGAAGGACACAAGACCCACCACTCCTTAGAGACTTCATGAGGTGCTACCCTTGGAACCTTGATCAAGTCATCTTAGTTGTTACCTGCAAGATGGAGGTGATAAATCTGGCGGTTCAGTTCAATCTGGGATGTCAGTACAATGGAACACTAAGCAGCAAGTGTGCTGAAATGAGGTCATTCCAGATATGGCACAATGCAACGATCATGACATATTGTTACATGAAAACAAGAAAGTTGCAAAGTAGTATGGATGGAATGATAATGCCATTTTTTGGAAAAAGTGGTTACTACTATAGTTCTTCATTGTGCATAGGAAGACAATGTCTGGAGGATTAGACAGCAAGATATTCACAGAGACTCTCTTGTGGGTAGACACTGGGAAATGTTCCCTTACTACCTGAGTGTGTGTGCAGTCTGTGTGGTGGTTAAGAGAGCCAGCACCCCGGTCCTACTGTCTAGGATGGGACAGAGCCTGGCTCATCCCATCCAACCAGCAGAATGTCCTCCACACGCTATTTGACAATTGTCTACCTGCCATCTCCTCTTCTGTAAAATGGGAATAATGATACTTAGCGAGGGGTGAGGGATAAATGAGATGATGGAAGAAGAGGCTGCAGTTTGTAGAAGTTCAACATCTAGTTTTTGTGCCCGGCAGACCCAACAGGTGGGTCCCCTGTTGCACCTCTCCACAGCCTTAAGCAAGTCACTTAACCTCTGTACATCAGTTTCCTCATCCATCAGATAGGAATTAATTTTACTACCTATTAAAACAATCACCTTGTCATTTGTGGCTCCTGACATGTAACAAGTACCCAGCATACATTGGTTGGTATACGGTTGTGTGATGTCTGCATTTTTACCCTGAATATGCATTTTATCTTTTTAAACACCTTTATGGAGATTTATTTTATGTATCATAAAGTTCACACAATTCAATAACTTTAAGTAACTTTGCCGATCGGTGCAACCATCACCATGAATCAGATTTAGAAATTTTCATTCTTCATAAAATTTCTCCTGTTTATTTACTGCTGAGGCCTATTCACATACTCGCAGCCACAGGCACCCATTCCTCTTTCTGTCTCTATATTTTTGCCTTTTCTGGACATTTCATGTGAAGGGACTCATACAATATGTGGTCTCTTGTATGTAGCATCTTTCACTTAGCGTAATGTTTTCAAGGTTTGTCTATGATGCGGTGCGTGTCAGCAGTTTATTCACTGTGAGTAATATTTCATTGCAGGGATATATCATATTTTATCCGTCCATTCACTGGCCGATGAACATTTAGGTTGGTTACGGTCATTGACTATTACGAATAATGCTGCTATGAACATTCACATACAGTTCTTGACGTAGACACCACCTGTTTTAGCTTATCTTGGTGTGGACTAGATACCTAAGGTATGCAGAGGAGGACCTGCTGGGTTGTGTGGTGGTTTTATGTTTACCTTTTTGAGAAACTGCAAACTGTTTTCCCAAGTGGTTGCACTCTTTTACCTTCCCACCAGCACTGTTGGACGGTTCCTCCTGTTCCTCACCCTCGCCAACCCTTGTTATCATCTGTCTTACTTATTCTAGCCATTGCAGCAGGTGTGAAGTGGTATCTTATTGTGGTTTTAATTTGCATTTCCCTGATCACTAATGATATTGAACACCTTTTCCTGTACTTATCAGCTGTGTGTTACTTTTGTAATCAGAATAAAGGATTTAGATGAGGGACCATTCCTCTCTAGTGAGTGAAAGCTCTCCCTGCCCTCTCCCTGCCTCCCCTCTCCCCGTCCCACTCCAACATGGACAGAAACCCCCACCAGTCTGGAGGAGGAGGAGGAGGCCAAGACAGACCCAACGACCAGCACCTGTTCTCTGACCGAGGGACCCTGGAAGATGGGCTGTTGAATATAATGGGACCCGCTGCCCTGTCCCAGACTGTCTCCTCCCACTGGGTGCCTTCCCCAGGCTCACCTCATGGGTGCCTTGTGCATGCCATCTTGGAAGGTCACGGGAAGGTCAGAAACCCCAGAGGCCACCACAGAGGTACGCAGATGGAGTGTTTGGCCGAACTGCTTCCTTCCCTCCACTCAGGGGCAGAGCATAGATGTGAGGTCAGCTCAGCCCACCAGTACCTGGGCCCATCTTGGGCGGCAGGACCCTCTGTGGGGCACTCACAAGGGACCTGGAAACTGGGTGTTAAAGGCAGGGTCCTTCTCTGGTTTCCGGAAGGATATCTGGCACTAGGCAGTGGCACTGTGCCCTGGGTACTTGCGTGTGTGTGCAGCATAGGGTTCGGTGCTAAACAGTGTGGGCTTTGGAACCAGACACCACATCAAACCCCTGCACCAGGCTCTGAAGAGACAGAGGAGAAGACCATGACTTTGAGAAGGTCCTGCAGTGCAGGGAGTCAGTCACTGACTCTCACAAGTCAGGGTAACAAGATGTGCAAGGCAGCAGCCACAGCCACAGTTCTCTCAGTGCCCTCGTGTGCTGGGCCGGGGACCTCAATTATTTCTGATCCTCCCAACAGCCTAGTGGCACGTGCTCAGTACAAGTTGTCCTGACTGACCTGCATGTAACCGATTTCCTGCGCTATTGGCTGCCCTCCAGTCACCAGTCAGAAGATACTGATGCTGCCACCAGTGCTGATGCCACCAGCGCTGATGGCTTCCACAGCATGCTTCACCCTGTCCAAACTCTGCTCCCACTGGCTGAGGTGTGAGCTGCCAGAATCAGGAGAGCTTGTTCCCCTAAAAGGTTTGACCAATTTGTATTCATTGTTGTAATCATATAAGTTAGCAAATAAATCAAAAATCATGAACTCTGACTGCAAAAAAAAAAAAAAAGAAAGAAAGAAGGAGAGCGAAAGCAATGTTTTGAGAAAAACTTAAGCTTTGGAAATATGCAGTAAAGATGAATTGCTAAAAATAAATCCGTTGATTTCATTTTGGGAGAGATTTGGGGTGGGAGGGGATAATAATGTGGAATTCCAAATTCAAACTGCTTCTCAAGTATCCTTGCACTCCATTTTAAAAGATTAAAAAAAAAAAAAAGAACTGGAAATCTTTAGCAATGCTCTGTGGGTACAGGCAAAACAAACAAAGGGAACAGCAGCCAGAGTACTTGGACTTGAAGCAGCAGCTTTGCTCTGTACTGGTTGTTTTATGTTAGAACAAAATGCTTAAGTTATTTATGAACCCACTGTTAATAACTGCCTTTCTCAGCCCACCTTTCCATTACCTAGACAACTACTTGGACCAGTCAGGCTAGCTGAGAGGATTATTATAGCTGGATCATTATGCCCATTTTACAGATGAGGAGAGTAAGGCTAGGAGAGACTAAGTGTCTTGTTCAAGGTCACACAGCTGAGAGGTCCTGGTGTTGGAAACCTGGCTGAGTGGCTCCCAAGCCAAGATCCTCCCTCGTCATTCACGGCCTCCTGTGGGTGAGCGGATATACTGAGTGTGGCTGTGAGGGGGTAAGTCCAAGTTATGTGTGTGTGTATGAGTGTGTGTGTGCATATGCACATGCATGTGTTTCTGACACGGGTTCAGCGCCAGCCTTGCCCACCTCCTGAAGTTTCCGCTAACAATTGCGCTCAGATGCCAGTTCTGGTCCCACCAGTGTGGCCTCCGTGTAGAGACAGGTCTAGAAAACCCTAGGGAAGAGCCTAGGGCACTTGGGCTCCAGGGAGCAGGCTTGTACATAACAATCAGGACACAGCCCAGAAAGGACCCCACTGGCCTGTCCTCCTGGCCCAAAGAGGGTGGTCAGCCATGCTGACTCCCACACCCTAAGGAGGGGCCCAGCCACGCTGGTAATCTCAAGCCCCGCCCCCAATGAGGCTGCCCACGTGGGCTCACCAGGGACCAGCACCCTCCCAGGTGGCAGCCTCACCCTTTCCCAGGCGCAGTGGGCCTGGCTTCTGCCCGGGATACCTGCAGGCTCAAAAGACCCCAATTTGGAGCCCCTATGCTCTGCTATTCTTCCTGAGAGCATGTGGGTCCCAGGGCAAACTGAGATGGTGCAGGAAAAAAGCCAGGCAGGCTGGGTTGTACTCACCACTGCCCACTCAGAGAGGCACAGGCAGCTTGATCACTTGTGCTCCCTAAGGCTGAGTCTCTTCATCTGTTACATGGGGGTGGCAGCACCCACCTTCCAAAAGGCAGGAAAAGCTCACACTCAGGACTACCAAGTCCAAATTCTTGTTCTGACACCTGCCAGCTATGTGAGCTTCAGCAGGTGACTTAACCACCCTGTGCTTTAGTTTTTTTCATCTGTAAAGTGGGGATGATAACAGTATCTCTCTAATAGGACAGTGATGAGTGTGAAAGGAATGAGTATATGTAAAAACTTAGGGTAAGCATGCAAGACACACAGAGCTATTTCTGTTAGCTATTATCATCATCATTAAAATAATTATTTTTAACCTGGTGGGTGAGTGAAAAATGAAATGGATCCAGCCCACTGCCCATAGGAGCCCAGGACATCCTGGCTGCCCCGCCCCACCTAGGGAGGTTTGGGAAGACACAGTGAGGATAGACCTGGGACCCGCCCAGCCCCTGAACCAGCCACTGCTGTACTTCTAGAGCATACATGTCCTTCCTATGTGCCCCGCACTGTCTGCCATGAGCTCATTTCATGTCTCCTACCTCATTTAGTCTAATAGCAGACCTCAGAGGGATTCTCATCCCCATTTTCCAGACGAGGTAATTGAGAAAGTTTCCAGGGTGTTTTACTGCCACCCAGAGGTTGGGATCCCAGAACATTTGAGTTAGAAGGACCCTGAGGGCTTGTCCACCACACGGGTGGTTTCATCTCCCAAGCAGCTGGGGCTGCCTAGTCCCAGAGGCCTCCTTGAGAGGGATTTGGAGGCTGGATGGGACCTCAGAAAATGTGCTGTGATTCATTAGTGATGTCTTCTGTGGATGCAGGTAGGTGACGTGGAGATGTGCACCATTGGTCAACCTGTTCTCATCTGTCCGCCTTACTTAGTGTGTGGCTTAGAGATGGGAGCCATTTGCCCGTGGTCTCAAATAAGACAGTGCACAGTGGAGACAGACCCTGCCCAGCCCAGGCTCTGTGCCCCACCTGGCACTGGGTGGTCTCTGCTTTCTTGGGGGGACATTTACTCAGTTCTTCTGTCATCTGTGGTCCCGGCTTCCAAGAATCAAGGCATGAAGAATGGACTGGGGAGCCTGTCCAAGGCAGCCCTGCCCCTGCCCCTGCTCCTGCCAGGTCCACGAACCTCATGCCTCACCACAGGCTCCCACTCTGGAGGTGTTTGTTATCCAGAAAATTCAGGAGCTGCCCCCAGGGACAGGTATGAAGAAAGCAGGTCTCTGATAAACTATCAAGCGGTATTCGTCACCTGGAGTCACTGTGTGACCCAACAGGGCTGCTCCCACCATGCTATGGGCAGGACGTTATCATGTACTGCCAGGCAGCCAGAGCAAACAGGAACCCGGGAAATACACATAAATGCACACACCCTTCTGCAAAGATTTGAAATTCATGTAGGTACACAGATACATACATAGTCACAGATGCACACTCAATAACAGAGAATCCCGAGAATACAAAGTAACGAATACCCACACACACACACCACCCTGAGTTTACAAATGTAGATGATGCATCATTTTTGATAGAGAAATTTTTAATAAAAGAACAGGTGTTGAAGATATTTAAATTGAAGTCCTTTTTGATATCCCTTCCCAGTACCATTCCCTTTTTTACGCAGAAGCAACTACCATCAGGAATTGTGTATATACCCTCCCAGTCCGTTGTTTAAATCCACAAATAATAGTAATAGATGGTATTATTGTGCCTTAAAATTTTACATAAATGATGTCATATGTATTAGTAATTCATTAATTCATCTTCTTTATTTTTGTGTATGGTGTGAGATAGGGACTAATTTTTTTTTCCATTTGGAAAGCTTCTCGAAACTCTAATTTTGAATAGTCCATCATCTTCCCCCACTAATTTGTAATGCCTTTCCATCATACGCCAAGGTCCATAACTTGGGTTTGTTTCTGGGCTGTTTTTACTGTTCTACTGATTTATTTGTCCACCTCTGTGCTAATAACCAGGATGTGTTCATTATCAAAGCTTTATAATAAATCAAAACTTTTAAGGTGTATTTTTATTGAGATAACATTGGTTTATAATGTCATTGGCATTATATGTTTTATATGTACAATATTACATATACTTGTGTATACCCAACAGTGCACTCACCACCAAAAATTTCATTTCCATCATCACAGTAGAGTTGATCCCCTTTACCTATTTCACCCTCCCCAACCCCATCTCTTCCCCTGTAATAATCACTACTCTGTTCTCTGTATCCATGTGTTTGTTTTTGTTTGGGTGGGTTTGTTCATTTATTTTGGTTTTTTTGTTTGGTTGGTTATTTTATTCCCCATATGAGTGAAATCATGTGGTATTTGTCTTTCTCTGTCTGACTTACTTCCCTTAGCATAAGCTCCTAAACGTCCATCCATGTTGTCACAAATGGCAAGATTTCATTTTTTATGATTGAGTAGTATTCTATCGTATAGATATACCACATCTTCTTTATCCATTCATCCTTTTATGGAAAATTAGGCTGCTTTCGTATCTTGACTATTGTAAATAATGCCACAATGAAATTAGGGGTGCATATATCCTTTCAAAATAGTGTTTTCCTATTCTTTGGTTAAATACCCAGAAATGGGATGGCTGGGTCATATGGTAGTTCTACTCTTAATTTTTTGAGGAATGCCCATACTGTTTTCCATAGTGGCTGCACCAAATTACGTTCCCACCAACAGTGCATGAGAGTTCCCATTTCTCCATATCCTTGCCAACACTCATTATTTCTTGCCTGTTTGATAATAGCCATTCTAACAGTCGTGAGGTGATATCTCACTGTAGTTTTGACTTGCATTTCCCTAATAATTAGTGATGCTGAACATACTTCTCATGTGCCTGTTGGCCATTTGTATGACTTCTTTCTAAAAATGTCTGTCCAGCTCCTCTGCCCATTTTCTAATTGGGTTGTTTGGGTTTTTGTTGTTGTTGATGCTGAGTTGTATAAGCTCTTCATATATGTTGGATATTTATCCTTTATCAGATGTATCACTTGCAAACATCTTCTCTCATTTGGCAGGTTGTCTTTTCGTTGTGTTGATGTCCCCCTTTGCTGTGCAGAAGCTGTTTAGTTTAGTGTAGTCCCATTTGTTTATCTCTGCTTTTGTTTCCCTTGTCTGAGAGGCATATCTAGATGGATATTGCTACAACCGATGTCAAAGACTATGTTTTCTTCTAGGCATTTTATGGTTTCAGGTCTTACATTCAAGCCTTTAACCCATTTTGAGTTGATTTTTGTGTGTAGCATGAGACAGTGGTCTAGTTTCATTTTTTTTGCATGTAGCTGTCCAGTTTTCCCAACACCATTTATTGAAGAGACTATCCTTTCTTCATTGTATGTTCTTTGCTCCTTTATTGTACATTAATTGGCCATCTATATATGGGCTCATTTCTGGGCTCTGAATTCTGTTCTACTGACCTATGTATCTGTTTTTCTGCCAATACTGTGCTGTTTTGTAAGTCAGGATATTTGTTAGGGTAGGACCTGTGTTTTGTTTTATCTCAGATTTGTCTTAGCTATTTGAGCATTTTTACGTTTCTGTGTGAATTTTAGAATTAGTTTCACAAATTTAATGAGAAATCCTCTTATTAAATTTGGAGGAGCAGATGTGCAATTGGAATTGAAATTTTCCTTGAGATTACATTGATTTTATGAATTAATTTGAAAAACTAAAGTATTGATGATATTGAGTCTTCCTTCCCATAAATATAACACATACCTTCATTTATTCTTATGTGTATGTGTGCGTTCTTCAATAATACTTTGTATTTTCTCCATTGAGTTATTACACACCTTTTGTTAGTTGATTACTAGTGTTTATAGTTTCAAACCTATCTTTTTTCTGGCACATTTACATTTTCTAATTGGTTATTGCTGGCAGTTAAGCACACTGTGGATTTTCTCTGTTGATCTCCTATCCAGCAACATCAATTCTTTTCCAGTTTCGGCCAGAAAGACAAGGAGCTTTGGACTTGATAAATTGCAGGGCCCAAGGCAGGATGCAGTGCTGGCTAGGTGTTTAGACTATGGACTTAGCCATCTAACAGGTGAATCTGGGTTTGAATCCTAGATCTGCCACTTACTAGCTAGGTAAGTTACCTTACCTTTCTCAACTAATGATCACACCCACCCGCTGGATTAGTTCAAGGAATAAGGCAGATAAAATGCATAAAATTGCCTACCACAGAGAAAGTGTTTAGCTGATGCTGGTTCTTGTCATTATTACTAACTGGTGCAGGGAGATAGTTGCCCAGAGTAAAAGAAATCAGTTCCTGCCTTTATTCGTCTTAGAGCAGCTACACAGAGTTGCCAGCGTTTAAAGCAGTTTGATCACAAATTAACCCCCGCATTCACTGACTGCCCTGGAGGCTGTGGATTTGGAGCTCATGCTTGAAACCCATTTGTTTTCTCTGTTTGTGCCATTTCAATACATGGCTTCCCAATCAGCCAGCAAACGGCCTGGCATTGACCATCACTTTGAGAGGGCTGGAGGACACTGCCCGCTTTGCTGGCCCTGCCCCATGCCCCAGCATCGTGAACCACTCTGAGTAATGAGGTGAACATCAAGCGCTATGGACTAAATGTGCACCCCCCCAGACTCATATGCTGAAATCCTAACCCAAGGGGATGGCATTAGGAGGTGGGGCCTTTGGGGTGATTAGGTCAACAGGGCTAAGTCCTCATGAAGGGGATTAGTGCCCTTATAAAACTGCTTTCTGGAGAGCTCTTTCATCCCACCTGCCATGCAAGGACACAGTGAGAAGGTGACTATCTTTGACCCAGGAAGACGTCCTCACCAGCTCCTTGATCCTGGATTTATGGATCTCCAGAACCGTCAGAAATAAATTTCTGTTGTTTATGGCCACCTAGTATATGGTGCTTTTGTTATAGCAGCCTGAGAGAACTGACACCAAGTCAGACCATCCCAAACACACCCTCCAAACAATTCACGTGGCTACCTCTTCATAATGTGGAAACAAATGGACAGACGCGCATTGTTGACAGATATCAACATCAATTGTGTTGATATCATCAGCAGTATCACTACTACGCTTCATACACTCTAATCGACTATTTACACAGGACTCAAGTCCAACATCTCTGAAGCCCAGTGGCCAGAAGAGAGCTGGACAGTGGGTGTGGTTGATAAAGGAAGAGAAATGGATCTGGGTGTGAGGCAGCGCTTTGTAAACACAGTCAAATGAGAACCAGAACCTCCTGGTTCTGACTCTGATGTCCTGTAATGTTTCAAGCTGTGAGTAAAGTTCATGAGCTTTTCTCATAGGCATCCTCCCTGGCCAGAGCCCCAGCAACCAGGACTGCCCCCTAGGGGCTGTGGGAATTGCAACAATAGAGGTGGTGGATCACAGGCCTTCAGTAAACATTGCTGACAGCACACTGTGTGTCTGGCACTAAGAGAGGCACTCGGTAGACATTATCTTATTTAATTCTCCCACCAAACCACAGAGGGAGTGAACATCCCTACAGAGGAACCATCGCTCAGTTGGAAGCAGGGCCAGGATGTGAACCCAAAGCCCACTCTGAGGTTGTTAGTTTTTATTTGTTCCCAAACAAGTGAATGCTACCGTGGACTGCTAAGTACTAGTCCAGGTTTAGCGAGGTCTTCAGCTGGCCCTGGGAGTAGTGCCACTGCGCTCTGGAGTCATTTAAATGCACTGCAGGTTGTTTCCACCAGACTGAGGAGTATTTGCTTGGGCTGGTGAGTACTCCCGCTCAGCTGCTGGGCATGGGGGCAAGTCCTGAGCTCATCGGGGGGGTCTGATGGACCAGCCGTGGCCAGGGCCCTGGCTCTAGCATTTCCCTTGGGGTGTCCCCCTGGCAGAACAACAACTTCCCAAACTCTGCACGGCAGCTGCTCTGACTTCATGGAGATAGCTGAGGCTGGCACACCCCACCCCATCTTTCCCTGGGTGTCTGGGGAGCCCAAGGCACAGCTGGAGCCTGGGTCGGGGGTGGGAGGAGGCCTCTGGGGCCCTGATCAGAGTTTGCCCTGGCAGAAGCTCTGGGGTTCAGGGACCTTCCCCCACCCCTTTAAAACCTGCCAGAGTCAGTATTGCCACAGACAGCAGCCTCAGGGGTCAGGGGGAAGGGCTGAAAGAGAAAACTGCCAGATAGTTGCTTAAAGCCTCAGAAGCCATTGAGACTACCCCCAAGCCCATTACACAGGTGGGGAGAGTGAGGCCCTAAGTCACACTCTTCACAGGAATGTTTGTGGGATCTGCCCTTGGAGACAATATATTGGCAGACCTTGTCTTCTCTTTCCTGGGAGGGGGCCCAGACACAGCTCACGCCCCCCCATGCCCCACCCCCAATGCCTGTACTTGACCTTCTCCTCTGGAATCCAAGCCACCCACCCCAGATGCTAGAACTGGGGTCCCAGAGATCTCTGGATTCACTTCCCACACAACACTTTCTATGTATTCCTTTTAAAGTGATGACAAGTCACTTGTCATCTTTCCAAATTTATTTCATAACAAAGCTTATGCATGTTTTGTTAAATTTACACCTATCCTATGACCCAGCAATTCCACTCCTGGGTATATGCCCAAGACATGAATGCATACAACCACCAAAAGCCCTGATACATGCGTTCATAGCAGCCTTGTCCATAATGGACCCAAACTGGAAACAACTAAATGCCATCAACAGGAGACTGGATCAATGAGCTGCAGTGTATTTTTGAGACGGGGTACTACACAGCAACAAGAAGGGAATGAGCCACCATTCAATAAGAATGTGTCATGTCTTCATCATGTTGTACCAAGGAGGCCAGACACAAAAGAATACTTTCTGTGTTATGCCATGTATATGAAGTTCAAGAGCAGACAAAACCATTCAAGATGACAGAAGACAAGATAGTGTCTTGGGGCACTGGGGGCAGATATATACAGGTCAGGGACAGAAGGGAACTTCCTGGGGTGCTGGAAATGTCTACACCTTGATCTGGGTGTGATTACATGGGTACACATACATGTTAAAAATTGTCAAACCATATGCTTATATACACACTTTAAGTATGTTATGCCACATTCAAAAATAAAAAATTTTAAAGTACAAATAAGTTTTTTAAAAACCACAGAAAGTACATCACTGTTAGGAGTTGACAAACATACAGGTCTTTAAAGAAATCCCAGCTACCCTACCCTCGACATCAACCACTTCTCTCCCTTTACCACCTGTCCCTCCCCAGTTGCAACCAGAGAAACTTTACATCCTTCTGAGAGACACCATCCCCTGTGGGACCTGCCTGTCCACTGCTGGAATTCCCACTAAGAGGGAGAGTTGGGGGGCCTGGGAGCTCGGCTGAGTCTTAGAGTCCAAACTGGGTCCTGGCTCTGCCTGGAGGAACAGTCCCGAGACAGGGAGATGAACCAGGTAGACTTTGCTGTCTCTGAGTGGCTCCTGCTCCCAGGTACCCACCAGCCACTTGGTGGAGGTGGGAGAGGGAAGCTCCAGCTCCCGACCCCCAGCCCACCTCCTCATTCACCCCTCTAAGTCCTGGTTTTCTTACATCACTGTCCCGCTTCCTGGAGGCCTTTCTCTAGGGGGGCTGTTAGGAGGAGGAGCCACTGGGCTTGGCAGGAGACTCAGCCACATGACACATGGTCAACTCTGCCCACTCCTGTTCTTCCTAAGGCATTCAGAGGAGCATTCAACCACCAAACAGCTGAGCCTTCAGCCTGTCTGTCTTCTGGGAATGAAACAAATTAAGATCACTCAGAAATCCCAAAGATGTGAGGAGAGAAACAGGAAAGAAAAGGTGTCTCCACTTCCTGTCTTTACATCTCCCATCATGAGAACTCACTGCTTCCCAGGGCTGTCTCTCTCCTCCCTAGCTGGTCCTGACTAGGGTCTTTGCTCACACAGAGAGAAAATTTGTGGTTCATGGCTCCACCACTATGGTGATCAACTCCTCCCACCTTGGCCAGGACTTTCTCTATTTCAGCACTGAAAGTCCAGTATTCTAGAAAATCCCTCAACTGAGAGCAAATCAGGTTAGTCACTCCATCCCACCCTTGGTCCTGGTCCTAGCTCCATCTTCTGGGCCATTTAAGAGACATCGTCTCTGGGCTCCTCTCTGTAGGTACCATATCCATGCCCAGTGCCAACCAGGCCTGGTAGTATAGCGTGTCTTCATTCATACATTTATTTATAGCTGTTTAGAATGGCCTAGAGACTTAGAGCCTAGGCCCGGAGCCAGACAAAGCTGGATTCACATTCTGGCTGTGTGACTTTACACATGTGACTTAACCTCTCTGAGCTTCCATTTGCTCTTCTCAGAGTGGAGATAATAAGCAACTACCTCACAGGGCTTTTGTATATATTAAATGAAATAATGAATGGAAAAATGCTTCACACAGGGCCTGACACCTAGTAAGTACTTAGAAATATTAGTTTTTATTCTAGTATTTACCCATCTGAAAAGCATTCATCATGTATTTACTCTGTATGGGCCCTAGTTTAGGCACTGAGGACACACAAATAATCCAGACATGCTACCCCTACATACACACACACACACACACACACACACACTCACAAACAAGCCAGTGCTCATAAGCTAGTGTGGGGAGCAGGGGACACAGGCAGCTATAGTCCAGCATGAAAAGGGCTGCAAGGAGACCAGATAGAGGGAAGGAGTGCCTGGGAAGTTTCCCAGAGCAAATGACATTGTTTTGGGCTTTGTCTGAGAGAAGCTAGGGAGAAGGGCATTCCATGAAGAGGGACTAGCTTGGACTAGGAGGCATGAAAAAACATGACCTTTTCACAGAGTAATGAGTAATTCAGTACTGCAGAGTCTAGGCTAAATGTGGAGGAGGCCAGAGAAGTAAGCAGTTAAGAAAGAAATTTTTTCTTAATAAAATTGGAAAATATTTAAATACAATAGAGTTTATTTATCTTAATGCAAAAGCCAGCATCATGCTTTAAGGGAAAACATTAAAGCCACTCCCACTATAATGAAAAATGTGTGTCTATTTTCAACACTATTATTTAACATAGTTCTGGAGACACCAGCCCACACAATTAGACAAGAAAAAGAAATGAGTAGTATAAAAATCAGAAAAAAAGGAGGAAAATTGATCATTACTTACAGAATCAACTTAAAAAGCACTATAAATAATTAGAGAATTCAGTAAGGTGGCTGGCTGCAAAATTAATAACCTGAAATTAATAGTCTTCATAAATACAAAACAGCCAGTTAGAAAAGATAATGAAAGAGTAGTCCTTGTTTACAATAGCAGTAAAAAAAAAAAAAAAGATGGACTATTTAGAAATAAATTTCACAAAAACAAAATGCACAAGATTTATCAGAAATGTACTTTAACAAATTCCTGAGGGGCACAAAAGAAGATCTGAATGAGATTCTTTCCAAATCTATATATATAATACCAATAGGAATTTTAAGATAAGCAAGCTGATTCCAAAGCCCTTATGGCCATATAAGTAAGGAAATTCTGAAAATTCTGAAAATTCTGAAAAAGAAGAGTAACAAATGCGGATTAGTCCTGACAGACATTAGAACATAGGATAAACCTACAATACTTAAAACAGTGTGCTATTCATGGATCAAGCTAACAGAACACGAAATTTGAAAGCATATTTGTAGTGGGTAAAGTTATGTCCCTTCAAAAGATAGGTTCAAATCCTAACCTCTAATACTGGGAATGTGATCTTTTTGGAAATAGGGTCTTTGCAGATGTAATCAAATTGAAATGAGGTCAGACTGAATTAAGGCCATATTGGATTAGGCCTTACTCCAATGGTGGCATCCTTATAAGAATAGGGACATTTGGACACAGACATAAACACTGAGAGGAGAGGCCATGTAAAGACCAAGGCAGAGATTGGAGTTATGCTGCCACAACCCTAGGAATGCCAAGGGTTGCTGGCAACAACCACAAGCTAGGACAGACCAATTAGATGGTTTGTTCCAGCAGAGTCACCAGAGGGAGCCTGGCCCTGCCGACACCTTGATGTCAGACTTTTAGCCTCTGAAACTTTGAGAGAAACAGTTTCTGTTGTTCTCAGTTATCCAATTTGTGCTACTTTGTTACAGCATCCCTGGGAAACTAATACAGCAGCTAAACGCCTACAGGAATTTAGTACATGACAAGTGTAACATTGCTAATCAATGACAAAAAGATGGATTAGTCAGTAAATAGCACTGGGACAACTAGACTGCCATCCAGAGAAACAGCTGAACCCCTATCTCACACCATACACCAAAACAAATTCTAGAATGAATAAAACTTGGGAGTAATTCCAAAAGTATTCCTAGAGTAAGGAAGGCCTTTAAAAGTAAAACATTTTAAATGAATCCATAAATAAAAAGATTGAAAAATTTGGCTACAAAAATTATTTTTAATCCTTCATGAAAAAGAGTATAAACAAAGTCAAAAGACATATACTAAAGACATATCATATGTTATTGACAAAGGGCTGATATCCTTGCTACTTTAAGAGCTCCTACATATCTGGAAAAAAAAAAACCAACCTAATTAAAAGATAGGCGGATATAAACAAACAGTTCCCAGGAAAGGAAATGTAAATGATTCTTAGTCATATGAAAACATGATCAACCTCCCTTGTAGCAGGAGGAATGAAATTACAGCTACGAGATATCATTTTATATCTAACAGATTGACAAAGATCAGAAAGTTTGATAACATGCTGTGTTGGCAAGGGTGTGGGAAACAGGCATTCTCATTCATTGCAAGTGGGAGGGCAAATTGGTACAACCTCCCTGAAGAGCGATTTAGCAATATCTAAGTAAATTAAAAATCTACATACCCTTTAACCCAGCAATTCTATTTCTAGGAATTTACCATACAAATATACTTGTACACGTATTGACGTGTGAATGTGGTTATTTATTGCAGCTTTGCTTATAATAACGAGAGACTGGAAACAGCCTAATTTCCCGTCAGTAGGGCACTCGAGAAATGAATGATGGAACACCTGTTCGGTGGAATACTATGGACTGTTTTAAAAGAATGGAACAGTTCTATATTTACCACATGGAAATATCTCTGTGATACCTAGTTAAGGATAAAGAGGAAGCAAAGTGCAGCACAACAAGGACAAAACAATACCATTTGTGGAAAAACTATTTTCTAGACATGTTTCCATAGGCATAGAATATCTCTGAACAGATACACATGAAACCAGTAACAAAGACTGTCTTTAAATAAGGAACCAAGACACTGCAGATAGGAAACTGCATACGTAATACCTTCATGTACTACGTGCGAGTGTTAATCATTCAAAGAAATCCAAATATATTAAACAAAAGAAAACCATAAAGAAAGCAAAACGGTGAAAGTTTTCATATGAGATGAGTTTCAGTGTTAGCACTATTTTCTTGGACAAGTTATTTCAGCTCTTAAACGTTAGTTTCTCCCATCTGAAAGTGGGAATAGTACATAGTATTGTCCAAGGATGGGGGGTCAGGGGTGTCGAGAGAGAAAGGAAGAAAGCAAAAGTGGCAAAAGGTTAACTCTAGTGGCAAAAGGGGACTCTAGGAAGGTTATATGGGAGTTCATCGAATTATTGTATTATTATCTTCTCCGTAATTTTGAAATTTTTTCTAAATAAAAAGGTTTTTTTTTTAATTGCTAATGCCTGTGTCCCGCCCCAGACTTATTAAATCGGAATATCTGGAGATGAGAGGCTGGTGAACCAACCTTTTCTCTCAGGCAAGCTGTATTCTGAGCACCACTGGACCAGCACAAACCTGGGGTGACTGGGCCACCCCAGCATCTCACTGCAGGCTCCTTCCCTCTCTCCTGGGGCGCAGGTAAGTTGAGCCTTTTACCTGGCGTAGACGTACAGGACCAGGAACTGGGAATTTGGGGTCTGGGGACAAAGATTAGCTCCCCTTGGTCATCTCAGGGGGAAAGAAGCCCTGCATGTTCCGCCCTGGGATTGGCAGAGAGGGGTGGAGCCAGCGCCAAGCCCCGCCCCCCACCCACCGCCGGGGCTCTCTCCGCGGGGCCTGTGCTGGGACACGCAGGGAACCCCGGTCCTGGCCGAGCCCCCATCAGATAAGGCCGCCTCCCCCGCGCTGGCAGCCCTAAGCCGGCGAGGAGTTTACGTAAGTCTGTTGTTGATGGAAAAACAAATGCACCAGCAGGCGTTTCCTGGCCTGCTTGGAGCCGCGGGCCCCAGACGCTGGCTCACCCCAGAGAGGCTCCGTCCTGACAGCTCCCCCGGGGGCTTGGGCGAAACTGTGGGGGTCCCATGTGCTGGAAGCCCGGCTCTCAGGAGGCCACCCAGAGCCCCTTCTCTCAAGCACAGGCCACCCTGCATGTGAGCCCAGCATGCAGGAGGCATTTAATTAATGCTTATTCTTTTCTTTTCTTTTCTTTTTTTTTGTATTGAAGTATAGTCAGTTACAATGTGTCAATTTCTAGTGTACAGCATAATGTCCCAGTCATGCATATATATACATATATTCATTTTCATATTCCTTCTCAATTAATGCTTATTCTTAGCCTCTCTCCTCCAGGCCCTAGCATCAACCTGGGCCTCCCAGGGACCCAGCTCTGGCCCTATCCCCACCCCAGCCTGGAGCCCAGGAGGAGCCAATCCAGGCATCCATCAGCACCACTCCATTGAGTGCTTGTTGCATGCCTGGCCCTGCTCTGAGGTAGCGGGGGTGATGGAGGTATGGGAAAAAGGAAAGAACTGAGAATGGGCAGAGCTAGCAGAAAATCAAGGGGAAATCTCATCTCCACGTGGTGCCTCCTTTCTTACTTATAAAACTGAAGGAGAGCTAAGGCAGACCTTCACAGAGCTGTTGGAAAAAAGAAATCAGACAGCTGAGAGGGTCTCCTACCCACTCTCCACCGTATACCCATCTTTGCCTGGAGGGAGGCGGATGCCCAAGGTTCAAATCCCAGCTCTGCCAGCTCCATGATGTCATCATCTTGTGCCCAAGTCTCTGTATCTATAAAACAGGGCTAATTCTTGTACCAACTTCAAGTATTGAGAATTACATGAGGTGTTTTGAGAATTAAATGTGATGATGACTATTAAACCCTTAAATCAGCCCTGTCGTCTAAGAAGACCCAGCCTGGAGGTGTAGAGACAGATGTGTACAGAGCAAGGAATCACTGAGAGAATGTTATAAGAATTACAGTCTCATGTGGGCATAGTGCTGGCATGCCACCTGATGCACAGTGGGAACGCCCCGGAACCGTCACTACATAAAATGATGCGATTTAACTGTGGAAAGACCTGGAATCAAATGGTGGCTCTGCCACTTACTTGCTGTGTAACCTTGAGCAAGTTACTGTCTTTCTCTGGGCCTCAATTTCTCCATTTATCAGGGGAGATGCTAACATGAAATACCCATCTTAAGGCTCTGGTGAGATTCAAATAAGTTGATGCACCTGGAAGTACTTTCTGGACTATCAGAGGGTTAATCTTAACAGTTACAAACCACCCTCTCGAGGTCAGTGTAGGGAATACAGCCTCGGACAAAGGCTTTGGTATCAGGTCTGGTCCCAGGCCCCAGCCTGGACACCACCTTGTTTTGTGATCATTATGGCTAATGGCTTAGCCTCTGTTTCCTTATCTGTAAAGTGAGTATTTAACTCCTAGGGTGCCTTGAAGAGCCAAGGAAATGACAATAATGAGTCAATACTTGTTGTGCACTTATTCAATGCCAGACAGGTTTTTTTTAAGTGATTTTTGTATGTTAACTCATCTACTGTCATTTTACAGCTGGGAAAATTGAAGCAGAGAGATTTTAAGCAACTTAAAAGGTCACACAGCTAGGAAGCATTGCTGAGGAATAATCCTGGTGGTCTGGCTGACACCGGAGCTTCAAGTCCTAACCACCCAGCATCACTGCCTCCCCAAACCAGTTTAAAGAGCTTAGAAATGGCACATAGTCAGGCCTCAGCAAACAGTAGCTATTATTATGAGTCTATTAATATATGTGTTGATATCATCACGATCTTAATTACTCATTAATCCCTCCTCAGAGCAGGGCAAGCTGAAGCGCTTTGGGCCTGAGTGGGTGCCAGCTGAGAGCTGGCGCCATGAGCCTAAAATGTGGGCAAAGCTTTATTTCCTTGTCACACCCAACAAAAGTCAGCACATGGGGCAGTGGGGCAGGTGAGGCCACACTGGGACTGGTCCCCAGGTAAGCAGGGGTGTCACAGGCAGCTCTCTTTGCCCAGTCTGGCGCTGGACACCCACTGGCTCCCGGAGCAGGGCAGGGCCAGGCTGGTGAGGCCGGGTTGGACACTGGGCCTTTTGTGTCCTACTCCCCACGCGGCCCAGCCCAGAAACCCAGCCCCACCCCTGCCCCAGGGTGCTCAGTGCCCTCCTGGGAGAGGAAAGAATTCAGGCCAGAGATGGGAATCCAGCCAGCACCCTGGCTCCACTGCTTTCTGGCCAAGAGTCCTTGGGCCAGTCCTTTCCTGCTCTAGGCCTGGTTTCCTCATCTCCAAAGTTAGGCAGAGAGAGCTGATCTCAGGGCCAGGTAGGGGTCAGGGAAGGGAGAGGAAAGTAGTGGTCCTGAGGAGCTGCAGTAAGGGGACGGGACAGGGCAGGGGTCTGGCCGCCCCTCTGTTGGGCAGAAATGTAGTTAGGGTTTTCTACCGTCTCCTCAGACAGGCCCAGATCACTTTCAGCCCTAACACCGCCCCCAACCTACAGCACACAAGCAAACACCACCTTGAACACCCGTGTACACCTGAACTCTCACCCCTATGTGAACACACAGACTTATGCACACCCCTGGACACACACACACACACACCCTTGATCACAGATACACAGTCCTAGTCATAGACACACATGGACACACAGCACTGAACACACACAGATACCTGATCACAGACACACACACATCTCTACAAAGATATAGACACCCCAAATTTACATACACACCAACATAACTACAAACACAGATACCCTGACATCAAAGCACACCTCCCCTCAACCTATACACACCACAGTGCACACCCACACCTCACCCACCCATCACATACCACACAGAGGGGCTCCAGTGCTCTTTTGGGGAGGCCACTGAGGGGCAGAGCAAGCCACTCAAGGAGCCCCAGATGGGTGCCTGGAACTGTACCTCTTCATCCCAGCACCTCTGCCCAGAGGCCGGCAGGAATGAGCCTGAAGGAAACAAGGGCATTTGGGGGGGACCTACTGTGTGCCAATCCCTGTGCTGTGTGCTTCCATGCTGCAACAGAAACTCGACTCTGCCTAACGCAGTACCTGGCACACTTTAGGGGCTCCAAATTAGAAGCTGAGGAAAGCGTCCAGAGCCCGGAATAGAATAGATCTCAGGCCTCTGACCTCCCTGCGGGGAATTTCGACAGCGCAGACCCCGCCGGGACAATGCCGCGGTGCACCGCCAGGGGGCGCCCTCCGCCCGGCCCCTGCAGGGGCTCGGTCTCCCCCACACCCGGCGTCCCTCTTCCAGTCCCCGCGGTGCCCCGGCCGGCTCCCCTGGGAGCTCCGCTAGGTCCTGGCGGGCGCCCCCGCAGGATGTCGCGGCTCCTCACCCCGCCCGGATCCGACCTCGGCTCCGGCTTCCGCCCTCTACCCAGTCCCCGGAGGCCTCCTCGGATAGCTCCGGGCTCGCAGCCACCCCCTCTGCCCGGAACCGCCCCGAAGCCCACCCCCACCCCAGGCTCGATCTGAGAAATTCTGAGCCCGTCCCACAGTGGAGCCCCCTCGGTCGCCTCTTCTTACGGAGCAAAGACTCAAAGCTGCCTGAAGTGAAAGACTGAATTGAGCAAATGGCAGCAGCTCCTGCGAGCAGAGCATCCCACATACCAGGTGCTCTGAGCTGTATCAAGGGTTCACAAAACTCAATGAAGTAGGTGTCACCATTACCTCCGTTTTACAGATTTAAAATGCTGGAAGCTCAGAGTTGTTAAGTAATTTGCCCAGGATCCCAGGAGCAGTAAGCAGCAGGACAGTCTAGGGCCTACAGCTCTCAGGGCTAGATTCTTGGCCACAGGGAAGGCCCGTGCTGACATCTGTTCTCTCCAGGATTTAGGGAATATTTTTAAGGGCCCACCACCTGCCAGGCACTGTGCTGGGTGTAATAGAAAGATAAGGACAGAAACACTAAGTCATAGAACTTACAGTAGCAGGAAAAAGAGTAAAATCGTCCCAAAGCATGCAGCTACAGATTCATCGTTAATTTGCTCACTCACTAAAGAGATGCCACCAGGAAGTCTGTGCCCAGCACGGTGCTGGCAGTGCTGACCTAGGCAGGAAGAGGCCAGCTTCAGGCGGCCCTGCTGCAGGGCGGAGGTGAGAGTGTGTGTGAATGAAGATGAACAATTACAGCCCTGCGTGGTGAGAGGGGCAGTTACTGCAGGGTCAAGAGGGAAGAAGGCTAAGTGGGGAAGGCTCCAGAAAGAAGGGGGCATTTGAGCAGGAATTTTTGAAGGAAGAGGGTTTGGACCCCCAGACAGAGGGCCCACCCAGCATGTAACGCCTGGATGAGTTTGGTGCACTTGGCTGGCATTAAGCCCAGAGATGGGCGGGGCCCAAGTACTGCACCAGAAAGCTGGACAGGGACCAGCTTGGGTCTGAATCTCACGCACCAGCTTAAGGACCAACTTGCTTAGGAGGGCTGGGAAACTCAAAGAAAAGAAGCAATGGGTAAATGTCCCAAGTCCCTTTCATGCCTTCTTCATGTGACTCAGAGCCCCATGACAGGCCAGACGGGCCAGCACTTTACTGTCTTAAAGGCATCAACCTCCAACAAGTTCATCAAGTCCAAACCCCTGGTCATCTTACCCTGTTCTCTTCCCGATGACTTTTCCCATTGCAGCCAAGGGCCCCACCATCCACCCAGTTGTGACTCTGCCCCTTCTTTGCTCTCCCTCTCCTATAGCCAGTCCATCTCCTCTGCCACCATGCAGTTAGGTGCCCCATCATTTGCCTGACTTCAAGAGCCTCCTCACATCCATCTCTGTCCCCAGCTGCCCTGACTCAGCATTCCCAGCTTCCCCATGCTCTTGGAATAAAGACCCAGGCAAGCTTCCTGAGAAAGCCTATGGCCATGTCTCCCACCCCAACTCCCACCATTCTGGCCCTTGCTTTGAGAGCTCCAGTCACACTAGCTACCATTGATTGCTTTGGACCTGCTGGGCTCAGGGCCTTTGCATATGCTGTTATTCCTTTTTCTCCACCTTCCCCTCCCACTCGCTGACTTAATTCCCACTCACTTATCTGATCTCTCAGTGACACTTTCCTCTAGGAAGCTGTCCTTTCCCTCACCTGTGCATATGGTCCCACCCATGCCTTATCACAGGTATCATCAGTTATTTCTGAGGCTGTTTGACATTTCTATCCCCCACAAGACTCGGAGTTCCATAAGGGCAGGAGCCGTCTTATACACTGGTATCCCCAGTGACCAGTACAGGATATGGCACTCAGTGAGGGCCCTTTAGCAAGATGAACCCAGTTCTGCTGCTTACTGGCTGGATACCCTAAGCCCCTTCCCTTCTCTGAGCTTACACAGCTCATCCTTAAAATGAAGGGACCAGCTGGGTGGTCCCCAAATTACGATGCCTATCTGAATCCCTGAGAGACTTTTAAAAAATGTACAGGTAATCATCATCATCATTATCATCATCATCATCATTATCAGTGACTTGGGAGTGGAGAGTGGGTGAAGGTATAGATGTTACAAGAATGAGTGCATGTTGATAATTATAGAGCCTAGCCAGTGAATACATGGCGGTTCATAATACGCTTCTGTTTACTTCATAGATGTTTGAAATTTTCCATAATGAAAAGCTTTTTATAAGATACACTGACTAGCTCCCCCCCAGTGAGGGTATTTTAGAAAAGATGCTGGTTCCGAGAAAACTAGTTCTGAAGCACAGGTCTGGCTAGAGGCTCTCTGACGCTGCTTCCATCTCCAAAGACTCAGCAGTGATGCTCTCCTGCCCACGTGGGTGCTGTTCACTGGTGGAAAAATCCTGTACCCTGAGCACACGCTTCTGCCCTCTTCCTTGATCCCCCTGTGGTCACGAACACTTCTAGGTCAGGGGCTTGATCTTCCAACCCCACAAGCCTTCCAAAACATCAATCACTGTTAGTAACCTCTCCTGGGCTCCTTCTGCCTCTCGAACCTCCAATCCCAGCTGCATTCATACCTGGTCTGCTTCCTCAAGACCCCAGGATGGGCTGGAACTGTCTCGGTGCCCCCAGCTACAGTGCCTGGCACAGTGGAGGGAGTGATACATGCTAGCTGAATTTCTTGAATTGCAATGAAAATCTCTTTGTGGCCCATAAGCTGTGTGATTTGGAGCAAATGAATCCTCCTTGGCCTCCTTCTCTGTGAAATAGACTGACATTCCCTACCTCGTGGCAGAAAGGATGGCTAGTTGAGTAGGACTTTTACTCCGTGCAGAGCCTGACTCTCCCTCCTTGGGGCTCCCGCAAGCCCTGGGCTTCCCTCATGCCGACAGTGGCCGGCTGTTGACCCGTCTGTTTCCCAGAGAGCCCCAGGGTCTGGAGGGAGAGGCTGTGAGCCAAATTATCTCAATATCCCCAGACCCCAATGCCCAGCCCTGGGCCAAGAAGAAAGGGAGGCAAAGAGGAGGGGAAAGGTGTAAAGAAAGGTATGAAGGGCCTCCTGGCCTTCCTAGAGTCCCCAAGAGCCAGAGGGGCCAGAGTGCCCTCCCGGGTGCCCCAGCAGGTAAAGCCTGGAGGTGTCCACTCTTGCCCACAGGATGCACACTTCCTCTCCAGGAAGCTCGTTCTGCCATGTGGGACCCCAACCTGAGTACAGGGTGGGGAAGGGGGCCTGCTCAGTTATATCCTGGGCCAGGAAAGAACAGGGGGCGTCAGAGGCATCTCTGACCCAGGGCCAAGCTCCAGTCTCAGTATTCAAGACTGTCCATGAGCTGAAGCGCACCACCATCCAGGAACATTAAATCACTCCGCACTCCGGATTGAGCTCTGTATCCTTTTGCCTGGTGCCCCAGATGTTTCCTCGCCAGGAATGCTCACCTACTCCCTTTCTCTACTCAGTCTCCTTTGGTTCATCCAAGATCCCAACTCAAATATCATCTCCTTGGAGTCTCTCCCAACTTCTCGAGACAACTCCTCACACCTCCCCTGGAGCTCCCCTCCTATTTAGTCAAACCACGAATATTCCAAGTATATATTCTCTTGTGGAATTCTAACAATACCCCTGCAAGGTGGATACCGTTGGCCCCATTTTACAGGTTAAGATACTGAGGTTCAGCGTGGCTAATTACCTTGCCAAAATTCTTGTGGAAGGTCTCTTCCGTCTGCTCCAGACCTCCCCACTCTGGGGAAAAGGAGACTTTGTAGGATGGGACAGGATAGGGGACAGTAACAGTCAAGACCCCAGCCCCTGCCGATTGCCTAATGCCAGGTCTGGGTATAGGCCCAAGAACCAGGAGACCCCTCATATTCACAGCAGGCTGGAGCCCAAAGAGTCTTGTTGATGGTCCCTTGGTCCCCTCTGCAGCCAGCATGCAGGGAGGTGGGGACACTGCCCTAGAGTCTCAAGTGGCAACGGTGACAGCCCTTTCTCCCTCCCTCCCATCGCCAGTGGACAGAGCTGGGCTGGCAGCCTGAGCCCAGCCTCAGTCCCTCCCCCACCGAGTACGTGCCTCCCAGTCTCTGTTTATTTCTGTTGTCCCTTTGGTTCACCTTCTCCCTCCCTGAGTGTTTCTCTTCCCCAGCCTCAAAGCGACCACATCTGTTTCTCTTGCTCGGTCTCTCTGTCTTGGTCTCTCTCCCTCTGAATCTGTCCCAGGGTCTCCCTCTATCTCCGAATCTTCCCAATCTCCATCCACCTTTCTCTCCATCTCATCGTCTCTCCACCTGTGTCTCTGACGCTCCTAACCTGGGTCCCTATCTCTGTCCCTGTCTCCCTGCCTCTTCACTGCTCTGTGGCTGTTCTCTCTCCTTCCATCTCTCCTTCCGTCTACTGTTGATCTGTCTGCCTCTCTGCCCTGTGTCTTTGCCCCTGTTGTTGCCTCTCTCTAGCTCTGCCTCTGTGTGTATCTTTGTCGCTGTCCCTGTCTGTCTCTGTGCCCCACTCTTTCTCTGCCTCTCTTCCCTTCTCTCTGTCTCTCTCTCTTTTAGAATCTCGCTGTGTGTGTATGTTGCTCTCAGTCTCTGACTCTGGGGAGAGCAGTGCCTCCTCCACAGCGCCCCTATCCCTGGCCCAACAGCAGGCCCTGCTTCTGAAGTCGCTCCCTTGTAGGGGGTGGGGGGCCCCCGGGCATCATTCCAGAGCCTGCTCCATCTGGGTGGCAGCGCTGACGGATGAGATAGAGATCGGCCTCAGCTCTGTCCAGGCCTGAGCAAGGGGCACAGCCGGGCTATGCGGGGGCGTCTGGGTGCCTGCAAACGCTTGCATGTGAGCACATCTGGGTTTGTGTGCGGGTCTCCCTGTGTGGGGCGGTCTGGGTGTCTAGATGTATTCGTGAGTGCCTGGGCCTGTTTACATCTGTCTGCAAGATCTGTGTATGTGCGTCTTTGTGTGGGGCTGTCTGGGGGTGAGCACCTTAGCCTGGGGGTCTATCCATCCATTAGTGCCTCAAGAGTGTGCCTGTCTGGGGTCCCTGGGAGTCGCTGAGCCGTGGTGTGTCTGTGCAGCTGTCCTCGGGCCAGGCCCCCTATTGCGTTCTCTTACAGTCATTAGTGAGGCACGGATTCTATTACCTATTTGACAGGTAGAAAAGTAGAGGCTTTTAACCCCTCCGGCTTGGATGTATGACTGGGACCGTATCTGCTTGAGGCTGAGAGCTGGGTGTCTGCAGTCAGACCTGGTTCAAATTCTGGCCTCTCCACCACTAGCTGCCTGACCCCAGGCAATGTGGTTAACTTGGGCAATCCTGAATTCAATCAGCAAAAATGTATTGATCCAAACCAGATAAAACTAACCCACAGTACTAGAAGTCAGAATAGGAGCTACCTTATTGAGGGGTTGACAGGGAGGGCCCAAAGGAGAATTCGGGGTGCTGTAAAGTTCCTATACCTTGATTTGGGTGGTGGTTACGTGGGTGTCCTCATTTGAAAAACAGTAATCAAGCTGTTCATTTCAGACGTGTGCACTTTATGCACATTAGACATCAGTATAAAAGTTTACAAAAATTTATTGAGCTCCTACTGTTTGCCAGGCATTGAAGAGCAATACCAACAATAGTGTTTTGTGAGCATGTATGTTTTTAACACTTCAGAAAGTGAGTCACTTCAGGCTTTACATACTCTCAACCCGTTCCTGCTCCACTCCCTTCCCCCTGGTCCCAATCATGATGGCAGAGGAAAGGGAAAGAGACCACAGTCCTGGGCTGTACTGCTCCTCTGCCCAATTCTGCCTGGCTGTTTTCTCCTCAAAGCAGCTATGATTTTCCCTCTGGATTGTCAAACTGATGGGCCACTGTGGGGCACTTTGCTAGATAGCTGCTGGAACAGAGGACCCTACTGCAGGGCTCAGAGCAAGGAATGAGAGAGTGAGATGTTCAGTGACAGACACCACACCTACTTGATGCATCAAGCAATGACAGGCAATGCCTGGATACACACATTCCTGCTCTCCACCTACAGAGTCCTGACTCTGTGTCACTTGTTTACTTCATAAAATATACTGAGCTCCTACTATAGGCCAGGCCCTCTGCTGGGCCCTTCAACACACCTTACTTCACCCTCACTACAGCTGTCATGTAAGGTCATGATCGTCACCCTCCAGCTGAGGAAACTGAAGCCCGGAGAGGTGACATGACTTCCCTCAGCTCACACTGCTCAACAGTAGAGATTCCAACCTCATTCCACCTGGCTCACATTCTCCATTCCCTCTGGATGCATCTTTTCTCTGGGTTTCTGAGGTTACCTTTAGAAAAGGAAAAAAATTAGTTTGGTTTCACCTTCTTGGAAGATTTTTAAATTTTGTGTCATTCATTACATTCACTCCTCATGGGGAAAGGCCCCCCCTCATTGCCTGACACACCCTTCCAGCCCAGAGAAGAGCAGAAAAGGCAGGCGTAATGACTTCTGACCTTTGTGTCACAAGTATCCAGCAGAGCATGCTTATTTAATATTTGAAACAATAAATGAATGAGTGGTATTTACTTACATGCTCTCCACGTAGTACATATCACACATGTTAAGATGATCTCTTGTCCGTCTCTCCTTCCACTCTGAATTCCTCTACGGCAGGGACTGTGTCTCCTTCATCTCAGGATCCCAACAAGCAGCCCAAAGTCTGGCACAAAAGAGGGGCCCCACCAATATTATAAATAAATATTTATAAATTATTATGAGTAAATATTATAGGTAAGCAGGGGGAGACCCTGGAATTTATTTCAGGGCTTCGGTAAGACTCTTACGTCCTGTGAATTTCACACCTAACTAAACACCAGTAGCACCAACTAGTTTCAATAAGTGGTTTTATTACTGGTTAGATTTTACAAATTCTGATATTCGAACAGACTTCCACCTTAAAATTCTAAAACAACAAAGCGACCGTTGGAGGGGGTTTGATTTTTTTTCCTTTTTTTTTTTCTTTTTAGGACTATTCAAAGTAACAAACTTTTTTTTTTTTTTTACATTTTTTGCTCTGGTCATAAATATACAGAGAGAAAAAGAGGGAGAGAAAAATGAACAAGTCATCCAAAGTATGGAGATAAAACAGTATTCCTAAGGCACGTGGCAGTCTTTGAAAATACAGAAGCTCTAGCCAACTTAAATTATTTGTTGTTTTTCCTCGCTCAGTCCACAAAACTGTACAGAGACACAAATGTTGTGTTGCAGACAGATCTTCCAAGTAATTCCTCAGTCCACACCGCTGCGTCAGCCGGGCGCGCAATTATTTTCTTCCTCAGTTTCCAGGCGAGATCCTAAAATGTGGTTAGTTAGTTGCTCAAAGCCTCTATTTTAAAATACACTTGGAATTCAACTAAAGATAATTTCTTTTTTAAAGAAATTGTGGGGCAGGGGCGGGGGCTGGGGGCCGCGAGTCATTAGAAAAGGTTGGTGAGAGTCGTTTGCGAGGGGCTGTGAGGCTCGTGGCCCTCCAGGTTGCCAGGCACAGAAGTTAAGACGGACGTCACAGTCGGCAGGGTGGGGCTAGTCAAGTCTGTGAGGGTGGTGGGCGTGCTGGAGGGGCTGAGCGAGGCGTTGGACAGCTCCGAGGCCGGCCCCGACGGCGTCCCCGTCTGCAGCGCTGCCTCCGTCGACTTGTCCACGCCTGTGTTTTCCTGCCGTAAGAGGTTGCGCCTGAACTTGGCCCGGGCGTTCTGAAACCAGACCTGCGTGGAGGAGAGGGAAGGGCTGGTCAGAGGAAGCCGGGCAGGACCAGAGAAGAGCTGAGCATCCCCTCCCGCAGCCGACTGTGTAACGCAGAGATGCTAATCCGTGTCTCAACGATGGGGTGGGGGATGGGGATTAAAAAGTCAGGCTGCCAATATTTTGTTCTTAATACAATAAAAATGTCCTTTCCTCTAATTGGCTGCTACAGGGTTTCCCCTTTTGTAAGATGTTTCCAGAGCTGAGCTGCACTCTCCAGGATCGTAGCCACACTTGGCTACCCAGCACTTGAAACGTGACTAGCCCCAAAGTGGCTGATCCGTAGGTGAGATTTGAAACCACAGATTTGAAAACTTGGTATGAAAAAAATAAGAGGTTGAATATCTCAATAGTAAGTTTTATTTTGATTACATGCTGAAATGATAATATATTGGACAAAGTGGGCCAAAAAGATAAATTCTTAAAATTAATTTTATGGGTTTCCTTTTGATTTTTTTAACGTGGCTACTGGAAATTTTTAAACATATGTGGCTCACATTGCATTTCTATTATGTTCTGGAAGATTCACACAAACTAGATCTCGATCATTTTTCACAATGGTTGAGAGATTCGGGTTTCTCGGCAGTCATCTTTCAAGCAGGCAAGAGATCCCGCAAGTTCTTATGGGTGCGGTTTTTTAAGTTTTTCATGGTAAGTCTGGGAAACACTAGAATGGTGAAAAGAACACACAGGACTCAGTCAACAAAGAGTTACTAAGAGGAAGAGAAAGACGGGGATCTTAATCCCCACCACCATCCGTTGGAGAAGCCGCTGGCATCCTGGACCACTGGGTTTCAGGTCTCAGGGCAGAGTGGGCAGAGGGGGAACAGCTGCCCGATTAAAGAAAGGCCCAGGAGGTTGTGAGCCGCAGATTCCCTCTCCCAACCTGCCACGTCCCAGTACCATTTATGAGGGAGGTGGGGGGGTGGGCCACGTTACTGAGCTTGGTATGAAAGGAATGCCAAAGAAAGAGAATAAGGGTTTGCTTTCATTTTCCCTTGGGCGCAGACACACACACACACATCCACACCCACACCCACAACGCTGCCCACAAGCCTGTACACATGAAGACAAGCATCAAACCTCGCCTACACAGCGCCCTCTCCCAACTAGGACGTCCACCCGTCGAACTGCACAGAGATCCAGCTGTACCCTGAGATACTCAAAGTACTTCGGGAGAAGCCCAGAAAACCTAGGGGGAAGGGGGACAGGGTGGGAAGTTATGTCTCCCAAAGGGCAGGGCCTTTTCACTTCCCTTTGCGTGAGGAAAACACCCTCCAAAAGGCTCCCTGTAAAACAAAGGGCCTTGGGGAATTTTACAGATTCTGGGGTGTCCAGCTGCATATTTCCAGATGTGCCTGCATCTGCTGTCTTCCCAGTGTCTCAGACAGGGATGGGAAGGGCCGACGCCAGGCCCCACCCTCCCCTAGGGACCACCCCAGCTTCAGAGGCCTGTGGCCTCAAACCCACTATTTGGTGGCCTGTTACCACGTGGGCTCAATTAAGAAGCACAGCCTCAAGAATTCTGTTGTAAAGGAGACACGGACCCTGTCAAGGCAGGAAACAAAGCTCTCTCCCCAGCACGCTGGGTCTTTCCAGAAAGAAAGCACATTTTCCCTGGCCTTCTGCCCAAAGCAAGCCCATCACCTCTTCCAGGAGCTCACAAATAAGTCCAGCGCTCTAAGGCCAGCCTCAACAGGCACTTTTTGGGAGTGGGGGCTCCTTCCCTGCCCCTCCTGCAGAAATCTGCAGGGGTGAGACTCCGTGTCTCTCTGGCCCAGAGAATGACTGATGGAGAAAATGATGGAGGAAGCGCCAAGAGGCCCTCAGAGAAAGGAGGCGACTTCCCCGAAGTGTCTTTGAAGACTGGGGATGAGAAATGCCAGAGTCCTGGTGTCACCTCTTGCCACCGTCCTGTCCTGAGTGTGTGTGGCTCCGTGAGTGCCCTGTGCATCCGACTCTCTGAGCAGTAGCTGGAACAAGCAGCCCCGGGGGCAGCTCATGGCCCATCGGTCCGGGGCTCCAAGCCCTTGGGAAGGGCTGGAACCAGTTAGTTACTGGCTGTTTGCTATTTCTCTGGCGTTGCCCCTAACAGTGGTTTGTAAACAATGACACCATCTTCCACAAGTGCCTTCTCTGCTTTACTGGATCCGAGGCGCTGGGAATCTGGTGGATGAAAGTCAACAACTCAACTAAAAGCCAGCTGCTGTGGGGGTTTGTGTTGAGTTTGTTTCTCACCTTAAGCCAGGCTTCACCAGAATTCTCCAGGGTATTAAAAAAAAAAAATCCCCTCCCAAGAGGTTGTTGGGGCAAGTACCCTGTCTAAGTCATCTTCATGTCCCTGGGGATGTGGTACAGGGACTGGCAAAGATTAAGAATCAGTCATATGCATTGAGTCAATAGTAATAGTAACAGACAACTTTTATAGATCTCTACGTGCCTGGCGCCAGGCTACCCTCTGACGTGCACAGTCACAGGTTATCTCCATGATAGGCCAAGGAGGGGGTGATTGCCATTATCCCCATTTTATAGATTTAAAACCAGAGAGGCTGAGAGAGGTGAAGGCACTTGCACAAGGTCACACAAAGGCTAAGCTGAGACTAGAATCCGGGAATCCAGGATTATCTGTCATATAAAGTCCATGGTTTCCTTACCACATGATCCTGAGTGAGTGAATCAGTGAATGAATGAATGAATGAGGGAACAAACACAGAAGCAACTGTGGTACAGTGGAAAGAGCACCAGCTGTAGCTTCCAGTTCTGGTTGTGCCACTGACCAACCAAGTGACCTTGTGCTAGTCTCTTACCTCTGGGTCTGCCTCAGTTTCCCCACCTGTATGACAGGAGGGTTGGACCACCCCACGCACTCTCTATGGCCTTCTGGGGCTCTGGCAGGCTGGGATTCTAGGGCAGCTGCAACAAGGAAGGTGATCTGCTCCACCTATCCATCTTCTAACACCAGCAGCCCTCTCTCTTCATCCGCAGGAAGTGCCTCAGCCTGCTGCCCAGGGGAACCCAGTAAGTCCTGGGTGGATGAGGAAGCCCACATGGCTGAGTGCCACCTCCTCAGACACCCACTGGCCCTGTGGGCTCACAAATCCCCTCCCTGGGGCCCTTCCATCAAGGAGACCAGGAGGGCCAGTGGGAAACCTACTTTGACCTGCAAATCCCCTCCTGGGTTGCTAAGGAAACCAGCCAAAAGACACAAGCTTCATGCCTAAGGATGTCACTGGCATTTTTTTTAATAACATCAAAACTAATGGCTGTATCCAAAGCATCCAACCAGACGGGACACGCAGAAGTCATGACACAGCCACTCCATGCAGTTGCAGAGGAAATGTCTCATGGTGGACATCATGTGAAGGAAAAAAATAACAAAACTACGTCCTCTGGTATTGCAAGTTCATAAAGCAAATAATAACAACGAATTATTATTCACTCGCTAAGTGCAAGGCAACATCCAAGCAAAGTTCTAAGCATTTTACATGTATGAACTCCCATTAGTGTCTTACAAAGTCGGCACTAATACTATGGTCAGGTGAGGAAACTGAGGCCCAGAGCCCAGCCAAAGATGTGGAGCTGAGACATGAATCCCAGCAACTGGGTCCTCGTCCTTACCCGCTACTTAACCCCCAAACTACACGCCTGGATTATTGGTTTCCTGTGTCCTCATAGGGTAATCCCCCCCCCCCATTTTTCTAACCTGTCTGTATGGTGATTCTATTGTTTTATAAACTTTAAAAGTTTTCTTTAAAGAACCAAAAATCCTGAGCACTGGACTGGACATCATGACCCCTTGGTTCCAGCTCCAGGGCTACAACTACTTTGCTGTGAGGCCTTAGACGAGTTACTCCACCTCTCTGGGCTTCAGTTTCCTCTCTTGTAAAAAGAGATTTGGGCCAAATCATCTACGAAACTCCATCCAGCTCCAACTGTCCATCACTAGATCAAACACTCCCTACAGCTCTGTGCAAGAGACAAGCAAAATAATGCTCATTCTGCCCATTTTACAGGTGGGGAAGCTGAGGCCCAAGGAACTGAAGTTACTGGCCCTAGTGGAGACCTCACCTCCTCAGGGAAGCCATTCCTGACTACCTCCCTCCCTAGGTCAGGTCCTCATCTTTATGCTCTTGTTGCAACCCTATACTTTTCCATCCTAGCCCTTCTAGTTTATTTTTGTCAAGAGTTAAATAAGGGTTATGTGACCAAATACACTTGGGAAATGTTAGATGAGACAAAATTGAATCTCTTCAAGATTTCTCAATGCCTGTATGATTGCCAACATACTCTGATCTCCAAGAGAAAGACACAATCTTTAGCATTTCCCAAACTTATTTGGTCCTGGAATCATTTAAAAGATATTTTTTTTTATGATGAGCTATTTCAAATATATGGAAAAATACAGATTAATCTTATCACCATTTTAATTATTTATACAATATCTTGCTGTACTTTGTCTCCCCTCTGGACTGTCTGTTCCAGCAGGGACTGTTCACTGACAGGGTCACCACTTAATTCTCAGCACCGCAAGTCCTGCACAGAACATGGCAGGTTGGTACATTTGTTGAAGAAGTGAACAAACAGAGGAAAGCTAGTGTACTCAGTTCCTGAGTTCTCATACAGGTTAATGATGACTAACTAGTCATCTGAAGAATATTTTTAAACTGTTGGTTGTTAAAATGTATTTTCTTTGAAAGTCACGCTAGGAACCCCTAAGGAGATCTCCTCTCATCCCAGTCAGTCAGCTCACTAGCCCCCTCCCCAAGCTGAGGGCATCTTAATATTCTGCCTTCCTGGCTGTTCCCCGGGAAGGAAGAGAGGTGACTCAGAGGTGCATGGAAGTGCTGAGGAATGGTCTCCAAGAACTGGCAAAGCCTAATATCTAAATGGACCTCTGTCCAAGGGCCATTCTGCCTCCTGATCACCTTGCCCACTGATGACAAGTGAGTACGGTGGGCGTCATGCTGCTGATGACAATTTTGAGCATTTTTATGCACTTTACATAGGGCTTCACAACAGAATTCCTGCTTCCTACCAAGACATGGCATCTACGACCCACTCCTTCCCTTGCTCCCATCTGTACTGCTGCATTCATTCGGCAGCTAAATCCAAGGGCGGAGGGTGCTGGGAATCACAATCCCTACACTGCGCTGTGTTGGAAAGAGCTGTGGAATCAGGCCAATCTGAGCTTGACTCCTCATCACTTGTTAGCTGTGAGATTCAGTGCAAGGGTTTTTGCTTCTCTGAACCTGTTACCTCATCTGCAAAATGAAGATAATTAAATTTTTTAAATGTGTGCAAAAAGGGGTGGTAGACTGAACCCTACTATGTAAATGTGTGTGAAGTTAATATGCAGAGTCCCTGATACATACTTTATAAATTATACTTTATGTCATCTTATTTACTTCTTGCAACTGCCTAGTGAAGCATTACTATTATCCCCATTTTATAGCTGAAGCTACTGAGGCTCAGAAAGGTTAAGCCACTTGCTCACGATCACTCAGAAGTAAGTGGGAGGGCTGAGTCTGGTCCTCATATCAGCTCCAGCTTCCAGCAGGGATACTGGGATACTGCATCCCAGGCCTGCCATGTTGGTGGTGCTCATACATTACAAATTCAATAACAGCCTAGAACCCTAGACAGACAGACAGACAGACACATACACACACACACACACGCACACACACATCCTACGTCATCCACTTCTGGGAATTCAGCCTCAACCCCACCCTGCCCTTGCCATGCAGACACACACTCTGAAGGGTCAAAGTGGACCACAACCTGCAGGGGGCACCCAAGGCCTAGCACCATGAAGCTGGTGTAGCCAGTGATGAGAAACTATTTCATGGGCACCTACATTGTACCAGCAGGCAGCATGCTGTAGCGCCTCCCATTTATTGTCTCAATCCTTAGGAACCCTCAGGATACAAACTATCAATATCTCCACCTCAAAGACAAGGAATAAGACTCTGAGAGGAGATATTAAGGTGTCCAAATCACACTGCTGGTATGTCAGAAAGGATCTGAATCTGTATGTTACCTTCTACACCACCAGTTGCCTTGCTCCAAACTGCCCACATCCCATCTCCCTCAGCCAGCCCATCAGTAGTCAACACCTGGGAGAGAGCCCCACCTTGCCAATGCCTGGCTCCCATATCCTCAAATAAATCACTTCATCTCACTAGTTCTTAAGCTTCTCATCAATAAAATAGGCAGGAACATATTAAGCTAAGGAAGACCAGTGGCTGGAACGATAATGCTTTGCAAACTGCTGCATCATCATGAAGTGTTGTGCTGTTAGGGAATATTAAGGATTTGTGCAGGAGGTCTGGAGGTCTGGGAGGAGGGAAAACAGTGGTCTGATGTGCCCTAGGGTATGGCCATCCTCACGCCAACAATGTACAAGCCCTCACGCTCAGATGTAGTCACTGCTGGGCTGGCTTAGAGGAGAAAGTGCAATGCCTGCTCATCAGACGGGCCTGGATTTGGATCCAGCTCTGCTACTTACCAGCAAAGTGTGACGTGGGGCAAGTGGGAATCATTTGAGCCTCAAAGTTCTTATCCGTATAGTGGAGGAGAAGGGATCACGATGTCTGATAATGAGGACTCAATGAGCAAATGTGTTTCACTGGCCTTTCAAAGTACCTGACACATAGCAGAGCGCTGAAACATTTATGGATTAGTAGACACACCACTATGTCAGTGCTTCTCTCTCTCAACTAGTCCCATGCCCCTGGCTTTTCTGAGTCCCCATGATAGAGGGGACATGCAGATGTGAACAGGATTCTGGGGGGGAGGGGCAAGCCTAGATCCAGGTCATTCAGGTGACTCTTTCTTCACATACAGGGTAGGTAGGTAGTTGGTCTCTCCCCTGGTTTCCTGCACAACCCCCTCTCCCAACTGATCACATTATAGGGAAACTGACTGTGGTCTGTCTCGGCACCTAATAGGTAAATTTCTTCAGGGCCAGGACTGTGGTTCATTCATCTTTGTGTCCCCAGGGCCTAGTGCCATTAGGTATTTGGTCAGATAAAAGAATGAGAGATAACGATTCTGGAACTCCAATGGGCTCCTAAATCAAGCCTCCTGCCTTACCAAGGCCAGCAGAGATCAGCTCTTCACTCCAGATTCAGACCCCACCATGGGCACTTACTCTTTATTTTACTGAATCTGGGTAACTGGTGAAGTACATGCCCTAATGGTGCCCATTTTACAGATAAGAAAGCTACCGCACAGAGAGGGTAACTAATTTGTCCAACACACACCACCAGTGAGTAGACAGGCAGAACGGAATTCAGCTCTGCCTAACTTCAAGCCCCTGCTCCGGGCACTTGATTCACGGACTCCTCCCCGTCGCCAACTCACCATAACGGCATCTAGACAGAGGAGGGGACTACTAACCAGAGAAAACGCGGCGACCGCAGGTCTTCAGTCCAAATTCGCCCAGAGCTGAGGAACAGAGGGGGCGCCATGGAGGGTCCCCTGACCTAAACCCCAAAAGGTGAAGTCCGAGGGAAACGGACCAGCGGGATCCGAGACGCACACAGCCGCAGCAGTATCCCCGTCCCTTCTGGAACCCAAGCTAGAGCGACCTTCGGGCAAAACCGACCCAAACAGGAGGGGCGGGGTCCGCACGGAGCCGCAGGGCGCGGGGCGGGCCCAGAGAGGCGCATCGGCGCCCCATTGGCGGCCCCTCACATCCCTCTGCTACGTCACCGAAGCCGAGCGAGACCGAGCTGCCCAAAACCCCCTCGCTGGAAGCCGGGCCAAGGCGGCCTGGGGCCCCCAACTCCCCGGGACCTTGGCCCGCCGTCAGTCCCATCCCTGCCACCGCCATCACTCCCAGAATGCTCTTCTGAAAATTCTGACAGACTCGCAAGAAAACTTACGGCAGTTTCACAGCCTTCAGGGCCCCTCGTCCTCACCCAGTCGGTGCTGCCGCCCACCTCCCGCCCCTCATTCTCGGAAGACCTGGAGCTGGAGGGCGGGTCAGACTGGCCTGCACTGGAATCCCAGCACCACTCCTCCTGACGGTCAGATCCCTTCAACTCTCAATTTTCTCACCCCCAAAATGTGCGCTGTTAACCCTACAACCACACACTGGAATAAATTGGTTAAACTTGATGTAAAAGGAGATATTCTCCCATCTTATTATTGTACAGCTAGGGAAATTGAAGTCTAGCCCCAGAATAATTGTTTGTATTAGTTAATATCAGTCAGTTAATCTAGTTAATGTCATTCTTAGCTTCCATCCACTGAGCGGTTAAGTGTCAGCTACTGTGACGGACACTTGCATTATCTCAGTGGCTCCTACAATTAAGCGGGCAGTATAATTTCTTGTGAATAAGTTTCTTCTTCCATTTCACATGTAAGGAAACTGAGGCTCAGAGGAGTTAAGTGACTTGCCCCGGACCAGGAAATGAGTTAGCAGAGGAGCTGAAGATTTCAGAAGTAGCCCCAGGCTCTGCCACGAGTTTAAGTCTTACAGGCACCTGGGACTCCCCAAACTGGGGTTCTTACATCTTTGGGATGACAGACCATTGGGAAATCTGGCGAAAGCTCTGGATCCTCTCTATCAAGAAATCGCTCTCACATACAAGTGCAATACTGCTAGGTTTCAGAGGCGCCCATCTACTTCCACCCAGGAGGTCGCCCTAATCACCCTCCCTCACCAAACCCTGCTTCTGGAAGAGTCTGAGAAACAACAAAGAAACAGAAGGAAAATCTAGAGAGAGACAGAAAGAAAGAAACGAGAGAGAGCAAGTGAGGAGCAAGAAGCAGAAGGAGCAAATGGCTAACAGCAGTTGCCTTGGACAGGCATCCTGGCATGAGGGGCCAAGGTGGGGAGGGGAGCTGTGGATTTATCTGAAATGCTTGAACCTTTTACAACATGAACATATTTGAGTGTCATTTGAGTAATAAATAGCAACTAAGAAGTGCTTACAAAAAAGAAAAGAGACTGTGTAGACAAAGAGGCAGAGGGGCACACAGACACAAAACAGAAACACTGAGGGACAAACTTAAAGAAGACAAAGTTAGAAAAAAAAAAGATTGAAATACGGCTAGAGACAGACAGAAGAGATGGAGAAAGAGAACGGAGAAAGATAAACAAAGAGATAGGCAGACAGAGCAGAACGTCCTTCCAAGGCCCATGGCTGTGGTGGGGTTCCACCCCAGGCCCTAGCCCCTACCCCCAGCCCCGGCCGGCTGACCTGGAGGACCCGCTTGGTGAGGCCCGTCTTTTGTGCGAGCTGCTTCAAGTCCTTGGCGTCAGGGTTGTGGTTAATGGCAAAGTAAGACTTCATGGTCCGAAGCTGGTGGTGCTTGAAGGAGGTGCGCATGCGCTTCGTCTTCTGGCTGCTCGGGTAGGGCTGGTCGCGGTCTAGGTGCTCCGCATCGTTCTCGTTGCAGCTCAGCGCTGGGGAGGGGACGCAGAGGCAGCAGGTGAACCTCCTGGCCCGGCCCCAACTACACTGCCAAGTCCACACCCACCCCACCAGTGCCAAGTGTTTCTAGCCTCTGGACCACACTGCAGGCACCGCACCCTGCTGGGATGGAGATATTATCCCCATTTTATAGATTTACAGGCAAATTTGAGGTTCGGGGAGCCATCTGCCCAGGGTCACTCTGCTAGGAAATGCTGGATTCAAACCCAGCTCTAGGAGAATCCAAAAACCATTCTGAGCCATCATGTTACAATAATAATAATAATTAATAATAACAATAACAGCAGCAGCAGCAGCTACAACTTGTTGATGGCTTATTAAACTCCAGATGATGCGCTAAAGGGCTTCACATGCACATTCTCGTCCTTAAAAACAACCCTCTGAGCCAGGTATTATTTCCCCCTTTTTACAAATGTTGAAACTGAGGCTCAGAAAGGGAAGTCACCCGACTGCGGGCACAGCAGGCCCACCATCTTCCTCTTTCCCCCTGCACTCTCTATGGAGGAATGCAATCTCCAGTCTCCCCCTTCCCTGCACCCCCGCCCAGTATTTGGGGCAGGCACCTGGAAATCACAGACTTCCACTTACTTTCCTTACTCTCCACTCACTTTCATTCCACCCTCATCAGTTTCCACACCTAGAAGTACTGCACGACCCGTAGGCCCTGGGCAACAGGCACTGGGCTGAAGGTTGGAAATTGTACTTTGAACTTTAATCCTCACCACTGCCTTGTAGGGCAGTTGCTTCCCAGTTTTACAAATGAGGTGAATGAGGCAGGGAGGTTAAGTGATCTTTGGAAATCTCATGGAGTAGCAGAGTTCTAACCGGAAAGGGGAGGAAGATGAAGGGAGAAGTCAACATGTATTTGACACCCATGGTATACCTGTGGCTCTCCGTAGATCATGGGGCCTTTACTACTCTAAGAGGTGGTTACTACTATTCATCCCATTTCAGAGATGAAGAAACTAATGCTAAGGGAAATGAAGCCATCGGCACATGGCCACACCACTGGTAACGGCTGAGCCTAGATTCAGCACTGCAACCCTTGCAGTTTCTTTCCACTACATCACAAAGGCAGGCAAAGATGAAGTATGACTCTTTGGGGAGCCCGTCCCCATCCAGAAGGGGCCCAGCTGGGACCTGGCTGCCAAAGCCTGGAAGGCACTGGGGGTGGGGAAGAAGGGTAGAAACCTCAGAAAGTTGCTTGGCAACCTGGCGGCTGATGGGGACATGCAGGACCCTTCTCCAAGATCCTCTCTTCCAATCCTGGGCCATCCCACACATTAGGCCTTACTTTGGGAAACGCCTCACAGGAGATTAATTCAGTCTGCCTAAAGTGGGCAACTGGAGAGATAACTCCTGTCTCATCACATGCCCGTGATAGAGCTGCCAGATTTAACAAAGAAAAATACAGGTTCCCCAGTTAAATTTGAATTTCAGATAAACAATGAACAGTTTTTTAGTATGATGTCTCCAATATTGTATGGGACATACCTATACTAAAAACTGATTTGCTTTCTGCCTAAAATTCAAATATTGCATAGTATACACATATACTATAAAATTATTCACTGTTTATTTAAAATTCAAATGTTGCATGGGATACACTTACACTAAAAATTTGTCATTTACCCAAAATTCAAATTTAACTGGGAGTCCTGCATTTTTTCTACCTCAGAAATACTCCTGCTCTTCTGGTGACCTAATCCTCCCCTGCCCAACTGAGAAGGAGTCCTTTGCAGAAAATATTTGTAAGATGCAGGTCTTGTCCCTAACCTTGGAGCTGTTAGCAAGTGGCTACACTTCCTAAGGGCCCCTTCCCAGATGCACCCAGGCACCCAAGTCCTCCACCCGTGCTGTACTCCCACTGACAGCGCCCAGAGTGAAGAATGGGGATCCAGCAATTTAAAGGGGATCAGAGCATGACTCCAAATGGGATCCATGGAAACTGCCCTGTCCCCTGCTGTGGGGAGCAGACCCTTTTCATGCCCCTAAGTCCCCAGCTCCACAGGGGGGTGGGGCAGGGCTCCCCATAGGGGATCTGTGGGCCCATCCCTCTGCCCAGCCCCCACCTAGGCCTTGCTGCTATTAATGAGCTCCATGGGGACCCGGGCGCCCCACTCACCCAAGGGACGTGCCCTGAGTGTTGCTTAGATGGGGGGAGGTGTTTCAGGGGAGGAGAAAGAAAGGGCAGAGAAAGGAGAGAAAGAGACAGATGTAGAAAGACAGAATGAAGAGAAAGAAAAGGAAGGTTGGTAGGGAGGAAAGATGGACAGAGCCAGGGAAAAGAGAGGAGAGACAGGAAAGAAAGCAGTGGAGATGGGGAGAACCAGAGAGACACTGCTACAAAGACAGTAAGAACTCAGGAGAGACAGAGAGAGAGCCTGAGGGGACAGTGAGGCCCGGGAATAGGGGGGATGTTGTGTGATGCAGGGTACAGGTTAAGGAACTGAATCCTAGGGTCTCAGAGAGACTGGGTCCCTGTAGGGAGGCCTTTCCAAAGCTGTTACAGGCTGGGAAGTGGTGAAAAGGGGAAAGAGGGGAAAGGATGAGAGGGCAGAGAAGGAGCTGGCCCAAGGTAGGGAGGCCTAAGCTGGCCAGTGGCTGAATCAGGGGGCTGTGCTGGGGGCGGAGAAGCCGCCACTGGGCCCAGATCTGTTCGTGCCCCAGGCCCCCTCACTCCAGCCCCCAGCTCCAGGGCTGGGTGGAGATTCCCCAGGATCGGATCCGGGGAGGAGCAAGGGGCCGAAGGGAGGGGAAGGACCAAGCTTTCTCTCTCTCTCTCCCTCTTTTTTTTTTTTTTCCTCTCAATTAGGCCGATTCAATGGAGCTAAAGAGCTCGTAAAATCATGAATAATTTACTCGTGATCTGTTATTAACCCATCGGGTTTCGAGCTCTTGTCGCTGGGACTGAACCTGTAATCAAATCTGACTTCGCCTCATTTTACTAAAGACGAGATTGTAGGTTCAATTGTCTAAATAATGGATTGGAATCAAATCAGTAATTACGCCGCCAGGCACACACATACAAAAAGCTGGGGCTCAGGGAGGCCCGGGCGACCGGCCGGTCCGCGCGGGACTCCCGTGGCCGTGCGGCGCAAACCCCGGTGCAGAGCGCTTGGCCGGGGCCCCTCACAGGCTCCGGCTGCCTTGGTGGCGCCCCCGGCCCGCGGGCAGCCACGCTCCGGGCTGGGGTAGGTTTCAGTTCCGCCTCCGAGACCTCGGCTGTGCTCTCGGACCAGAGGGGCAGCCGGAGGAGGGCCACCGCGGCCACCGCCCCGGAAGGACTTTCCGACCCTGCGCCCCGCCACTCGGTTTGTCCTTCCCTAAACCGAGGGCCGGGCACACCGACGGCGTCCCCTCCCCACTCTGCCGGAGCTCGCCACCGGGTAGTAAGTTGCCGCCTTTCCACCACCCGACTGTCCCCCAGAGCGACAAGCTTTGCAGCTGGTTGGTGTGGCTGGGCCCCTGGGTGTGGGACACGTACACAAACAATCTCGAGTCCTCACAATCAGAAACACGCACATACACGCCAGCACACACACTTGCGGGGACACACCACTGCAATCACAAGCTACCGTAGCCCTCCTTCCAGTCCCAGCAGCCCAGAGGCCCACACTGCGGCCATTTCTCTCCTGCGGGCGCCGGGAATGGAGGGAGGGGGATAGTGGCCAGACCTGGGGAGGCCTGGCGGGACGGGTGCGGCCAGGGAGGCGCCCCCTTTTCCCAACCTAGTCCCGGGAGCCCCGAGTAAGCGAGTCGCACAGTCACCAGTAACGCGCCGAGCGCGGTTTCTACCAGCATAGGAAGCGCGGACCAAGGCCAGAGATACGAGATCCGGGAGAGAAAAGAAGGCAGTAACAGAGAAACCGGGAGGCACACGCAGAAAGAGAAAGGGGGTGGGGGCCTAGAGAACCGAATGGGGCGAGGGAGAAGAGAAGGGCCAAATTAAAAACTAGGAGATGGCATGTGTGGAGAAGTCTTGTAGAGGTGCCAGCTCCTCTGAAACTCAGCCTCCAGCCACATCTTGTTTGGTGTAGCACAGCCTCGCCAGGGAAGGTGACAGAGCAGCAAAAAGCACAAATAAATCTCTGTATCTTCTACCTTTCCATTGTAAATCAGGTTGTGAACCTGCATGCCCTGGAAAACATAATCCTGCTCCTCACTCACTATGCACTCTGTGGCCCAGCCTGCATGCTGCTTCCTACTGGAGGCCGACCCCATTTGATAAATAGATGCGGCTTTGTTTTGGGGGACCTATTCTGGACTTGGTTAATCTATTCAGGATGGTGGGGGATGAGGAATGGAAGTTTTGGAGATTGGCACCTCTGACAGAGCCTTCAACAAATCTCAGGCAGACCTGGCTGTAGCCACCTCACCATTTACCAGAATGGGCGGCAATTTCCTCCCAGCTGCGCACACAGAGACATACATGCCCCATGATCACCCAACAAGCAACTTCGTTGGAGCAAACCAGGAACCCCCACCCATCCCCATTTACCTCCCCAGGCAGCTCAGATTCCTAAAGGTCAAAATAATCCTGACTTAAAAATAATCCCCACCACAGCCCTCTTTGCACAGTCCTGGCTTTTTGGTTTTTGTTTTGTTTCCACTTGTGCTTTAGACTAAGGGGAAAAGGAGGAAGAAAACCGATTCTTCCAATCCGACTCTATTGTAAACGAAAGAAAAGTAACTGCAAATAAACTCTATCAAGTTCAGAAGCCCGGGGAGTCATAAACCTTTCCTGGCTCTGCAGACTTCGGGCAGATGTTGATGGTTCAATTTACCGGGCCTCAGAACCTCCGCAGCTGTCCTGAGCGGGGAGGGGCGCGGGAGGGGTCAGAGCTCTCCCCGAGCGGCCCGGGGTCCAAAGACGCCGGAAATGCGAAATCCACTCTAACCCTGCGCAAGGCCAGGAGTACTCCCTTCTCACCCCGGGCGCCGGCTTCCGAGGGCGCTGTCGTCCCAGCGCCCCGCTGTCGCCCGAAACTCCAAGGAAGAACCCCGGGGAAAACTGAGACCTGGCAGAGCAGGAGGATCAAATGGTCACTACGACCCGCCTTTGCTCAAAAGGTTCCTTGGCTGGTTTCCCAAGCCTGCCACCTCAGGACACTTCGTATGACCCGCCGCAGGCCAGGCGGAGCTTGGTGGCCCCGGACACTGCCAGCCCTTTCTCTTGGGACCCCCACCGCCCTGCCTCGCTCATCCATCGTCCCAGATCCTCTTCCTCAGCCGCGCCAAACAAGAGCCTGTTTGGTGTCGGCTCTGCCTTGCTTTATTTTTCCTTGCACTTTCTGCCCAGCAAAGTGGGTAAAAGGCCCAAACCAAAAGGCTGCCTCTCAAAAATTTCTCAGCGACGAGGTTCTGCACTCGGCACATCAAGACCACTAACACACCCTCTCCTCCCGCCCCAGACGCAGGCGCACGAGCTGGAGCCCTAGGAGTTAATGTCCCTGCTGCCAGGTCGTCCGGCGATTAGAGCCTGGGGAAGCTGAAGGCTGGAGTACCCAGAGTGCTCTGTATAGCACACTGAGATTCACTCCGCTCTCGGCCACTGACGCCGCGCACTTTCCCTCAACCCGTCGGGGCGCCTCGCACTCACCAGCGTTGTAGGCCGCCAGATCCGCCCCGGGGCCGGGGCTCTTGCGCTTCCTCGGCCGCCCCTTCTGCACTGTGCCCACACCATTGTAGTAGGGAAGACCCAGAGGGTTGGCCCCGGCTGCGCCCAGCCCCGCGCTCTTGGCAGCGGCAGCTGCCGCCGCCGCGGCCGCCACGTCCGCGTGGTTGAAGTGCGCGGGGTACTCGCCCTGCAGCAGCGCCTCGAAGTGCAAGCGGCAGTAGACCAGGCTGTCCTTCATGCCGAAGTGGTCACCTGTGGTCAGCATCTTGTTACACGTGGTGCACGTGAAGCAGTTGAGGTGATAAACCAAGTCCCGAGCTCGCATCACCATCTCCGAGGCCGAGATGCCCAGGTGGCAGCGGGCGCAGCGCTGCACAGAGAACCGCCTGTAGGGACCATCGAGGGAGGGACTGTGGGGACACACGGTTGGGTACCCCCCATATCCCTCCTCCAATGACACTGCTGCTACTGGAGGAAATCCACTCCTCAAGGTGGACAACCAGGTCTTAACTTGGAGGATGGGAGGAGAGGGAACTAGACTTTGGCCCAGGTCTGGCCCTACCCTGAAATACAGTTCCCCTTAACCATTTTCTTGCCTACCAAGGCTTTACTTTACCCAGAGTCTGAGCAAGCTTTAGGAAAGCCTCTGCTTGGGAAGGAGGGGGAAACTTCCTAGTTATCCCTCCCTTGCCCTCCACACTAGTGCCTGGAAATCCTGCAGACCTTTATAATTTGCTAGAAACAGAGTAGGGAGAGAGAGGCAGAGGCAGAGAGAGAGAGAGAAAGAATAAGCAGACCTAACCCTAAACCCAGAGAGGAGAAACAAGGAACCTGGAGCCTGTTAGTGATTCCGGTTCTTTAATCCTGGCCAGCTTTCACTCCCATCTCCAGGAAAGACCCGGAAATACACCCAATCCGATACCCCCAGCTCTCCCTCCAACTTTGTTTCACCAACCCAGGCAGTTTGGGGTGTCTGTTTCTTTTCCCTCTAATTGACCCAAGAAACTTCAAAGGGAGAAAGGGGCAAGGACCCCCCCTAACCCAAGCTTAGTTTTGGTCCAAGCTCAGAAGAGGGCTGTTTTTTTCTGGGTCCCTACACTTCCAAGAGTTCCCTCAAAGTGCTGTTTTAAAAGGTTATCATCTAATTTGTACTGGCTTGGAGAAGCGGAGACCTAGGTAGGGAACCCTCCCTTTGGATTGGAGGGAAAGGCGACCGGATATTATGGCGTCTGAGATGAGGGGTCCTGGATGCCCAGGGAAGTGGGTCCCGAAATGGGGGCTACCTGTAGTAGTCTTCTTTGCAGTAGATGCTTCCATCTTTGCTGAAACAGGTGAGCTCCGACTCCAGGTTGAGCTTGCACTCGCAGCACTTGAGGCAGCGCATGTGCCACTGCTTGTCCACCGCCAGCAGGTAGTAGCGGTCCGAGATCTTGCCCCCGCAGCCGGCGCACAGCGCAGCGCGATCACTGCTGATGGACGGCATGGTCTGCGGAGGGAGGGAGGCGCGAGACCGCAGCGCCTGCGTCAGCCTGCGACCCCGCCGCCGCCGCCGCGGGGGAATGGGCACCCGGAGCTCCCTCCGTGTCTCCGGCTTGCCCTAAACGCGGAGGGCGCCGCCAGGGTGTGCGGTGCGCTTCTTCCACCCCAAAAGGCCCATATCCAGGGTGCCCAGAACCCAGGCCCGCCCACGGAGCCCAAGCCAGCCACAGGCCCAGGACCGGCTGCTGGCCTGGATAGATCTTCCTCTTTAGGTCTCCCGCTTCCTGTCGCCTCTGCTCTTTTTCCAGAAAGGCTCATACTGTGTTTGAAGACTAAGGCCGTGGTGGCTACTTCAGCCAAGCCCTCCAAAAGCTCCCCCCAAACTGTTTCTTAAAAGGAGCCACTCCACTAGGCCCCAGGAAAAGGGGTAAGATGACCATTAAAAGTCACCCTCCACACAGACTCCTCTCCAGAGATACCGTGAAGTTCCTGGCCTCTAATCCTGGCGATCTCTCAATCCTTAAGCCGAAGGTTTAGGCCAGGGCAAATCGCACAGCAACCTCTGCCCCTCCACCACCTCTTCCACATTGGCTGGGGCCCTCTTGGGTCCTGGGAGATGGTGAGTGGGGTGCATGGGCACCCTCAAAGTCTCTGAGTGCAGGACAGGCCCAATCCAAACCCTCCCCTGTCCAAACTGACAGGCTGAGAGGGTTTAACCTGGGAAGAAGAGTTCGAAGCAGAGGCACTGGGCAGCTTCTCTTGCTTTCCAAGCAGAGAAGCTTTATTCATGCTCCCCACCTCCTCGGCTTCTAAAGGTCTCTTCTGGGCCCAGCTTGCACAGTGTCTGCTCTTCTGGCCCCTAGGGAAGTCTGAGGCAAGGAACTGGGTCTATTTGGGGCTGGGCCGGTGGAGCCAGGTGTGGAGGTCTGAATGGACTCTCCTTCCGCAAGAGCCAGGCCAGAGCCTGAACTCCCAGCCCTAACCCGGCGAAGTAGGGAGGCCCAAGATGCGATCAACGAAAAGCGCTGGCCCAGACGACTTCGACCCCTGAAATTGCGCTGGGGAGGAAACCCCGATTGCCAGGAGGCGGGGAAAGGCCCAAGTCTGCTGGAGCTGCCGGTTGGTTTGTCCTTCCCCGCGCCGCAGGCGGCGCCGCCAGCAGCTAGAGCCGAGTGGTGGAGAGCCCGGGGCTGGCGACCAAAGAGCTGGAGAAGTGAAAAGAGAGTGATCCGGGCCGCGGGTAGGACTTCGCTCCCACTTCGGGAGAAATGTTCTCTTCCACCCTCCGGGTCTAAAATTTCGGTTTTAACCTTGTTTCCCTCCTCCTCCCCAGCAGCCGGGTTTCCCCCGAGCGGGGAGCTACGGGCCTTGCATCCTGTCTACAGATCCCCAGCGTCCAGTCCCGTACGGCACGAAGGACGCTCCTCAAAGTGCCCCCAAACTTGGGAGAGCAGAGGCGCAGACCGAGCCGGCCCCGTCCCAGCTTTTGGCCCCAACCCCACAGCCGTGCGCCTACCGTCTCCGTGTCGCCGCGGTCGATGGCGGAGCTGATAGCGGGAGCCTCGCTCTTGGCCCTGCGGTCCATCTCGTCGATGACCCCGTGCACCTCGGGGCCCGACAGACTGTGGAACAGCATCGCGGCGGGACCGGCGGGGCCGGGGGCGCGGCTCCTCTGCGGGAGGGCTTGCCCCCCGCCTCAGCTGCCTGGCGCTCCCCGGGCTAACGGGCCCGGTGCATCGCCACCGCGGCCCCGGCCCCGCCCGAGCTCGGCTGCGCCCCCAGGCCGGGCTCCGGGCCCTGGGCGCCCGCGGGCCAGGACGCCTCCCGCCGAGGCGCGGGGGCAGCTACATCGCGGGGCGCCTGGGCGGCGGCGCCAAAGCCAGGGTCACAAGGGCACGGGGCGGGGGGCGGGCGTTGGTGCGGGAGGGGGCGGGAGACCAGGGCAGAGGTCGGCGCCCGCCGCGGGCGCTTTCACGCCGGGGGCATCGCCCGCCCGGCTTCGGCGCCCCGGGCGCAAAGCAGGAGCGCAAACTCTGCCCGAGGCGGCGACGGCTGTGGTCAGGGCTCACGGGGGAGAGACTAGGTGCCCGCGGCGGCCCAGCTGCCTGGACCTCTCCCCTCCCCGGGGTGGGCCCCCAGCTCAAGGCGACCCGCTTAGACGCTGGGTCGGCTACTGGAGTAGGGGTTTCTCCGAAGCCAGTGAGCCGAGCAGAGACACCGGGAGAATTGAAGAGGAGGAGGAGGAAGAGGAGGAGGAGGAGGAGGAGGTGGAGGAGGAGGAGGAGAAAAAGGAGGAGGAGCAGAGTGGGAGGAGGAGCCGCGGGCCGCAGGCCCAGCCGCGCGCAATGCTCTCCAAGAGCGCGCCGAGCCCAGCCCCGGCTCTGCAGTCCGCGCCAGCCAAGCGTCCGCGCCTTTTCTACAGCCGCGCCTGACATCACGTCCTGCCGCCGCGCCATTGGCCGCCCGGCACCCCGGCCCTGGCAGCGCGTGCTCCGGGAAGGCGGGAGACCCGAGAGGGAGGGGAGCAGCAAGAGGAGGAGAGGAGCGACGAGATGGTGGGAGCTGGTGGGCGAGGCTGGAGGGCGGGGGCGGGTGGAAGGGAGGGAGGAGGGAGAGCGCGGGGTTTGGAGTTTTAAGCTACGAACAGTTTCCTGTGATTTTTTTCGGGAAGGAAAATTAGACCTTTTCTCCACCCTAAGAAGGCGCAGCCGCTAGAGGATGCTTGAGAAGGTCTCACTCCGGTCTCCTCTTGGCCCAGAGCCGCCCCTCGGGCACCGGTTGGGAAGGCAGGCCCGGGGCAGAGCTGTGGGAGCCTTCGGCCGCTTCCTGCTGAGTTCTGCCTTCGGCCTAGGCTCCGCGCCGCGGGCTGCGGGCTGCCGCGCAGGCCTCCCGCGGACCCGGCTGAACTAGAGAAGCTAGAACCGGCGGGAGCTGTGGCTCCCGGAGAGTGGGGCCAGTTGGCTTATCCTAGCTTCAAGTGAGCTAGGGCCCAATTAATGACCCAATGCGTAGCTCCTTCTCGCTGTTCCTGGCTTTAGGAACTAGGAAAGGCATGGGTACAGATCCTAATTCTGCCTTTACTTGCAATGTAACCTTAGGCAAGTGACAACTTCCCTAAGCCTGTTTCTGATCTTTTAAATGTGGCACAAGAAAGCCGTCTCCACATGGATGTGATGAGTGAAAATAGATCACGGATGTAAAATGCCTGGAACGTAGTAGGCACTACACAAATTCTTTCATCACTCCCTTTTCTCTCTCATCTCCTCCCTTTTAAAACTTTCCCACTATGAGATATATTAGGCATCAGTGAAGTTCTTAAAGACCACAGTCCCATTCTCTGTCCACTGGGTGCATCCCACCACAGACCGTTACTGAAGGGCAAACATCCTGCCGCCACTTCTCCGAGGACCAACAACCTGGCCTGCCCCTTAAATCCCAACTGCCGTCCCAGTCCCCAGACTTCAGGCTCAACTAACACTCTCTTGGGGGTGATACCCAAGTGTGTAGTGAAGCTGGATTTAGGAAATAAAAAGTGATTGTAGACAAAAACTGAATCAGCTAGTCAGTTACAGAACCCCATCCCCTGGCTCTGCTTTGGAAGTAGGTCAGTGTGAAGTGACACCCTTGCCAACAAGAGGCAAGAGGTTAGCCAGGATCTGCGCAGTTTATCTTACAGGGCACAGGATTGGGGCAGCATAAACTCATACTTTCCACATACTGTAAATTTCAGACATAAATATATGTGTGCTTGTAATGCCCAAGTACATGCATGTTCATGTGTGCAAATGCACACGTTTGTTTCTGTTGGCAAAAACAGAACCAGCAGAAATGTAGAGCTAGCACGTGCACATCAAGTATAAGTGTACAACGCCAGGCAGGAGGATGCGTCTATAAATTGGAAAATTGCAGTTATATGTACAATTGCATGCTCAGGCAATTCTCCTTAAATCCCTGCGTGTGATTCTACCAGGCCATGTGTTGCGTATTTTCAAAAACTCTTGAAGTTACAAGTATGTGTGTACACGCGGCACATGCACAGATGCTCCAAAGCGAGGGAAGGACCATAAACCCAAAGACGCGCGTGCGCGCGTATTCACACAGACGTGTGCTCTGGCGCCTGTACACGGGCCGGCGCCCAGGCATGCGGACGCCTACACAAGTATGTTTCACTGACGCATCTGGGGCACTTTCAAAGAAAGTAGGGAATGAAAATCTAATCTGAGAGTCACCGGGGTTCATCTGGAGGTCGCCCAACGGGTAGGAAAAAATTGTAACAACCTGGAGTGTTTGTCCTTGGTGCAGCTCTGCGCCCAGGCTGGATGGATGCAATACGTTTTCGAGAACTCGAGGGACTGCCTTAGGAGCTGCCGGGCGGGGGGAGGAGCACCCGGTAACTCTTGCCGCGGGCTTCCCAAGAAACGTGGAAAAACGCCCTGCGGCTCCACACTTCCCCCATATCTGTAAGCACAAGCTTTCTTCACCACCTCTCTGACCGGTAGCCGACACCCATCCCTGACCGACCCCAAATTCCCTGGTAGTCAGGATTCCCGCCGAGTGCGCCCGCCTATTTATTCCTCTGTGTCAGACTGGGACTCGCTCGAGTCTGCAAAAGACTCCAACCCATTTGCCGCCGCGGGGCGGGATCTGGGGGCTCCCGCCCAGGGTTCAGAGGCCCGTAACTTTGCTGCTCTCCCCCAGCGTCAGGGGCACCTCGCATAACCGCTGAGCTCTGTCCGCGGAGACTAAACAAGGAGAGGAACAGGCTGTAAACACACATCCTGACACGTGAGTGACATTTACACGGTGCGAGAAGCCTCAGCCGAGGGGATGGCAGGGGGTGGGGGGAGCAGGCATCTGCAGGTAAATGGAACCTTCGGAGGCGCTGAAAACGGCAGCCCTTCGACGCCCCTCCCCCCAGATAGGGGACGAGACTCCCTAAGTCCCCTGAACCTGCCTTTTGTGGGAGGTGACAGGTGAACGGAATTCAGGTCTGGCTACTCTCGCCGCTGCCTACCTCCCCACCATCTGCTTCCTCGCAGACAGGCAGACCCGGCGCATAATGAGGTAGCAGCCTCCAGCCGGCCACCGTGACTAACTCAGAACAAAAGCGCTCCCTCCACGCCTCTTCCAACAAAGGGGCCACCAGCCCCAGCGCTCCCCGAAGGCTGCGGGACTCCCGGCTGCCGGCTGCGGAGCTGCGGCGCGCAAACTTCCCTGGGCTCCCAGGGCTGCCGGCGCCACGGAGCCGGGGCCGCGGAGGGAGGAAGCACATGCCGCCCAGAGAAAGTGAGGCCGGGCTTGGCGGGGGGAAGAGGGGGCGGGAGCCGGGCAGCAGCGGAAGGAGGGTGATTGATCAGCGCGCTGTTCCCGGCGCTCTGTCCTGTTATTAGAGGCGGCCAAAGCAGGGCCACGCAATAACCTCCGAATCGCCAACTAATTGACGCTGCAGGCAACTACTTCATTGTGCGCGCTGGTTTTATGTCTTCATAGCCGGTGATTGACAAGGTGTAATTAGTCATCTCACTCGGTGATAAACATGGGCACCCTCCTCCCGCGGCATCAGGCCGTGTGTACCAGCAGAGGAAGCGATAGTTGACGCTGATATACCATTAAATCAAAATGAAGACGTTCAGAAGTGTGTGTTTGCTGTGACGCTCTGATGGTTTATTTCTCAAATACGGCACCAACAGATTTACTTGATTTGCAAGTTAACTACAACATTAACTGGTTTTATTTATTTTGCCTCTTCTTTCCTTTTCCTAGGCAGGGATGTTGCTCTTGGAGAATGTGAAGACAGTTTGCTTCTTGACAAGCGAGCGAACGGGCGCCCAGATTTTTGCAGCCTCTCGAGTCTCCCCCGAGGGAAAGGCAGGCAGAGAAAACGCCTGATTTGGGAGCCACCAGGAAGGATTCCGCGCAGGGGGAGCCACCTTCTTTGGCCCCAGACCGGCCTGTCTGGGGCCCCCCTTTGAGCACCGCCAGTGGATGATCTGAAACACTGAGGATGGTGCTGGGGTTTGGGGTCGGGAAAAGCCCCTTGGATAATAATCGCAAAGAAGAAAGAGGCAAAAACAACTGTTTCTTCTCTGCCTTGAAGCAGGAAGAACTGTGTTCTTAAAGCTGTTGGCTGCAGTCACAGGGCCAGTTGCCTGCCTTCGTTCCCTGAGTAAAGTATAATGTCTCCTGTTCACCATGTTGCACCATTCAGCAAATTAGATTCCTTCCTCATCGAAGTGGGTCTTCTTAGGGAAGTGTGTGTGTGTGTGTGTGTGTGTGTGTGTGTGTGTGTGTGTCCATGGGGGTGTGTCCCTCTACAGTGAGGCTGCTACTGGAAATGCTGGTTATTCATTTCAGAAACCTGGTGGTTTACACTTTAAAAAGTCAAAGAGCCCCCTCAAAAAAATTGGGCTCCCTTGGATTGTTGTGGTCTGTCTTGACCTGAATTCTGGTTAGAGAATGTCAGAAACTGAACAAAGCCACCAGCATCTCAAAGTCCACTTCCAGCGTATCACACACATGCCCCCAGGAACTCTCCAGTAGGGTAAGCTCCCGGCACTTTCTGCTCCTCTCTAACCTCTGTCTCTTGTTCCTATAGCAGAGGAACGGTGATTCCTTACCACTGCGCAGGAACGCTGGGTTGTGGACATCTCCAAAAAAAGATAGGGTGAAGCTGAGTCCGAGGGATGGCAGAAAAGCCCCATATCCTCAATAATGACCCCCTTTCTAGGCTTGGGAGCCTTGTTCAGCAAAGGGGGGAGTGTTTTATACTGATGTGAGAGGCTGTCAGTCAGCAGCAAATCAGCTCAGGCATGGCTACCTCTCTATGAGATCAACTCATTGCCTTGGTCACACCTTACAGAGAAGCTGCTGGTTACCACTATTGACAATAAAAATTAGTGGGGCCTTAGTTGTTTTGAAGAAGAACCCCATGTCTGTGGATAGATAAGTGGCTTGACTCAGCGCAGGTAGAGGGGAGCCCAATTCCTCCTCCTCTTCTCCCTGCAGCGATCTGAACAGTTCCGAAACTGCCTCCCTGAGCGTCAGTTGAGCAGGTTGGGGAACTAACCAGGGCCCTCTCTCTAGGGCCCTGTTAAATGCACTGAACTTAAAATGAAACACGAAGTGCGAATTTCAGGTTTGAACATGATGCATCAGGAAACGTGGAGGTTGGCAGCCCTTTCCTCCCTCCTGCCTTTCGGTAGCAGGTATTAATATTGTATTAAATGTTATGAGAAAGTAAGGGCTGCAGAGAGGAATGTGCTCAGATGCAATTTTGTCAAGGTTTTTATCTGTGATTATGATTCCAGATGTAAAAACTCCCGGAGGAGGGAAATGAGGGGCTGCTGGCGTGTGACATGTGTTTTAAGGTGTTTGGCAGTGTTTCTCAAAGTGGTGACAAAATGTTCTATTTTATTAAAGGGAATTGGTAAAAGAAATACGAATATACTAGGTCGAAGATTGTTCATCTCAGCAAAAGGATTTACCATTATTGATTAGGGTGGGGAAAGTTTGTATCTGGAGCCTGCTTAAATCATATTGTCAACAGTGTAAATCTGTCAGATCAGATTATTCTAAAGAACGATTGTAACAAAATACACAATAGCTAATTGCATCTCCCCACCTAATAATCTCCATGCAAAGATGTAAATTGCCCTGGAAGTAAAAAAAAAAAAGAGTAAATATTGCAACAAGATGTTAATTTTTTTTCAATTGGTATAACTATCACCGTTCCTTGAGAGTAATTTCTTTTTAATCTAACCCAGAGTACTACCCAGTCCTAGAAAGGTCATTTTGCCTGTTTTGTTAATCTGGCTGCTTTTTCGATGGAAGCACAAATAAATTTCCTCACACAGAGAACCATATTTTGCTAAGAGGAGAATCAGGAAGGTTGTGCGGGCATGAGGGAGGAAGCACATGAACTCTTGGCTGACAAGAGTTGTATCTTGTATCTCCAGGCACTTGGGACTAGAAAAATCCCTACCTCAGTCTTTCTTCATTCAAAGGCATCGCTGCCACCCCTCTCTGACAGCAGGACACCCCTAAACTCTATTTCCAAGCAAAGGTTTCCTCATAAACATTTTATGAGCTTCACATACACTAATCGACGCGGGTACCCAGCCAGCGCTGACTAGACTGGATGTGGATTTGGTAAATGTTTCCTCAGAACAAAAAGAGGAGTTTTTGGCTAAAGAGGCTAGACTTGGCTCTCCCCTGAGGCCCCAGTCAGGGGCCCTCAGCACACTCACTGGAGACATTACTGGATGTGGATCGCCCCATTTCTAGGACACCTCGTATGTCTCTCATCCCATTTCATGAAGAGCACAAATGTTCAGCCCTAGCCTTTCCTTAATCCAGGCTAAAGAATGTTGATTTTGGCTACCCAGCCGCTGGCACTATTTTACCATCACAAAACGTACTAGACTCCTAGCACAAATCGCACCTTCTTTGAAAGTAAGAAGATTCCTCTCCTCTGAGGTCCTGTAGGATGTGGTACATTTCCGAGGGGAACAGTGAGGTTGCAGGGGAGGGAAAATGCTTGGCGTGGTCACCACCTCTCACCCTGTGCTTTCAGCAGAGCCCTTTCTCTACCCCAACCCAACTTTCCACTGGCTTGATTAGCAAGTCTCTGCTGCTGTTTGGAAGCTGGCATTGTCTCCTTAGGTGAGGAACGAGTCATTTCCCACAAATGCTTCAGCTGAAGCCCAGCCCCTTGCCCCCTCCCCCATTTTTATTCTTCCATTAATTAAAGCAACTAATGTTCCATCGATTATCTTTGCATGAATGAAAATCATTATGGGCCCTTGCAGGTATATGGGAAATTCTGTTTGCTTAAGTATTCACACTTTGATTTCCAATAGACTCATTTTCTCAGGCATAAAGAAATTCAAACAAAACAAAACAAAAACAAAAACAAAAACAAAAACAAAATCTCCTGACACTTTGCAGTAAAGCATGAAGACCAATAGTAACGAGCTTGTGCGATCTCCTGCAGGAAGAAATGCTCAGATGGCCCCATTTTAGAGCTGGATTGTACTATCTGGTAAAGACTTCTAGACAGTGAAGGCAAACATTGATAGGTCATCAGACCTAGGTTTTGAATTTGTGCTTGTGTTGAGTCAGATGAGCTCATCCAAATTTACTGTGAAGCTACCGTCAGTCCTCAAAAGTAAAAAGGCAGGGGACAATCAGCTCTATTTGGAATTTCCTGGCTAGTTGGCCATTTCAGCTTGCATCTCCATTTCTGGGGGCTGCCATAATTAGAGCGATCTATTTTGCATTTACTTCTCTTTGCAAGCACTACATTATTCACTCTTTCCTGTGCTTATTAAACAGTGCCACCTGCACCAAATTCAACAAAGCTCTTCCATCAGTCAGCCCAGTAAGGATCCCGGACCATATATTATCATTAATTGAAGCTCAATTGAATAGTTGATGATAGAGGCATGAGTAAAAGCAACACATTTTCTAGGACCTGCTTATAAAAATGTTTTAAGCAAAAATAAAAAATATTCCTCAAATTGTCATTTTTTTACAAACTCATTTCATTCTCTCTGTACAGTAATCCAAGCAGCAGTGAGCAAGCCTTTTAATTAATGAACTATTCCCGTATGTCACCAAGGTGCCTCCAGCACAAATATCCTCCTTCATAAGATACTAGCAAATGCAGTCAATATTTTGTCACCCAAAGCCTTCGAAGCTGACCACCTCGATAGCCCTAATACTATCAAAAGGACCTGAAGAACCAAGGACAAGGCTGGGAAGCAGAGGAAAATTTTCAGGAAACTAGCCATGGATAGTCTGAATCCAGAGAGAGGGAGTGGCAGAAGGAAGATAACCAGAGACAGAAGAGAGGCAGAGAACGAATGTGGATAGATATCACTGTTTAAAGACAAGCACCTAAAGTTTCTGGCAAAGATGGGACCATCTCTGGGCTCCAGCTCTGTTATAACAAACTCCATTTAAATGCTGATGATTTACACATTCTAAAGAGCGTCGAAGCTCACTGTGCCTTGTTCTCTTAAGAGCTTTCTGCTTTGTTCAAACTACTGCTTATCTTTGGCATTGTCAACAGCTCTGCATCTGGGAGAGATTAATTAAGTGATAGGTCAGACACAATGAGGTGAAAGGGCATGTCCACCCAATCAGGACTGATTCATCCATTTCTAGGTGGATCAACTTTTTTGAGGGATGCCAATTTCAGTTCCATTTCCAGGGAGGATTTATCAATAGGAATGCCTGAACTCCCTCAGGAAGGAACTCTTAGCTGGGAAAAGGTTTTTCTGCACACAGAAAAATCTAAAAATCTATACTCTGTCTTTTTCAGATGTGAAAACAAAATATAACTATAAATTGTCTGTATGCTTAAGTTTCACTGATCTGGGTGAAGGCTGATTTTCTTGAACATGATCCTACAAAATAGCTAATTGGGTGATTACAAATAAGATTGCCATGCAACACAATAAAAAAAATTTGAAAGTTTGCTTTCTCTCCTCCCTCTTCCCAACTGTTTCTCATTCCCCCTTCCTTTCAGAATCCACTTTTAATTTCTAGAAGGCAAAAATGAAAGAAAGAGATAGGAAAAAGAGGAGGAGAGGAGGAAAGAGAGAGAGAGAATGAAACAGAAATAGGTTTTCTAAGTGTCGGCTGAATTTTTCCAGACCAGTCAGAGGTTATGTTTAAATCTTCACCCCTACAGGGCCCCCACACCTTCCTAAAAAAATCTTTAGATTAGTGAGAAATTTGTTACTCAGGAAAGGCTATGTGGCCAGTTCACCCTGTTCCTAACCAGAGGGTTTTAAGGACCTTGGACCCCACTCCTAGAAATGACACTGTCCCCATCTTTTCAGCAGCATGTCAGTCTGGGTCAAAATTGCAGTTGCGTGTGTGTGTGTGTGTGTGTGTGTGTGTGTGTGTGTGTGCGCGCGCGCGCGCGCGCGCGTGTGTATGAAAGAGACAGACAGACAGGCAGACAGGCAGGCAGAAACAGAGACAGATAGGGAAGTAAACTCCCTGCCTGTGAATAATGCTCAAGTAAAGTGACTGTTTTTGGCAAATCCCAAACAAAACACTTGGAATATTTTTATTCTATTTGGGAACACCCCTACAAAGGAAGTTAACCTTTTCCAAGATATGTGTGGGAGGTGGGGAATAGGGAGGAAACAAAGGTTTGTGGTTTTTGTAACTGACCAGCCATTTCCCCTTCTCCAAAGAAATGTAGAATGCCAGTTTCTTAACTATCCATTTCTTTAAATCATCTGGGATCTATCTATATTTATAAAACTGAGCAGGAACACTTAACAGACTGATCAATAGCCATTGACTGTCAGTGCACCACACACCCTAACATGCACAGCTTGATCATGTATATTTGATCATCGAAAAATTCAAAGCATCTTGCAGCAGTGTATCAAGCTTCCTATAAAATAGTCGGTCTTTTTCTGTGGTCTTAAAAAGAGTATGGGTTTCTCTCTCCCTTGCATTCATCTATCTATCCATCCATCTATTTACACAAACACACAGCTCCCTTCCTGGAGAATTTATTGCTCATATACTTGATGAAGAACAAGGTAATTAACTGAGAGGTTGTACATCTGGGTGGCACTTCATATCCATTGTAATAATATAACATTTCTTTTCATTTTAGCAGAAGAAAGGCTAGTCCTGCCTACAGATTCAGAGGACCCTAGAGTCTCTGTTCGCAAAGCCTCCTTGTTATAAATCCTGCCTCCCTCTTAAGTGATGGCACGCACAATTGCACCAAAGGGCACAAAGTTTATCTATGCAAAAGTATCATTGGAATGGCTTGTCCATTCTCAGAGCTTCAGCATCAGCTAGTGGGAGGTTGCAGTAGACACAGCTGTTTCCTCTGTCCCTAGTCTCCTTGGCAGCAAACGGGGACAAGAGTCCAAAGGGCTTGTCCTGTGAAGGGCCACAAGTAGAAGAGACATATTTGGGGATCTCAAAGGCTGCTGTCCTGAGCACATGCCACTAAGCTCCAGTATCCTGAAAAGGACCCAGCCCTGCAGACTTTCCTGATATTCTGAGGTTGAAAGGCTGGTTCTAAGTTTCTCCATAAAGTATGCCGCTGTATCTGTCCAAACCGTTTCAAGCATCCGGCCAGAGGAATACCAGCTGGCAAGCCTGTTCCAAGCCTGCCACACAGTTTTTCTAACCCCCTACCCCAGAGACCACCCCCACCTACCCACCCCAAGCCAGCAAAATAAATTACCTGCAGAACCTCCCATTTCGGGAGTCCTCTGCTCTGTATTCCAAATTGTGCCCAGGATAAATTTCTCGGGGCCCTTCCTTCTACAAGCAGCAGCATCTGGGCTGAGGCTCCTTCCTTTATATGGGGGGGGGGTGTGGGAGACTTCATATGATAATACATGTAATATGATATGGAATGACAGAATGCATGACAGTTGCCCATAATACGGAGAAGTCAGTCAAAGGACAGAGGGGACATTTGGATAATTACCATCCATTGGCTAGTCAATCACGGGAACAGAGAGAAACTGCACAAAACCCACAATGGAGTTGGGAAACAAAAGAGACCCGAGCCAGACTCAGGATTAACCGGTCTAAAGCGATCTAAATGCTTTTGTATCTGAAGAACTGAGGCTGGCCGGGTTGCCCCCCCTTTCCAATCCCAGGGAACTAATTGCGGGGATCAGAGTTAAAGCTCTCTCCCTCCTTTCCCCTTTCTCTTTGTAGACTGCTCACCACGCAGAAAAAAAAAATGATTTCTCTCTGTGTTCATTAAACTATTTTAAAGTTAAAGGGGTGGGGGAGGGAGGCTCCATGTGGGCCCTCAGCCCAGAAGCTGGGGTTCTTCAGCCTTCGAAGAATCTGGGACAGTCTCAATCGGTCTCAATTCTTTGTTTCTGGGTGAAATCTTCCCTTCTTGCTCCTGGACACAAATAACTCATTCACCTGGGCAGCTGCCCTCTGCCTGGAGGCTAGCAGGAATGGCTGGTACCCTGCTTTGGGCCAGGAGTCCCCATAACTGGCCCCTGCACCAGAAAAACAGAAGGTCCACCCTCTAGTTGAAAACTCAATTTGAGTCAGCACCCTCAGAATGAAGTGGAGTAAAAGGATGACACAAAAGGGGTTCTAGCCTTCAAAATGGGAGAGTAAGAGAAGACGGTGGTAAATTGTGTGGAGAGAGAATATCCTCTTCAACTAGAGAGTGCAAAAGAGGAAGAAAAACCTTCTAAATGGAGCAAGAAGAGATTATGATTAATTAGGGAAAAGGATGAGAAGAGACCCCTTCTGCCTGAGAAAGAGCGGCAAAGAGGTGATTCCTCAAAAGAGACATAAGAAAATGGTCCCATAAATTTTTAGAGTCTGGGATGAAGGCGAGAGAGGAAGAGAATTCCTTAAAAGATAAACGAAACGGACAGAGATGCCTGTAGCTGAGAGCGAGACCCCCGAGTCCCAGGACAGAAACACGAGCCGCAGTCTCACCCAATTTCCACCGGGTCCTCCCGATGCAATTCTAACTCGCCCAGCGCCCTCCCGGCCCGGCGGGGCTCGCGTGTCCCCGCTCGGTAGCGGCGGCCGCTCCCGCTCCCGCTCCCACTCCCGGCCCGCGGCTGCCCGCCAGGCCCCGGTCCGCACGCGCCCCGGTCCGCGCCCCCCGCACAGCCAGCGCCTCGGGGTGGCCTGGGCGCCTTCTTACCTTTCCGAGTCCTCCGCCGCGGGTGTGGCCGGCTCGGCGGGCGGCCCCGGGCCAGGGCCTGGGGGCGGGAGGCGGGGGCGCCGGGCTGGAGGGGAGCGGCAGGGTGAGGGCTGGGGGCGCTGGCACGGTGCCCAGGGGGGGCGAGGGGGCAGTGGGCAGCCCCAGGGCCCGCGGGCGAGCCCGGCCGAGACGGAGCAGGGGCAGGGGGCGGAGGGCCGGGAAGGGGCGCCGGGGCCCGGGCCAGGAGGCGGGGAGCTCCAGCCTGCGGGACCGGCCCGGGAGCCGGGCGAGGCGCGGGAGGGAGGCCCTGCGCCCGGGAAGCCGAAGACGGGGCGCGCGGATCCGAGGGGCGGTTTCGTCGCCTTGGCTGACAAATCAATCAGGGCTCCCCGAGCCGGGGCACTGCCACGGTCGCTGCCGCGCTAGCGGCTCCCGGGCCGGCCCGGCGCAGCCAGCTGCGGGGCGCCTCGGGTCCGCGCGGGCCGGCGTCGCGGGCGGGGCGGCGGTCATTAGGCTGCGGGCGCGTGCGGCCGGGGCGGGGGCAGGGGCGGGGGCCGCGCGGCGCCGCATCCCGGCCTCCTCCCCCGCCCGCCGAAGCCGGCCCGCGCCCGCTCCGCGCTCCCCTCGCTCCCTCGTCACTGTCACTAGCTCTGGCCCGTCCGTCTGTCCGTCTCTGCCTGCCTCCCTCTGTCTCTCTCCATCTCCCAGTCTCTGTAGCGTTTCTCACTCCCCTCCTCTCTCGGTCCCTCCTGATGTCCCCAGCTCCCTTGCTCATTGCGCCTCTCTTTGCATCCGTGGTGCTGACTCTCTTACCCTCTCTCGGTCGCTCTCACCATTTTCTCCTACTCTCTCCTTTCTTTCTTTCTTTCTTTCTTTCTTTCTTTCTTTCTTTCTTTCTTTCTTTCTTTCTTTCTTTCTTTCTTTCTTTCTTTCTTTCTTTCTTTCTTTCTTTCTTTCTTTCTTTTCTTTCTTTCTTTCTTTCTCCCCTCACTCTCCACCCCTTGCTCCCTTTGCTAGGGAGGACAATTTATCCCTTCCTCAATTCCTCCTGGAACAGCAGCCCCAGCCCCGGAATCCAACTTAATCCATTTCTCTGCTCTGAGACCTCGGACAAGTCACTTCCTCCCTCCTAGCTACAGTTTCCATGTGTGAAAGGAGTTAATAAGCCGCTCTTGGGGATGTGGTTGGGAGGGGCAGGGGGTTGCTCATGGACTCTGGTTCCCCCTCTTGGAGTTCATACTTACTCAAGTGCAGCAGTCACTGCGGCAGCTGTCTGGCCATAAGGGCTCACCAGGTGCCAAGTGTTCCCCTACAAAACCTATTTTGCCAGCCTCCGGGGCCAGGAGAGGTACCAAAAGGCCAGTTCAGCAGGGAAAGTCAAGGGTGTTTCTTCTAGGATCTCCAAAGCTTCTCCTGAGAAGTATCTGTGATCCCTTGCAGTATCCCCAGGGCAGATCCCAGAACTGGATCCAATATCTCAGGCTCTGTCACCTGCTGGTTCCTCCTTCACTGACACCAAGCAGAGGGACAATACTCTCTCCTGTCCTCGAACCCAAGCAGGAGAAAGCCTGTTCCTCCCTGCCTTCACACACACACACACACACACACACACACACACACACACACACACAGAAGATGAATAGCTTTTAAGCTTCAAAGATGTTTCCTGGATGAAGTGTGACTTCAGAGTCAGACAGATGTGGGTTCAAGGCCACTTAGTGTGTGGTCTTGGGCAAGTCATATCACTCTAAGTTTCAGTTCCCTCATCTGCAAAATGGGAACAATAGCCACCTCCGTTTTCAGACTGTGGTTGAGATCATCCATAGTATGCATAATGTGCGGATAAAAGCTTATTCATTCTGGCTAGCTTTTATTCAACAAATATGTAATAAGAATTACACTGAGAGTAGAACAGTTCGCAAGGCAGGAGTGATTTCTGCCTTCATGCAATTTGCAGTCTAGCTGGGGAGACAGACTGTGAATAGCAATTCTGTAATTATTTCATGACAGTTGTACAGGTGCCCTGGAGGAGTAGATAATGCAGTTGAGACCAAACATCTAGGGAAACTGACCTGGGCTGGGGGCTCAGGAAAGGCTTTCTCAAGGTGAGACTTGAAGTCAGGTGTGGGACCAGCCTTGCAGTTTACAGGAAGTGGGAAGGACCTGTTAAAGGGAGAGTGTTCCTGGAAGAGTGACCAGCATGCTCTAGGGCTGAGTGGCGGGAGGGAGCATAGTCAGTAAAAGGCCAGTGTGGCTGGAGCAGAAGGAATGAGAGGGATGAGGCTGGAGAGGTGGCAGGGCCAGGCACAGAAGGGGAGGGGCTTGTAGACTGAGGAGGAGTCTGGGCCTGGTAACAGGAACACAGGAGTCCCGATTTCCCCTTTTCTTGACTGGAAGGAGAAAACCAGTTTCGGTTCCCGTCCTGTCCTCTGCCTGTGATCCATCTTGGGAATTGTCCTCTCCTCTGCTCTGTCCTAGCACTGTCCACCTTGCAGGGACACTGCTTGCCTTGGCATCTGTGCCACCACATGAGTGCGGCCTCCCCCAGACCATATACCGAGGTGTGGTTCCTCTCTGTGCCCTCAAAGTCAGTCCCACAGGAGTATCCTCAGCTGGCTTTTGTTGTTTCATTGACCAGTCAGTAGCCACTGAGTGCCTGCTGTGTGCCAGGCTCTGTGCTGGGCATTGCCCTGCCTTCCCAAAGTGCTTGTTTTGCAGGGCAGACACTTTTGAATGCACAGGACCATAATGACCATTCTGAAGGAGTCTCACTGGGGACTTGGGGCATGGGACTGGAAGCTCTTTGTGAGCAGGCCCATTCCAGGGCTGCTCACCTTGTATGGTCTTCCGGGTTTGGCACAGTGCTTGGCACAAGCTGGGCACTCAGTAACATGTGATGGGAGAGTGAAAAAGAAAAGTAAAGTTTAAATACAGAAGGATTAAGAATAGATAGGAGTTAAGTGAGCCAGGAGAAGGGACAAGGAGATGTCTATGAAGATCTAGCTAAGAGCAATACATAGAGACAGGAAGAGACAGGAGGGTCTGGAGGGAGAAAGCTAATGCTTATTGAGCTTCTCCTCTGGGCCAGGCAGATGCTGGATGCTTTTGTGCAGTTATCTTGACTAAACTGCACAGCACCCCTACCTTGGAGGCACCATTGCTCTCCATTTGCTGAATAAGCACTAGGGTCCACAGAGGTTAAGTCACTGGCCTGAGGTCACACAGCTAGTAAGAGCTGGCCTTGGGATATGAACCCAGTTCTGCCTGCTCCTCTTCACTAAAAGCAGGAAGCAAAAGAGGAGGAAAAGGCAGAAGAAGATGACTGAGAAAAAAAGAAGAGCGATGGCAAAGGAGTGAGCTCTACGAGTAATTTTTCAGCTTACAAACAATCCCCATTTCCCAGCCCTGTAAAGGCTGGTGAGGTGGATCTGAGGCGAGCCGGCCCTCTGACTCGCAGGAGCCTGTCGAGGGGCCCCAGTGAGCTACTTCAAAGCCAGCCTCTTCAACACAGGAGCTTTTAAACTTCACACGGGAAACTTTCCAGGGCTGACTTTTTGCACTTTGTTTCCAAATCAAGAGGTGGGGAAGTCCCTGTCAGCCCAGAGGGGAGGAGATCTCACTGGGAGACTTGCTCAGGGTTTCCGGGCTTGGCATCGGGGTCCCCCACCTCCCAAGGGAACCTGGGTGGGGCGGGAGAAGGAGGGACCTGTCCCCTGTCCTCAGTGGGTTCCCAGAGAGAATTCAGATTGTGGGCTTGGCTACTGATCCCTCCTGTGTCCTCCCAAGTCTGGTTTCTAACTGGGTTCTTGGTGGCGTTTGCTGACAAGGTGTGACTGGCTCACAAGGGTCATAATATGCACCACTCTTCTCTGCGCAGCAGCCTCCAAACCAAACCATGCCTTCTGTCATCTTCTGATCATCATTGTGAGAGGCAGCAAGGGTCTTCCTAACCCTCAGCTCCCTCTGATTTTTGGAATTCAGATTTGGATTTTGGATGTACATCAAGAGCCTGGTTCCATGCATTTTAATTAAGCTGTCTTTTTTCATTTATTACTAATACACTCCTCTTAACTATGATTTATTTGTTAAACAAAGCACCATAAGCCGTCACTTATTCATCTTAATTTCAACAAAATTAAAGTAGTCGCTGTTAGATTGCACCTAATTGCACTTGCAATGAAGAGAACGGAGATGTTAATCAAAATAAATTGAAGATAAACAATAAAATCATTACATCTTTGCGGCGGTAAGTGTAACTAATCAGTTTTGACTCGAAGCGACCGAACAGGAATAATGAATGTGTCACTGAAGGCGCGCTCATTAAGGGAAGCCGCAGCGGCCTGGGTCCTCAGGGCAGAAGACAGCCACCCTGCCCATGTGGCCCTGAGGGCTCCTGCACCCCTGGGCTGGGCAGAGGGGCCCTGAGGAGCAAGGGCAGCAGGGAGGGGGCTCATAGAGTAGGAGAGAGTCCTAGCTGGGGGGCCCCGAGGCTGCCCTGCTATAGAGGAGTTCTTTCAGTCTGATGTGAAAGCTGGAGGTCCCAGGCCCATTTCTGGACATTGCAAATAACCAAAGATGGAGAGAGAGAGGCCTGGAGAGAAACAGATACACGATATCCAGGAGACACAGTCAGACACATGCCAGGGGCCAGAGTAGAGACAAGTCCAGCAGAAAGAGACAAGGAGAAAGAGACAGGCAAACGGAAAGAGACCAGGGTGAGAGACAAGGGGATAAGGGAGGATGGACAGTCAGACAGGACTGACAGACTAAAGAGTCTGTGGGAAAGAGGCGGCTCAGAGTGATGGAGGAGGGATGGGGTTCCGTGTGCATAAGGACACTGGAGAGACATAACCAGATGGGTCTGCAGCAATGGAGGCTCATTGGTCTTAATGAAATAATCTCTCCTGTGAGGACAAGACAGATACAAATTTTAATTTCGATTCAGTTAAAGCTCAGGATTTTCAAATTAGGAATTTGGACAAAGTGGTCTTTAGGAGTTTGTCAGGGAAGTGACTATCAGGACAGGACCCTGCACTGGGCTCTGGGAACACGGAGGAGGAGTGTGGCATTGTGGTAGGGGAGGCAGAAGACCACCCGGGGGTCTCCTGGGCTCATCCTCCGATTGCAGTGATTTCATGAACCGAAACAGTCCAGACTGAGGTCCCTTCCTCATGTCACAGGTTCCTGTGCCAGCTCTTGTGATGCTAGCCTGGCACCCGATGCAAAGCCAGAGGGATGCCAGGTGGGGCTGCTCTGGTTGATGCTTACTAAGCAACACTCCTTTCCAGGCTGGGAAAATCGAGAATGTAGGCAACTTTGGGAAATGCGAAAATCTGAGGACATGGCCATTCTGGTAAGATTGGACAACCAGGAGAGACAACTTGAAAGACACATAATTTTTGAACACCTACCTTGTGTCTAGCCCTGAGCTGGACCTGACAAATATGGAGGTGAATCACATACAACCCCCCATCTCAATTTCCCCATCTTTGAAGTAGGGTTAATAATAGAGCCGTCTTTATGGGTTTATTATAGGATTAAGTGACAACATTTGTAAAGAGCTTAGAATGGTGGTTGACCATTGGAAAGGGCTTTATGAGTTTGTTAAATAACAAAAATGAAATAAATCCCAGCCCTCATGGAGTGCAGAGTTCGGTGGAGGAGAAAGACTCATTAGCATTCAAGTTCAGTTCGATGGGGTCAAAACAACTATAGATGCACTTCAACCGGCTTTGGGGTCCAGAGTGGAGACGAAGTCCCCAGCTGAGCGGTCTTGAAGGAGGAGTAGGAATCAGTCAGATGAAGGGTGCAGAAGGGGGAAAGAATATTTTGGGTACAGAGGACCATACGAACAAAAGCATGTGAGCAAGAAATGGCAGTATGTCCCTGGGGACATCAAACAAATTGGAACTGGTGAGGCTGAAGACCAGGGACTGAGGTACTGATGTGTGTTAGCAAAACCACTGAAGAGCATCTGAGTGGAAATTTACTGTTTTGTTGTTGTTGTTTGTTTTGGGGTTTTTTTTGGGGGGGGGTTGCTCAGCATTCATTTGCTATACTTAGGATGGGAATTTTCTTTTGTGATTGTATCTTCCCCCCTTTTACCCCTTCTTCCCTCCCAGTCCATGTGGTTCTAGTAGAAGCACCTCCACCATGACTCCAGGGGAAGGAACATGTGATTTAGACCAAAGCCAATCAACACATTCCATTTCTGTAGCCACAGTGATTGGCAGAGGGATGGTTCATCAGACCCAATGGGAGCCAACCCAGGGCTTTTACTGGAGGACCTGACAGACATTTTTGAACCTGTCTTCTGGTCTCTAATCTAACAGGATGCAGGGGCTGGGGCTGCTGCCACCATCTCCCTGCCACACAGAGCTTGAAACCAAAGCCAATGGAGCAGAGGGCAGCATGATGGAGCAAAATGAGATCCAGTGACATCGTTTGAGCCCCAGATCTAGTCAGGATGAGGCTAGCCCTAGCTCCTGGCCTTTTTGGTTTCACGAGCCAATCAATTCCTTTCTGGGTAAGCCCGTCTGGGTTGGGTTTTCAGCCACATGGAATAGACAGTTCTAGCTGATAGGCTTCAAACAGGAACGCCATAGTGTGTATTTAGTGACATCCCTCTTGCAGTCACAGTGTAGCAGAGGGACTGAAGGGAGTGAGCTTGGAGGCAAGGAGGCCAGAGGGGAGGATGGAGGGGTCATCCCAAAGAGGGCTTGTGACGAAGAGCAGGCAAAGCTAGGGCTTCCACCACCACCAGTGCACTAGGTTCTTACTGCTGCTGTAACAAGTTACCACAAACTGAGTGGCTTAAAACAACAGAAATTTATTCTCTCACAGTTCTAGAGGCTAAAAGTCTCAAATGAAGGTGTCAGTAGGGCCGAACTCCTTCAGAAGGCTGTCAGGAGAGAATTCTTCCTTGCCTCTTCCAGCTTCTGCTGTCTCCAGGTGTTCCTGGCTCTGTGGTTGCACACTCCCCTCTCTGCCCCCATCTTTGCACAGCTTTCTCCTCCTCTGTGTCTGTGTCTTCTCCTCTTCCTACTCTTGTAAGGACACTTGCCATTGAATTTAGGGTCCACCTGTGTAATTGCAGATGATCTCATCTCAAGATCCTTAACTTTATTACATCTGCAAAGATCTTTTTTTTTTAATTTCTAGGTAAGGCCACATTCATAGGTTTCTGGATATGGACATATCCTTTTGGAGGTCACCATTCAACCCATTACAATCAGCAAGGAAAGTGAATATTGCTGAATGGAAACAGGAGACCAAGAGAGATGAGGCAGTGGTGAGGGCACTGAAGTTTAAATCTCCTGGCTGGAAGGAATTTATTCTAGGACAAGAGAACTTGCACACAAGATTGTTGAATGACTGTCCTGTTCCTCTCTGGAATCAAGAAGAATCAGAGAGGATCCAAGAGTCTAATAAATGGACAAATGTGGTTAGTATTATCAAAATCTAGCAGCCAAGACATTCTGCAAATGCAGGGGGTAGTGAGCTTAATGTTACTCTGAATGATATTCCACAGAACTCAGAGCTTGTGAGAGAGAAAGCAGTGATTCTTAGGACCACACACTGATTCCTTAAGAACAAGTCATCCCAGATCAGCCTCATTTCTTTCTTGGCTGAAGTCACCAGATGGGTAGGTCAGGAAAGGTATGATGGATAGAATGAGTCCAGTCTCTCATGGTCTCCCCATAAACGGGAAAGGAGAAATGTATGATGGATTCAAAGATGATTAGGAAGCTGACTACCCATAATGAAAGGATATTGACAGATCTCTGCCTCCTGGAAAAAAGCCTCTATGGGGGTACCCTAGCTCCTCTATACTGGGTCCTGTTCTGTTCAGCCATGTCACATGTGATGATGCTAAACATTGGACAGCCCACTTGTCGCTCTGGCAGATGGTTTGAGGAAGAAACAACTAGAGTTTATGTTGTATGATAGAACTCTTTTTTTTTTTTTGAATGCCCACTCTGCCAGGAATTGAACTGGGCTCTGGCAGAACAATGGAGTATCAGACAGAGAAGCAGACAAGGTACCTGCCCTCATAGAGCTTGCAGGGCTAACTTACTCTCTAAGTTCACGTGGAGCCTTTTGGTTTATAAAGGAGAGGGTTTGAGAGTGGGGATGAGGAGTGGTGAAGACTTGAAGGACAATTGGAGGCAAGAATGGAAAGCTCTGGAATCATTTTGTTTATTATTGTGGGAACTGAAAAGCCAAGGGTTGGAGTGGGGATAGCTCTGAGAAGAGGCAGTGCAGGGTCCCCCTCTCCCACCCCAGGCCAAGATGCAGCTGACTGTGGCTTGGAAGCCCTGGGAGCAACTTCAGAGCAGCTCGTGAGGCAAGGAGTGTCAGAGATGCAGAGCAGCTGACTTGGGGGGGAAACTTGTCTACCCTCAGGTCAAGGACAGAAGAAATCCTCCAAACATGGGAGGGAGGAAGAGGGTCACACTCGCATCATCACCACCTCCGAGCCCCTGAGCCTAGCTCAGTGTCATGCACTAACTGAGGCCTGCTGAAAACAGACAGTGCTGTTTCCAACTCCAGTTCTCTATGGTGCCCATTTCACTTCCCAGAGCCTCAGTGTCACTATCTGTAAAGTGGGTCAAAATGACCAACACACCAGGTGACAGAATCATGGGGACACTAACATCCTGTTCAAAAACAGGGGTTTAAAGAAAGATGAAGAGGCAACCTCCATATTGCTGCCTCCTGTACACGCCCATATTTTAGTGGCAAAAAACAGGACCAATTTTCTCATAAAAATTCTTCCATTCAATTAAAGAAGGATAAACAAAGTTGTAAGGACAGATACCTTTTCCATGAGACACAGTAAGGCACAAGAATGATATTCTGTAAACATGTGTCCCCTTCTCCACCTTCAACTCATAATGATAAGGAAAGGGAATTTAAATCAAGACAGACCCATGGGGAGGAGAGGAGTTTGGCTTCGCCAACCTGGAATCTCCTCCTAGGCGTCTTCAGGTGGGACCTTGAGGACCCAGCTCAGAAGTGCTTCCTCATCCCAGTCCCCCTCTATCTGGGAGCTCTGCCTCCTTCAGGCTCCTGCCCTACCAGGTGAAGACCATGGTCATGACAGCTCCATTTACTGACCATTTGCTCTGTGCCAGGTTGAAGGCTCACAGGTATCCATGCATTAGCTCAGTTTCTCTATTAACAGAGTCTATTACCCTGCCTTTTTGTAGATGAGAAGACTGGGGCTCAGAGGGGAGAAGTGGCTTTCTTGAAGTCACACAGCCAGCAACTGCCAGAGCCAGGTCTTAAGCCCAGATCATTCTGATCCTCAAGCTCGTGCTTGGAACCAGGGCACTAACCTGCTGGGGTGCAGACTGTGGAGGGCCATGGGGCTGGGAAGACAATGATGCCCTAAGGCTGGGTCCCCTGGGCCGGCAGCAAGAAGAGATAATCCTCCAAATGGTGCTGAGCCAAGGTGGCAGTATTTTAGCCTCCTCTAGGGAGCATTATCAAACAGGAGGGGGCCCCTAAATTCCTCTTTGAAGTGGGAGCCAGAGGCAAGAGCTGCCCAACAAGGGATGGCTGGATGCCATACGTCAGTGGAGGGCCAGGAACACACCAGCTACACCCACCGCAGTGGAGGTTAGTGGAATCCAGAGAAGCCTTGGGTTGGACACCAGAGCCTGGTGGTGGGCAGGGCATATGCTGACCTATGCTAGGTGAGGGAGGAGAGGTAGAGAAGGAGCCCCTATCTGACCAAGGTGTCCCTGTTTAAGCTAAAGAAGTGGAGACCTTAAAACACACGATATAAAAATTAAATAGAATCACCATACGATTTGGCAATTTCACTCCTAGGTATATATCCGAGAAAAAAATGAAAGCAGGGACTCAGACAGATCTCTGTACACCCATGTTCACAGCAGCATTATTCCCAATAGTCAAAATGTAGAAGCAACCCAAGTGTCCACTGACAAATGAGTGGATAAATGAAATATGGCCTACACATACAGTGGAATATTACTCAGCCCTTAAAAGGAAGGAAATTCTGACACATGCTACAACATGGATGAACCTTGAGGACGTTACACTAAATGAAATATGTAAGATAGTTACAAAGGAACACATACTATAGGATTCCACTTGTATGAGATCTCTAGAGTAGTCATGTTCCTAAAGACGGAGAGTAGAACGGTGGTTGCCAGGGGCTGGGGGAAGAGGGAATGGGGAGTTATTGTTTAATAAATGCAGAGTTTCAGTTTGGGAAGATGAAAAAGCGGAGATGGGTAGCAGGGATGGCTACTCTACAATGTATGTAGTTAATGCCATTGAAGTGTACACTTAAAAATAGTTAAAATGATAAATTTTATGTTACGCATATTTAACCACAAGAAAAAAGACTAACGGTGACATTTCCCCTCCTTCTGAGAAAAACTCTTCTTGGAGTAAAAGGCAAAGGCAAAAAAACAAACCCAAAGACGTGCTACCTAATCTTTATTGAGGGCTCACTGTGTGCAGGACGGTCATCATCTGTTTAGTCCTTTGCAACAATCTCAGTAGTAATTGTTTCTCCCATTTTGCGGCAAAAGCGACTTGCCCAGGAACACACAGCCAGGAAGCGGCTGCGCCAGGCTTGTCAAACTCTCATTCGTGCAGGGGCAGAGGGGAAAAAATGGGGAGAAAACAGACGCCTTTGGCACATTTAACCTCCAGGCAGAGTGGAGAGGCAGCCTGGAGGCTGGCAAAGAGGGTCCATAAGAGGCCAGGAGGGAGCCCAGCCTTACGGCGAACACCTTTCATCTTGGAAAGTTCCCGGGACAGCTTTTCCGCCCTGTGTTTTACTGCCTGCTGGGAGTTGCAAGGAATCAGAGCATGTCCAATAAATGTTTTATTCCATCCTGAACTGGCCCTCCTGGGCAAAATAAGCTCCTTTCTCCAGGAGGAAATGAAGGGGCAAGCATTTCTAGGGCAACTACAGAGGGAACAGTCTCTTTATTTCACACAGAATAACCAGTTCAGAGAGGTCAAGCAACTTGCCCAGGACAACACAGCAGGTCAGCCTCCAAGGGCCAAATGCACGGTGCCTGGCTTCTGGCCTGGAATCCAGCATATACTACTCTTCACTCTGGAGCTGTCTGAGAGCTGAGGCTGCCTCCCTCTCAGCCTCTGGGTCCTCATTCTCTTTTTCTAACAGAGGGACACTCAGCAGGCTATAGACACAGGGAAGCCCACTGGCATTGAATCTGCAGAAATCCTCTTCCCTGGCCTGAAGGGCACTAAATGGCTAAGTCAGCAAAAAAATCTATGAAGGTGACTTTTCTTGGGAAGGCCCTCCATGATGGGACCTCCTGCCTCCTTCTTCAGCCCCATCTCCCACCAGCCTCCGCCCTCCCTTCTCCACCAATTCCTTCAAGCCACTGACTTCTTTCTCACTCCAGACCTTCCCCTCTGCTGCTCCCGCTCCTAGAGGCTTACCCACCCCCTACCTTTGCTGACTGAACCCCTGTTCACTCACAGGTCTTAGCTTGAATGTCACTTCTTCCAGGCAGCCTTCCCTGATCCTCACCCCAGTCAGCACCTGCACCCTCTACTACCCCCCCCACACACTCCTACACACTCACACATATATGCTCACTCTCACACGGACAGCATACACACTCAGACACACACATAGCTTATTTAGTGTCCATGGCTATGTCCCCAGTGCCTAAAATGCCCCCAACACACAGCAAGCCCTCAGTAAACTTTGAGATACTGACTGAAAACATGAAAAGAATACCATCGGACTCAGTTAACAATCCTGGATCTGCCACTAAGCAGCTGGAGAGGCCTTGGGCAAGATGCCTAAGCTCTCTGGGACTCAGTTTTTCATGGGTAGGATGGGTATTAAAAAACAACCTTTCTTACAAGGTGTGTGGAGTCAGTGAGTAATTCTATGTAACATGCTTGGCTGTGGCGTAGGTTGTAGCAGGGCCTTAGTAAACCTTAGGGGCGGCTGTGCCTGGAAGAAGGTGCCCTCCGCACAGCCCTCACATACCCTCAAAGAGGAGAAGAATCATATGTGCAGAGATCAATGTCTGCATCAGAAATCCGTGAGCTCCTGCACCCAATGTTTGAGGCATATAAGCATCTTGGCCTTCAAGGACTTTATGATTCAGTGGCGGAGAAAGGCCCTGAACAGACAACGACAGAGCATGTTAGAGGACAGTGGTAGAGGGGCTTCTCGTGGGAGCCCCAAGGATGGCTTCCCAGATGAGGTGAGGCTGGAGCTTGGCCAGCAAGGAAGAGTAAGTTTCCTCAGTGAGATTTAGGTGGAAGGAAGCCCTATGGGCAGAGGGAAGAACACAGACAAAGGCCTGGAGGTATTACTGAGAAGGGTGAATTGATCAGAAAGACTAGGTGCCTGCTGGGGGCTGGAGGATGCTCAGGAGAAGGTAGGGGCCACCCCGTGAGGGGCGTGGGGAGCCTCCATCCTAAGAAAGCTTGGACAAGTAGGCAGAGGAGGGCCATGGCAAGGTCTCAAGTAAATTGAGGGTGAGGATTGGAGGGTGACATCATCAGATTTACTCTCTGGAAAGAGTGTGAACAGGACTTGGCCTGGCAGAAGAGATCCCTTAGCTCGTGTTCCCTCTAAGTTCATAGAAATGACAGTTGTTGGGTTTGGGGGTTAGGTGGACTTTGCTTCTGCTGGCCCCTCTCCTTAGAGCTGTGGGGCAAGTGGCTGGTTCTTCCTGAGCCTGGAATTCCCATCTGTGAGTCAGGGACAAGAAAGGTGGCCTTCAAGGGTGCTGAGAGGATCCAGTGAGATTCTGGAAGTGCAAGTATCCCTCACAGCAGTCACACAATGAAGGCTAGCTCCTTCCTCTTTGGGCCTAAAGAAAAATTTATCCCAGTGTCTCAAGGACTTGGATATGACCAAATCTCCAAGTCTGTTTTGTGCCCATTAATCAGTTTCATTCCAGAAGCAGGCTCTGGGACTTTCCAGAGCACAGCCGGCATCTCCAATACCACTTATTAAAGACAGCCTCCAAAGCAGGTGGGATGTAATCTTCTGTGCAGACCTGCCCATCCCAGGCAGGGACAGGTGAACCTTTGTAGCTGCACATCAAATCTGCCCACCCCTGGTCCCAGGGTTTAGAGACAGAGTTACATAGCCGCAAGAACTTGTGCTCAGGCAAATGTCCTTGGTACAAAGTGTCCACCCTAGCAGAAGCCTTAGTCCACCCTCTGGGGACACGGGGAGTGAGGGCCTTTGGGGAGATTCAAGGCATAATGGATACAAGCTAGAAGAGTCTAAAGTATTTACAAAGTAGCTGGGAGTATGTAACCTTCCCTCTTTCCCAGCACTGTACACATGCTAAACATCACTCTTGTCCCCTAGGAGGTCACACTTTGTTAATAATAATCAACATCTACCATTCACTGAGCCTTATTGTGCCAGGCAACTTGCTAAGTTCTTTCCTTGGACTGTTTCTCTTTAAACATTATGAGGTGTACACAAATGTCAATCCCATTTCACAGACGAAGAAGAGGCTCCCAGAGGTTACTTCACAAGTTAAATCACCTAGCTGGAAACTGGTGGATGAGGTGGGACTCAAATCCAGGTCTGTGGGCTCTAGATCCTTCTCTCATAACAGTTGGCTTCAAAAGCCCCCATCAAGATAAAGAGATGGAGGGGGAAATGCCATCGGTTGGGCAAAGGCTGGGCTCGGTAGGGATCTGGGAGGCAGGTGGGGGTCTGTGGGAAGTTGCTAAGCAACATGATGGAGATGCTGAAAACAGAGAAGGGACTGGTCTCACTCGGGCTGCACTGCCAGAGACCAGGGTGGGAAGAGGGGACTGGGGGACTGCTGCCTGGTGCTTCTCACACCCCTTACTCAGCTCTCATCTAAACCATCCTCTGCCCGAAGACCTTTGCAGGCTCTTTATTAATGCTGGGACAAAGTCCAAATCCCTCAGTCTGGAACGAGCTCTCCATGCCTAATCCTCTGACCTCACCACTGCCACTCAGCCCCACCTGAGAGCCTCACTTCCCTTTCATAACCCTGTGCCTTCGCACACATTGATTATGCTGCCTTTTCCCTTTGATGGAACACGGGCCCTTTCTTCCTAGTTCACATATCAGGGAAGCCAACTCAGTCTTTCCCACTGGGGACTTCTCTCTCTCTCTCTCCCTCTCTGTCTCTTTATCTCCAGCAGAGACTAGGTCACAAGAAACGTTTGGGAAACAATGAGTGAGCCAATGGAATGGACCAAGACTACAGATATGCTCATAGGAAGCTCAAAATGCTGTCCCTTTGGAAAGGAGAGACGTGAAAGCCCATGGGTGGCTGGAGGGATACACCTCTTCCCTGTGACTAGCTAAACTGGCTAAATTAAGAGACTCCAAGAGTTTGGTCTCAAGAACTACTCTTAATGGACTTCAGATGACTCATTCCTTGAGAGCTTCACCATACCCATCACTTCCAAAGGGGCCTCACGCCCCTGCCGTAACTCAGAAATCTACCCTCGGTTTCACCCGCTTTCTCATTCTGTAAGTCAGGAGAGGTTGGGTTCTGTTGCAGTAACAACCACCCCAGTGTCTCCGTGCTTCATCCCATATGTACACTGCAGGTTGGCTGGGGACCTCTGCTCTATATTGTCCTCCCTGAGAGACACCAACTGAGCAAGGCTCCTTCTCTGTGCTTCTGTGATTGCTGAGGCAAGGAAAAGCCAACACCACAGACCACTCACCAGCTCTTAAAGCTTCTATTCAGAGGTGACTCACATCACTTCTGCTCATATTTCACGGGCCAAGACAAGTCACATAACTACTCCTAATTTTACTTACGGCAGAGAAGTGCAATGCTACCATGGGTCCTGATCTCTGAGAGTCTGAAACATTTAGCAAATAACATTAAATACCACCACACCATCAACTTTTACTGTGCACCTACTATGTGGCACACATGGCAGGAGTTGCAGAGCCTGAGTGGGGGAGTGTTCTGCTCATGTTACCTCTGGGAAGTCACCTATGACCCCTTGCCACACTGTTTCTTGTCACTGCAACTCCACTCACATAGTTCCTTCTGCTTCAAATGCTTACTTTCTTCAGCACTTGGCAAATTCCCATCCTTCTTTCTTCCTTCTCTTCCTCCCTCCCATGCTTCTTTCATTTAGTGAATATACACTGAACACTTTGATGTAGCAGCATGGTACTTGGTGTTTCAAGATCCAACTCAAACATATCATGTGTTCTTGGAGGTTTTCTCTAATCCTCCCACATCTGAAAAAAAATGCTCTGGGTTCCCAGCATCTTGAACATTCTTCCATGTGTCTCTTTGGTTTGCAAGTATCTGTGTCCGCACTGTCTGCTCACTAGTCTATAAGCTTTGCCAGGGCGAGGTCTCTCATTCATCTCTCTCCCCAGTCCCTGTGCTTTTGCTCAGAAAAGGATTGTTAACTGACCAGCTAGCTGGCTGATTGAGTGAATGCATGAATAAGTGAACCGATGCTCAACAACAACTTGCATACAGAGTAGGAGGTGATTTCCCACTGCAGGCAAAATAAAATCCACCTGTCCCACCACCTACCAGGTCCTGGCTGATCAGACCCCAGCCTACGATGTTCCAGTTCTGATCACCTCGCAGACCATCAAACACCAAAACACTAAGTTCATTCTTGGGTCAGGGTCTTTGCCCCGTAATGCCTTCCTCCAGGAACACTCTGTTTCCAGTTATTGGAAACTGGCTCCCTCTCCTCATTTAAGCCCCAGTTCAAATGCTGCCTCCTCAGGGAGGCCTTCCCTGACCAGCCAGTCTAAAGGAAGTCCCCACTGCTCTCTCAAGCACATTGCCTATTTTATTCTGTTCAAAATATTTTTCATCTGAAGTTATTTAGCCCTGAGTTATTTATTAGTTTGTGCTCCTATAGTCTGCTCCCTCTTTAAAGATAAAGTTCATGATTGCAGGGACCTTGTCTGCCTCTTGACAGTGCTGTCACTGGAGCCGTGAGGAGTGCCTGACACAGAGCAGTTGCTCAATTCATGAAAGAATGAGTGAAAGGTAAATGTGACAATTTTTCTAGGAGGCATGCAGCCTAAGTGGGGGGGATTCAGCAGTTTCCTGCCTGCCAACCAAGCTGGAGGCCTTGAATTCCTTGGCCTTCATTGCTTCCTTAGGGGTTGGGGGGCAGATGCCCACACCTGTGCATCTAGGACACTCACATTCTGGATGCGAACCCCACGTAGCCATCCCTTAGGTCAGCAGAAAGGACTTGGCCTGGAGCAGAGAGGTCCTGTGGGCTGTCTCCTTGCTCACTTGCTCACCTCACTCCTGGCTCCAGGCCACATTGCTGCCCACTACCTGAGAGCCTAGCCCCATGCAGCTGTGGCATCATCACCAGTTTTCAAGCAAGATTGGGTGTTGCTCCTGTCCTGCCTTTGAGGAGAGGGCATGGGGTGGCCATACCAAAACTGGCAGGGCAGACACAGACTTCAAAGGCTGCATCTTTAACTGCTGGTTGCCAGGCATCTGGGAGACCAAGTGGTTGGAGGCAGGGCGGGGCACAGCTTGGGGCTGGAGGCGCCCAAATGTGCTGGGGTTTAGGAGGGGGCTGTCTCCCCTGTGGAAGCCAAGCAGCTTCATATTTCCTTTCTTCTCAAGGTAGCAGGAAGCAGGTGAGGATTCCTGAGGGGCACCCTGGGGAGGATTCATCACTGGGGCCTGGCGCCCCATATGAGAGAATGCAACTCCACTCTCGTGTCCCCAACAAAGTGTTTCCCTTGCAGTGCAGGGAAACCAGACATTTCCTACCCTCACATTGCTTCATTTTCCCCCCCAGAAAACAACTTTGCAGCCTGTAAATATGCTTCAAAGATGCATACCTTGTGACCTGACATTTCTCCTTTCAGTAATGTGCCCTGCAGACACAAACACAAGTATGCAGAGATCCCCTTGGTCACTTGTTCCTAAACGTTGAACAGCCATTTGCAGAAATCTTTAGTTGAGATTGTATTAAATACTACAAGTTAGGCGTGCAGGGCATGGGGGGACAAGTTTCAAGAATCTGTCCAGCAATGTGTTTTGTAAGTGAAAAAAAGGCAGCAGGCCAAAGATCCATCCAAAGGGATGTGTGGCGAGGAAAACTGTGGACCCATGCTCTGATTCACTATGCACCTATGTGTTGGTCAGTTTAGGGTGCTATAAGAAAAATACCACAGACAAGGGGCTTATAAACAACAGGAATTTATTTCTCACAGTTCTGGAAGCTGAGAAGTCCAAGATCAAGACACTGGCAGAATTGGTTCTGGTGAGGGCCCATTTTCCCATTCCCAGATGGTCATCTTTTCATTGAAAACTTGCATGGCTGAAGGAATGGGGCCAGGAGCTCTCTGGAGTCTCTTTTACAAGGGCACGAATCCCATTCATTAGGGCTCCACCCTCATGACCTAATCACCTCTCAAAGGTCCACTTCCAAATACTCTTACAATGGAGATTAGTTAGGTTTCAACATACAAATCTGGGGAAGACACAACATTCAGTCTATAGCAACCTATTGAAAAGAAGGAGGCAGGTTATATGAACTGACAACGAATGATGTTCTCAACATGTTAAAATTCTTTTTAAAGGTCTATGGCATACTTAATTTCTGTAATGCTAACAATGATTACGATATGTGTGTGTTATTAATATTTGCAAGGGGAAAGACTGGAAGAATATGTTCCATATTGTTGACAGCTGTTATTTTGGGGGAGGGGAATACCTGTGACTCACACTTTTTAAATGTTCCAATAATGTTTGAGTGTTTAAAAATAGGCATGTGTTACCTTTGTAAAGGGAAAAAACAAAGATTGGGGGAAAAAAAACTAAGGCTGATCATTCTTGAGTTTACCCACCATCTAGAATGAAGACCATTCAGAGCGTGAAATCTTCTTTCTTGAAGACAAATTTCCTTCCACTTGGGACTAAAATCTCAAAAAAAGAAAGAATCATGGTAAATAGGGCATTGAGGGATTCTTAAACGTCAGTACCAAGCAGTGAATGGATGTGAACTTCAAAGCTGAGGAGAGCTGGGTTCTAAGCCTGGTTCTGTCACTCTACCTGGCTGATCTGAGTAGGTCGCTGGGTCTCGGTTTCCTCTCCTGTAATAAGCGTATAATAATCTCTTCCTCAGAGGGTTGTTTGCAGATTAAATGAAATGCTACATTAGAATTTTCTTGGAAAGCTACTAGTTGGTAGTTCTAAATAGAGGCAATGCCTTTGCCAGACCTGTAAGTATCATATGGAATTGTTGGAAGAGGAGAAATAAATTTGCTCTTGGCTCTTCCTGTAGGGAAGTGGAGTTTGCTTACATCATCCACCTAGGAAAATTCAGTAACATGTCTGCTCGTTGATAGGAAGCACGGATCTCAGTGTGCTTCCCTCGGCATCCCTCTCTGGCAGAGAAGATATCAGTGTTTGTCGACTGAGTAAATGAACGACCTCCTCCAACCCAGAAGTGACTTATGGCTGTCACCCTGTGTGAAACTCAGCTGAACAATTCAACTGAGCAAAATCCACACCTCACTCCCCTGATAGTCTTGGTAAAATTGTGAAATATCTTAAGCATAATCCCACCAGACACACTTCCACAGCTAACACTTTGCTGTGTTATAGGGTGTCTGGGGGCTGCTTGGACTTAAGCTGGGTCTCAGGGCACTGTTCAAGGGGTTCAGTGTGATCTCCAAATTTGAGGAAAAAATAGAATTCTTATGAGAAACTCAAGTAAGAAGATACTATTTGGTGTTTGCTACATACTAGGCACCGTCTTCAACCCTTTACCTGGATTAACTCGTAATTCCCCTACAGCCCATACTGGTATTATTCCTATTCTACAAGGCAGGAAACCGAGTCCCACTGAGGGTAAAGTGCCCAAGATCACACAACCACCAAGATCACTCCAACTAGGGCCATCAGAGAATACAAAGATGACAATTAGAGTCCCATTCACTTGGGGCCCAAGTGGCTTTGTGCAAAAGGCTTCCATCATCTCAAGCTAATCTCCCAAGTCTCCAGGGTAAAGACAAGAATCTCGTTTTGCAAGTGAGGAAAGTGGTCGAGAGGTGCAGCGGCTTGCCCAAGCACATACCAAGCCCAAGCCAGGGAGTGACAACAGTGCAGGGTCGGAGCCCAGGTCCTTCTGGCGTCTGAACCCAGGTTTCGAGACTTTACAAAGCTGACTCTCAGCTGGCAAGTCAGTGGGCAAAACCAAACCAACCAGAGGGCACCTGGGGCCTCAGAACTTCCCCCAGACACATGGGTACCAGATGGGTGACGGCCAGATTGATCCTGGACCCCACCGGCCTGAGGGGCTGGGCTGCTGTGCCCCGTCCCCTCCCACTCCGCAGCGGTCAGGTTAAGACCAGAAGCCTGGCAGGCTGAGGCTACAGCTGGGGCCAGGAAAGCCCGGCTTGGGGCTGTCCTTCCTGGCCCAGCCCTGAAGGCCTTCATGGGGGAGGGAATGTAGCTCCCCAGGAACAAGCCGGCCCCTGGCACAGCAAGCCCAAGATGGACACACAGGCTGATGGAAGGGGGCCCATGGTCCCCGCTGCAGGGGGCAGAGGCGCCAGAGTGAGGCAGGGACCCCTCTCTAGTCCCCCTACCTTCCACCCCTGCTCTTCCTAATCCTCTTCTACCCTGAAGCCAAGGGGACCTTCACAGCTCACCTCTGGCAAGCCTCACTGGCCCCGCGGCTGAGTTGGGTGCCCTACTCGGTGCTCCTCCCCGCCATCCCTGTGTGTATCAGGCTGGATATGAACTGTTTTGCTGTGTGTCTGTCTCCTTAGATTATGAGCTCCTCTGAGGCTGGACCAAGGCTGCCTACCTCACCTCTACTTCCCCTGAGCCCTGCCAGGCCCTACGGAGGGCAGGTCAGGGCTTGGTCAATGGTTGCAGAGCAAATGAATATACAAATGAGGGAATCCCAAAGGCTCTCCTGTCTTTCCCTTCAAGTCTTTTCCTTTAAGACTGTGCCACTGGTCATAAGAGGGTTAAAGCATGGAGATGCTCCAACATGTTAGAGCGTGAGGACCAGGTGAAAACAAATGGTTACCAGGCTGCCATGCCACATCCGCCAGGCTCCTGCTTGTTCCTGGCACCACTTATGGTCTGCACGCCTGCCTGCCCACCTACCAGGAGAAGAGCTGAGCCCAGAGGAGTCTAGGGGCTGCAGGGCTCAAAGCATGTGTGTGTGGGGGTGTGTGTGGCAGAGGAGGAGAACAGAGGGGAAGCAGAGAGATAAATGGGGATGGAAAGAAGGGAGGAGGAAGAGAGAATGATGGAGAATGAAAGAAACAGAGAAGGCAGAGAAGGTTAGTTGGAGATGAGAGGAGAGGAGAGGGGAGGGGAGGGAAATCGAGTAGGTACCATTTACCTAAAGGAGAAATGGAAATGAGGATGTGACTTCTTATGAGTTTGAAAGCTAGTTGACCAAGAATTCAGTCAGACAATGGGATTCTCAGGAAACCCAGAACCCAAAGAAGGAGAAGGAGACAGGAAACTGAACTGTCAAGGTTTAATGAGGGAAGGTCCCCCAGGGTAAACAGATCATGCTCTGGTGTGACTGTACCCAGAATTACCCTTAGACCCTCCTCCATACCCACTCCTCCGCAAATCCTCCTACTTAAAATGCCTTAAAATTTTCTAAACCCCCTTCTGGTGGCTGGCACTGGCTAAGCTGGCTGGGCCGTCTGGGCGGAGTACCCTGAACTTGGGGCCTCCATGGACCCTAGGATTTTTTTCTCCCCCTCACCAGATGCCTAAAGAATTTCGCGACTTGTGGCCAGGTGACTGGACAGACTCCAATTCTAGGAAGGCAGTCTGGTGAGTGGATCATTCATTCCTGGTGGCCCCTGTGGAATTTTGCAGAATCTTGTCAGTCAGGGCCCCCAGAATGGTGCTGACTTGCTGATTCTGAGTGACTCATACTGTCTGTAGAAAAATAGATTTTCCCATTGCCCTGCATACCCTAGGAAGAGCTCTGACTGCGGCCTCCGATCAGTCAGTCCAGGCTGGAATAGGGGAGGAATGTCTCTCTGAGGAAGAAGGAGTTCCTAGCTGGAAACAGACTGCGGGTCCAGCCATAATGGTTGCCAGTCCAGCCAGCATCTCCATCCCTTCTCTGCCCACAAACCTGAGTCTTGAGTTTCTTTGCTGGCTCTGAGAGGGGGATGAGTCTTCCCCACCTCATCTGCCAGGAGGGAGTGAAGAGAGAAGGGGATGGGGCATCCTGGAAGGAAAGAGAGGGGCACTGGAGACAGCGTGTCAGAAAATTCACAGAGGGAGGTAGCTTTTACTCAGCTCTAAATGTGAAAGATAAAACACTGACGCTTCTAGAAGGAAACCAAGGAGACGATCTCTATGACCTTCAGTAAGCAAAGATTTCAGGACACGAAAACTTTAACCTTAAAGAAAAATACTGATACATTGAACTACGTTAAAATTAAGAATTGTTCATCAAAAGAGATCACGAAGAGAGTGAAAAAGTAAGCCACAAACTGAGCTTATCTGCCATGCATTTATCTAACAAAGGACTCTGCTATATACAAAGAACTCTATGAATCAATAGGAAAAGGGCAAACAATCTGGTAGGAAACTGGACCAAAACCTTAACTGGGTACCTGACAACATCAGAAATCCAAGTGGCCAATAAGCATATGACAAGCTACTCAATGTCGTTCGACACCATGAAGATGGAAATCACAATCACAGTGAGATACCAGCTCACCAGCGTTGGAATGGCCAAGATTTTAAAATCTGACATTACCAAGTCTTGGGTAGATGTGGAGCAATGGAACTCTTGTATGCTGCTGGGAGCGGTGTAGATTTGTACAAGCATTTTAAAAAACTGTTTGACATTACCTTCAAAAGCTGATTGTACAAACACCTGACATAGTCATTATTATTTACTGAATAGAAATGTGAGTGCATATGACCAAAATACATATGCAAGAACGTTCGTAGAGTCACAGAGTCAGAAAGCAGAATAACAATTACTGGAGGGTGGGGGGTGAGAGTGGGGAGTTATTGTTTAATGGTTACAGAGTTTCAGTTTGGGAAGATGAAAAAATCATGGAGATGGATAGTGGTGATGGTTGCACAACAATGTGAATGCACTTAATGCCCCTGAACCTTACGCTTGAAAATGGTAAAAATGGTAAATGTTATGTTTGTGTACATTTTATTACAATAAAAGAAAAAGAATGTTCTTAGCAACTTTTTTTTATGTTTACCCAACTGGAAATGAGCCAAGTATCCATTAAAAGTAGAATGGATAAATAAATTGTTAAAAATTCATATAATGGACTACTATATAGCAATAAGAAAGAATAAACCATTGCTATCAGTAACATAAATAAATCTTACAAACATAATGCTGAGTGAAAGAAAACAGACAAAATTGTATTTGATTCCATGTATAGAATGTCCAAAAACAAGCTAGATGAATCTACATGTCTAGAGGTCAGAAAAGTGGTTGTCTTGGAGGAGGAGGTAGTGAGGCGTGAGGGAGTTTTGATGGGTGATAATGTTTGATTATCTCAATGTGGGTGATGGTTACATAGCTATGTTCACTCTGAGAAAATCCATCAGGCTTATTATGATTTGTGACTCTTACAATTTTCTGTATTTATATTTTACTTCAATAAAAAGTTTACTTAAAAAAGAAAAAAAAAGCCAATAACTTGACTTCATTGCTTGGGGGAGAAGAAGGCATAACAAGTCTCATGCCACCAAGAGTCTATTCTGTGCTTGACACCTTCTGTATTAGTCAGGGTTGTCCAGAAAATAATAGGAGATATATATTTATTATAAGGAATGGGCTGACACAATTACAGAGGCTGGCAAGTCCTAGCATTGGCAATTGGCAAGCTGGAGACCCAGGAGAGTGGATGGTGTCATTCCAGTCTGATTGGCAGCAGGCTCAAGATCTAGGAAGAGCCAGTTTTTCAGTTCAAGTCTGAAGGTAGGAAATGTCCAGTGTCCCAGCTGAAGGGCAGTCAGGAAGAGGAGTTCCCTTTTATTCAGCTTTTTTGTTCTATTCAGGCCGTCAAGTGATTGGATGCGGCCCACCCACATTAGGAAGAGCAATCTGCTTTACTCAGACTACAGATTCAAGTTTAATCTCATCCAGAACCCTCCTCACAGGCACACCCAGAACAATGTTTGGCCAAATATCTGGGCACCCCCTGGTTCAGCCAAGTTGGCATAAGATGAACCATTGTACCTTCCCTGCTTTGGTTCAGTTATTCTTCCTAGCTGCGCTGTGAGGTAGGAATTCAGGCTTCCAGGCACCCTACACACCTCCTCACTCTCTACTGGCCCCCCCAATTCTGCCACGTGAGTGAGAAACCACACATGGAGGACTGCTGAGTTGTCCAGCCAAGGTCATCTGAGACCAGCCAGCCCCCAGCTGACCTTAGATACACAAGCACACTTAGCAAAGGCAGCCAAGGCTGGCCTAGATCAGCAGAACCACACGGCTGACCCCTAGACTCCTGAGCTAAAGAAATGGTTGTTTTAAGCCATTAAGTTTGGGGATGGTTTTTTAATGCAAAAATAGCTAAGGGGTATACCCATAAAGCCCTCTATAATCACCTCTCCTCCTTTGAGTTCCCAGACACTATGCAGACATTTCTCTTACGTTGACCTCGTGTTACAGTGGCAGGAAGATGCCTCTTATCTCTCCTCCTAGACTGTGACCCTCATGAGGGCAGGGCATCTGGCTTGATGTCTTTGCCTGACTCTGGGGCCCTTATCAGGCAGGTGTGCAACCAGTGTTGGTGTGTGAACTCATAGGTGGCATCACTTGTCTCATTAACATGTGACACAGCCAGCCATGACAGTCTCGTCAAGCTCACAGCAGTCACCCTCCCATTCGTGTGCTATCCCTTCATTCATTCACAGGCAGGGATGGGAGCAGCTCCAAGTCCCCACAGCTGAGGAGCTCAAGGCCAAGTTGGAGAGAGAAATCCATAGAGAATGAATTGCAGCAAAAGGAGGTAAGTGCCACGATGTGTAAAGTGCTGCAAGGAATCGCGGTACGCGGTGGTGGCTGAATGAGGGCCTTGGTGTCAGAAAAGCAGTGAGACCAGTCCCAGCTCTGTCATTTACTTGGGCAAGTTACTCGACTTCGTACCTCACGATGGTATAAGGATGAGATCATTTCTGCCAATAGTTTTGCAGAATTCTTAGTGCTTAGTAAGTAACTGTATTGGTCCTAAGGCTTATTATTGTTACAATAAATAAATGAATAAAAAGATGGAATAATAATGATGATGATAATAATAATAATATAGGTCAACAATTTCAAAATACTAGATGCCCTGAAAAACAACACTAACATTTTCTTTCAGATGTTTAGTGACAAAACCTTACCTGACCTGACATGAAACTATTTATAATCTTCATTTAGGATGTGAATATTCATGCATTTCCTACAGAAACAGTAATGAGTTTTAACACTAGTTTAATGGGGACAAATTTTTTTTTTTATAAAATGTTATATGAACTTCATCTATTGTATAAAATTGGAGAAATTCTGAATTTGGAGGCACGTCCAGCCCCAATACTTACTCTCCTGAGTATGTCACGTACAGGAACTGATGTAGTTGACCTGTCCATTCTTCCTGATTGGGTGGCACAGGAGACGAGGAAAGGTCTGGGAAGTTCTGTGGGGAGGGGACAATTCAGCTGAGTCTCAAAGGTGGGAGCAGGTGAACCAGGGGAGGGGCTGGCCGGGAAAGGGCGAGGGGGCATATCAGGATAGGAAGCTGGGAAGCTTGGCAGAGACCAGGTCATTGAAGGCCTCTCCAGCCTAGCTGAGGGGTTCCCAGTCTGTCCAGTTTCAGCAGAGGAGAGATCAGGTCAGATTTGTATTTTAGGGAAATGCAAGTGGGCAAAATTCTCCCCCAAGTGCCTTGCTGAAATTCAGAATCTTTGCCTACAGCTTCCCCCAATCCCCCAGACCACACATGGAAATGAGGCTGCTTTGGCACGATTCGCCTGGCACAACTCAACTTCTAGAAAACGTATCTGTAAGAATTGATCCTGCCATGGCAGGAGACCAACAGGGAGGCAGGCAAGCGTGGCTCTGGGGAGTCGGGAACGAGGCTCCCGGGCAATCTCCAACCCCGACTTCCCCTGCTGCCCCACGGCTCCTGCTCCTATGGTGCAGTGGCCGACCTGGCCCCCTGGACAGGCCCAGCCCCACCCCCAGCAGGGCTCACAGCTCAGCTGCTCCTGGTCTCTGCTCTGTGACGGCTGTCACACACGCTCGACAGCACCCATTTGCAGCCCAAACAGACACTGTTCACTTCTCAAGTTGGTTTCAAATTTTGCTCTTTTTGTTCCTGTTTTTCATTTAGATTTTTGGCTGGTTCAAGTTCGATAAGCAATTTCGACACTGAGATTAAGGGGAGAAGATTTAGGCTGTAAAAGAGCAGATGACGTGTGTGTCTTGTGATGTTATTAGTTTTAGAGGGGCCCTGGGAGGGCACATACATGAACTGAATCTGTCAGCCAGGTCCCTGGTTTGTGGCGTCCCAGCGTCTTCATCTAGCATGATCCCCACCCCTAGTTTCTTGGTCCCCACCCTTAATTCATAACCCTGCTCTTAGCCCCAAGGCATCCACTCTTGTGTGTCTAATATGGCCTTTCAATCCATCTCCCATACCTTCATTCACATATATGTAAACATACTGCACTGCTTTGAGCGTGCCTTTAACATTTTATGAAATTGATATCATGTTAGACACCTAATTCTGCTTCTTACTTTTTCCTTTTGACATTATCTGTAAGTAGACATAAGTCATTCCCTTTGACTGGTGTAACATTTCATCGCACGCATTTCCCACATTTTATTTATCCATTTCCTTACTAATGGACATACGGGTTGCTTCCAATTCTTCGCCATTTTAAGCAACGCTGCCGTGAGCATCTTTGTACTTGGCTGGAACACAAGCTTCACAATTAACCAAACTTAGATTGAATTTTACTTCTATCACCCATTCATGGTGTGACCTTAAGCCTCAGTTCCATCATCTGTTAAAAAATGGGTGGGGGAAGGGAGAAGAATAGTGACTTCTCACGCTAGACCACATGGCCAGTGAGAGCAGGCCCTTATCTGCCTTCTTTCTTGCTCCATCCCCAGGCCTCTCAGAGCCCAGCACCAAGTAGGTGCTCAATAAATACGCATTGCCTGAAATGACTATTGTGAGGATCACCTGACATAGTGCATATGAAAGCACCTTAGAATTGCTAAAATATACCTATACAAATATGAGTTGTTATTAGTATCAGCAGTTATGCAAATACAATGAACAATCCCTGTACAACTCCAATAAAATGAAACATATTTAAATGACAGCACCACCAGGGGTTACATTCTGCAGGTGTCCCTGCTCCTTCTGTCTCTTCTTCCTACCCACCTTCCTTTTCTTCATTTCAGGAGATATTTTCTGAAGAGTAATCGAATGGGCCTGGTTTGGGATTGGGAAATCCTACAGTGGCCTGCCAGACCATCCAAAGGCCTCCCCTGGGCCACCTTGGCCTATAAAACCCAGGTAATGCCATGCACCCAGTTCACTAAGGTGTTCTGAAGATTAATTATGGCTTGTAAAGGGCTTTGAAGATGAAACGTGCTTGTTATGGAAATAAATGGCTTTGAGACGAAAAGCATTCTTCAAGTCTTCCTCTCTCTTGCCTTCTCTCTTGCTGTTCTTGCCTTTAATGAGCCCTGGATGAGTTCAGAGGTGAGGGTGACCTCTCCACGACTCCTATGGGAAGCCAAGGTTGAGGGGAGACTGCTTCGAACGACATATAGATATGACCCCTCGCTGCTAGTTTTAAAATTTAAACTCCTGCTCCATTTCGCGACTAGCCAAGCTAAGCTGGTTCAAAATACATTAAACAGATTCAGCAATGGGGTGGTGAAAAGCATTTCCGATACTCAGCTTTTTGCTGCCAAGTTTAATTATTCAAACTGGTTGTAAAGAATTGGGTTTCTTCCTCCTGCTATATTCCCAGATTTAAAGATATTTGAAGCGGAGGAAATGTGAGCCTAATGTCTTCCAATGGGGAAGTGGAGAACACATAGGTGTTAGTGTCCGATGGACCTGAGTTCAGATCCCAGCTTGCTGTGGGCAAATTTTGTAACTCCTTTGAACCCTCAGTTTCCTAATCTGTTAAGTGGGGATAATAATAACCCATATTAGGGCTATCGTCAGTATTAAGATGCCTGAAATGAGCATGAAGTCCACGCAATAATTGTTAGCCATTAATAAGAATACAATCAAACCTGGTGAGGAAGGTGGTCTTATCCCCACTTGACAGCCATGGAATCCGAGCTCAGAGGGGTGGTGTGCCTTGCCGTGGTCTTGCAGAAGGAACGTGGGGTGCCAGGATTCAAACCTGGATCTGCCTGCCCCCAAAGCCCTGATCACCCACACATGGCCTCAGCCCTGGATGCAAGTTCTTTTCCTAAAGCCAGAAGCTGCAGTAAACACCAACCTAAGCAGAGAGAGAAAGAGGGAGCCCAGTGAAGCGTTGGAGCTTGGAGGGTGGCTGCTCCCGGGCCACTGAGTTGTTTAATCCCAGGTTTCTGTGTTATAATGGCGTTCCGTAAGTTCACTCCTCACTTCTCACTATTGTGTTAACACTTGCTTGCCCAAGCGGGGAGTGCTGGCTGGAAGCACGTTTTCTCACACACTAAGGCAGCTGTAACATCCCAGAGGCTTTGAGGGCTCCTGACATTGAAGGGAGCTCCTACAGTGGAGGGTCTCAAGGCTGCTGAGCCTTTCCTTCAGTCTAGACCAGGGGCCTCATCTTAGCTTAGTTCAAGGTCATCTCGACCAGACCCCTAATGGAAGCTCACATTCATTCGTGTCCATGCCCTGCTCTTCCTTCTTTCAACAGACATTTATAGAGCTCCTATTATGTCGCCAAAAGCTGTGTAGTCACAAATACCAAGTTCAATGTTTCCCACCTGTCAGGCATTGCAGATTTTAGGCATCATCCCATTTAAACCTTACAACAGTGCTTTGAGGTAAATGTTAATATCATCACCATTTTGCAGTTGAAGAAAAAAGACCCAGGGCACAAGCGAGTCTCAGAATAAGGAATAGACCCCAGGTTTCTGTGACTCTGTTGTGTGTGCTCTTACCCTTGACAACATACTGCCTCCTTGAGGGCACGCCCAGCATCTGACTTGTGTCTTCTCGCCAGGCCCCCCAGCACCATATACAATAGGTGCTCAATAAATGTTTACTGTTGAATAAGTGAAGTGCAGGGTAATCACTCCTGCATATATGATACTCCATGGAGTTTGCAAATGCTTTTCACAGGAAAGGTAGGATTCATGAGCCCACTTTATAGATGCAGTTTGCAGGGTAAATAACTCATTGGGGGCCATGGAAAGATAAGAAGCTGAAGCTTGAATAAGCCTCTAAAATAAACTCACAGTGAAGCCACAGAGAAGTATCTGTCTGGTTGAAAAATAAGGAAATTACAAAGCACTAGAGCTTAAGCTGAAATCATATGTCCAGCACATGTTTTCTGAAAACATTCACATCACTGACATGGTCGGTGTGAGGTTTCAGATATTAAAATTATGAAAGAGCAAAGCAAGATGTGAGAGGCAGAGATGGAAAGAGAACAAAGTAAAATTCAACCATGTCATCACCTCCTAGAAACCTCTCAATGATCCAAGTTTCTGACCCAAATTCATCTTGAATGGTATAGCTTGTGGCTGGCAACCATGCTATAAGCAGGCAGATTTGAAGACTTGAAGCCATGTTCAAGTCCAAACTAAGTTACTTTCCAGCTATGTGACTTTGGACAAACATCCTTGACCTCTGTGTCTGCATCTGTAAAATGGAGATAAATCATGGCTTGTTGAGATGGTGAATGTGCTTTGTAAATTACTGTAAACATGTTATATATATATGCATAAAGTATATAATATATACTTTTTATTATAATAGTTATTTAATGTAACTGCTGTGTAGGTCAGAATAAGCTAGGTTTTGCTACAATAACAAGCAACCCTAAAGCTTCAGTGGCTTAACACAGTAAATGTCTATTTCTCACTCCTGCTCCATGTCCATCATGGGTCACCATGGAGATGCTGCTCACCTGGTCACAAAAGGACTCAGGCTGAGAAGCAGCCACCGTCTTTTTTATAATCATTGTCTCCAAGGGAAAAAGGGAATTTGGAGGTTCCCCCATAGATAATTAGGTGTCCTGGTCTGGAAATGACACATGTCACTTCTTCCAAGCAAATCCATTGGCCAGAACATGTCACACGGCCTACCCAATCACCAGGGGGTCAAAAGGAGCAACTCGACTGTGTGTCTATAAAAGGAAAGAAACAGAAATGTTTGTTAAACAGAATCTCCCATTCATTGAGCCCTTATCATGTGCCAGGCATTGTGCTGAGGGTTTTTCAGATACATCTCTTAACTCCCTCAACAATCGTCCAAAGCAGGGACTTCAATCTTCAGTTAATACTTGAGCAACCTGACACTCAGAGATGTGAAGTAACTTGTTCAAAGCTGCACAACGAGTAACTAGCAGAGTCAGAGTTGGCAACCAGGTAAGAACCCCTGCTCGCTCCCTTAAGTATGCTCCTACCGTGAGGCAGTTGTCTAGACGATGTGGTCAAATATGTTGCTGGAACAAGAGCCAGTATTATCTGAGCTTCTCTTACATATTAGTCCATTTACTGCCATCTGAGTTGCACCTAAGAGTTCATTTCCACATTAATGACAAAGGACCTGAGCTCAGAGAAGTTAAACAACTTGCCCTGGGTCCACAGCAGAGGTAGCTCTTCAACCCAAGTCTTTCTGGGTCTAACATCTGTGCTTGATTTATTTGATTTACACCCTTCTGCCCCACTCCTCCTTATTATTTGTCATAGTCATAATAATTACTTATCATTTATTATAGTAATAGCACTGTGGAGTGGGAGGCAGAGGGGGTAAGACCATTAGGTTGAACTTGGGCTCTGCCACTTCCTAGCTGAGTGACCTTGGGTAAGTCTTTCATCTCTCTGGGTCTCAGTTTCCGAATCTGTAACATGAGGTTGATAATCATATCTGCCTCACAGAGTTGTAAACAATAAATGAGACTGTCATCATGATGAGAATAATAACTTTTTCCCTGAGTTTACTGGGTCTGGCATTGTGTTCAGTGCTTTAGATGCATCCCTTTTTAACTTCTTATTTGAGAATCATTTTAGATTTACAGAAAAGTTGCAAAGATTACACAAAGCGCCCCTGTATCCCTTTCAGCCAGTGTTCCCCTATTGTTAACATCTTCTATAACAAAAATACATTTGTCAAAACTAAGAAATCAATATCAGTATGACATTATTAACTAAACTATAGACTTTATTCAGATTTCATCAGCTTTTCTACTCATGTCCCTTTTCTGTCCCAGGATATAATCCAGGATACACTGCATTTAGTCAGTCTCAGTCTCTGCTGATCTCTACCTGCATTCCTTCATCCTCATTTTCTGTCGAGGAAATTGAGGCTCAGGTGATGAAGTCACTGGCCATGGTCACAGAGCCACTAGGTGGTGGAGTTAGAATTCAAGCCCAGGTCTGTCTGACTCAAAACCCAAGTCTTTACCATTCATAAAGAAATGATCAGAAAGAAATCCAATGTTCTGAATCAGATCAGCACACAGAGAATAGGAATCTCAGAGGGAGAAAAAGAGACTAAAGCACAGAGAACTGGCTTTACAGCTTTAGAATGCTAACGCAGCGCGATGTACTCGAACCATGGCCAAAGCCTGTGCTATCTGTTCAGTGAGGAGAGACTCGGCTGGTGAGTGTGCACCTTGGGAGTGAAGCGAAGGAATCAAGCTAAGCTCTGGCTTAGCCACTAGCAGAGGGGAGCCCCCAAAGGGCCAGACTGCCCACTCCCTGGCAGCAAAGCCCACTGCAGAGCATCCTCATAGAGGCAAGAAAGTCAGCAGGATGAGGGCCAATGATGGGACCACAGAATTCATTCAACAGGTATTCCCTGGCAGGTCCCACTGCCCAGAGCACACAAAGGAGTGGCTGCAACCAAACCAGCCACCGCAAACTTGGCCTTATTAATACCTTTCATAAATCATCTCTGCTTGCCTTGCATTTTATGTGTTTAAGCTGCAGGGAGGAAGAAACAAGAAAAGAGTCCTGGACTTCTATTTCTTTAGGGGAAAAGAAGGGATCCTGATGGATCAGTCGGTGTGTGCAAAACCAAGGGAGGGCCCCCTGATCCTTCCTGGACCCCCAAACCCTGGGTGTCAGGCCCAGGTCTGGCTGCTCCAGCATGGGGTTGGGCGAAGAGCAGGTGCTGATGACTATGTGTTGAGCATGTGAGCAGGTGAACTAACTAATTTGCATGTACTCCAGTACCTGGCACAAAACATGGCACCTAGCAGGGACTCGTGGAGAAAGAGAGAAATTAATCCACTTATTTAGATCTGTGCCAGTAGGTAAGATTCTGATTGGCACTTGAAATCCTTTCAATGTTTGTTGACCACACGGATGAGCCATGATTAGGTTCTCCAGGGCTAGATTGCTAGTCTGTGGATTGCAATCCATCAGCACAGAGACACAGTGTGCCTTAGCGGCTGTGGATACAGAATCTGGGGCTGGAGATCTTAGGTTTGTGTCCCAGCTCTGCCATCGACCGATTGTCTGGCCTAGGGCAGGTCACTTAACCTCATCTGTAAAATGGGAGATGAAGATGGTGATATTATCTACTTCAGAGAGTTGATATGAGGATTACATGAGTCAATACACATACACACATACATACCCAAACGTGCATGTGTGTTTTAATCTATTCATCTGGAACTTAGCTCAATGTTATGACTGAGCCTGACCCATAGTAAGCACTTGACAGGGTGAGCTATTATAAGAAAACTTCCCTGCCTCCTCTCTCCCCCAGCTTCAATTCTGATTTAAATGCCCCTCGAAATTGGACTTAGATGCACGTTGTGTGTGTGTAATCTATTACAAAATCCATTTAAGTTAGCTAACACTAGTGATTGTGCAATGACTATTTTTAATGCTAAATAAAACCAAAAATCTTAGTGCATCACGTAGAGCAAGGAGAAGTCCTGTCTTGTGTTTCTGTTGTAACACATATGCATGTGTGCACTCAGGATGGTGATGTAAAACAAATTTCTCCCAGAAGGCCACAATAAAAAGTTTGAAAGTCATTGCCTCAGGAGGGAAATGCTAAATGGTCTTCCACAGCAGAGAACAGGGCTGGCTAGCCCCCAAATGAGCTTTGCAACCACTCCCTCCTTCTGCCCTCTGTGGCCAAACTACCTCTAGGAAGACTTCCTTCCTCTTCTCCTCGCCCCGTGTGCTATCCTGTGCTGGGCAGGTCTATGGTTTATACAGAGAATTACTGGGCAAAGCCCAGATAGGCGCTATACTGGGTCTTTCACACAATTTAGCTCGAGTAAGCTGCCCCACCAGTCATGAAAGTGGTTCTCAAAGTGTGCCCCCACCTCCGCCTGGGGAGCTTGTTAGAAATGCAAATTCTCAGGCCTCCGCCCCCAGATCTACTGAATCAGAAACTCGGGGGCTCAGCAATCTGTTTTACAAAGACCTCCAGGTGGCTCCAGTATAATCTAAAGTTGGCAAGCCGCTGCCCTGTAAGGAAACTGTTTTGCCTTTGGGGAAACTGAGGCTCAGAAAGAGGAAGTGACATCCCTAAAGTCAGCCAGGGAGGAAATGATCGAGTCAGGATTCCAGTGCAGTCACCACACAGCAGTGCAATTGTATGTGTGCCCATCCCTCCCAGTAGATAGTGAGTTCTTCCTGGCAGAGACCAGAACTGATGTATTTCCATTTTCCAGCCTTTACATGCAAGTCAGCCTGATCTACAAGTGCTCTATGACCTCCGATGGCTGGATAAACAATCACACACAGGCATTAAATTCAGCCAAGATGGATGCTCCCATTGGGTTCAAATGGGCATAAAAACCCCAGGTGGGAAGAGGTGATGCACACGAGGATGGGGAGGATCCACTTCTTGATCAGCAAAGCTCCTAAGAGCCCCTCATACAAGTTGTAGCCCAGAGCCAATTCCTGCTCAACTTTGCACTCTCGAAGGGGTGTCAATTCCCAGTGGCTGTGTGCACTGGGGATGGAGTGCGGTAGGAGCCAGGAAATGGTTAACAGTCTGATAAAGTAAAAAAAAAAGAAATCTCTACTGGTTGTGAGACTTTCCAATAATGAGAAGTCAACACAATTAGACAAGGCACTAAATTTGTGTGCACAATGCCAGCTGTCACTCTTCTTGACTATCTCAGATCAAAAACGTATTTTATCTCCTAAGTTATTAGACATGATAGGGCTATTAAGTGGAGATATTGTCATAAGAAATGTAAGAACATAAGAAATATGTTGCTTGCTTTGAAAATAAACATCTCACCTTTGCTTCTTCTTCTCTGTGAAAAGCTGAGAGAAATCAAACTATTAACTTGGGTCTTTCCAACACACTCGCATCCTGTCATCTTTCCCCCAATCAGATCCAGGATTTTAGCTGCAGTCTTTCTCCCTCTCATTCCAGAATGTCTGTATATGTTGGAACTATGGAACTGCAAAGCCAGGCAGAGATGCTTGTTAGCTGTAGTCCATTCTGCTTTCACCAGCCATAACAAAACTTGCCACTATTCCAAGGCTCTGTTTGCTTTGAAAGGAGCTCATCCTCAGATGTCTTTCTAAGTGCTTATCCTTAGCCTTTCTTCATGTCTAACCTGGATCTGGAAGATCTCACTCTTTATTTCTACAAGTAACAGGGCTGCTTGTCTGGACCAAGAATGGAGCTTGAGCTGATGATATTCTTTGCTTACATTCACTGATTGCAGGGGAGCTGAGGGTTTCCTGGCAGGAAAAAATTTATATATCACTCAGGGTCCAGGATAGAAAGAGGGGACATGTTCAAAAGAGGATACTTAAAAGAAGTTCAGTGAAGAGACTATTTGCAAGGGTGGGCAGGGTTCAGGGACGGTGAAGCACCCCAGGATTAGCAAGAGCAGGGAATCATTACTACCCTTGGTGTGAAGAGGTGAGGGGAGGGGATGCTCACTGGAATTTGATGAGAGTCATAGCTGAGGACAGGGGCCACTGATAGCAGCTGTGGCCTTGGAGAAGAGAGGCAGCCTCTGCCAAGCCACAGTGTAGCAGTGTGTAAGGCTTCATCCCTCTCTCCTCCCGCCCTCCAGTCTTCGGCTGGTGTTCTGCATTGGTTGAACCCAACCAGAAGCCAGAGGGTAAGGGAACCTGGCTGATGTGGTTGTACCACTCAGCATCCCAGGGCACAGAGTAGAGTGGCAGAGAGTGGAGAGTGGCTCTGGTGAGGTTGGGGAGATCCCCAGCACACATTGAACCCTGCCCACCATGGAGGTTAGGATTTACCCAGACAAGATAGAATTGAGGTAGTAGAGACCCCAACTCCATCGCACGGGAGGGATGAGGGCCCTGAGAGAATGTAACATCAAGTTGTTTAGTATAATGAGAGAGACTTTACAAGGAAAATGAACACACGTACTGATGAAACTTAGGCAATAGTATGCCCCTGGGAGCAAACAGCTATGTCCTTGAATTGAAAGAACCTAAATGCCTCACTGAATTCTGTGACACTCAGGGCTCAAACAGCCTTGCTGTGGGGACCCACCTTCACCAACTGGGCACACCAGGGGATTGTTCTCCTCCCTTCACAGGGATGATGAGGTCCCTAGATGGTGGCTTGAGTTGTAGGTTCAGAGGCACCTGAGTGTCTCTGTACAAGAGCACGGCCATGTTCACTCCTTGTCTCTCTAGGTGAGACAGTAAGCAATGTCCAGGTCTGTGATGTGCACACATGTAAGCATCCCATGGAACCCCAGACCTGCTTGGGACTGTAAAAGGCTGGACTTCTAGAATCCAGAAAGAGAAGACTTTACACTAATGCATGTGTTCTTCACACGCTGCTGAAGCCTGGGACCATTTTCCATCCTTGTGGCTGACCTTCAAGGTAGGGATTCTTGCCCATTTTTAGAAATGAGGATTTGGTTCCAAGGCAGCAGCCTGGCAGGTCATAAACTCCCCTTCCAGGCTCTCCCTCGTTCCCTCTGCTTCTGCCACACCAGCCTCCTCACTTGGCTAGAACTTGCCAAGCTCATCCTTGCTCCAGCACATTTATACCTATACTTCCTTCTGCCTGGAACATTCTTCCCCTCAGATATCCACGTCATACACTCCTTCACCTCACTTAGATTTTTGTTAAATGGCACCTCTTCAGAGAGCCCTTCCCTGAACACATGACCAAAAAACTCCCCTTCCCACACATTTCTTTCTACTTCCCTACCCTGCTGTAGCTTCAATTACAAGCTGCAATCATCCTTGTTTTTGTTTGGTTTTCTTTACTCCTTTGTTAGCTGCCTGCCCAAGGCTCCATGGAGGCAGGGATTTTTGTCTTATTCTTAAGACAAGTGCTTAAATCCCTAAAAACCACATAAGGATATTTTTTAGGTGAAATTCCCATAACATAAAATTAACCATTTTTGAAGGTACCATTCAGTGGCATTCAGTCTGCTCACAATGTTGTGTAAGCATCATCTTCATCTAGTTTCAAAACATTTTCATCACCCCAAAAGAATACCTTGTACCCACTAAAACAGTTGCTCCCCATTCCCTCCTCTCTTCAGCTACAGCCTCTGGCAACCACCTGTCTGCTTTTTGTCTCTGGAGCTGCCCATTCTGGACATTTCCTAGAAATGGAATCATACAGTATGTGTCCTTTTGTGTCTGGCTTCTTTCACTTAGGATAATGTTTTCATGGGTTATCCACGTTGCATCATATATCAATACTTCATTACTTTTTATGGCTGAATAATATTCCATTGCGTGAATATACCACATTTTGTTCATCCGTTTGTCAGTTGTTGGACAGTTAGGTTGTTTCTACCTTTTGGCTATTATGAATAATGCTGATAAGAATTTTCATGGTTTTTTTGATTGTATACCTAGGAGTGAAATTGCTAGGTCCTATGATAATTCTATGTTTACATATAAAGGTTTTAAATAAATATTTGTAGAATGAATGAGTGAGTGAATGAAAGAAAGAATGAATGAAAAATTCAGGTCTTCCCAATTCCCAGACTCTCTATTCTGCAACATTACCTCCCTAAGGAATGAAGGGGACCGAATGACCCTGGGTAACCTGAGGTGTAATCTGCTGCAGGGTAATGCCATGCACTGACTGGCACATAGTAGGTGTTCAATAAAGTATTGAGATATATAGAAGTAATGCTGCAGTGACCATTTTTGTGCATTTATTTTGTCTCCATTGTTTATTGTTGATGTCAGATTTTAAGAGGGAAAATGACTCTGTCAAAGAGGATGAACTTCTAAAATTCTTTTAATACGTACACCAAGTTGGTGTTTGAAAAGTCTAAAATTTTTTTCATTACTAGTCTGGAGAGTGTTTGGGCTCATTTAGATTGTTCTAACTGGTGGCTGATTGCCTCCTTTGGAGGGGACTTTCTTCTGGAACTGTCTCGACCATCATCTCTAGCTAGCTAAGCAGTTAGCAGGGATGATGATTATTGTTGGTTTATTTTTCCCATTTCTGGGTCTCAGTTTCCCCACCTGTATGATGCACTCCAGATAGTGTGTGCTTCTTGGAATCAACAGTCTTCTTTCTCTTGAGCACTGGCCCCCCCTTGAGCCCCGGATATACCTTGGTCAGTTGGAATTTCTGTTCTTAGAGGCCTCAGGAATGCAGCCTGCTGGAAGTGAGGCTAAATTGTTCTTCTGAAGAAAATGTCCATTTGGAAAATGACTTCCCATGTCGGTGCAGCCATGGGCTTGCCTTTCTGGAGGGACATGTCTGAATGTGTTGCACTTGGCGGCAAATGAAAGCTGAATGGTTTAATACTGCTATTAGTGATTATTTGTATGGGGCTGTAGGTGTACATAGCACCTTACAATGCCCAGAGGAAACTGAAACAGAGGGCAATGTTTCCGCCCTCAAGAGACATCCTGCCTTGGCAAATAGTGAATATGGGCGCCCGTTGGAACTAGATGAACTTGCTTAAACCAAGACTGTCTGAGTGACTGGGAAGATGGAGTTGGGAGAAGGGAGCAAAGGAAGGATTTCTCAAGTGCCTCTATGTGCCCAGTACTTAACAGACATGATCTCACTTAATCTGCTAAGTAATTCTAGGATTTAGGGTTGTTCATCTTCACTTTCAAGTGAGGAGATTGAAGTCTAGGTTGGCTGCTCTTTCTCCCAATTGTGTGTGTGTCGGAGGGCAGGGAGAGGGTTCATGATACCACTGCGGATACATTACCTGGGTGAGGATTGCAGGAGAGAGTAGAATGTACTAGAATCCTGCCTGACTTGGAAGTCGGGCTGAATATATGGGCTTTGGAATCAAATAAACCTGGATTTAAGATTGTCTCCCACCCAGGAACCTGGCATGAGTCACTTCGCTTTCTGAGCTTCCGTTTTCTTCTCTGTAAAACAGGGATAAGAATCACTTCTACCTGGTGGTTCATGTGAAGATTATATGAAACCATGTATGTACAGTGCATGGTACCTAGAAGATGTCAACAATTGTTGATCCACCGCCAGAAAGAGCTGAGAAGGGACAAAGGATGGGGAAAGTATGGCGAGTGCTGTTGCTCACAAGTCACTTAATAACTGGGTGCCTCAATTTCCTCATCTATTAAATAGGAATGATCAAGTGTCTTCCTCATGGGGTGAGTAGGAGGACTGAACGAGTTAATACAAGTAACTGCATTTAGAAACTCTCAACACATCTCTGCTATTATTCTTACCCCTCTTGACATTGGGTTGGATCAGGAGGCCCCACAGAATGAATCATTTGCTGGGGTGGGGAGGGGAAAGTAAAAGTCACATGAGGAATGTTTGATCCCCTAGCAAGGAGAGGAAGCATGTTCTGGCTCTTGGGTCCCAATGTTTTCTGTCCTACCTCTGGGCTCTGGGCATGGGGGTCTGGTTGGATAACTGGCATCACCCATTCTCGAGATAAGAGCTATGTTAGGAACCTGGTCTGCCAGACTGGGGACAGGACATGAGCAAATTGTGAGTTATTATCATGGAAGAGCAGAAGAACCCTGAACTGGGGATTTCCCTAGCTGTGAAGATGGTGACCTAACCTCATTGAGATGCTGTGAATTTGAACTCTGATTTTATATAGAAAGAGAGACACTGCAGGTACGTGTTAAATATTATCATTTACTGATTTATTATTAACATTCACACAAAGGAAGGGAAGGGTGGGCACATAATGAGCTTTTGCACATATTGTTTCCTGCATGGAATCCCTACCCCCATCCCCTGTTTTTTTTGATTTTGGATTAACATGTATGTGTGTATGTGCAATATATGCCATACACCATGGTGTTGACTGGGGCCTTATCTCCTAGAGCTGATCTCAAACAGTAAGGCAAGTATCATCTACTTCCCAGGTCCCATGCAAGCTTTCCCTCAGACAGAGGAGGAACCCAAAGACTTCTTTGGTGTCTTGATGAAATCTGAAATCAAACATGTAGGCCCATTAGCGCTTGCCACTCTTCAGTGAGATAACTTCACTTCTTAACTGGGGTGTCAGCTTAAAGCTCACTTTTTCTAGAAGATGCCACTGATGGCCCTTGCCAGAGGTCAAGTTCCCCTGTTACATGTTTCCACAACATCCTGGACTTCTCCTTCATCCAACTCACCACAGTTTGCAATGATTTGTCACGTAATATATTATCACTCCCTCCACTAGACCACGAGCCCCAAGAGGGCAGGGACTGGGTCTTTTCTCACTTCCATATCCCTCAGCAACAATTGCACAGCAATCGGTAAACCTTCAATAGAAACTTACTGAATGAGGAAATGGACAAAAAAGAAAGCATTCTGAGGGCAATCATGTAAAATACATGAACATATACATTAAAGACCTTATCTTTCTGCTTGAGCAGCAGAGATGAGAGCATAGAGCTTTGGCAAACCAGGTTGAGCTCAGCCTTTGGGGGCCAAACCCAGAAGAGAGACAATTATTTTTTATTTTTCTCATCTGCTTCTTGTTGCCGGAGATGCCAAAGGCAGCTGAGTGTAGGCTTCCCTGGGTCCAGAGGGGAAACCTCCCAGGGTCTCACTGCTGGAGGCTGGCCTCCCCTGCCAGGTCTGGACCTCTGTCTGGGGTTTCATCTATGCTTTCATGTCTGGCTCCTTCCCCTGTTCCCCTCCCCACTGCTTGAAAATCTTCTTCTGTCTACCTTTGTTTTCTGGAAAGTGCCTCATCTCTCCCAGGAGAGCCCAGGGCCCTGTCTCCACTCAGAGGCTGGAGACCTTGCGCTGGACTTGCCAGCCGGGCCCCAGCCAGGTGCCCTGCCCCCAACTCCAGACCCCTGTGTAGCCTTGACTTCTCTCCTCAGAAGCTGTGCTGGCTGGGCTGGGTGGGATCCGGCAACAGTTCCCACCAAACTCCCAAGCTGACTGCAGACATTTGTGCTGTCAACAGAATTGCAGAAAATGCAATTCGTGTTGTTAATGAGCAGCTTGTTTGGGTAAACAAACCAGGTGAGGTGAAAAAAGTGATGCTCTCCAGTAGGAAACACAAGTGAACATTAGCCAGATGGAGAGCTGCGCGCTTCCCCATGCTTCCTTTTCGGCGAGGCTCTGGGTGGCTGGAAAGGATGCTGCCTGTGCTGCACAGGAGCTGGGACTCTGCGCACCTGCCGCCTGGCTGGGTTTCCTCCTGAGGGAGCAGAGCCACCTTGCACCCAGCACCATCCTGAGCCTGGCACCGTGCCTCCTGTCCTGCCAGGTCTTTACCTGCTGTGTCATTAGTTCTCATAGCATCACGCTGGGGAGGAGGGTTACGGAACCCATTGTACAGTGGGGGAAACTGAGGCTTCGAGATGAGAGAGGCTTGCCCAAAGTCAGGAGGGTGGATCTGAACCCAGGTCAACCTGTCTCTTCTAGTCTATGGTCTCCCTACTCTTCTACACAGTTCTCTTTGCCCTCATCCCTGCCTCCCCATCCCCTCCAGTCTAATGAAGGTGTCTGTGGCTGCCACTACCTCCTCCCTCAGACTATGAGGCTGAGGAAAATTTTAACTTCCCACAATGGGAGTTCCCTACCTGTCTGGTCAGGGTGGCATGGCTTTCTGAAAGTTGTGCAGGTGGATCTTTGACCAGCTTCCCCATAACAACAAAGTGTGTGTGTGTGTGTGTGTGTGTGTGTGTATGTGCATGAATGTGTACAGTTAACCATCCATTCCAAGAGGAACTGGCTTGTCCTTGGAAAATCAATAATTTAGGGGCATTCATATCCTCTCATCATAAACTGCATACCCTGTTTTGTTAGATCATTTAGGAAAACACACACATACACAAACACACACACACAGACGGATATGGGTATATTTAACAACATGAATGATTTGGGTAATTTCAATGGCTAAATCTGTCCCCCCATACTGACAGGGCCAGGAAGAGGGAGGTTCACGTTGCTGGCTCAAGTCTACATGTTTCTGACTCTCTCTCTACATTGCTCAAGGAAAAAAAAATCCACATTACATTCATATGTTATAATGCCATGAGTTATTTTCCCTTTAGCATTCAGGGTAAAGAGTCCATTAAGCTGTCATCAGCCACATTGCCAGCAGGAGAAGTCGGGGCAGACAGTTTGGCTCTAGCTGCCTGGAGCACACATGCCCTGCCCCGGATGAACGCTCTGTGGTATCCGTGTGTGCACTGCCCCAGAAGCAGAAATCTATTACTCCCACTGCTATTAGAGAGATGATCTGGCTGGGGAGGCTTGCTGTGAACGCAGCCACCATTCATTATTGTGCCCTTTATACGTATTATATCTTTTTTACTACAGGAAAACTGTGGCTTGGGGAGAGAAAGAAACTGTGTCACAGAACCAGAGCATGGCATGCGCTGGGGTCTGATCCACCCTCCGCCTGGCTCTAGACCCTGTGCACTTCATCACTAGGTATCCAGCTTCTCCTGGAGGGTTATTCCATGCAGGTTACTTATGCAATAGAAGCTCCCAGATTTTGAGGGGCCGCATATGAAATGTCAGGCCCCTTGGGTTATCTCATTTAATCTGCAGCACGGCTCTCTAAGGCATGTGTTTTTACCAGCTCCATTTAACAGCTGAGAAGACAGACTCTTGGGAAACGGGAAGAGACTTGCCCAAAATCACTCAGTTCAAATGTGGCTGGAGTGTGTGAAGGAAGAGTTTGTTTTCCATTCTGCTACACTGCCATCCAGCTAGGGACACAAGCCCGCAAGCAGAGGGACTTCTACAGGCAGCTGACTTTTCTGAATTCAGATGCATTTTCACAGAGCAGCTTAGCTCCTTCCTCATGTAGGTGGAAGCCTTCCCTTTGAATGAACCAATTATGTTCAGAAAGTAAAAAATAATGTATGCATATTAGCTAATGAGGATGCTGCTCAGATATTTTTAGCTGAGCTGAGAGAGAGGAGAAAAGAGAATGAGACTTGGTAGTTGTTTTGGGAGAATAGGCAGCTTGGGAATCAGACAGCCCTTTTGGCACAATTTTCAGCTCTTCAATTGCTTTCGATTGGGTGACCGTGGGCAAATCATCCCCGCCCCTGAAAATGCATATCAGGGTACCAGCCTTTCAGGGGTGTTGCAAAGAGTGAAGATAATGTGAGTAAAGCATATGGTCAGTGGTCACCAACTGAACCTATGATAATTCTTCATTTATCAAATACTTATTGCTGAGTCCTCAGTGTTTGTGGATATAAGAATTTTATTCTCATCACCTTCCTGTGAAGCAAGTATTCACAGTATCTTCATTTTCCAGATGAGAAAACTAAGTTAAGGTTAAGGAATTTGCTCTAGGAGGGCCAGAATTCAACCCCAGGCGGTCTGTGTGCCCTACTCACCACACAGTACTGCCTCTTTTGTTCCTAAAGAGATTTGTCTTTCATCCGTGGGGCAGGGCTCACAGGAGGTTGGGTCATTATTTTTGGGAGGTAGAGCCACTTTTGAGGACCTCAGTCAGCTACCTACAAGTCTAAAACCACTCTGTCATTGAACTGGGTCAGAGGATCTCCTCCCCAATGTCATGGCCACTCTGACTGACCAGCAAAATCTCTGCTCAGGCCAAGAGGTCAGAGAACTGTTGTATTACTCTCCACTCAGACACTAAGGCAAGTGTGTCACTGACACTCATTTTTTGTGCTTTGATTTGTGAAGTGGGATATATACTAGGATTGAAACTTGAGAATTCAACCAACTGCATTTTCTGCTCACAACCAAAACACTAAAATGGTTATGGAAGGCTTAGGAAAAGGGATAGTTGAAGTAATTAGGGAAACATAATATACAATACATACATTAATAATATATATAAGTGCATATGGGAAAAAATGTAAAATAAAGGAAAACTGGCAAGAGAGTCTAAGAGTACAATGGAGCAGAGTCCTACAAACTCTTACTTCCAAAAGGGTGGAGTTACATGATGACCATCCTCAGTGTGGAAGAGATGAACAGGACGTCTGCAATTTAGGCCTGAGTCTTGTCTAAAACACTGGTTAGCCAGGTGGAAATGGGAGCAGTTCTAGGGCAGGGGGACCTAGAAGTCCTGACAAATAGAATTAATACCCAAGGTGATATGAGAAGAGCCAAGGTCTGGTCTGGGAAGATAATACACAAATAAAATTTTAAATTTTAAAATTTTAAATAGAGGTAAAAATAGAGGTACAGAGAGAAGGAATGTGGAAGAACAAACTGCAAGGCAGTGAGCTGGAAAGCCCAACGATCTGGGCACCTGGGAAAGGCAAGGGGCTCAGCAAGGAGCAAGGTCAAGAACACAGAGATCCTTTAAGAATGTCCAGCATGGGACACCAAGAATAAGCAAGGTGGCAGAAGGGACCATACCAGGCCAGACTCTGTATTGTATCTAATCTACAGGCCCTTTTGTTTATAGCTGTATCCCTGGCAACAAACATTAAGCACCAAGAACACAGTAAGGCCACTGGAAATGTTTACTCAGTGCTACACTGAGGGGCTGGGGAGAGGAAAGGGCCTCAGCTGGGAGTGAAAGACAGTTCTAAACACAAGACCTGGCACAGAGGAGGGATTTGGTATATGAGTGAATGGATTATTGATTGGCCCTCCAAGTACAATGTTCAACCAAATGCACTGACTGTTGTAGGAAGACAGCAGAGGGAATGCAGGGTCCAGAGCTGGAGGTTGATGACACTGGGGAGAGAAGCAGGTGGCCCGTTAAGGCCCTGTTAGGTACTAATGGGAATTCAATTCATGTTGGCATCTGGGTACAGCTTAAATCAGTGGTTCCCCACCTAGTTGTGGAGCTGGATCACCTGAGAAACTTGTTAACATACAGAGTCTCTGATCTTGCTTCTGAATCAGAATTTCTAGGGTCAGAACTCTGGACTCCATACTAGGAACAAACATCACTGGTGATGCTGATACACATAGCTAATTATGGGAACCAAGGCCTTAAATCATCCATTCTTACTGGCCTTTCTCAGAATTTGGCTTTTTTTGTAACATTTTTTACTAACTTATAATCATTTTACAATGTTGTGTCAAATTCCAGTGTAGAGCACAATTTTTCAGTTATACACGAACATATATATAGTCACTGTCACATTTTTTTCTCCGTGAGCTACCGTAAGATCTTGTATATATTTCCCTGTGCTATATAATCTTGTTTATCTATTCTGCAAGAATTTGGCTTTTATTGATTTTTTGTTGTTGTTGTTAAGAAGACAACTATATAATAGTTCATGTTGAGCCATTACCAAATGCAAAGCAAATCTGTGTGCGTCATGTGTATTAACACATTTAATTCTCACAATGATGCTGTTAGGAAGGTACTACTAGCCTCATTTTACAAATTGAGGACACTGAGTCAGAGAGGTTACTAATTTCCTCACAGTCACACACACAGAGCCCATGTTCTTAGCTTCTACAAGAAAAGAATTAAGTACACCATTTTCTATCCATGTAAGGCCAGAAGAGGCCTGCAAAGGAATTACATGTGCTATTCATCCTTGTTTTACATTTTTTAACAATATGAAGTTATTGTCATTGATGAATTAATGGTTAAATTGGTGAAGGAAAACCATAATAATATAGAACATTATCTCTTAGGGAACTAACAAATTAACCCACAATTAAGAATTAGAGCATCTGAGCTGAGTCCTGGCTCCATCACTTCCTGGCTGATTTATCTCAGGTAAGTCACTTACACCTGCTGTGTATCAGCATCTTTACTTCTAAAGCAAGGACAACAGCTCTCCCTCATTATTGAGCAGTTGGAAAAATATAAGCCATTAAATATTTTCAAAACAGTGTTGTTAACAATAATGAAATAGTGAACCATACAATCAGAGACCATACAATCAGGTGAGCACACTGGCTAGGGTTACTAACTATGTAAGAGGAAGGGCTCAAGCACTTTTAGCTCCCTCTAAAAAACAAAGACCTTTCCCTTACATCCTATAGAAAAATGAACTCAAACTAGATCAAAGACCTAGATGAAAGAGCTAAAATTATGGAAACTCTTAGAAGAAAACATAGGGGAAAAGCTTTATGGCATTGGATTTAGCAATTTCTTGGATATGACACCCAATGCATAGGTTGCAAAAGAAAAAAGAGATAAATTGGATTACATCAAAATTTTAAACTTTTCCGTCAAAGGGCACTTCAACAGGGTGAAAACGGAACCCACAGAATGGGGGAATGTATTTGCAAATCATGAAACTGATTAGAAGTTAATATCCAGAATACATAAATAACTCCTACAATTCCACAACAACAACAACAAAACAACCTGATTAAAAAATGAGCAAAGGACTTAAATAGACATTTCTCCAAAGAAGGCATACAAATGGCCAATAAGCATGTGAAAAGATGCTCAGCAGCACTAATCATTAGGGAAATGCAAATACAAACCCACCTTATACCATTAGAATGGCTACTATGAAAAAAAACCCCACAGAAAATAACAGGTGTTGGTGAGGATGTGGAGAAACTGGAACACTTGTGCCTTGCTGGTGGGAATGTAAAGATGCAGCTGCCTTGGAAAACAGTTTGGTGGTTCCTCAAAAAAATTAAAAATAGAATTACCACACAATCCAGCAATTTCACTTCTGAGTATATAACTCAAAGAACTGTAAGCAGAGACACAAACAGATATCTATACACCTATGTTCATAGCAGCATTATTCACAATAGTCAAAAGGTAGAAGCAACCCAAGTGACAGACGAATAGATAAACAATGGAAAGGAAGAAAGCTCTGAAATAGGCTTCAACATGAACGAAACTTGAAGACATTATGCTAAGTGAAATATACCAATCACAAAAGGACACATACTATATAATTCCAATTATGTGAGGTACCAAGAATGGTCAAATTCATAGAGACAGAAAGTAGAACGGTGATTGCCAGGGGCTGAAGGAGGGAGAAACTGGAATTATTGTTTAATGGGTAGGTTTCAGTTTAGGAAGATTTTGGAAAAAATTCTGGACATGGATGACAACCATAGTTGCATAATAATGTGAATATACTTAATGCCACTGAATCGTACACTTAAAAATGGTTAAAGTGGTAAATTTTATGTTATGTATACTTTATAATTTTAAAAAGAAAATATGAAAAATAGAAGGTAAAGATATACTTATTCAGTGTACTAAGTTCGAATTTAAGAAAAAATGTATTTCCCAAATCTTGTTCTGTGGCTTATTATTCCCAGGAAATATGCCTCAAATGAATAAATAATTCAGCATTTATTGGTCACTGCCGGCGTGCCAGGCTCTGTACTAGATGCTGAGGTCTAGCTACAGACAAGCCTGATGATGGTCCTGCCTTTATCAAGCTGACAATTTAGAAGAATAGTCTCATTTATCAAATACTAAATATGTAGTGGGAATCTTACATTCTTTCTTTCTTTATTTTAAGTTTTACTTTTATATTTTTGTTGACGTGTGGTCAATTTACAATGTTAGTTTCAGGTGTACAGCCAAGTCATTCAGTTATACGTCTGCATACATATATTTTTTTCAGTTTCTTTTCCATTACAGCTTATTACAAGAAATTGAATATAGCTCCCTGTGCTCACAGCAGGTTCTTGTTGTTTATCTGTTTTATATAAAGTAATGTGTATGTTATTCCCAAACTCCTAATCCATCCCTCCCCCTCTTCTCCCCTGGTAACCACGGTTTGTTTTCTATGTCCATGAGGCTAATTCTGGTTTACAGTCTTTATTTTATTTCATCTCCATGAGGTGGGTATTATCTTCCCCTTATTAAAGATGAGGAAACTAAGGCTCAGAGAAGCTTTCTCCAAATTCACTCAACTAGTAACTTGGGTCTGCCTGATTCCAGAGTCATTTCTCTTAACTACTGTTGTATACACTCTAGGCTTTCCTTTCAGGAGATCCACACATGTACTTTGTTAACCTGGAAGTCTGCAAGAAGTAAAGAAACCTATTTAACTTGATAGGATTTTGCATATCCCAAATTTACTCCATTTACACAACCCCTCCTTTTTTCTGGGTGAGGGGAGCAGCACCCCTATTAATTGAACTGTGGATTCTTTCTGCAGAAAATAACCACAACACCCAAGAGAATTAAAAACATACGTCCACACAAAAACTTGTACACAAATGTTCATAGCAGCATTATTCTTGACAGTCAAAACATGGAAACAACCCGAATATCCATCAACAATAATTGTGGACAAACAAAATGGGCCCTATCCATACAATAGAATATTATTACACAATAAAAAAGAATGAAGTACTGATGGATGGTACACAAATCAACTCTGAAAATATCATGCTAAGAGCAAGAAGCCATACAGAAAGGCCATATTATTAAATGATTCCACTTGTATGAAATACATATTTGGAATAGGGAAATCCATAGAGACAGAAAGTAGACTGATGGTTGCCAGGGACTAGGGGAGGGCAGGAAAGGGGAGTGACTGCTCATGGATGCAGGGATTCTTTTTGTGATAATGAAGTGTTCTGAAATTAGACAGTGGTGATCGTTGCACAATTTTGTGACCATGCTAACAACCACTGAATTGTACATGTTAGAATGGTGAATGTTATGGCATGTAAATTATATCTCAATAAAAAAAAATATAGTCACAACTAAGTGTACTAGGAACAACAGACCACTGGCCCAGCCATCTTGCCGTTTCATACTGCATCCTCATTGGGTATTAGAACTCCTTGGGGTTGCTGTTCTCCCCTCAATAGACACAGTCTTCAAAATCCTAAGCAGAAAAAGCAAACAGGGACAGATGAGTGAGGGCCAGCTTGGAAACCCAGGAGCATCAGTGTCTGTGTGGGTGGTATCACGTACACTGTTGGACTTTTTATGTACTAGATATGCTTAGTTAGCCTATTTTGACAACAAGTAAAGTACCTAAACCCCTTCTCATCACCAGAAGGTTTCAATTCCAATAGTTGATTATGCCGTGTACTTGGCAGAAAGGTCTCCTTCTATTGAATGACATCAGATTCATCTAAGTTTAAAGGAATTACAAGACAATAAGCTACTGATTATAGAATTTTAGAATTGTAAAGGACTTTGGAGAGAGGTCATCTGGCCTGAATCTCTTACTTTGGACATAGGGAAACTGAGGCCTAGGGAAATTCAGGGGTTTGTCCAAGTTCACATAGCCAAGCATGGCTTGGTTGAGACTGCAGTATCTGTCCTGACCCTTCTCTAGAAATGCACCGTGCACCCTCCCCCAAACTCCCTCTAGCTGTGCACATGATTCTCTGAAATAAAGGCTGTACTTCCTAGTGAGAAGTGGTTGTGTAACTAAGGTCTGACCAATGGAATGTAAATGGAGCAGTATGAGCAACTCCAGGGAAATGTACTTAAAGATTAGGGTTTGAGGTGGGGCATGACCTTCTTTCCTCTGTTGGTTGGGTTGCAGATTAGATGGCTAGATAGTTCAAGCAACCATCATAGACCACGAGGTGGAAGATGCATTTGGAGAATAGGAGAGCAATAAGGTAGAATTCCAGGTCATCAACCTCAAAGAGGTCACAATCTGAGGGAGAGAAGACAAGTATACAGTCTAATGCAGAATAAACACCACCACAAGGCCAAATCAGCTACCATGTCCTGTCACTATGCCTTCAAATCTTAGAGTATGTTTTATGGAATTGTCGTACCAGCTCTGGAATATTCCTCTCCAGACCTTACGTGAAAGAGAAATAAACTATTTTTTTCAGCCACTGTTATTTCAGTCTTCTATCATTTACGGTTGAACTGAATTTTAATTGTAAACAATTACACTCAGGTCTCCTGAATCCAAGTACAGGACAATTTATTATGAACATTATTACTAAAAGCCAGACTGTGTTAAGTGTTTTGTATATAATAGTTGCTGATAATTCTTGAGTGTTTACTGTATGCTAGTCACTGGGTACATACTTTATACGTGTCATTAATTCATTTAATTCCCATGCCACCTCAGTAAGATAGACTATTTCTGAAATTTCCATCTTACAGACAGAAAACCTGAGGCACAGAGAAAGGGCACACATTTAGTAAGAGGCAGAACTGAGATTTGAACCCAGGCAGTCTGACTCCAGAGTCTGCTCTCTTAATTCCTACATCATACTCTCTCTTATGATGTGAGCTCCTCCTCGGGCTCTGTACCCATTCTACTGAGGAGGAAGCTGAAGCAGATGATTGTCCAATCATTTGCTTAAAACCTTTTAGCTAGTCAGTGGTGCAGCTAGCATTAGAAGCCAGACTAACTCTCAGTTTAATGCTCTTTCCCCGGACCACCCTGCAGTCTCAGAGGCCACCTGGACAGATACGTATCCCTCCCCCTCCAGTCTCCCCCTCCATCATACACACACACCACCACCACCAACACCACCACCACCACCCAGCAGGCTCTCAGACATTTTTGTGGCCAGGATGGCTACAACCTCCTTTGAAAAGGAGCCAGCTTTGCCCTCCACCAAATAACTCTGTTTTATTTATAGTCTCCTGCTCAGAGCTTTTGAACTGGCTGCTCATTCCAGGGAAGATCTTGATAACAACTGTTCCTTGGAGAGGGTTCATAGGAAACAAGGTGAATAAACACCACAGAGGCCCTGCCTGTCTAGCAGAGCTTTGCTCCTGGGGGTGTTTATAAGTCAGTGTTGGTGTCTGGGTGCAAAAGACTTTGAATTCAAAATGGCAGTTTGGACATTTTCAATTGTTTGTTTGTTTGTTTGAATTCAAAAAAGTTCACCCTATGCCTTCAACAACCTCAGGGCATAGGCAAAAGAGAGACATTATCTTTATCTGGAATGTAACTCCAAAAGGAGTTCGTCTTGCTTTCTTTGCTCCCTGCCTGGCTGGAACCAGTTACTGTAGAAATGGTGGGGTGGGGAACACTCCATGCATTTATAAGAGCTAAAATGGCAGAAGAGATGAATGGCATTTCAGAACAGAAAATTGTAAAAAAGAAAAGAAAAGCCTAATTTCAAAAGTGAACCATTGATTGATTGATTGATTGACTGACTGACTGAAGTATAATCAGTTACAATGTGTTAGTTTCTCGTATACAGCTTAATGTTTCAGTCATACATATACATACAAATATTCATTTCCATATTCTTTTTCATTATAGGTTACTACAAGATGTTGAATGTAGTTCCCTGTGCTGTACAGATTTGTTTTTAAAATCTATTTTATATATAGCAGTTAATATTTGCAATTCTCTAAATCCCCATTTATCTTTTCCCACCTCCTTTCCCCTAGTAAACATAAGTTTACTATGTCTGTGAGTCTGTTTCTGTTTTGTAGACAAATTCGTTAGTGTCTTCTCAAAAGTGAACCATTAACCTATAGTGTCTTCTGACTTGTGGCCAAAGGTGCCATCCTAAAGCATACCTATGTCATATGTCTGCAATTATTCAGCCTGGATGATTATCTCCACTCTACCAGTTGCTAGTTATGTAGCTTTGAGCACATGCCTCGGTTTCCTCTTTGTGAAAAGAGTGGATAAACTTGCGAGATTATTGTGAGGATTGGTTCTAACCATGCAGGTGAAATAAAGTGCCTAGTTCAGAGGGTACTTACTCACCCACGCACTGAATGGTAATGGTAGCCATCATTATTGCTTCCTTTGTGATTCCTCCAGGACTAAAGGGGATGAAAGTGAGCCCCAAGGGGAGCAGGTTGGTGATCTTGGCTCTCAAGTACCTTCAGTTGTGTTGACTGAATCTCTATCAGGGACTGTTGTGGTGATGTGAGATTTCTGTATTAGAGCTCACAAAATAGCTAATAAAGGAAGGCAGAGGTCGTCAAGGGCAGGGCAGAGCAGGGCAGAGCAGAGCCACTAAATAGGTCCTATGAAGCCCCCAGGTGGCTTTTCTGTGGGCATGTGAGGTCTCCTTAAAGGTCTAAGGGGAAGAGGAAGGGGTCTCCATCAAGAACCATAATAGGAAAGTGGATGGTGTGACAGAGAAGAGGGCCTACGGCTTAAGGAACTTACTGGAATGTATGGGGTTTTCAAAGGGAAAACTTGTGTTTTCATGGAGGCTTCAGTGGGAGACATTATCTCTACCCTTGTACTTCTAGTTGCGAGGACTCTGTACGAGAGGAATCGGTGAAGGTTTCTTCAGATGAGCCTGCGGGTGTCAATGGGATGAAAGTCTTTTCAGGGGGTTGTAGGTGTTAGTTTCTATGGGAGAACAGTGGGAGTGGAGGTTTTTAGAGGCCTGCACCCGGAAGGCACCCTGCACCGAGCTCTGGGAGTACACCCGGCGGATGCGCGGTTCCCGCCCCTCCACTGCCCTCAGGGGCCCCGCCTCCCGCGAGTGGACTACACTTCCCGGCAGCCCCCGCGGGCGGCGGCGGCGCGGGCGGGAGGGGGCGGCACTGTGTGAGGCGGAGGGGGGCGGCTCGCACCGGGCACGCGCGCCGGCGACCAAGGCGTTCGCCCGGCTGAAGCGAGTGCATTAACCCCTGGAGGCGGCGGCGACGAGGGAGCGAGCCTCGAGCGGGCGGGACCAGCCTGAGGGAAGGGAGGAAGGGGCGGGGAGAGCGCCAGAGGGAGGCCGGTCGGCCGCGGGCGGGCGGGCAGCGCAGCGCCGAGCGGGGCCCGCGGGCCCATGAGGAGGCCCGGGGACCATGGGCTCCAGGATCAAGTGAGTGCGGCCGGGCCGGGCGGAGCCGGGCCGGGCGAGGGGCGGCGAGGCCGGGCAAGGGCTGCAGGCCTCGGGCCGCGCAGGGGACTTGTTGCCGGGACCCCAGGGGCGCCCCGCGTGCCAGCGTCACGCGGGGAGGGGGACTGTTGCCATGACGATCCAGGGAGGCGCGGGGGCGGGGTGCGCGCGGTGTGGAAGGGCGCCTGTGGTCAGGTGTCCCCTCCTCACCTGAGGGCGGGAACAGCTGAGATCACAAGGCGGCCCCCTCCCTCCCCGGGGGTTACAGAAAGCCTCTGAAAACAGTCACACTGCTGGGGGGAGGGAGAGAAATCTCCGGAAGCAACTCCCCATATGGGTGTGTTTGGGGCGCTCCTGAGAGTCAGGCAGGTCCTGAGGTGGCAGCCTGGCTGCTTAAAGGCCTGCGGGCCCTCACAGAAGTCGCGTGAGGTTTTTCAGAAGGAGGGGCCCTACAAAGACTTCTGGTCTGGATGGCCTGGGGAGGAAGGCCCTTTTCTCTCCTATTTCCCCCTCTTACCTGTGAAAGTCTCCCCACAGCCAGGGCCAAAGGCTGTGAAGGAAGATAACTCTGTGTTGTAACTGAGCACCTGATCTTGATAATCGTTGGGAAGGTTTTGTAATTCAATCTGGCAAATTCCCTCACTCATTCATTCATCTTGAGTCCCTGGTGGAGGGTTAGTTTTCCTGGGAAATTGTTGATACATCTAACTTCAGGACTCATTGAAACATTGTTGCCCTCCTTCTAGACCTAGAAGTTGACTTTGTAAAGTGCAACTTTTATGGAGCCCCATTTGGGTGTGTTGCTTTGGACTCTATCTCCCCTCCCAGCCAGGTCCTCTTTTGGCCTCTCCCTTCCTCAGTTCCAGAACATGAGATGCCTTATCTCTAATCACTAACAAACGTTTCTCTGTGAGGAAAAGAATTGTGTAAGGGCACTTAAAAACAAAGTTAACAGCATCGGTTTGTTCGGGTTTTTTTAACAAACAGATTTCATAGGACACTTTAAACCCGCTTAAAAGAAAGTCTGAAGAATGTGTTTATTTCAGCATTTTGAGAATTATGTTAGGGAAGTTTGAAAGGGGAAGGACCTGATGGGTGAAATCCAATGATTATTCAAGTATTGCATCTCTTGTCCAGTTGATGTCCAGGCAGTGTGACCTTTGCCCAGCCTTGTAGTCCCCTGACCAGCTGAGGCCTCCATTCACAAAATGTGTCTAACAGGCTGCAGCAGCCCTGAGACTAGGAAAATCTGCTTAGGATAATGAAAATAGAAGAGTTGGATGAGCACACTGTTAATTCTTGATTTTTATGGAAGTGAGGGGCAAAAGTTAGAAGCATGCTCCAAGTAAGAGTTTAAGAAGGTTGGGAGGTAAAAAGACGTAGCTTGTGAAGCATTGGGATTAAAGAGGCACTCGAAGTTTAGCTCCTGCTTCCAAGTTAGAGTTGTAAACTTGGATTTCAATAGCACTTAGAAACACTTTACAAAAGCCACCTTAGAGTCGCACACTATACTTGTGAGGATGCTTACTCTTCCTGTTAGAAGTTCAGAGACTTATTAGATGTGGGGCAAGTCACTGTCAGAATCAGCATGACAGTCCAGCAAGTGGAAGTTCAGATGACTAGGCATCAGGCCTCTGTCTCGTTCTTGAATGTTGCAGGTTTCTCAAGTGTGTTTTGTGGAACCTGTCCTGTTTATATGAGCACTTGGGCAAAAGAACTTATACTAACGCATGAAATTCTATTACATGGAAAGTTAGTGTAAAGAATAGCCTTCTTGATCTTGAAACTAGACTGCTCAGTGATGAGAACTTAGACGTGGGAAATATGTTACTTTTTCTTGTGGTGAGGCTGAAAGAGAATATGAACAGAGAAGTTATGAAAAGTAGTTGTGATTTATGGTGACTGTCAGCTGTGTGACTTCTGCCTGCAGGTAGGAATGGGGATATACAGGTGGCAAGGAAACCATCTACTTAAGTGTCACCCTAGTTTTTGGAGGAGACAGCTTTGGTTACTGCTGACAGCCTGTTCTATCTTGACAAAGAACAGACTCAGCTCAAGGTGTTCACCTGGCTGAAGTGAATCTAAGTGCGTGGGCTCCACTGTGTAGGAGGGTCTTGGGGCTGGAGGAGAAGAGCCCTTTGGGGCCCTCCAAGCAGGAGGGCACTATGGTCATCTGTGTTTTCTCTCTTTAACTCTGATATTGTGTGGCCCAGTCAGGCTAACCTGGAATCAGGTTTGGATTCTGTCTACTGACTATGAAACTTTGTACAAAATACCTCTTTCACGCTCAGTTGCCCTGAGGGTAAAATGGGGAAGACTATATGTTGCAGGGTCATTATGAGCAATAAACAGTATCAGCATGACTGCCAGGCCCACATTAAAAACTCAGTAATTGTTAGGTTTCTTTTTACCATCTCTGTCAAAAGACTTAAGAAAGCTGCTGTATTTTATAGCAGAAATGTCAGAGAACTGTGCATTTTAGGTCATGGAGAAGAAGGTTTTTTGATGATCTAGGTATTCGACTGTGAACATGCAGAGCAGGACTCAACATTCACTCATTAAAAGTTGATTAAAAACCATATTCTGTGTAATTGTGAAGCTAGTGTCTGTTATACAATCAGTAGTAAAGCAGGTGTGTTGCTAGGCACAGGAGTTCAGGTTTAGTGCTTGATCAGACTTTCCTTTCAAGCTTAGGCTGGTTAAGCACCATCTCAGTTGTCAGGCACGGTGGTAATGCTTTATGTGAGTCATTCCATCAAATCCCCACAACTGTCCAATGATGTAGATAGTATTAGCTACATTTTTCAGATGAGAATGGGGCTTATAGGCCTTAGATCAGATATCGTCCCCAGAAGGCCTGCCCTGATGGCAGCTCTCTGCCCCCACCCCTCCTCTGCCTAGGCCAGGTGCCCCTCATCTGTGCATCCCCTCTCTAGCCTAGACCAAGTGTCCATCTGTTTCTGTGGCCCCCTGTGTTTATCACTGTCGTAGCACTAAATCTAGTTCCTTGTGTGTCTCCTACACTATGCCTGACATAAACTTCTTGAGAGCAGGGACTGTCTTACTTGTCTTTGAGTTTCCTGTGTCAAACCCAGTGCCTGACATACAAAGTTGTTTAGGAGAAGTGTATGGAATGTGTTTAAGAAATATGTTGGGTTCTGAATTAAGATCCTAACTAAAGGCTCTGACTTGAATGTACATAGACTTAAAAAAATAACAGTTTGCTACTTGAACTCTTGAGGAGGAAGAGTGTTTATGCTTTATAAGTTTTTAAGTCAAATTGCCCTGGTCTGGGCAGCAGTTCCTTACTTTTTCTGAAAAGTGTTTAGTTCGTGTTCATTTTAATAAAGGAATCTTGTCTCAGAAAAGATGTCTACTTGACAAAGAAAAGAAAAGGTCACCAGTATGCAGGTAGCTCTCTGGAAAGCTCCTCAACCTTAAACCTGAGCAGACATTTATTTATCTAGAGAGATAAAAGGAGCAGTGGTAACTGGCAATCTTCGACAGGTATGTTTAAATCTTATTTAGTGTCTGAGTGATCCCAGTGGACTGGAATGTGGTTAATATGAAGCAATTTAACAGATAGTGCAGACACACAGCAGGAAACTGTGGCAGTTTAATATTGCTTGTGGTGACATCTTAGAAATTGTTTCCAGGCACCAAGGGCAGGAAGTGGATTGTAAGTGATCGAAGGAAGTATTCTGAGTGAGTTTGAAGAAACCTGACATTTTCTTTTCTGGAGAAAAGCATACTCAAAGAATTGAAGGCATAGGGACAGGACAGGGCAGCTGATTTGGCCTTGAGGTGGTGTTTATTCTGCATTAGTCTGTATACCTGTCTTCTGTCCCTGTCAGACCATGACCTCTTTGAGGTTGGTGACCAAGAAATTTATTCATTTATTCATTTATTCATTCACTCACTTACTATAGAACTAAGAGGAGTGTCAAGCACATATTAAGCACTCAATAAATATTAGTCATTGTTGTTATTACTGTAATTGGTGATAGTACTATATTATTTGCCTGGTAGTATGCTAAATATTAGGGACACAGAAAGGAAAAGATTTTTCTTTGCTTTAAGACTCTCCAAAGTAGTAGTGAGACAGAAATGTAAAACAAAACCAGATCCCTCCAGGCCCCCTCCCAACCAAAAACCCAAATGTCAGAAAATAAGATCATTGCTGTGGTGGAGGTGCAGCCTGTGATGAATAGGTGAGTAAGTGAAGGAGAGACCGTCTCTCAAGGAGGGCATCCAAGGAAGGAAGGAATGCTTTGTCAAGAAGATTATGTTTTAGTTGAGACAGGAGAGATGAGTAAGGGTGTGAAAGGGGTATGAGTGCTGGCAGAAGGAGTAGTGGCTGTGGTGATGGCCATGGTGATGATGGCAGTGACAGCGATGGTGGTGGCAGCAGTGGTAATATCCCAATATGGGGAGCAGTGTGTGTGAAGACAAGATGTAATAGGGAAACAAAAATATTAATTATCACTTAATAGGCACTTAAATGCCAGTAATTGTTGGACATTGGGAGTTAATGGTGAATGATATTTATTCCTCCCAAGTTTATCCATGTTATAGCATGTATGAGTATTTCATTACTTTTTATTGTTGAATAATATTTCATTGCATGGATAAATTACATTTTATTCATCTATTCATCAGTTGTTAGGTATTTGGATTGTTTCCATTTTTTCACTGTTACGAATAATGTTGCTATGAACATTTTGTGTGGACATATGTTTTCATTTCTCTTGGGTGTATACCTAGGAGTGGAATTGCTGGATCATATGGTAATTCTGTTTAAGGAACTGTTTAAACTGTTTTCCAAAGCAATTGCACCGCTTTGTGTAAAGTGGTATCTCATTGTGGTTATGATTTGGCCCACATGAATTGTGTAGAAAACGAAAGAGAGTAGACAGAGAGAGGTTTCTCAGAAGTGTGTGAAAATGGAACTGAAAGAAAAGTGAGATTTGGGAGGAGGGATTCTTAGAGGAAGAACAGTGGAAGTCATGGGTTGGAAGTGGGGATAAACCCAGCTCATTGTTTTCTGGTATAGAGAAGCAGCTTTGGCTTTTTAAGATCGCTCTCCTCCAGACTTTGTTTTAGACAGCTCGTTAACAGATCCCATTACCAAATGTACCACAGGCTTGCTTCTTTTTGAGGCTTGTTGTGTAGCACAACTGCCGTATCTTCCTTCCGTGGGATAAGACTAGGAGTTGAAATGTGACTTCCTCTCCAGAGCCCTCTGATTCCTCTTTCCTCTCTCCACCACAGGGCTCCCCTCCTACTCTCCACAGGAGACAGTACAAAGACTTGGGGTGGTGGAACAGAAGTTTTGCTAGAGACTGAGCTCCCCATTATTAGTACCCAGAGTCAGTCTCTTGAATTTTCATGACTTTTCTGGAAAATGTATTGGTGCAACTCCATCATTCTGTTCTGAGCCAGTACAGTCAGCTTGGAGGGGCTTGCACAACAGATAGGAAGGTTGAAATAGAGAAGGTAAAATCTGGAGTTTGCTGTAGGAAAATATGTTTCTATTCAGGCTGTTAATTCTGTGTGTAAGTTCCTGGCTAGAATTCTCCTTGTGGGTTGCAAAGGTTCATGCTTTTACCTGGCCCTAGGGGGAACTAATCTCTGGATTCATAACATCCTTTTTGCTTAAAAGGATTTTGTTGGGAAATGGAAAGATAAACAAGGAAGAAAAATAAAGCAAAGAAAACAAAGTTAGTCTCCTACTTTTATTAGAATCCATACCCATTCTATCCAAATATTTTGGACTTGAAAAGGAGCCAAATAAAGGAAGTAACAAAATATATGTTCAAAAATATATAAGTTCCTATAGAAAAGATAGGTTATATACCAAGAGTTCATTTGTGATTTGGTTATGGCATTTAGGATGTATTTTTCTCTTAGAGATACTGTTATGTCTATAAATCAGTAGCTGTCAAGCATAAGGACTTTCCAGGCGAAGGGAACTGTGTGTAAAAGACATACGGAGATAACAGGTATAGTTGAAATACAGGCTGTGTGGATAAAGATTATAGGCGATGAAGTTGAAAAAGCAGGTTTGTGCCACTGGGACCTGATGCCATGGGAGGATTGAGTTGGGAATGTAATGTGATCAGATTTGGGTTTTCAGGGAAGATTACTCTGGCGGCAGTTGTTTAGAACAGTGATATCTCTGGCTTGTGTAACATGACCCACTGGGGTGTGAAAAGAGTATGTTAGAACCTGTATTTTTATATTAATCTTCAAAATTTTTGTTTTTGTGTTTTCTAATAATAGTATAGTAAGACATTCTTGTAGTTCATAATAAATATACATATATTAGATGTATGCCCACATCTTTTACTGATAGGGAGGAATGCATGAAAAAAAACTGGAGACCACTGATTTGTGGAGCTCTTATAGTTTACTGCAGAAGATCGAGGCCCAAAGTGAGAGTTTGGTTGTTGAAAGAAAATGGACAACTTTGAGAGAGATTTGAGGTAGAATTGACAAGACTTGGTGACAAATTACATATACAGGCGAGAGAAGAATCAAAGATGACTTGCCAAGGTTAGCAATGTTATATTATAAATGAGTGTTTGGAAGGTGAGGACTGGTTATATAAAGTGTTTGCTTTTCTGAGGGAAAGTGAAAAGTTATAATTGGGAGAAGGCATTTTAGTCTGTGGTGAGAAAGGAAGAAATCTTTAAGGGCTCCGTAGTGAATGTGTATGCTTTGTTAGATGAGTAAGACTTAAAGTGGGCTGGGCCAAGCTACTGAGGGGAAATCTGTCCATGTTAGATTTAGAGAGAGATAAGAAAAAAATAAACTTTTGAACTCACTTAAGCCACAGGAAAGGTTTCAAGGATGCTGCATTGATCTCGCCTAGGCTGTGTGAATAAATAGGAGGAAGGAAACCAATCTAGAGAAAGATGCTGTTTGACTCCAAGCAAACAGTTCTTGTACTCCAGGGTGTGAAAGGAGCAAGGGGGATGTGGGCCTCAGACATACTTGGGGTTGAGTCCCCAGAACCACACACAACCCCCATCTGAGTTCTAAGTTTCTGAGCCTCAGTTTTTTAATTTGTAAAAGGAAGCTGATAAATTCACCTCTAGGGTTGTTGTGAGGATAAAAAGCAATCTTATGTCTAGCTCTCAGCAGAGAAATGACTGTTTAGTAAATGGCAGCTATCATTAGTATTGTTTGCAGTGGATGGGACACACTTGTCTGAACAATTTGGAGTTAAAAAGTCAAAAGAAAGCAAGTGTCCCTTTTTATAGTTTTTTTTTTTTAAGACAAAGTATTTGCTTCCTCTGTATGAGTGTGTTAGCATTATGTGTTGTATATTTTACTGAATTTGTTTCAAGGACTGCGATCCTGGTGTCTGCAAAGCACTATTCGTCTTACTGGTTGGGAGGAAAGAGCTTAAAGTCTACTAAGAGAGATAAGATGAACATGCAAATAACAAATGATAACAGCATTTAAGAATATTTTATGCCTTCTCTCACAAATAATTGAAAATTTTATTCAGTTTTATAACAGATTTACACCATTTATATTTATCTGTTTAGCTGGTATCCCTGTTCACTTCTAGTCTTTTTAACGTAACTTTTCACTTCTTTTTTCTGGGTGCTTAAAATTGTTATTTTAAACTTTTATTTTGGAAAATTTTAAACATCTATGAAAGTAGAGAGAAGAGTATAATGAGCCCCCAAATGCCTATCACTCAGTGTCAGCACTCATTAATTTACTGTTTTCTTAGTTCTATTTATAGACAACTGACCATAACTCTCTCCTCCACCCTCTAGTCCTAGATTATTCTGAAGCAAATCCCAGAGGTCATACCTTATTCCTCAATATTTCCATATGTATCTCTAAAAGATAGATATTCTTTTTAAAAAACATAACAACAATGACATCACACCTAAAAAATTTCTTTATGTTATCAAATATCCACTCTGTGTTCTGAATGTCAGAGTTTTCTAGTTACATTTTTTTTTTAAACAATTGATTTGTTTGAATTAAGTAAGGTCATACATTGCTACTGGTTGGTATATATCTCATAAATCTTTTTTTCCCCTTACAATTTATTTATTGAAGAAGTAGGTTATTTGTTCTATATAATTTCCCTTACATCCTATTTAGTATGTTCTATCCCCTTTGTTTCATACAAATTGATAGTTAGATTTAGTGGTTTGATTAGATTCAAGATCATTTTCTTGGCAAGAATACTTAAAAGGTGGTGATTAAGTACTTCCATCAGGAGTCACATTGTGTCTGGTTATCTCTTTTCGATCCATTAATTTATCAGAGGCTATAAAGTGGTAGTATGTTGTTTCTATCATTTCTCCTTGATATTATCTAGAATATTTCTATAAAGAAAAACTTGTGCATGTTTGGTTACCCTGAGGTATAGTTCACATAGGAAAGGCAGAATAAATATTTCAGTTTATTTGTTTTTCAAACTGAGTTAGTTTCCTAGCATCTCCCAAGGTGACTGATTTTCTCTTTTTGACAATCACTTTAAACACATAGATATAAACTTGTTTGTTATATTTCAGTCTACCTTAGTTGTCCTCGTTGGTGTTAGTTTGTCCTGTCTTTGTCTAATGGGAGTATCTTCACGTTCTAGAGGCCTTTTGACAGGATCCCAGTAGTTTTTAATAGCTCCCTTGCCTTTTGGTATGGTAGGTTGTTCTAGGCTCAACTTATATGTTTCCTGCTTCAGACCTGGATTCTGCTGTTTCTCTAAGGAGTCTTACTTCATTTTGGTGGGAAATGATGTTAGAAATTACAGTCTGGGTTTTAGAACTTTTTTTTTTTTTTGCTACTAGGTCAGTCATTATTTCAAGGCTTCTTCAGGGTTCATAACTAGGGTGTGTGTGTGTGTGTGTGTGCGTGCGCGCGCGCGTGTGTGTGTGTGTGTTTAAGGTAAACTACATCATATGTTCATACTGATATTTCCAATTCAAGACTGCCTCCTCCCTGAGTTTCTAAATCCCTTTTTTTCTCCCGTGCTTTATTTGCTTTACTGTGTCCTTAATTTTTCCCAAACTTGGCATCATCAAGGCTCTTTTTTTTTTTTCCTCCTTTTTCCTGATGGTTTCTTCCTACCTTCCTGTTCTGATCTGTATAAAGTCAGCTGTATTATTATAATCCTGGAATGTCCCTTCACCACTCTCCTATTTCATTATGTCTTGGCCCTTGTGTTATTTTAATTTGTTTATTAGAGGACATATTCAAGTTTTCATAGAAGCAACTATTTGCAGAAAGGGTGCCTTTGAGTTCTTGCATATCTTTTCATGTCTGAAAAATGTTTGCTTACTTACACTTGATCAATAGTTTGTAGTTTGTATGGTCATAGAGTTTTAGGTTGGAAAAAATTTCCCACAGAGCTTTGAAGGTATTTTCCTACTGCTGCTCTGGCAGGGCAAGAGGGTACGTGGCCTTCAAGTTGCCAGATTGAGGTATATGTCTAAGTTCCCTGCTTAGTCTTTGTTAGTACACAGAGTGGGGAATTTCCCTTTACTGGAAGGTGAGGTTAGGAGTTCTGGTTCCCAGGAGGCCTTCACTGGTACCTCCCTGGTGGAGTGCAGTGGTGCCTCGCTGCTGCTTCCATGGCCTCAATTACTGCCATGGGAGAGTGGAAGTCTAGGCTCTCTACAGTCTCCGTGGCAACCACATTGAGGGAGTCCTTGTTACTGTGCGGTGGGGGTGATGAAAGCCCCAGCTCCCTACTTGGCTTTCTGTAACACTAACCTGGTGGAGGATGGGTAGGTGGGATACGTCATTATGCCTGGTGAAGGTAGAAATCTAGTAGGTTCTTCCCCTGCTCAACCTTTGCCGACGTGAGTGAGGGTGAGATCACACAGGTTTTTGTGTGGTGTTTGGCTATGTTGTTTGGCTGGTGTCTGGTGGTTATTTTCTAAAAGTTTTCTGACTTACTAGGCTACCTCTTTTCTGATCCTTTGGCTAGAGAGAGAGCACACTTTTGTTGGAGCTTTTTTTTTTTTTTTTAAACATTTTTTATTGATTTATAATCATTTTACAATGTGTCAAATTCCAGTGTTCAGCACAATTTTTCAGTCATTCATGGACATATACACACTCATTGTCACATTTTTTTCTCTGTGAGTTATCATAACATTTTGTGTATATTTCACTGTGCTATACAGTGTAATCTTGTTTATCTATTCTACAATTTTGAAATCCCAGTCTATCCCTTCCCACCCTCTACCCCCCTGGTAACCACAAGTCTGTATTCTCTGTCCATGAGTCTTTAGATTCCACATATGAGCGATCTCATATGGTATTTTTCTTTCTCTTTCTGGCTTACTTCACTTAGAATGACATTCTCTAGGAGCATCCATGTTGCTGCAAATGGCATTATGTTGTCGGTTTTTATGGCTGAGTAGTATTCCATTGTATAAATATACCACATCTTCTTTATCCAGTCACCTGTTGATGGACATTTAGGCTGTTTCCATGTTTTGGCTATTGTAAATAGTGCTGCTATGAACATTGGAGTGCAGGTGTCATCCTGAAGTAGATTTCCTTCTGGATACAAGTCCAGGAGTGGGATTCCTGGGTCATATGGTAAGTCTATTCCTAGTCTTTTGAGGAATCTCCACACTGTTTTCCATAGTGGCTGCACCAAACTGCATTCCCACCAGCAATGTAGGAGGGTTCCCCTTTCTCCACAGCCTCTCCAGCATTTGTCATTTTTGGAGTTTTGAATGACGGCCATTCTGACTGGTGTGAGATGATACCTCATTGTAGTTTTGATTTGCATTTCTCTGATAATTAGTGATATTGAACATTTTTTCATGTGCTTTTTGATCATTTGTATGTCTTCCTTGGAGAATTGCTTGTTTAGGTCTTCTGCCCATTTTTGGATTGGGTTGTTTATTTTTTTCTTATTGAGTCGTATGAGCTGCTTATATATTTTGGAGATCAAGCCTTTGTCGGTTTCACTTGCAAAAATTTTCTCCCATTCCGTAGGTTTTCTTCTTCTTTTATTTCTGGTTTCCTTTGCTCTGCAGAAGCTTGTAAGTTTCTTTAGGTCCCATTTGTTTATTCTTGCTTTTATTTCTTCTAGGAGAAAATTTCTGAAATGTATGTCAGATAATGTTTTGCCTATGTTTTCCTCTAGGAGGTTTATTGTATCTTGTCTTATGTTTAAGTCTTTAATCCATTTTGAGTTGATTTTTGTATATGGTGTAAGGGTGTGTTAGCTTCATTGTTTTACATGCTGCTGTTCAGTTTTCCCAACACCATTTGCTGAAGAGACTGTCTTTATTCCATTGTATATTCTTGCCTCCTTTGTCGAAGATTAGTTGACCAAATTGTTGGAGCTTTTTTTAGTCTGCATCAGTTTATGTTTCTGGTTGCCAGTTGCTATAGTCATGAATGGATATTCAGTTTTATCAAACACTTTTTCTGCATCAATTGAGATGACCATATGATCATACTATTCCCCTCACTTCATTAGTGAATTACATTTATTTTCAAATGTTTAACTTTGCATTCCTGGGACTTGGTCATGATATCCTTTTTATACCTGATACTGGATTCAGTTTACTAATATTTTATTTTTTTTGTTTACATCTATATTCATAAGAGATTTTGGCTATAATTTTCTTTTTTGTAATGTTCTTATTAGATTTTGGTATCAAGGTTATGCTGGTCTTGTAAGAAAGAGGACTATATTAAAAAACTATTATAGAAGTAGTATGATTTTTAGTGTAAAAAGAAATCATCAGTGGTTACTGATTTTTGGATGAGCAACAGAAGTCTCTGCATTGAATTTAGGACAGTTGAGTATTGCTCATAAGTTACGGGAATAGGAAAATGCTTATCTGTGTCTCACTATAATATGAGGGAATAGGTAATTCTTCCCTTACCACCTCCACACTCACTCAGTCCCCTTCTCAGTTATATACACAAATTTGTTTTACTTTTTTGGCTGAATAATTCAGTATCAAGTTATGGTCATCATGATGTGTTATCTGTTAGAATTTTGGCGTATATCTCCTAAGAACAAATATATTCTTTGATATAACCATAATACTTTTACCACCATAAAGAGATTTCACATTCATACGATATTACCTAACGTAAAATTCGTATTTAAATTTTCCCAGTTGTTCCAATAATGTCCTTTGCAAGTGATTGTTTCTGAGCCTCAGTCCAGTTAGGGATCATTGCATTTAGCTGTCATGTCTCTAGTTTCCTTTCATCTAGAACAGTTCCCCTGCCTGCCCCACTTACCCCCCCTTTTTTTTTGTCTCTGACATTGACTTTTTGAAGAATCCTGACTGTTGTTTTGTATAATGTCGTACATTTAGGATTTGTCTCATCCTTGCTCAACGATTAAGTTCATATTTAAACATTTGACAAGAATACCACATACCATAGGTAATTTGTCTAATACCATGCATTTTTATTTTCCTTAGAAGTCACCTTTTATTGTTCCATTCTTTTTTTTAAAGGCTCTCCTTTATTGTCTTTTTATCTTCTCTCCCTTGTAGCTTTCTGTTCCTGTTTTGTTGTCATATTTCTGTTCTATTTAGGGATGCTTGTTTCCTGAAATGTATTTCTTAATCTTTTTCAGAGATATATTTGTCTTCCAAGAGATGATGTTCCCTTTCCCCCATTTGCAATATTTTTATCAGGTTCTTTAATTTCCATATGCCCTTGAGTGAAATGGGCTCTATCTAGATTTGCTGTTTGCCACAGGTGGGATGAATGGGGTACAATGGGCACTGTTCTTTATGTCCATGGGTGACAGTGAGATCCCCTTCTCAGGTCTGTAGCTGAAGAACTTATTGATGTTCATTGTCCCCAATTGAACTCCTAGTGACTAGCAGGTATTTGCACTACTGAGGTAGAATTTTATTCCCTCACTGCCTAATAGTCTCATATTTTCAACTAATGACATACAAAAGAACTAAAATTCCCAGAGTGTATTCCGTTAGAGTTATTTTTATCTCTCTTTTCACTATACTTTTTGCGTGTAATTATTATAACCAATATAACTAATTTAAAACATAAGTCAAGAGACTAGGTAGCTCCCCCTACCTGTTAAAGTGTGTGTGTGTGTGTGTGTGTGTGTATGTATGTGTATGTATGACCTATGACTGTAACAACCAGGATTGAAGGGCAAAGTAGCTGAAGGTGGGAAGACAAATTAACCTGTTTTAATAGAGGGGAGGTAATGAGGGCAGATACTTGGATATTTCCTCTTATTTTGCATCACATTTGCGTTTATTTTTAATAGTCCAAGTTTCAAAGAGAGTTGTTAAGGAGTAGTATCGGGATTAGAAGGTCTTCACAGGCAGATGGATGATGACTCTAAAGTTTGTAGCCTGGGTGACTTGGAGAAAAAGGTGGCAAAGCTACCGTTAAAAATAAGGAAATTGAGTAAAATGATTATAAATCAATAAAAAATATTATTAAAAAAATAAGGAAATTGAGGTTTTTCTGGGGAAACAAATCATTGGTTTGATTTGAGTTATACTGAGTGAGGTTACTATCCATGGGGAGCTCTTCAAGGCATGACCTAAAGCTCGTAAGAAAGGTGGGAGCTAAAGATACAGTTTGGGAGTCAGTTACAGAGTGATGACTACTGAGAACGAAAGAAATTTCACTACTGAGAACAAAAGAAATTTCATGAATCCTGAGTAGGTGATTAGAAAATAGGGGAGATGGTAAGATCTGTAAGATATTGGGGCATCTCACATCCTAAATCCAGACATAAAGTCTTGTTGATTCACACACTTGTCTCCACCTCCACTGCAGTCCTCTTGGTCTAGGCCACCATCCTCTCTTACCTTAATGGCTGTGATTCCTCCGACTAGATTTTTTTCTACTACTCTTGCCTGTCTCCAGTGCAGTCAGTGTCCAGAGTAAGCCTTCCAAAGGGCAAATCTGGTCATGTCAGTTCACTGCTTAAAGTCCTTCAGTTGCTTCCCATTTTTCCAGATTAAAATCCACACACTTAACATAGCTTAAAAGGTCCTTTGGGATCTTGACTCTGCCTATTAATTCAAAAATTATGACTAAAATTAATTGAACTCTTTTGAATATTAGTACTTATTCTTAGTACTTTCATTTGTTACATTACATCTTCACACTTAGTCTTTGAATTTACCTTCATTAACAACCTGTTAGAGAAGGTTCTTCTGTGATCCCCATTTTACAGATGAGAAAGATACAAAGAGATTTTCATTTGCCCAAGGTGACAGACCCAATAAGTGGGAAGCTAATAACTTTGCATGCATGCAGTGTATTATTTATTCGTTACCATAATCCTATGAGGTAAGAATTGTTAATTACTTCCTTTTACAAATGAAGTCACTAAAGTCAGAGATGATGTTTGCCCCTGGCACAAAGGTTGTGAGTGGTGGAGCTGGGATTGGAGCCCAGATCTCTATGACTCTGAACATCCTCTCTCCTCCATTCTTGTCTGACCCTAGCCTCATCCATAGCATTCCTCACCTCCTACCTATAAGCACACATGCACTACTGTGGGTTAACTTTTAATCATTCTTCAGATTTTAGGTCAAATAAGCTTTGGAGAAACCTTTTCTCAGCATCCCCTCTACCCTTCCTGCTGCACTTGGAGGAACTTTGACCATCAGTCCTGGCTGTTACTTTTCTTTGATTGTCTTTCCTGTAGTCTGGAATTTCATGAAGTCAAGTGCCATGGGAGTCTTGCTCATTATTACACCTTGAGTGACTTGCACAATATGTGGCATACAGTAGGCACTCAGGTAAGATATATTGAGTAATTAAATGAATGTTTAACTCAGTGTAGAAGTTTGCTGTTGACTGGGCTTCATTCTTAAAGCAGTATAATCAGTAGCCTTTTTATATGTTTAACTCCCAACTTATGTTTGTGATTGTTCCAAATAACCGAAAATCCCCAAATCGTATGGCTTTGACAGATTCCCTTTGGGATTATAACTTTTTATATTTGTGTTTGTTTTTCTTAGGCTAATGTTATGCTTTATCCTCAAAGTAAACACTGATAATCAGCAGAGAAAGACAATTCAGAATGTGCTGGTTTAACTGGAGGATGCAGCCTGGGGTGTCTTACTTGCTGTGACTAAAATAAACTCAGTCATTCTAACAGTGATCATTGAAAGTTGTTTCTCCTCTGTCTATAAACTGGTTATTCTCTTTGGTGCCCAAGGATAGGCAGTCATAGCCTAGAATTAAGGAGGAAGAAATTTATAGAGTGTTCTGAGGACCCACCTCTTAATCTTTTCTCAAGCAAATTGGTCTGACCTTTCCCATCTTGGTCTGACATCCTCATAGAAAAAGTTTCATACAGCATAGGAAAGAACAATTTAGCAGGAATAGGAGTTGCACATTATTAGTTCAGTGATGCTCAAACATGTTCAGGTGATGGAGCACCTAAAAATCATGGTATTCTGTGGAATACTCTGAAATATTTATATATTAAATTTCAAACTACACTCCCCCCCCAAATCAGATACTATTTTATATTTATATGTCTAAAATAGATGGGGAAAAGCAGGTGAGAGAGGTTTAAGAAAAATTTATAGTAGGAAAACTTAACATTGTATTACCTTATTTTTTCATGCAAGTTGGGAAAAGGCCATTTTTGGCACCTTAGTCTCTATTTCTCAAACCGCCAGTGTTTCAGGTAACATAGTTGGAGAACTATTAAATTAATTGAATATGGGGAGAGAGGAGAAGCTAAAGTGAAAGGTGATAATATCAAGGTTTCCAAGTTGGAAGTATCAACATACCATTGACAGAAACTGGTATGTCAGAAGGGAGAACTGGCATTGAGGTCAAGAAGGATGAATTTGCTTGAGTATAAACTAATGACAGGCTGAGGAGAAATATGTAGTAGGCAGTCAGAAGCAAGGCTTAGGGCTTGTCACAGAGTAAGGCCCTCAATAATGTTGGATGCTACTGTTACCAGAAAGAGAGGATAGAGATTTGGAAATCACTGGCATGGATGAGAAAGCTGAAGCTATGAGAGTTGTTTTCACACTGAATATAGCAAAGCAAGTTTCAAAGTTTGAACCTAGGGGGAAAGAAGAGACATAGGTAAGCAATACAGAATGCTGTTGGGATGTCAGTGGAAATGGGAATCCAGCAAAGATGATTTGATTTAATGATAGGTTATATATGTCTTTGAGAAGGTAGTCTCAGTTTGGTGTTACATTTATTCATTCATCCAAGGTGGAAATCTAGACGTTATCTTGACCCCTCCCATATCACCTGTCCTTCAAATCTGTTGATAAAGTGCTGTCAATTTTACCTTCTTTAGTCGGACACAAAAAGCAAACTACAAGAATAATTGATAAATTGGACTTTATCAAATTGAAAGTATTTTACTTATCAAAAGACACTTTCAGGAAATGAAAAGACGCCACAGACGTCTTAAAAACTCACATTTGACCAATTCTTTCTATTTCTACTGCTGCTTTCATATGAAACATATCCAACAAATGTATTTATATATAAACTCAGCATATAAACTCTTACAGTTCATTAAGACAGATAATCCAATAGAGAAAAATGAGCAAAAGATTTGAACACTTTATCAAGGAAGATATATAGATGGCAAATAAACATATGAAAAGATGCTTAGCATCACTAATCATTAGGAAAATGTAAATTAAAACTATATTGAAAAAGCCCCAACACACCCAATAGAATGGCTAAAATTAAAAAGACTGACACTATTTAGTGTTGATGAAGATGTGGAGCATCTGGGACTCTCATATACTGATGATGGACTCAGGCAAGCCTGAAGTTTAGAATCAACTTTATGGTGTTATTTTTCTGAGCTTCCCTCTTTCTACTATCTCTCCAATTCCCTAGAGCTCCCTTTTTGTTCTACTTGCCAGAAAGCTGGGGCTTTATTTACCCTGTGCTCTTCCCATGACTGCATCTATAGTCTGGACCTTGTAGGGGGAGGACTAAGAGGATTAATTGCATTAATTGGACTTCTTGAATGTGTGAGTGTATATCTGTTGTCAGTTCTGGAAAATTTTCAGCTGCTTTTGGACCCAGAACTAAGTGAAGGTGGAAACCCAGAGAGGTAAATAGAGTATTAAAACCAGCTTTCTAAAACATGTTATTGGTTGTACGCTATTTTCTTCTCTTCTTCTGGAATTTTGACTAGTTTTATATTATGTCTTCTGTATCTATCTTCTGTGTCTTGCTTTTTTTCCCTCAATGTTTTCTCTCTTTTTGAACATTATTCTGTATAATTTCTGTAAGTTCACTAATTCTCTTTGGTTGTATCTTCTACTCCTCAGCAATCCATTGTGTTATTCTCTATTATTTTGAGAAATATTTTGTTCTTTTAAAATTTTGCTTGATCTATGCCATCGTTTCTTACTCTTTATTCATTTTCAATCTTTTTTTTTTTATTTCTTTAAGCTTATTAAACACTTAATTCTGTATCCATACTCTGATTTCAATATCTGACATCTTTGAAAGTCTGATTCTGCCATCTTTTATTTCTGAAGTTCTTATTTATGGGCTTTGTTTCCCTGAAGGTTTTCTGATTTTTGCTCATGATCTCATAATTCCTGGAACTTTTTGTGAAAAATTTTTTGAGGCCAAGTTTGAAGTAAAATTTTCCAGAGAAGATTATTTAATTCTTTTGCTAGTGTCCTGTGGCCACTTTTAGTTTGTGACCATTTCAACTTAAATTCCTCTGTTGAGATTTTTTTGACCATTCAGTAGCAATCCTTTGTGAGGGCCAACTTGTGGTTGAACTTGCAGGAAGATTTTCCTTTCTTTCTCAATGTCTCAAGTTTTGGGACTAGTGGTTTTCATTATAGTTCCTGAACATGTGTTGGATGGGTCTCTATCTTGATCACCTTTGTAGTCTCAGTTTAAATTATGAGGGAGGAGTGTCTTTCACACTTTCCACTTTAGGTTGAACCTTAGTTTTGTCTTGCATTCCTTGAGCCCCATTAGATTGGGAGAATAAATCTTGCATTGGGCTATGTAAATGCCTTCAAGGTGAAAGCTAGTTTTTGTGTTTTGATTGACTAGTGGGTTTCAATCTTCAGTTAGTTCTTTGTCTGAATCTTTCCTATTTTGTTGGAAGCTCATCAGTATGTTTGAGAAAATGAAAAAGAATCCATTATTTTTAATTGTCTATTATGGAGAATCAGAAAGGTACTTAGCTTGTTATATTGCCAGAAATGGAATTTACAGCTGCAATTTTTACAAGTTTTAATCATGTTGATTTAGTTGCTATCCTTCAAACTTTACATGAACATTTATACCTCTGTGCTTTGTGCAGGCTGTTCCCTCTACTTAAAATCCCTCTCTCCTCCCCAGATAGCTAAACCCTGTTCATCCTGCAATTTTCACTTAAAGTTCTACCCCGTCTATAATACTTCTCCTGAATGCTCTAGCTCGGTACTTCCCAAATGTTTGGGCTATTTGTCCCTATAAAAATTTTTAAACAAGTTTTGTGGAAGTACCTAAAACTAATCATCTCCTCTCACCATTATTTTCAAAAAGAAATTACATTTGTAATCAAGAAAGCAGAAGGAACACGATGTCAGATTAGGGACAGTTTTAAAAATTGAATTAAATAACTTTTCTGTGGAGAATACACTGCACTGTCCCTTTTTCCCTCTCATTTTGCTACTGACTGGAAAGAGCCTGACTGCAGATTGTCCACAGATAATCCATCCCACAGCCTTAGCCCAGAATGAAGTCTTCAACTTGCAAACCCACAGCATTTTGTTTTATCATTTATGTGGCATCTAGTCATGTATTTCCTCATGGCAGCCCATGTTTGACTGTTTACTTTGATATTTTAATATGTTTTGTCTCCTTGACTAGATGTAAGCTCCTTAAGAGCCATTATATGTATGTATTTAGATTACTCCTAAATATGTGTTGAATGAGTTAAATTTAGATACGTCAGGTGATAGTTGAAACCTAGAAATATTTATAGAGCACATGTTTGAGTATATCACAGCTCTGAATGTTGTTTATTTCCTGGGAAAAAAGAAATTTTAATATGAATCATGAGTCTCTTACTCATCTCTCTTCCCCTCCTCAGGGAAATTCATTCAGTTTAACAAACTTAGTGCTCGTTAAGAGCCAGGCCTTCTGTTAGGGCACTGAGAATGAAGAAGTGAAACAAGGTTCCCAGTCTAATGGATAATATGTACATGTAAGTAGAAAGTATAGACTACCACCTGGGAAGCCTTATAATAGAGCTTTGAAACAAGTCTTGTGACAATGTAGAGAAAGCAGCTGAGTTTTGTCAGGGAGTCAGAGGAGTCTCCAGTGAGAAGGAGGCATTCTCATTCGTTCATTCAGCAGGTATCTTAAATGCCAGCTGCTTGCCAAGCACTATTCTAGAAGCATCTTGAATGAATTGGACATTGGAGATAGAGCACATTTAGGTAGGGAAATTGGGATCAAGGACATGTCCTTTGATGTAAGAACAGACCTGGGTTTGAGTTCATACTCTCGAAATGTTTGTCCTTGGGCAAGCTATTTAATTTCTCTAAGACTATTTTGTAAAATTCACAAATATTCCCTACCTCACAGTATTGTCATGTGGATAAAATGAAGTGTGATGTATAAAGTGCTTTGCTCAGTGCCCAGGCCTTCTGAATAGCTCAATAAATGATAAATGTGCATACAAGTCATGGGAAGTGATTAAGGCCTGATGAGAAGCCCAATGTGACTGTAATTGTGTGTGTGTAGGTGTGTGGGTTAAGGGGTGATGGCAGATGAGGCCGAAGGGTCTAGCCAAGACTGAATTGCGGACAACCCTGCATGTCATGCTAATGAGTATCTTTTTATTCCTGAATGCATTTGGGAGCCTTGGGGACTTGTATTATATTTTTGTCTTTATTTCTTAAATTGTGTCATTGCATACTGAACCGTAGCATAGTAGTTAGGAGCATGGATTTGACCGAAACTGCCTGGTTTCTTGTTCCAGTTTCCTCATTTCCTACATGCCTGACCTCAGGCAGGTACTTTAACCTATATATACCTTAGGTTTTCACTGATAAACTGCGTAATAAACATACCTATCTTGTATGTTTGTTTGCATGTATACTCTTTGAGCAACTTTTGTTTTTAAAGATATGGAACTCTTTGAGGATATCTTGAAATTTAGACCTGAAAACAGTAAAAGAAGTTCTGTGTTGTGGGTTCCTTTCTCTTTTCCCTTCCCTTTCAGGAAAGACTTTTCTGCCCTGCACTGTGAAAACCACTACCCTAGGACAAGTAACCAGATGTCTTTCCCTTAAGTATTTGTTGAGTTGCTGTTCAGAGTAAAGAACTGTTATAAGTTGGGAACTTGGGAAACTATCATTTGTATTAAACTAAATCAGTATTTTGATATAGAAATCATAAACCTTCATATTAACAACTAAAATATGCCTTTGTATTTTGCAAAAAAGATTTTGCAGATATTTTTGATTTAGAATGATAGAGCTACAAGATGTGAGAACTGGAAGAGATCTTTCTCAGTGATCTGTTTATAGTTGGGGAAATTGGATCCTAGAGAGAGAACTCTTTAAAGCCATGTTATAGCCAGTCGACACATGCTCACGTTTTAAACCTGCTAGTTAGTTCACTGTTATCTCTCATTTCTTGCTCAAAGTGGCACAGCCAGTTCATCACCAGAACAGGGCAAGCAGATAGTTTTCACCATTCTAGGACTCATGCTTCTTTCACCATTAAGAATAATGTTAATTATAGGTTTTTCATAGAGGTCCTTTATTGTTTGAGGAAGATATCCATTGCTAGTTTTCTGATTTTTGTTAATCATGAATGTGTGTTGAATTTTATCAAATGCTTTTTCTGTATCAATTAATATAATTGTGATTTTTCTTCTTTCACCTATTAATGTGGTATAGATTATACTGATTTTTCAATCTTGAGCCAGCCTTGCATCAAAGGAATAAACTTCCGTTGGTCATGGTGTACGTTATTTAATTCCATTTGCTAATATTTTGTTAACGTCTTGTGTGTCTATCTTTGGGAAGTATATTGGTCTATAGTGTGTGTGTGTGTGTGTGTGTGTAGAATTTATTATTTTTTAAAAAATACTGTCTTTGTCTGGATTTGGTATTAGAATAGTACTGGCTATGCGAAATTTGTTGAAAAGTGTTTCTTCCTCTCGTTTTCTGGAAGATACTGTATAGAATTGGTATTAATTTCTTAAATGTTTAGTAGAATTCTCCAGTGAAACCATCTACATCTATTGAAATGGTCATTTGACTTCAGTTCTTGGTATTACCATTTCTGATGTTCTTTATTCCTTAGTGTAGATTAATATTTCCATCTGGTATCATTTCTTTCTGCTTGAGAGACTTCAACATTTCTTGTAGTGCAGGTCTGCTGGTGATGAATTCTTTCAACATTTGTAATGTCTAAAAAAAATTTTGCTTTTGCTTTTGAAATATTCTCTGGGAATAGAATTCTAGGTTGTCAGTTTTTTCTTTTAGTGGTTAAAAGATGTTGCTGTACTGTCTTCTCATTTGCCTTGTTTCTGACAGGAAGTCTGCTGTCATTCTATTCTTTGTTCCTTTGAATGTAGCATGTATTTTTTGTTCTGCTTTTAAGATTTTCTCTTTATTACTGATTTAGAGCAATTTGCTTATCATGTGTCTTAGATTTCTTCATATTTCTTATGCTTGGGGTTTGTTGAGCTTTTTGGGTTTGTGCAATTATAGTATTCATCACATTTAGAAAGTTTTTGGACCATTTTTTCCAATATATATTCTGTCCATCCCCTCTTTGGGGATCCCAAATACTGATATATTTGGCTTCTTGAAGTTTTCCTACAGGTCATGATGCTCTGTTTTGTTTTGGTTTTGAGGTTTTTTTCCCCTCTGTGTTTCATCTTGGATAATTTCTAAAATAATGTCTTCACGTTCACTAATCTTCTGCAGTGTTTGCTCTGCAGTTAATCCCATTTAGTTCATTTTTTCACCTCACACATTATGGTGTGTAGACATCATAATGTCTGCCAGATGCTGGGTATTGTACCTTGTAAGGTGCTGGGTATTTTTGTACTCTTATAAATATTCTTGGGCTTCCTCAGGGCAGTAGTCTGAGGCAATCATAGGCTCACCTCATTTGTTTTCCTTATCTCAAAGGATTGCTGTGCTATGTTGCCTGATGCTGTGAAAACCATTGTTTTATATATTTTGTCAGTTAAGTTACTTTGAAAAGAGTTTGGTCCTTCTGGGTCTTGCTTTTAGGATTTGTTAGGTGGAACTGAAACAGTACGTGGTCTGAGGATAATTATTCCCCATTATTAGGGTAATACTCTACCATGTACTCTGTCCAATGCACTGTGAATCATGAGTGGTTTGTTTGTTTGTTTTTAACCTTGACTAGTAGGAATAGGCATTATTTCTGGCCCATTGTGAGTACCAGGTACTGCCATCTCTAATCTTTTTTGGTGTTTTTTTTCCAGCCACAAGTAATTTCCACATACACGTACTAATCCATACTTAAGGCTCTATACTCAAGATGGGGTTCCACATACACGTACTAATCAATACTTAAGGCTCTATACTCAAGGTGGGGCACTATACAGATCTCTGGAGTTCTCTTTCTATGCAACTCTCTCTTCTCCAGTATTCTCTGCTGAGGAAAGGTAAATTCACTCTGTAATTCCTGAATCCCCTGAAACTTCGGTAATTAGCTCTCTGGGGGACCCAAAGGACTGCCCATGGAGTACTAAAGACCTTGAGCCAGTGTCCTGAAGAGCTTTCCAGTTGCCCTTGGGTGTTATCATGGCAGCTAGACTGTTTTTTGAAGGGGGTGGAGGAGGAAAATAATTTGGCTATAGTAAGTTTTATTTAAAAACAAAAATTCAGGAGTGTATAAAAAAGATTATACACCACAATCAAGTGGGATTTATCTTGGTTGTGCAAGGCTGGGGTTTGACATTTGAAAAATCAATTAATGTAATCCATAACATCAACAGGTTATAGAAGAAAAATCACATGATCATATTGATACAGAAAAGGCATTTGACAAAATTCAACACCCATTTATGACAAAAACTGAGGAAAATGAAGAATAGAGGGGAACTTCCTCAACCTGATAAAGAATATCTGCAAAAAACCTATAGCTAACATCATTCTTAATGATGAGAAAATAGAGCTTTCTCATTAAGAACAAGAACAAGGCAAAGATTTCCCCTCTCATCATTCCTTTTCAACATCATGCTGGAAGTATTACCTAGTGCAATAAGACAAGACAAGGAAATGAAGCATATATAGAATGGGAAGCAAGAAATAAGACTGTCTTTGTTTGAAGATGACATAATCACCTCTGTAAAAAAAACTGGAAAGAATTTACCAAAAGAAAAAAAAAGCTTGGAATTAGTAAATGGCTATAGTAAAACTGTAGGATGCAAGGTTAAATATACAAAAGTTAATTGCTTTTCTATATACTAACAATGAACAAGTGGAATTTGAAATTAAAAACATAATACCATTTACATTAGCAATTCCCAAAGTGAAATAGGTATTAATCTAACAAAATATATAAAGGATCTCTCTGAAGAATATTTCGAACCTCTGAATGAAATCAACTAAATAAACGAGAGCCATTTCATGATCATGGATAGGAAGATTCAGTGTTGTCAGAAATGTCAGTTCTTCCCAACTTGACGTATGGATTCCATGCAGTTGCAGTCAAAATACTAGCAAGTTATTATGTGAATATTGACAGTCTCATTCTAAACTTTATACAGAGAGGCAGAAGATTCAGAATAGCCAACACAATATTGAAGGAAAAGAACAAAATCCCAAAACTGATGTAAACTGACTTCAAGACTTATCATAAAGCTATAGTAACCAACACAGGATGGTATTGGTGAAAGAACAGACAAATGGAGCAATAGAGAGCCCAGAAATAGACCCACAGAAATATAGTCAACTAATATTTGCTGAAGAAGCAAAGGCAATATAATGGAACAAAAATGGCCTTTTCAACAAACAGTGCTGGAACAACTGGAAATCCACATGCAAACAACTGAATCTAGACACAGACCATTTTTATATCCCTCACAAAAATTAACTCAAAATGGATTATGACCTAAATGTAAAACACAAAACTATAAAACTCCTAGAAGACAACATAGGAAAAAACCTAGATGACCTTGGTATGATGACTTTTTAGCTACAACACCACAAACATGAACTCTGAAAGAAATAATTGATAAGCTGGACTTCATTGAAATTAAAAACTTCTGCCAATGACAATGTCAAGAGAATGAGAGAACAAGCTATAGATTGGAAGAAGTATTTACGAAAGACGCATTTGATAAAGGACTATTATCCAAAATATACAAAGAACTCTTAAAACTCAACAGTAAGAAAACAACTCAGTTTGAAAAATGGACCAATGACCTTAACAGACACCTCACCAAAGAAAATACACACATGGCAAATAATCATATGGAAAGATGCTCCACACTGTATGTCATCAGGTTGGTGCAAATGAAAACAATGAAATACCACTGTATACCTATCGAAATGGCCAAAATCCAGAATGCTGACAACACCAAATTCTGATGAGGATAAGGAGCAGTAGGAACTCTCCTTCATTGCTGGTAGGAATGCAGAATGGTACAGCCACTTTGGAGGACAGTTTGGTGGTTTCTTACCAAAACTAAATGTACTCCTCCTGCCATATGATCCAGCAGTCAGGCTCCTTGGCATTTACCCAAAGGAGTTGAAGACTTATGTCTGCACAAACATCTGCACATGGATGTTTACAGCAGTTTTAATCATAATTGTCAACACTTGGAAGGCCATCAAAATGTCCTTCAGTAGATGAATAGACTGTGGCACATCCAGGCAATGGAATATTATATAGCTCTGAAAGGAAATGAGCTGTCAAGCCATGAAAAATGTAGAAGATACTTAAATGTATATTTCTCAGTGAAAGAAGCTGATCTGAAAAGGTTACGTACTGTATGATTCCAGCTATATGACATTCTGGAAAAGACAGAGGTGGTAAAAAGATCAATGCTTGCCTGGGTTGTGAGTGGGAGGAGTCCATGGAGGGATGAGGAGGTGGAGCATAGAGGATTTTTAGGGTAGTGAAAATACTCTGTATACCATAATGATGGCTATATGTCATTGTACATTTGTCTAAACCCATAGAATACAACACCAAGAGTCAAGTATAGTGAAAACAATGGACTTTGGGTGATAATGATGTATCAATGTAGGTTCATCAACTGTAACAAATGTACCACTCTGGTGAGAGATATTGCTGATAGAGGAGGCTGTGCATGTGTGAAGGCAATAAGTATATAGGAAATATCTTTTATCTTTTAACCTTGCTGTGAACTTAAAACCCTTCTTAAAAAAAAGTCTTAAAAAAAGTCAATGGAGTAGAAGTTACACGGACATATATAATTGCAAAAACTCATAGAACTATATACGCTTAAAGTATGTATATTAATATAGATAAAATTGTATGTTATATATGTAGAGTTGGTTTAAAAAATGAAGGAATAGGGACTGTGGAGCCATATTGAGTTCAGCTTCCAGTTTTGTCTTTAAAGACTGTTGACCTTGGGAAGTTAAGCTTTTATTTTAATTTTATTTCAGTTTCCTCATCTGTAAATTAGGAAAGATATAGTAGCTCTTTCACAGGGTTGTTGGGAAGAGTAAATGAAATAATACATAAGAAGTGCTTAGAACATTATCTAACACATGGTTAAGTGTTTAGTAAGTGTTAACAAGGTTTAGAAACTGCTTGCTCTTGTGCAGAGTATCTGCTCTTATTAAATGGATAGTAACGTTCCTCTCATAGGCTTGACTTGAGCATTAAATGAGAAAGAAATAAAAGCAAGTCATCAGTGAAACAGACTATTTCCATAAGTAACTTCATGAGCTCCCTGAAAATTATATGTAAAAAAATTAAATATAAGTCCCTTCTTCTGGGAAGGTAGTGAAGCTTTTCATGCGCTCTTCAGAACAGTCTATCCTCCCAACCCCCAATCCAGTAATAAGAGTTGCTACTTTAAACAGCTGAGTGTAGTTTTTGGAAAGGCAGCATGGTGTGGCGGAAAAGTCATGGGCTTTGGAATCTGAAAACCAGGAATCAGCTGGCATCTTACCACTTCCTAGCCTCAGTTACTTTTATCTGTTAAACAGAGAAAACACCACCATCCCGCTACCTGGCAAGATTTTGACAATCAGGTTCGGAAATGTATGTGAGAGTTCCACATTAACCGTAAAAGTATACAAATACTCACAGTATTACTGACTGAGAGGTAAAGTTGTATATCCAGTTGTATATCCTTGATTTTCATACATGGCATTTGTTCAGTATTTTTTCCTGTAAGAGAGATTTGTTTCTTCACTTTTGGTTAAGTGTGAACTTTTACCCCTTGTCCTTAAAAATCTCTTTATTCCCTAGACTAATGTTGCTATTTGGATAGTTTCTTATTTTCTGGATTGCTTTTAGTAACAGTATTTGAAAGCTTAAGAGTTTTGAGTCTTTGAAGTACACAGTAATGTCTGGGTTACTTACAAAGCCTGTAATTTGTAAGATGAAGCAATTTTTAAAAAAATAATAAATTATGCTCTTTACCTTGGATTAGTATCTTTTAGTTCACAAAGCATTTTCTCATTTTTCTGTCATTTAATCCCTGAGACAACTTTTGAGATGGGCAGGGCAGATATTATCTCTTGACAGGGGAGGAAGCTGATGTGTGAAACGGTAAATGGCTGTTCTAATCCCATGGTGAGTAAGGGGTTTACCAGAGACTGGAACACAGGCCCTCTGATATTTAGTCTGGGGCTCTTTCATAGATCCAAATGTCATTTTTGTGAGAAAGTCTTGGTAAAAAACAGGTCAGGGAAATTACTATTAATGAATTTTTTAAATTACAAAATTGTTTTAAACCACCAGAATCTTACAGAGAAGTTGGTATTATAGAGAACGTTTCTAAAGACCAGTTTAAAGTGAGGTGCTGACCTGATCCCCCATCATCCTGAATACTTCAGTGTGCTTTTCCTACAAACGAGGGCATTCTCCTACATGACCACAATATAATCATCATAATCAGAAATTAACATTGATTCATTACTATATCTGTCCACACTCAATGACATTCTTTACAGCAAGAGGATCCAGTTCAGAATCACACATTGCATATAGTTACTATGTCTCTTTAGTTTCTTTCAATCTGGAAGAGATCTTCAGTCTTTCCTTATTTTCATGACCTTGATACTTTTGAAAATTACAGGCCAGCTGTTTTTTAGAGGATCCCTCAATTTGAGTTTGATGTTTCCTCAAGATTAGTTTTAGGTTAAGCATCTTTGACAGGAATATCATGGGAGTGATGCTGGAGGTGCTCTTCTCATTGCATTCTAGCAGTTTGTCCCAGTCCTGATGGTGATCACTTTACTGGCCTGATTAAGTTAGTTTTTGCCAAACTTCTACATCGAAAAGTTACTCTTCCCCATGCAATTAGTAAGTATTTTGTGGGAAGGTACTTTAAAATTACATATATACTCCATTTCTCATTTAGTTGTCAATTTTTTTGTTCACTTATATCAATATGGACTCATGGTTTTCTATTTATTTGAATGTTTAATGATCTGTTAATATCATTATTAATTTTGATGCTCAAATTACCCAGATTTGGCAGTGGGAGCCTTTTCATGCTGTCTCCTGTGTCCTTTTGATATGTCCCCATCATTCTTTGAACACTTCTTTGTTTTCTGGCACAATGAGATACTGCAGTCTCGTCTTGTACTTTCTCTGCCCTAGCCCTGGAATCAGGTATTTCTACAAGGAGTCCTGGTTCCTTTTAGAGGAGGGTGGTATTTAGAAGCCAAGGTCTGAGTACTAGATACACTCATTGCTGTTGGGGGTGTTGCTCCTGCCAAGGCCCTCTCAGTAGACAGAAGCAGGAAGTATGTGTGTGTGAAAGTCAGGTTACATTTACAGTTCTCCATATATTTAGTGAAAACCTTGAGTTCACACTACTAGCTCCAATTCAACTCCAACTCCATAGATTGATTCTAGTTTTCTGTTAACCTCAACTATGAGAAAGCAGGCCTTCTTTACTGGTCTTGGGCTTGCATTAAGCATGCTCCTCCATCACCCGCCACACCATGTGGATGCTCTCCTCATTCACCTTGCTTTCCTGAGATCACAGTGCCTACTTTGGTTGTGTGACATGCCTCTGCTTCCCCCCTGCCCTGTGGATACCTGCTTGCCCTGTTTCGGCTCGTCATCCTCCCACCCACATGGTCAGCTTCCTTACCCCTGCTCTGGCTCCTCACCCCGCTCTAGAGTGCCCTTGTGCTTGGACATGCTCCTCACCCTCTTGGGCTCTGACACCTGTGTTGGGCTGTCCCTCTGTGGGGCAACCTCCACGTCCCAGTTGTGTTTCAGCATTCTAGTTCTGGCTGCCCTTGAGCATAAATTCTCTTTTCACCCTGCTCGGATTCTGGCTTCCCATGCCAGGCTGCTTCCTCTCAGTGGGTGCCTTCCTCATTCATGCCAACTTGACATCGTATTGCCAGGCCATCTCTCAGCATTGATGTCCTTCTACCTCTCTCATGATCTGACACCTCTTGTCAGTTCACCCCTTCATAAGGACATTTTCCTCACCTTGCTCAGGCTTTGACATCTCAAACGCTGAGCCGTCACTGACGTGGGCATCTGCCTTGCTCCGCCCATACGATGGCTTTAGGACTAATTGTTCAGAAAGAGCAGAGGAACACTTAGGGAAGGGGAGGCTTTTAAATTATTTTTAAGGACAAAAATGTTTATTGTTAGCATCTTTGCAAATGCTATCCCTATGATCAAAGTGTCTAGATTTTACATTGCTGCTCGAAACAGGAGAGAATATATTAAAAGTGCCTGGAGTCCTGCACATGGCTGAGGGTTGTGCAGGCTCTTTCTGCTTGGGTTGCAGCTCTGCTTCTTCCAGTGGCATAAGGATCTTTCCATAGGGATCTATGAAGAGGTAAAACTTTGTGGCTCCTCTCACAGCAGCACTTGTGTATCTTTATTAATCTGATCCCGAGAACATTATTAGAAATGAAAAGTTAACTGTAAAATCTTGAAACGACTTGTTTGTGTAATTATACAACTAAGTTAATCATTTTCTAACAAGTCTCAACAATGATGGTGTTCTTCTATAGAGGTGTTAACTATGGGTTAGAAAGCACCCTTTGATACAGCATTTTCAGCCTGGAAAAATGGCTTTAATTTCAGAGTCTACTGAAACAAATAGAGACTTGTTGGAAATATTAACACTACCTTTTTTGCTTGTTTATCTAGCTTAAAGGAATCAGTTTTAGGTGATGCTTGCTAGCATGTTCTGAAGTGTATATAGTTTCTTTTGACTATGTTGTCAACTTTAAGACAGTTCAATTGGTATGAATTTTGAAATATTATACGTCAGCCCCCTCAGCATATAAGGTTGTAATTAAGGGGACAGTGTGCTGAAGTTTTACCCTAGTCTATAGAAAATAGCTTGCTGTTTTGCTCTAGAGGACTAGCTGGTGTGAAGATTTGACAGCTGTGACATGAGTCAGGGCCTAATACTGTGTGTGTCTCAGTTTGTACTTGCTAAATAACACTTAAAGGGCTGAGGGCTTCGCATTATGGCGTGGTTACCACATGCAGCAGAGATTCATTTTGTGAGGCATCAGTGTTACATTTTTCTCTTAATCTCATAATATGTTGTAATTGAAGAAAAGTAGGTCCTAATTGAAAGCTGATGATCCTGCAGAGTGATCAATAGCATGATGCTCTACTAAGAAAAAAAAAAAACCCATTAGCTTTCCTGCTGCCTGAATGTTGTCAAAGCCTTTGTCAGTTTCATGACTTCAAGCTGAGTGTACTTAATCATTTTGAGAACATGGCCCTGAGCCCTGAGTGTGGCCCTTCCAGTGAATCACTGAGAATTGTGTTCAGAAGAGTAGTATTGAATAGAAATGCTCTCTTGGCTTACTCTCAGGCTCCATTCTCCCAGAGGCAAGAACTGAGCAGACCTCCCTTCTTCTAAACACATTTTACCTGCTTGTGTGTCATTTTTTCATATTTAAGAGCCAAGGCTGTTGTCAGCAGGTGTGACTTATTGATATCTTTGACTCCAAAGGAAAACATCTTTAAAGAATAACAGTCAGGTGTAAGCAGCATGTGTTCAGTAGATGACCTCTTGTTAGAGAAAGAGAAGCAGTTATTGGAAGCTGGAAACTACATGTCAGTTGTTGGAGGAAAACTCATCAAACATTTATTGTGCCAAGTGTCAGACTAGGGATATGAGAAGACAGTTGGTGCCCTCAAGGAGCTGCCAGTCTAGAGGGGAAGACAGATATTTAATTAGAGGCACACTGGTGGTTCTCCACCTTGCACATTGGAGTAAGTTGGGGAGGTTTGAAAAAAAACCCCCGATGTCTGGAGATTCTGATTTAATTGTTCTGGAGTGTGGCCTGGGCATCAGGACTTTTAAAAGCTCCTCAGGTAGTTTAATTGCATCAGGGTTGCATGTAGTAAGGGCTGCAAGAGAGGGGAAGCACAGGGTGCCTTGGGAGCAGAGAAGGGACACCTAACCCAGTTGGGGACTGAGAAGCCTTCCCAGAGAGGCAGAAAGGCTTGATGAATGAATTTGTCAAGTGAAAAAGACTGGAAAGGTAGTTCCTTGCAGAAGAGCAGCTAAATAATGTAGAATAGTAGAGTGGTTAGGCCTTTGGATGATCCATGCTGATTCTGCTACTTCCTTGCTTTGACTTTGGCCAGTTTATCCTGAGATTGCGTCCTTAACACTAACCTAAGGGTAATAATACTTATAGAGTTATTGAAGATAATGTGAAGTACTTAGGATCATGCCTGGCACATAGGAAACAGTAATTAGGGGTAGTAGTGTGGTAATGGTATTATCATTCAATAATCAGAGCGTGGTTTGTTCAGAGAGCTACAGATAGTTCTGTATGGCTGGATCTTAGGGTACAAGACAGTACAAAGTGAGGGCGAGTGGCAAAGAATGATGCTTGGCAAATGGGCAGGGTTCCAGATCATGGAGGTATAGGAGTGGAAGGCAGTTAATAATGGGATATCATAATAGAACCGGGACATTTCCATGGTAATATGTTAAGATACGTGTTAAAGAAAGCTTGGGTCCATATTGGAAAACAGGCTCTGAATATGGTATTATTTTTTTTAACATTTTTTATTGATTTATAATCATTTTACAATGTGTCAAATTCCAGTGTTCAGCACAATTTTTCAGTCATTCATGGACATATACACACTCATTGTCACATTTTTTTCTCTGTGAGTTATCATAACATTTTGTGTATATTTCCCTGTGCTATACAGTGTAATCTTGTTTATCTGTTCTACAATTTTGAAATCCCAGTCTATCCCTTCCCACCCTCCACCCTACTGGTAACCACAAGTCTGTATTCTCTGTCTGTGAGTCTATTTCTGTCCTGTATTTATGCTTTGTTTTTGTTTGTTTGTTTTTGTTTTTTAGATTCCACATATGAGCAGAACTCATATGGTATTTTTCTTTCTCTTTCTGGCTTACTTCACTTAGAATGACATTCTCCAGGAGCATCCATGTTGCTGCAAATGGCATTATGTTGTCGGTTTTTATGGCTGAGTAGTATTCCATTGTATAAATATACCACATCTTCTTTATCCAGTCACCTGTTGATGGACATTTAGGCTGTTTCCATGTCTTGGCTATTGTAAATAGTGCTGCTATGAACATTGGGGTGCAGGTGTCATCCTAAAGTAGGGTTCCTTCTGGATACAAGTCCAGGAGTGGGATTCCTGGGTCATATGGTATTCTTAGCATCGTTATGTGTACTGAATTAGTGGTGAGTGTTAATAGGATAGAAATAGGATTTTCATTTCCTGTAGCCAAGTAGTTAAAAATATTGAGCATCTTAAAGAGTAATGGAGGAAATAAGTAGTCTCAAGGTAGTTCCAGAGATTCTCTGGAAATTGTTATAATCTTAGTGGTTTACAGACTTAATGAAAATATTAAGTAAGAGTTGCTTGACCATTTGCATTTAAAACTTATTTTTTGATTTCCAGAGAAATAGAAAATACTTACACCTGCATTGGCTTCACTGGCCCTTAAAATAACGTCTGTATATTTGTTGATATGTTATATAACTTGTCAACAGCATTAGTCACCACTTCCGTAATGCAACATGTGAATAATCATGGATAAGCATGACTATGACTTATGTAGTCCAATTTGTTTTTAGTGTGTTAGTTAGCTTTTTGCTTTTCTTTTTTAAGAGACTATCATAATCTTTGACTTCGTTTAGTAGAACTCTGGCAGCTATTTGAACTGAGTGAGAAACTTAGGTAGTTTTATTATTACTTATTAGAATGAGGCAGTAACTGGATAGCAATAGAAGAGTAGCAAGCTCCATTGCTTCTACAAATGCCATTTTTCTTTGAAATCTATCTTTTATTGCAAAAGTTCTATTGAAATGATGGATTATTGAGGTCTACCTTATGTTATTTTTATGTTATATGTGCCAATTATTTGGAAGGAGAATTCCATTTAACTAAATCAGTGGTTCTTAAAGGGTGCTCACTAGTCCAGCAGCATCACTATTACCACTATTACTTATTAGAAATGCTAATACTTGGGTCCTACCCCAGAAACCCTGGAGGTGGGGCTAGAAATCTTTTAACACACTAAAGTTTGAGAGCCACAAAAGTGTATAATCACTCCCATCATTTATTGAAATCTTTTAGGCTCCAGGAAGGCTAGGCTGTTCTTCCTTTATTCTTTCTACTCAACAGTTACTTGATTCCGGCTATGTGCCAGGCACCGTTTAGGTGCCTGGACAGCACTGGTGGATATAATAGACAAAATCCCTGCTCTCCTGCAGTTTGCATTTAGAGGAGGGAGACTGACAGTAAATACGACTGTGATTCGTATGATATGCAGATAGAAATTAGATGGTAGAGAGTGTGTTGGGGAAGGGCTTTCTGAGGAGGTCAGGTATAAGCCGTGTTTTGAATGACAGGAGGAGCCACCTCTGTAAAGATCAATACAAAAGGCTCCAGATAGGACTGAATTAGGTGTGTTTGAGAAGCAGAAAGAGGGCCAGTATGGCTGGAGTGCAGTGGGCAAGGAGAGAGAGGTATGAAAGATGGAAGAGGTGGACAGAGGCCAGATCATGTAGACCCTGTAAGGACTTTTTTTCCTCATTTTTTTTTATTGCAGTAAAATGGACATAAAGTTTAAAAGCCTAAGCAATTTTAAGTGTACAGTTCAGTGATATTAAGTATACTCATGTTGTTGTGTAACCATTACCGCCATCCATCTCTAGGACTAAGACTTTGAGTTTTACTTCGAATGATTTGGGACACTTTGGGAGGTTTTGAGCAGAGGCCTGACATAATCTGAACTTTAGAAATAGGAGGGTTATTGACCACTAAGTTGAAATCCACTGACTATAGGAGGGCAGGAGGAAGCAGTGAGACCAGTTTACAGTGATTAAGGTGAGATGTTGGTGATCTGTCAAGGAGGGTAGGGTTGGGGATGCTGAGAGGCATTGAAATTCTGGATATGTTTTGATGATTAAATCAACAGAATTTGCTCTTTGGTTGATTGTGGCATATGAAACAAAGACAGGAATCAAGGATGATACCAAGTTTTTTGGGGTTTTGTTTTTTGCTTGAATAACTAGTAGCTTTCAGGAAAAGCAGTTTTGAAGGAAAAAAGTGCCATTTATTAAATTAGAAATGCTTCTTAGAAATCTAGGTGGGGATGTTGAGCAGGCAGTTGGATAAGGGAATCTGGGGTCAGGGAAGAAGTCGAGTTGGAGACAGGACTTTGGGGCTTATCAGCATTTGCTTGGTAATTAAAGCCATGAGACTGAATGAGATCATTTAAGTAATGAGTGTAGACAGGGAGAGGTCCAGCCCTCAGTTCAAGTGTAGGAGAGCTTATGTGAGAAGAAATTAGCAAAGGAGCTGCCAGTAAGGTAAGAAGAGTACCAATTGAGAGTGATGCCCTGGCAGGCCAGTGAAGAAAGTGTTTCAAGGAGGGCAAATCAGTCAACTGACTGTTTTGGCACATTTTAGCAATGTGGAGGTTGCTGGTGATCATGATAAGTTGTTTCGGTGGTGTGGTGAGTTCAGAAGCCTGGTTGTGGTGAGTTCAGTAGCCTGGTTGAAGTGTGTTAAAGAGAAAGGGAGGAGAAGCAGAGACAGTGAGTTTAGACAGTGTTAGGACATTCTTCCCTTAGAGAGATAGCAGATCTGTATAGAACACTTGAATGGCACAGGTTATAACATGTCAGAGCTGCAGTGTTAAAATTTTGGTATATAACACCTTTGCATGCTCATGTTTGTTCCTTTCAATTTTTAAATGGGGGAAAAGAAATTTAAAGGGGAAATTTGGGTAAAAACTGCATGCAATCTCTGAGGAATCTCTGTGGAGTCCTAGGGTCCTTTAGAACACATTTTGAAAGCCATTATCTTAACCTAGAGGAATGAAATTCTGAGATGAAACTCAGCGAGTTGCAAAATAGGCTTAAAGATATTTTTAGGTTTTAGAAGGAGTCTTCCTGATGCTCTTCAGATGACCTTAGAACATTCTTTTCTTTCATCAAACCCTCTACTTTGAGATTATCTGAATGAAGGGGATGTTCCATGTGGTATTTTCCACAGTGTTTTGGTGACCAAAGGTTGCTGATCTTGTAGGTCTTTTTGTACTCTCTTGCAGGGGAAAAAAAAAACCCCAGCACAAAACCATTTTTAAAAGGCTTTCTTAGAAGTTCAGTTTACTTTTATTTAGTTTTTAAAGTAAGATACTCTTGACTTAATGTCTAATTTAAAACGTATATGTGACAAAGGTATATTTAAATACCTTGAATTTTAGAGTAGCCAACTGTTTTCTTCTCTTACTCATTTAAAGCAAAAGCTCAAGTTTCCCTTCAGTGAGGAAATGATGATCCTTCACAAGAGAAATAAGTAGCTCCCTGATTGACAGGACACATTTTTCTTTCTACTCCTAAGGAAGTAGAGGGAGTATTGCCATATTTTATTAAATCTGCAATGCTATTATTTATAAGATCCACTGTTATTACATATATTACTAAGAAAGAAAAAGAAGGCTGCCATTTAGAATTGTAAGAGATGTGCAAGTGGGGGGAAAATTTCATCTTTAGAATCAATGAAACACAGAATTTGAGCACCAGGAGGTCTGAGTTATAGTTCTGGCTGTGTTTCTAACTAGTTGTGAGACCACCGACAAGAGACTTAATCTCTTTGCTTCAGGTTCCTTCCCTGAATGGTGAGGGTAATGACTGATCCACATACCTCATAGATTATAATGAGGGTGAAATGAGATAAATGAGATAGTTATTTTGAAAAGTGGACTCTATTGGGCAAATTCAAGGTATTTAGTTGTTTGAAATTAACCTTTAGATCTGATCAGATAACTCGGAAATTTTTTTCTCTGAGCTTTGTTGTCAGGTTTAAGATAGAATTCAGTCATAGACATTTGAATATGTAACATTTTCTTCTGCTAAATGATTTTTACTCAATCTGGAAATATCTTTTTATTGTAGTTTTGGAATCAAAGAGGAAATACAAAGATAATATAACCCCGATATGCTCATCACTCAGAATGAACAACTGTTAACATTCTGTTAGTGCTATGATCTTTTTAAAACTTGCTATGAAATATTTATGACACAAAAAGGTAAAAGGATATAATTATGAACATTCTTATACTTGGCATTGCCAGTGCAGGTGAAGCCCTCTATGTGGGAACAATATCTTACATTTAGATTAGCATCCTGTCTTCATAATAGCCTAATGAAATAGGATAATGTTTCTCTTGTTTGAGTCTTTAAAAACCTGTAAATAAGCAAGTTAACCTCATTATATGAATATTTTATCCTAGAATATGAGGGAGAAGGCTACTTTGTGTTAGTGTTGCCTTCGTTTGTATTTCTTCAAAATTCTGCTAATGGCTTTAGAGATACGGCTGTATAAATTAGAAATATGACATCTCTGAAATCATAGTAATGGCTAGCCTATTATGTGCCAGACATTGTTTCTGGATAATTTTTGTACTTTTTTTTTTCCATTTCATAATAATTCTTCTGATTAGGTATTTTCATTTTATAGACTAGGAAGGAGTGGCTCAGAGAAGTTGAGTGACTTGTCCAAAGTACCACAGCCATTAAGTTGTGGAGCTAAAGATTTTAATCAAGGCTTGCTTGTACCACAGCCTGCATATTCTATACCATGCTGCGTCAATCCTTGTCAGTAATCACGTTCTGTTTCTTTTGTAGGCAAAATCCAGAGACCACGTTTGAAGTGTATGTTGAAGTGGCCTATCCTAGGACAGCTGGCACTCTTTCAGGTATTTGCATGTTCTATTATGGTATGGTGTGTTTATTGTATGAGATAACCACTTACAAATGATAACATGTGAATATTCTAAACTGTTTTTTATCTTTAAGTCTGTTTAAGTGTCTTTCCCATTTATTTGTGCCCACATCATCCTAGAGAATGGAGGATAAGCTCAGGGAATAATTAAAGTTAAGAGTCATTGCTATCACAGCCCTGAAGTATGGCTTTATTCATTGTAATCATGGGGTTTTGGTTTGTATCTTTCAGAGATACCCAGAAATCAACTATTTGGTGTGAAATACTGTCATCTTACTAATGAGGAAGGCTTAGAATTATGTTTCAAAATAATATAAAGAGAAATCTCTGCCACTAAACTGGAAGGAGATACTTGAAATGGATTTAATTCAGTAAATTTTATGTCAGCTGGTAAAAAAGATTTGGAAATTAGTTGAAGGAAGCACCTTCTCTGGCCTTTCCTTTTGGACTAATTTGGACATGTATTCCTGGACAACAGGGTCTTAGATAAGGCCAGAGTATCTCATGCAGGCCAAGTAAATCACTTCTTGACCTAAAATTCTTCTTGGTTAATGAGAAAAAATAACCTTCTGACCTAGTGTTTTTTTTCTGTGTGCCTAAGAGAGTGATGAATTTGCCAAAGGTATGTTGGGAGCAGCTCTTGGTCCACACACACACCAACAGTTGCATATATTATTTGGTGTTTAGGGAGAATGAATTTATTTGGAATAGAAACTTGGAGTAATTAGGATTCTAGTGGTAGTTATGCCCATAATTGGCAATAAAACTGTGGGTGTATTTTCTATTTCATTATATTAATTAGATTATAATACTCATAAAATAATTACCTGTTATTGAGTATCTGTTGTCCTACATGCTTGACATATAGTCAGTCCTTACAATACAACTCTGAAAGATAGTTGGATGGCATCTTATTATACCTGTGAGAAAATAGAATGTGAGAGTTCAGATGACTGACCAAGATCATATAGTTACAGTGTGGAATAGACAGGATTTTTGGTTCAAGTCCTCTTCACTCTGCTAGGTTGCCCTCTTGAGGACAGTGAACATGTTGTACCCATCTCTCCATGTTATCTACAGGGCTTTGCACAATATCACCAATATTTGTCAAGATGAGTGCATTTCTCTTAATAGGAAAGGTGAGAACTGTGTGAGCTCCACTTTCTGGATTATCTAATGAAGGCTGTGAAACATGTTATAAACTTATGGCTGTTCTGGAAGTAGAATGTTAATATCTGTGTTAAGTTATACCACTCATTGTGCAAACCATTGGATTGGAAAGAGAGGTAGCTGACGCCTGGTGTATTCATGCAGCAGCACCTCTGTGGGCTGACTTGACACCATAACCAGTTGGTGATGGCTATGATTTAACAGATGTAAGGACAAACATTTTTATTATTTCTACAGTTGCTAATGTTTCCCCATTCAATGTTACAGGATTTTTTTTCTCTAAAGTTAAAATGAAGTTTTGTGGGGAATATGAACTAAGGTTTGACAAGTACAAATAAGATGGAAGAATGAACAAAATGAGAAGTCTTTACCGTATGCTCTTCTCCCAGTCATCTAATACCTAACTCTTCTCTTGTTTAACCCTTTAGTTTACTTTTCAAAAACTTTGAATTTTGAAAATATTTTAAAAGATAGAAGTTACAAGAATATTTAAGTGCATACTCCCTTTCCTTATTTTCATCAATTATTGCTATTTTGTCACAGTTGCTTTATCACCCTACGTGTATTTTTTGCTAAACCTTTTGAGAATGAGTTGCAGACATTGTGACTCTTCACCTTTAAATGCTTCAGGATATATCTCCTTAACAATGAGGACATTTTCTTAAATAACTTTTGTACAATTATCTAAAGAAAAAAATTTAATGTTGATATAATGTCAATTATCCATATTTAATCAATTGTCCCAGTAATATCCTTTATAGCACTTCCCCTTCTGATTCAGAATCTAATTCAGAATCACGTAACCTATTTAGTTTTCACATCTATTTAGTTTCTTTTAGTCTGGAATAGTTTTGCAATCTTTCTTTACCTTTTGTGACATGTTTTTGAAGAATTTAGGTCTCTTGTAGAAAGTCACTGAGTTTGAATCTGATTATATCCCCATAATTAGATTCAGGTAATGGATTTTTAGTAGGAGTATTTCAAACATGATATTGTGTCCTCAGTGTATCATATCAGCAGGGACATGATGCCCATTCCATTATGTGTGGGGGAAAAATACGTAAAACTCTTAAGTACAGTTTAATAATTATAAAGTGAGTACCCATGTTATTGTTATCCAGGTTAAGACATACAGTGTTGCCTGGTTCTAAGGAAATTCTGGTCCTGGCAAGAGGACCCCTTCTGTAGTTCTATGCTTGAGAGCCCTGCTTTGATCCTCTTCTGACAGTGCCCGTTTCCATGGGGCAAGGAGTCTATGGGGCCAATGGGACATGCCCACTTACAGCCTGAACCCTTTCATCCTAGACAAACTGAGTACCTAGGATCTAAGAATTTCTTGCCCCAGTGGCCCCAGTCTTATTTTCAGAGTCTGTGTGAGTCTTCCCTGGGGTCTGTCCTCCTGACGGTGGACTGGCTGCTGGTATATACACCCCTAGTTCCAAGGGTGGCCTGAGGATATCTGTTTGTGGGGAGTAGAGTATGTCATAGAACTTGGACTTGTAGGTGGAGGTGACTGCATCCCTGTGTGTGAGGTCCCTGGCAGTGTGGAAAGGAAAAGGCGGAGATGGGCAGTGGGCCAGTAACCAGTTTTCCCTGAACCATGTTTCTACATGGAACTCTAAGGAATCCAAGAATTCTCAGTATGAATCTGGCCTTCCAAGTAGTTATGATAGGAAGATGGAACATATTTTATTTAATAGTTTGTTAGCTTGTTTCATATTTTTTAAATACTTAGACATATGGTTTGTAGGCCTCTGTTTGTACTCTTGCCTAGGCCTTGTAAATGTTAGAGGTGGAGTTACCAGTGCCCCAGAAGTCTCTCCTTCCCATTTCCAGAAGTAACTACTATCCTGACATTTATGATACTCATTTCTTTGTTTTTTCTTTGTAGTTTTACCACATAAGTATATCTCCTTGAAAAATTGAATTTAGTAATGCCTGTTTCTGAATTTTATAGAATAGAATTATTCTGTTTGTAGTTTTGCTGCTTTATTGCCCAAGACTGTAAGAGTCTTCCATGTTGATGTGTGTATCTGTACTTACTCATTTTCATCAAAGGGTAATACACTAATAGATTATATCACAGTTCATTCATTTTACTGTTGAAAACATTTGAGATTGTTTGCAGCTTTTGTTATTACAAGCAATGCTGCTGCAATCTTTATTACACATAAATCTGGCACATGTAAACACACATGTACATAGGATATATAACATACTTGATTACTGGATCATGCTAAACTGTTTTTCAAGATTAATTGTGCTAGTCTACACTCCCTCCAGCAGTGTTTTATAGTCTTTATTGCTCAACATCTTCATCAGTCCTTAATACAGTTAGATTTGTTGTTTTTTGCAAACCTGGTAGTTGTAGTAGTAGTAGTATCTCCTTGTTGTTTTCATTTGCATTTTCCTAGTGGCTAATGAGATTGAGCAGCTTTTCCAACGCTTATTTGCTTCTTGATATCTTCCTTTTTAAAGTGCCTGTTCAAGTCTCTTGCTTATTTTTAAACTGAGTTTTTTATCTTTTCCTCGTAGATTTGTAAGAAACTGTTTGTACACTGTGTATGTTAATTATCTGGTTGAGTGTGTTGTAGATACCTTCTCCTACTCTGTGGTTTGTCTTTCACTCTCTTTCTGGTATCTTCGATCAAAACTTAATTTTCCTGTCTGCAATTTATCAATATTTTCCTACCCTATTGATATGAAACTATTATCCTATATTCTCTTCCAAGAAATTTATAGTTTTGCCTTTCACATTTAGGTCTTTAATCTATCAAGGATTTTAGTTTTCTCTTTGTTGATTAATATCCAGTAAAGCTAAACTTAAATTTGATTCTTTATCCATGATTTTTAAACATTGGGAAACTAAATAAAACCAAATTGCTAAGATATGCTATTCCTCTACCTAAAACATGTTTTTATAAAATGATCAGTTACTTCTAAATAATACCAAAACAATTATCCCACAATAAAAAGATGACATATGTGAGAAAGGCCAGTAAGAAATATTACTAGACTTTAAAGACAGTTCTTTTTCCAATCAATTGCTTTTTAATGTCTGTACTACTGAAGACTTGTATCATAAACTCTCATGTTCAGTGCTCTGAGGAGCATTCCATGACATCCATGGAAGAGACATGTAATCTGTCAGTTCTACTTAAGACATTGCATCCAGGCATATGACACTGAGTGGGACATCTTCCAAAGATTGTGCAAATGAAATTTGGGTACACAAACTGAACTAATACTGCTGCATACTTTCTTTGGGAATTCAAGACTTCCTAGTTGCTAATACCAGTGAAAGAGCTGTCACTTAATATTTGATTTTAGGTAACTTTTGCCTACTTCTACAACCTTCTTTTTTGTTTTTAATACAACTTATGTTTGTCTTTTTCTGACATTATTTAGTGCATTATTTTTGCCATTTAGATGATTGCAAAGAATCTGCCTTAAAATTAGTCTTTGTGTCTTAGATCTGCAACTCTGATCTCTGCCAAAATATCTGAGCAAACTTAGGTATAAACCTTATGCTATACAGTACTAGTGTCTGGGCATAATCTTCTCTTTGAAGTTTGTTTGCATCCCCTAGAGGGATTAATTCCCTGCTGTGAGAAGGTGGGTTGGAAAGCACTGAAACTACTTTATGGGTCTTTAATTGGAGGATTTAGTATACATCTTGTTCTATAAATTTCTGTGGGAGTTTCATTCTTACGATTCTTCTTATACCGTGGTATGTTATGTACTCATTGTAAATTAAAAATACGAAAAATTTTCTGGTTATTTGAGTACCTATTGGCAGATTATCCTGGTGTATATTTTTTCCTATTCACCTGTAAAGTTTTAATAGCTCGTTTTCTTACTAGTTTTTGAGTATGTATAAAATTTTTTAATTTTTGAAAAATTATAAAGAAGAGAAAAATCATCATTCAGTAGTAACTACTGTTAATGTCTTGGTATATTTATTTCCTTGTAGCCTTTTGTGTGTATATAAATATATATACTTTTTTCCCCAACTTCTGCTACATGTATATGTTTTCCTTGTCTGCCCTCAAATTTATCATTAAACTTTTCCCTAAAATTATTAACACAGCTTTGTAAAAATCATTTTAGTTGCTATAAATTAAGACATCATGTTCTGTGCTGAATTTACTCATAATTACATCTTTAGATTGTTTTCAGAGTTCTTCTGCTGTAAATAATGCCAGTGAACATCTTTTGTGTATAATTCTGTTATTTAGGTATGTGATGTAAGATTACTGCTTTAAAAAGAAGTTGGATCATTTTGCATACATCTTTGATCTACCTTGTTCTTAATTTTTAATGCTCTTTTTTTTTTTGCCAGTTCCATTTTGTGTATTCTAACTGTGTATTTGTTCAAGAACCCACCTTACATAGGGATCCCAGAAAATGAATACTAGACTTCATACTAGTGAAAGCTCCGAGAGCCAAGTTCAGCCTGTCTGACTGAAGGTCTCGAAAGAGGGTGCTCTTGCAAGAGGGTTGTGGCTGCCTGGTCCCATGATCAGATGGTACTGGCCACGCTGAAACTCTGGAATGCATTTCAAACACAAGTGTCTTGTTACAGCTGGCATCTCTGAGCCTCCTGCAGGCACTCTTCTTGGGCAGTCACTTAGCACTGGGAGTGGCAGCATCAGGTTATCAAGGTTGTTCTGTGGACACTCTGTGTCGGCTCCCCTCCCAGCATTTTTAATGCATTAGCCCAGTGGCTACTTTTTAAAAAGAAGTGGATAGTCAGGTTGAGAAACTATTGTGAGAACTCTGAAAAGAATGCTTAAAACATGATGCTTCAGGTGACTGAGTTTTTCACCTACCTTGGTGTTAAGCAATAAGCTTTAAAAAAAAAAACCCCACAAACCTGGCTTTAAAATCTCTCTTAAGTATCTGTTCACATTTCTGTATTAGCAGTATCATGAAGAAAACTGAATTTTGACTAATTTAAGGTGTTGAGAGCCAGATTTGTTGTTCTGAACTTAAGCTTTCATTTTATAGGACCCTATTTCTGGAATCTTTGCCTGTGATCAGTGTATGATCAACATTATTAGATATTTTTAAAAATTGACTTGAAAAATAAACAATTTATGCTGTCTCTTTAAAAGTGAAGTGGAAGGGGCAAAAAGCCCCTTTGAGAGTTATTTTAACTCAGATTAAAATATTCTTAGAAGTGTTAACAAAATTTTTCATCTTATTTCTTTTTAGTAGAGAACTTTTGAAGGATGGTGATGAAATAGCTAACTTTTATTGAGTCTTTATTATGTTCCAGCCACTTTTCTTTTAGTATTCCTTTTTAAACCTTGAGCAACTGTCTTAAGATGGGTCTTATTTTTGAGGAAACTGAAGCTCAAAGAGGTTTACTTAATTGTCCAGGTTGGACAATCACAAGTGGTAGAATCAGGATTTTAATTTAATTCTGTGGCATCTTCCCCCAAATAACTGGCTAAAAGTACCTGCATATGCAATAAGAAAAATCAGATAATGTAGAGGAAGAAATATCAGGCTTCTAGAGAAAATCAGGGGAGAGGCAGTTTTCATTCATGAATGATACAAGGGCTTTTTTTTAATTGAATTATAATTGATTTACAGTATTGTGTTAGTTTCAGGTGTACAGCAATATGTATATATTTTCAGATTATTTTCCATTATAGGTTATTACAAGATAGTGAATGTAGTTTCCTGTGCTATACAGTAAGTCTTTGTTGCTTATCTGTTTTATATATATAGTAGTTTGTGCCTGTTAGTCACACACTCCTAGTTTATCCCCCACCCTTTTCCCTTTGATAACCTTGTTTTCTATGTCTAAAGTCTGTTTCTGTTTTGTAAGTTGATTAATTTGTATTTTTTAGACTCTACATATAAGGGATACCATACAATATTTGTCTTCCTCTTACTTCACTTAGTATGATATTCTCTAGGTCCATCCATGTTGTACAAATGGCCATATTTCATTCTTTATTATGGCTGAGTAGTATTCCATTGTGTATGTGTTGGGTATGCGTGTATATACCCCACATCCTCTTAAAGCAATCATTTGTTAATGGGCACTTGGGTTGTTTCCATGTGTTGGCTGTTGTAAATAGTGCTGCTGTGAACATTGTGGTATATTTTTGAAGTAGAGTTTTCTTCCTTTCTGGATATACAATTTTTTTTTTAATAGGTATTTTGTCTTGTTTTGTTTTTTTGATTCAGCATGATAACTTCAGCTTTTATTATTTTTCTCCTGAATTTTCCAGTGAAACTGAATCCATTTTATGGAGTATTAAGTGTTCAGGTATGGATCCTGATTTGTAGCAGTATAGCAGGGACAAATTACCACTCACTCAAAAGCATGGATTACTTAAAAAATCTTTGTAATTGTTCTTGACTCTTAAGTACCTGATATGTCAGTTAGAAAGTATCTTGTTTAGATAGAGCATGGACCCTCACCTCACTTTACTTTTTAAGCTGATTTGAAAAAGTCAGGGGTAGCTTTGAGAATTGTAATGTGTTTTTATCTTTTGTTAGGATTGTTATAATGATTATTTCTTTAAAGTAGAGGTGAGTCTAAAGAGAGCTCCTTGTAATAAAACTTTTGCCCACCACCCAATGAATTAAGAAGTATTATCTCAATTATATAGGTAAGGGAAGTGGGGTTCCTTGAGGGCAGAAATTATGTTTTTTGTATTCTAACATCTAGAATGGTACCTGGTATAACTTAGGCCCTCAATAAGTCCTGAATGATTAAAGCTTACAGCTAGAAAGTGGCTTGTTCAAAGGACAGTGTTGGGATTTGAACTGTAGTCTGACTATGTTCTTGAAACAAGTTTATTAAAATAATGAAAACAGATATATGCTCACATATTCATATATAAAAGTTAAAAGAATAAAGGAGAATGCACGTATCCACCATTCATCTTAATAAATAGAACATTTTGTATCTTTGAAGCCCCTCCTACGTCTCTCTCAAGTTGCTTTTCTCCACTGAAATCACATTTTGAATTTTACCTTAATTGTGTATCCTTGCTTGAAGCTTGTGTTTTTTATTACACTATGTTGATGCTCTAAATTAGTTATGTAGAATGACTTTGAATTGCTGTTCTTATGAAGTAACAGAAAGTGAGCCGTGTATTTTCTTAAGGTTTAGTTGTTTGAAGCTTATTCCAGGTTTCTTCCCGTTGCCATTGCGATTTGGGAGCCATCTGGGTATAAATTATGATATAGGGAAGTCTCACAATTTTTGGTTTATTCACAACAGTATGGTTCTTCCTGCTGTATCTGTGGTTCACAGTGTTAGGCCTATGGCCCTGTAGGTGGACCAGGAATTCATTGATCTGCTAAACAGTAAAATCCATGTGAGCAGTGAGTTTGTTGATTTTTTTTTTTTAATTCCCACAAAATGCCAATCTCAGAGCCTCATTTTCTCAACTGTAAAATAGGGGCCCTAATAGTACCTACTTTATTTAGTTGAAAGGATTAAAGTAAAATGCACAGTGCATGGGGCATGGAAAGTTCTTAATCAATGGGAGCTGTTGTTATTTATCATTTGTTTGAAAGATATTTTTTAAAGATGTTTTAGATTCATAGCAACATTGAGAGGATGATACAGAGATTTTTCCATATACCCCTGCCCCACACACGCACAGCCTCCTCTTTTGTCAGCATCCTCCCACCAGAGTGGTACATTTGTTACAACTGATGAACTTACATTGACTTGTCATAATCACCCAAAGCCCATTGTTTATGTCATGGTTCACTCTTAGTGTTGTATATTGTACGGGTTTGGACAAGTGTATGATGACATGTAGCCATCATTGGAGTATACAGAATATTTTCACTGCCCTAAAAATTCTCTGTGTTCTACCTATTTAGCCCTCTATGCACTGCCCTCTCCCCACCAACCACTGATCTTTTTACTGTCTCTGTTTTCCCCTTTTCAGAATATCAAATAGTTGGAATCATACAGTATGTAGCCTTTTCAGATGGGTTTCTTTCACTTAGTAATATGCATTTAAGGATCCTCCATGTCTTTTCAGGGCTTGATGGCTCATTTTTATTTAGTGCTGAACAGTGTTCCATTGTCTGGATATCCTGTAGTTTATGTATCTATTTACCTACTAAAGGACATCTTGCTTGCTTCCAAGTGTTGACAATTATGATTAAAACTGCTGTAAACATCCATGTGCAGGTGTCTGTGCAGACATATGTCTTCAACTCTTCAGGTAAATACCAAGGAGCCTGACTCCTGGATCGTATGGCAGGAGTATGTTTAGTTTTGTAAGAAACCACCAAACTGTCCTCCAAAGTGGCTGTACCATTTTGTATTCCCACTAGCAATGAAGGAGAGTTCCTACTGCTCCATATCCTCATCAGAATTTGGTGTTGTCAGCATTCTGGATTTTGGCCATTCTAATAGGTGTACAGTGGTATTTCATTGTTTTAATTTGCATCACCCTGATGACATATGGTGTGGAGCATCTTTTCATATGTTTATTTGCCATCTGTGTATATTCTTTGGTGAGGTGTCTGTTAAGATCTTTGGTCCATTTATCAAATTGGGTTGTTTTCTTACTGTTCAGTTATAAGAGTTCTTTGTATATTTTGGACAATAGTCCTTTATCAAATGTGTCTTTTGTAAATATTTTCTTCCAGTCTATAGCTTGTTCTCTCATTCTCTTGACATTGTCTTTAGCAGAGCAGGAGTTTTTAATTTCAGTGAATTCCAGCTTATCAATGATTTCTTGGACTATGTTTGTGGTGTTGTAGCTGAAAAGTCATCATCATACCCAAGGTCATCTAGGTTTTCTCCTATGTTGTCTTCTAGGAGTTTTATAGCTTTGTGTTCTACATTTAGGTCATGATCCATTTTGAGTTAATTTTTGTGAGGGATATAAAAAAGGTCTGTGTCTAGATTCAGTTGTTTGCATGTAGATGTCCAGTTGTTCCAGCAGTGTTTGTTGAAAAGGCTGTTTTTGCTCCACTGTATTGCCTTTGTTTCTTCAGCAAAGATCAATTGACTATATTTCTGTGGGTCTATTTCTGGGCTCTCTGTTGATCCACTGATCCATTTGTCTGTTCTTTGACCAATACCCTCCTGTGTTGGTTTCTATAACTTTATAGCAAGTCTTGAAGTTAGTGTCAGTTTTGGGACTTTGTCCTTTCACTTCAATATTGTGTTAGCTGTGCTGGGCCTTTTGCCTCTCAGTATAAACTTTAGAATCAGTTTGTCAATATCCACAAAGTAACTTGCTGATATTTTGTTTGCTGTTGTATTGAATCTTTAGATATGTTGCAAAGAACTGACATCTTGACAGTATTGAGTCTTCTGATCCATGAACATAGAATATCTCTCCATTTATTTAATTCTTTGATTTCATTCATCAGAGTTTTGTAGTTCTCATATAGTTCTGCTTTTTTGTTTAATTTATTCCAAAGTAGTTGTTATTTTAAATTATTATATTATTTTTGTTTAAGGCAAGAATTTATATCTGGGTAGAAATCTGCTATCCAGCAATTTTTTTTTATGTAATCCCAAGAAGAGTTTTATTTTATTTTATTTTATTTTTATTACTTTTTTTTTATTGAGTTATAGTTTACAATGTTGTGTCAACTTCCAGTGTAGAGCACAATTTTTCAGTTATACATGAACATACATACATTCATTGTTACATTCTTTTTGCTGTGAGCTACCACAAGATCTTGTATATAGTTCCCTGTGCTATACAGTATAATCTTGTTTATCTATTCTACATATGCCTGTCAGTGTCTACAAATTTCGAACTCGCAGTCTGTCCCTTCCCACCCCCTACCCCCTGCTATCCAACAATTGTTATCAGTCTAACAAAGCTGAAAATGGGAAGTAAGTAAAAGTAACCAGCCCAAGTAGATTTCTCAGAATTCATGCATTCAAACTTAAATCTTTTATTTATGGAAAGCACTTAGCATATGCCCTATGTGCTTTGGTTTACCCTTAGGAGTTTTCTGTATTATGTTGATCAGCACAGTTATTGATCATGTTGATGACATTAAATCATTGTGTTAGGATTCTTTTTGTTGTAAGTGGCAGAAACCTAACAAAATCTGGCTTGAGCAAAAAAAAAAAAAAAAAGGGAATTTACTGGCTCTCAATACTGAGAAGTTGCAGTTGTACAACTGGCTTTGGGCTTTGCTGGATCTAGGTGTTCTATTTATATTCTCATAGATTTGTCTTGGTTTTCTGGCTTCTGTGTTTGGTTCATTTCTGGGCAAGTGTTCCCTGTGCAATGGCAAAGCTGGCTACTAGCAAATTCAAGATTACGTTCTACCAATTTAGTCAGCCAAGTGGAAGAAGAGTGTCTTGCATTCTTTTGATCCATAGTTCCAGGGTCCATTGCAATAGACCCTGTTTGGGTCCTAGGCTGATCTGTGAACCAATCACAATGATTTTGGGTGGGGAACTCTGAGATGTTGATTGGGGAATGAGGGACTGTGTGTGGGAGGCCTATTCAGTGCTACTTGGATTCTCTAGCCTGAGAGTGGGGTAGGGGAGTTCCCCAGAGGTAAATCTGGTGCTTTTACCAGAGGAAGGGTGAGAGGATGCTAGACAGCCAAAGTAAATGTCCATTGCAGTCATCAAGAAAATGTTTCGTTCAAAATACACTTTTTAAAAAAGGCAATGAGTTGGAATAGATAAACAAGATTACACTGTATAGCACAGGGGAATATACACAAAATGTTATGATAAATCATAGAGAAAAAAATGTGACAATGAGTATGTATATGTCCATAAATGACTGAAAAATTGTGCTGAACACTGGAATTTGACACAACATTGTAAAATGATTATAAATCAATAAAAAATGTTAAAAAAAAGATTTGCAGATACTAACTACTATATATAAAATAGGTATATAATAAGTTTCTCCTGTATAGCACAGGAAACTATATTCAATATCTTGCAGTAACCCATAATGAAAAAGAATATGAAAACAAATATATGTATGTATATGTATGACTGAAACATTATGCTGTACACCAGAAACTGACACAACATTGTAAACTGACTATACTTCAATAAAAAAAAAATTCTTAAAAAAAAAAACAGGCAATGAGATGTATAATGTAGTTTGGAAAGATTTACAAACAAATTGATAAAGTTTCAGTGGTGAAAAATGTAGGTCTTCAGCTTCTGAAAAACTGCCATGTAAGCCTGATTTCCCCAGAACTCTACATGACTGAGGTCTTATTATCATACATCTAATTTTTAGTTAGAGTTCTTTAATCACTTATGCTTTGAAGCACTCACTTAAAGTTCAGCCCTGTGCTAGACTCTATAGAAAGTAGAGTGTGAACTCTATAAAACAGGAACTAGGCCTCATGTTTTAAATGCCTAGGAAACTTTTTTTTTAAACCTTTAGGAAATTATATTCTAGCCTTTGAACTTGTTTTGGTATTATTTCACAACACATTTTGCGTTTCCTTCTTTATGTTACACTGAAAACCTGCAGTCTCCTCAAAGGCTTTCATCAGAAAAAGAAAGCTTTACTGAAGATATCACTATGAGCTTGCTTTGCCCAGCAGGAAACTTTAATAAGTTGCTTGATTTAAAGACAGTTTTCTTACCTTTAATGTGTTCTTAGGCCTTAGAATTTTATGTTATCACAAAGCTTTATTTGAAGAGAAAATAGATGCAGATGAATTGCAGTCTAGATTGTAACAGTATCATTAAGTAACTTCATGGATAATTTGTAATAAAAACAGTGTAATGGAAAGACTGTACGCTTTGAAATCAGATTTCTTCTGCCGCTGATTAGTTGTTTGACCTTGGGGAAACAACTTATTTAAACTGATTCTAGTTTGCTTATTGTTTAAATGGGACTTATAGCTGTTTGGCAGGTTGTTTGTGAATCAGAGACAAGATGTATTAAAATGTCTAACACAGAAACTGGTACAAATTAGGCATTCTTGTGGTGACTTAACATCATCCTTAAGTGAAAAACAAAAAACAAAAAACCCGAACTCCAAAACCAAACAACAAAACTTCCTATAATTGTGATTTTGTTAAGAGATTAAATCTTCCTTCTGATAGAATTAAATTCCTTTTTGAAAGGGTTCAATACTAGAATAATAGTAAGATGAAGATAATGAACTCACTTGATGAAAAGAAAACTGTCTGAATGACCAGTTTTCTCTTTCAGAAAATGTAGGATTAATTCTGAGTTGTTTCCAGAAAAACACAGTTTGGACAAATGGATAATTTCAAATGATTAACCTATATATTTTTTTTTATCCTTCACTTATTTCACAGCTAAAACTTTAACAAAAACTCAGTGATCAATCCTCAGTTACCAGAGATTTTTGTTTTTAATTTAAACTGTGTAGTTGTGAGAAGAGCCAGATGCCAAGAAAGTAAGTTGGTATCAGAGATTTATTAAAACAGCCCATGTCTGGAATATGGTCTATAGTTAGAATGTATTTTGGTTTTCTTTCCTCAATAGTAATCATCGGATACTCAGAATGATGGGAATTGACTTCTAGAACATCAAAGGAAAAGAATTCTATTAGTTTGCTAGGTTGTACTTACAATGAATGGAAAATTGACAAGTATTTGGGAAAGATTTTTCTATAAAGACTAAAATGAAAAATATTTTCATCATGGCTCTCAATGAAGTAGAAAATCAGCTAAGCAGAACATTTAATTTATTTCCTTTTTCCTGCAAAATATTTTGGTTTATATGAGTTCTTGCCCCTCTTCCCCACAGAACTTCAAAAATATAATTAGCAAAAATGTAGTTAAGAGGTTTTAGAGTCAGATCATCTGAGTTCAAATTCCAATTCCATCACTTACGACTTACATCCCTATGTGATTTTGGGCAAATTACTTAACCTCTATCCTTGTCTTAGTTTCCTAAATTATAAAATGGGGATGATGATGATAGTACCTCATAGTGTTACTGTAAAGATTAAATGAGAAAAAAATACTAAGAATTAAGCACAGGAGATGGCATGGAGCACCTCTCAGTTTGAACTATCATTAAAGAAAAATAAGTTGGATTCATTTATTTTGATCTGTCAGACTAGAAGTTGAGGGTTCATTAGGGGTCTGAACAGAGAATACCTTGATAGCAAGGCATTGGGACCAGATCTAAGACAGTTCTAGGCCCAGGACATTTGGAAGGCTTTACTAGGTAGGTCTTTTCTTGCCTCCAGTAGCCCTAGCAGAATCCAGATTAGTTTTTTTAAGAAGTTCTCTCTCTCTCTCTCTCTCTCTTTTTTTTTTTTTTTTTTAATTCTTAGTCTCTGGAGTTGGATCCTGGGCCAAACAAGATGACCTAATTTCTCTTGGGCTGCTGAATGGAGATTGAATTGACTCAGGTTTTATTTGGGTTTCGCTACATCTACTATAGGATAAAAACTCAGGTACAGAACCAATTTAAGTTGAGATTTAGGGCTGACCACTACATTTCCCTCTTTTTGTGTAGAAGAATATTTTTGTATCATACTACACCCAAGCAGCAATATTTATTAACGCTTTCTGTGTGATAGGTGCTGGGGAGGGGAGGAGGTATTTCAGATAGAAGGCAAAGCATTTGCAAAGCCATCGAGGGATAGTTTCTAATAAGAATATGTTAATAAGAAATATGACTTTTAGTCAGATTATTGTCAGCCTGTGGGACGCTGTGTGATCACGCTAATAAGCCTGTCAGTTCCACAAGGGCAGAGGTCTTGTTTACTCGGCTCACAGGTGTGTGCCCACACCTAGAACGGGGAGTGGATATAGTGGGCGCTCAGTCCATATTTGTTGGACAAATGAATGAGCTGACACAATTCCAACTGTTGGCAGCAAACCTTGATATTTTGATTAGTCTCTGCAGTTTTATTGTTGATAAATATCTCATTTCCAGTAGGTTGAATGACTGCTCACTCAATTTGCTATGTTGAGGGTTTTTTTTTTTTTTAATGGAAATCCTTGGGTAGAACTTGGGGGAGGGCATTTATATTAGAAGCAAGAGTTATCTTGCAGTTTTCTCTCCAGTGATTTTTCTGGAAGATGTTATTCTGCCTTTTCTACAAGCAGATGTGCTCAAGATGAAAAGCTTAAAGGAAGACGCACTTACGTTTGTCTCACTAGGCAAGGAATGCCTTTTCCTCTTCATTTAGTACGCGTCCATCAGACTTCCCAGAGTACAATGAGGCATTTACCCCAGGCTTCAGAGGCAGCCCATACTTCTTACATTTTAGGCTTTTTCTGTCACCCCTGGGAAACTGCCTGGTGGTCTGGCATCATGAGAATTTGTCTAACTAAAAGCTGCCCACCTTCTCCTCTAGCAGAAGCAGTGGGTGTAGTGGAAAGTGCTTTGGAGTTGGGCCTGAATTATGGCTCTGTGACTAATAGCGATCTGACTTTGGGGAAGTTACTCATCTTTTTTGTTTTTTCATTTGCAAAAATGCCTAGTTTTAGACTTGCTGTGAAGATTGAATAATATATTAACTACAAAATAATTAACAGTGCCTAGTTAGTTTCCTTTCTTTCTTCTGTCACGTCAAGTCATTGTTTTCTACTATTTCAGCCTCCTGACACAAAAGAACACCTATATTATTTTTCATAGCTTGGAGGACTATAGAGTCTTTGAAATGCTTGATAATGCTTTTCTGTATTTTCTTTTTATTTTGGTGAGCAATGTGGAATTTTGTTAACGTATTTCCAAAGACATGGAAAAGCAACTTAAAACTTATATACTTAACTGAAAAAACTTATATACATAATTTAAGTTTTTCCAGATACGAACTTAAATTAAGGGTCTTCCAAGACAGTTGTTATGTCCATACTCGGTACCCTATGGAAGATATAACATGTTTCTGTGTTTACATGTTGGTGAATTTTGTGGGAGTGTGTGAGTGAGAGAGGGAGTGGAGAGGAAGAGAGAGAGTAAAAGAGAGAGGAAGGGAATGAGAATGAAAATATATGTGTGGTGAAAGAGATATTTTAGCCTGCTTTTGTAACTTTAGCTTTGATATGCAATGTGCCAAAAGTTATTTCTCCCTAGGGAGTGTCTCTTTCAACAGTTTGTGAAGGCAGCATAAATTCTCACTTGGTGCTCAAGGAAGATGGTAATACAATTTAGTACGACCACAGTATTTTTTTTTTTAACTTGTTAGAAACTAAAATGTGATTGCAGTGGCAAAGTTGTCAGCGCACTCAAGTTTAACAAGTGTTCGAAGGATTAGTAAAGGAAATGTAGTTTACTCTGCAGCTTTTATGACAAAGAATTTAAAAGGTTTTGCTCTAAGCCCCACCATGTGTTTCTTCCTTTTCTCCAAAACATACCTCTAAGTTGAAAAGAGAGATGAATCTCTTAGGGAGAAACTATTAACTCTGAGGGAGTTTATCATTGTTTGAGAGGAAGCAGGCATTTACATTTGAATCGACTCTGAGTGTAGTTTGTGCCCTAATCTCGTTCCTCCTCGAGGTTGGTGAGTAGTTTAAGTACTTCCTACTTTGTGTTCTGGTCCTTGTAGTGCCATCCTAATTTTATCGGGGATCATAAATTTCCTAATTCAAAGTAAGCAAACTTCTGAGGCACTGTGCATTGGCTTTGCATGGAGATGCTTTCTGAAGTTGTCATCTAAGTAGGGCCATTGGCCAGAACTGTCTTATTTTCCCAGCACTGATGATCACACTAAAAATATGATAAGAAAGACAAAATATTACAGGAAGTTTGAAAGAGAGAGAATAAAATTGCCTCTATTGTAATCCCGCTTTCAAGTTTTGAATATTCCTGTTTGACATCCTTGAAGTTGGTAGACATTTTTAAATGAGAAAAACTAAGACTTTATTGTTCACCATAAACATTTCAAGTTTTGTAGTTTCCATCAGTCTTATAGTTTGATTAAACAGTTCCCTATTATTATTACATATAAATTAAACCCCTTTTAAAATAAGACAAATTATATTACTCTCAAGTTGTAGACTTTTGTGGCCAAATCTTTATTGCCCTTTTTTTCGGATGGTGGAACGAGAGGGACCAGGGAGATGGAGAGGCAGACAGAGGAATAAAGTGAGGGTTGAGAAGGGCTATGTCAAAGGTAAACTGTTAAGATGGAAATGTTTTTTCTAAGTCCAAAATCTGTAAAAAGCCTTAAATTGAGCCATTTTCAGAGATCAAAATAAAATATTTTCTTAGTATTTTCTCTGTGATGAATTAAAGTACATTTCTCTTTAAAAATTAGTCATATTTTAGAGGTTTTAGGTGTGCTTTTAATTCTTGTTTCTGTCAGTGATTACGCTTTACTGTGACTTTCTTAATTTACTTGAAGAGTATTCTGCTGATGGTGGATTTAGGTCATCTTAGCCTAAAGAGAATAGAAATCATCTATCTAAAAGACTTGTTGGTGGGAGAAATTCTCTGTACTTGCTCTCATGTCTTGGTAGACAGCTGTGTCCTGGACTGAAGTTAGCTTTTGTAGCAGCTGTGAAGTCCTCACCTTACATAAAATGTTCCCAGTGAAAGTTTGTTTCTGTGACTTGGGACTGTCATTCAAACTCACCCCAAAGAAACAGGGTGTGTATAATACTTCATGGGTGTCAGATGAAGAAATCTTGTTGGAGCTATGGTTTAATTAAATCCAATGCTGCTTTTTTTTTTTTTTTCTTTTTCAAAAGAATTAGTAAGTGAAGGGTTGGGGAGATAGCCTATTCCTTAGAGATTGGGGCAAGAATTTTGCCTTTGCTGAAAGAGCTTGTGTAGTAAGGGACTAGCTTGAAAATGATTTGCCTGGCATTTGCACTGGGCATATTTGGAAAGGAAAGCCTCTTTGCATTGTGCATTTAAAAAAAGTGTCTGTAAGCGTGCTTAGAAAATGGCAGCATTTGCTGGTCGTGGCTGTCAATGTCTTGCTGCTACTGACTGTGTTTAACCAGAAAGGGAAACTCAGAGTAGAAAAAGTCTCAATCCCAAGACTTTACAAGAAAACCCCTCTTTGTTGATTTATATATATATATTTTAAAGGAGCTTGACATCTTCATCAAGTTCACAGTGGGCTTGCTTTGTTTGCTTTCTCTTGAATGCTTGATAAGATTTTTCTTCTATTGTTTTGTGCAGCAAGAACAGATCTTTCCATGGCTGGGGTGGGTTTTTTGTAAATCCACAATATGGTCATTGTCTGGTGGTGAATAATTGTGGCTGCTTTTTGTACAACCAGAACTAAGGCTTTGGCTGTGAACAGATTCCTTCTTAGCGTGAAAAGGGACTAATCCATGTAAATACAGCCCCAAAATAAAGCTTTACAGAAAAAGGGGAAGGCCGCTAAGCAGGAGGGCACAGGTCAGCAATTTAACCTTTAACCTAACAAATAAGAAGCATGAAAGTTCCAGAATTGGTTTACAAAAGAAAGCTCCTGTGATCTGTCAGTTTTTCTTTTCAGGAGGGAACTGGGTGAGAGATCTGACTGACAGCTAGTGCCTTTTAACTGCAGACTGAAATTAACTGCCAAATTGAAACTTGAATATTTGAAGGAGAATTTTTTTTAAATAGATTGAGATGTCAGAGTAGGCTGTATAAGCATTGGTCAGGGTCTTACACTGGATTTTTACCCTTGAAAAGGGGGCATAGGCATTGGACTGGACTACCTTTAAGATCCCTTCCAAGTTTAATAGTCTGTGGTCTGACTCTTACCAGTCAAATTAGACATGAACTTTGCAGTTTAAAGCCAGATAAAACTGTTTCTCTTTTATAATATCACTGCTGATACCCTTTGTAGACTTTTCATGGCTCCATAAATTAATTGCAGCCTTTACTAAAGATTTGTTAAGAACTTTTTGTAAATATAATTTATGTTTTTCACAAAACAGGCATCTTGAGATTTCATAATATGTACAACTTTTATGACCTGATGCTCTGTTAGAAACTCTGTTGTGCCATGTGGAGCACTGTAAAGCACAGGACACAGGCTTTCTTTCATGTGCTGCTGTTTTGTTCAACATGCTTAGGCATTATTAGGAGCTACAACTGAGGAAGTTAAAGCAGCAGAAAGTGAAGTATAGGTGTTTATTAGGCAATGCAGTGGGAAAATGAGAAACTGAAAAACGAGGGATTGCCCTGTTTCCTACATGGGCTTGAAGAGCTAAGAAAATAAGGTTTGTGCTAAGTGGTAAGTTTTACTTCTGTGCTGTTGTACTCATTTACAAACTTTGCAAACAGTTTATATTTATTTAATCACAACAGGTAATCTTGTTAATGAGTGTTAGTTTTTGCTTAAAGCATAATGCATCTGAAGTCAGCTGTTCTATTTCACTATAGAGAATTCTGTAACTGATACAAACTTTAATTACTGAGAATCATTCAGATTAAAAAGAAACAATGAACTAATGACTTTAAAGTAGACTCCCTGTAGATTAATAAGAATAGTAATTACACTGTGTAACTCCATTGTGGAAACAAAGTCCCAGGGATGATTCTGTTTTAGTTTTTCAGTTGTCCATTATAGGACTGTATAGTTTGTTTAAAACTTGTTCTTTCTAAGGGCCTCTTGGCCTGCCTCAGTTTCCCTTAGGTCTTTAGAGACCAGAGACAACATAATGTTGCAGATTAAAATTAACTTAAAGTCACCTTTAGTTAGCCCGGGCGTGCACCTTCTTTTCCTAGCTGATTGCTACAGCCTCCTAACTGGCTTTTATGCTTTCCTTCACATCCATATTTAATGTTGTCATCTGAGGGATCTTTCAAAAGCACAGCTGAGACCACAGCACTCCCTTTCTTACACTTTTCTGTGTCCTCTTATCACCACAAGCTAAAGTCAAGCTCATTAGCAGGGTAGATGAGGTCTTCCATGATCTATTCTCTACCTATCCCAGATTCATCATAGCTGACTCCTCTCCTTCAAAATATGCATTTTACAGTGTGTCCCAACCAGATTTCATGCGTATTTTCTATTTCCATATCACATTTAGTTTTTTAAAAACTTAAGAATGGCTAATCTCTTTAAAAGAGGGATCTAATGATGACGCTTTGAAAATAGCTAACATTTTTATAGGCTTCACACTTCATAAACAGTCCCATGTTTTTTTATTTGATCTTCACAGCAACAATACAGAATGGGCAATGTTCTTTGAGAGGTGCTCAATAAATATTTGGATGGGTGAATAAATGAATGGGTGAACTATGGAGTCAGAAAACTGGAGTTACAGTCCAAATTCTACGTATTAACCATGTAATTTTTCTCTGAGCCTGTTTGCTGATTGGTGAAATGAAGTCTGTACCAGCCTTGACTGCCACGCTAGGTAGTATGAGGACTGAAGGAAATAATGTACAGTAAGGAAGGGGGAACAAATGCTTTTCAAACTGTAAATCCCACGCAACTGTTAGTTACTGTTCTTAATATTCTTAATTTATTCCAGGTCCTTTAAATGAAGAGAAAGCATTCATGGCTATGGATAGATTTGTGTTTTAATGACTGAAGAAACGTCAGGACTGTTTTATTCATATCATGTTAAAATATAAGCCTATTTTGATAGCAAACAGAAAATGGTATATACACTTGTTTTCTTTCAAAAGGAAAGTGTCAGATTAATACTGTTGGTAAATGCTAACAAAGGAAGCACATACTGTATGATAAATGGGTGTCCATGCAGTGTTTAGAAGCTCCTCTTTGCTGTATTCTCTCTCTGGGTTGCTTCTCAAGAACCCTTAGGGCCGTATTTGCCTTCTAGCTCTGTGAGCTGTATGCAACTTTCTTGGTAAGCTATTGTTTTTATGTGCATTTTTTTGTATTACGCACTTTTTGTTCCCTGGCTTTGTTTTCTCCCTTTTAATCTTCTCTTTGTCCTTAGTCCCTCAGTTTACATGTGTATTTTTTTTTATCCCTTTAACTATATGTATTTTTTAAAAGTTATCTCAGATTGTTTTTGGAATGTGGTAGAGTATAAACTCTCCCATTGTGATCTCAGTCGCACCTTGGTTTCTGCTATCACTACAGACTGATAGCTCCTCTGTCTGTGTCTTTGGCCCAGACTCCTGAGTTACCAGAGTTGGAGTTCAGGTTGCTTCTGAATGTCCCACAGCTTCCTCAGATTGAATTTAGTCTTCTACCCCTACTGCTGGCCATCCAGCAAATCAAAACTGATTTGAACACTTTAAGTGTTCCTTCCATTCTAGGGTCTTGTTGAATGGCATCAGTACCCTTTCACTTGCTCACTTACAAAAACCTGAAAGTCATTCTAGAGTCTTCCTACGTCCATTTGAACCACAGTATTTTTCCATGTTTTTAATAGGCTTTGAGAATATTTTAAACAATTTCAGAGTTACAGAAAAGTTGTAGTTACACAGCAAGCAACTTCCCCAATCCCTGAATCATTTGAGATTAAGTTGCAGACCTCTCCTTCAAATAATTCAATATTTGCTACAAACAAGGCCATTCTCATACAGAACTACAATATACTCATCAAAATGTGGAAATCAACACTGGTATGGTTTGGACAATTTACCCAGTAATGTTCTTTAAAGCAAAAAGATTCAGTTCATAATCACAAACTGCATTTAATTTTATGTCTCTTTAGTCTCCCTCAGTCTAGAACAGTTCTCAGTTTTGATTTGCAGTATCTTGACATTGAAGATTGCAGGCCTCAACATGTGTTTGTCTGATGTTTCCTTAGGATTAGATTTAAGTTAAGCATTTTTGGCAGAAAAATCATAGAGGTAATGCTCTGCTCTTCTCATTATATCAGGTAGTGCACAATTTCAACTTGTCCCGATGCTGAGGTTACTTGCTTGATCACTTGATAAAGGCAGTGTTTGCCGGGCTTCTCTGTTGAAAAGCTACTCTTTACCTCTTTGTAGTATCTGTTTTGGAGGAAAGTACTTTGAAATTATATAAATATTACATTCCTCATTACACTTTCGGTTATTTGTTTATTTGACTTTGGACTTATTATTTCCTTTTTTATTCAAGGTTATTGTCGAGTTACTCAGATTATTTTAATAAATTGCATTATTCAATTTGTTCCTACTTTGATTAATAGGAGCCAACTTCAAAGAGCTCTTGTGCTCTTTTGACACATCCTTATCATTCCTTGAATACTTCTTTGCTTTCTGGCACAAGATGTTCCATGCTCATCTTTTAGGTTATTTCTCTTAGCTCTGAAATCTGCCATATCTCCAAGGAATTCTGGTTCCTTTTAGTAGATAATGCTATTTAGAAGCCAAAATCTGGATGCTGAGTATGCTCATTGCTATTGTCTTGCTGCCCTTAGGCTTTCTTGGTGGACAGAGCTAGGGAGTATGTGATGTGTATGTGAACACACATACATTTAATCTAAGTGTATTTCTGTATCCATCTGTGTATATCAAAAAGTGTGAATTCACACCAGTACTTCCAATTTCAATCCAACACCACAAGATTCATTCTAGTTTTCTCCCTTTCCATATTATTAACTCCTTTGTCAGCTAGCAACCCAGTTCCCATTATCCTTAATACATTAACTTATTCTCTTGTATATGACCAATCTCTTATCATGGCTGCCATCACCTCCTTCCCAGCATGAATGCCCTCCTTGGACTCCACTAGGGTTCTGATATCATATGCCTTGGATTTTGATAATTCATGACAGGCTGATCATTCATTGTGAATGCCTTATTCACCTTGGGTTTTGATACCCCATACGTGGCTGCCACCTCCCTCCGTATTGTTGCCTTCCTCCTCCTGCTCAGGATCTAACACCCTATATTACACAGCCCCTGCGTTCAAGTCCTTTTGTTCTGCTTAGATGCTCTGACACCTCACCAGTTCACCTTTTTGCATGGATACTCCTCTCAAACTGTTTTGACCCTGATACCCCACACCAGGCAGCTGTTCCCTGTGGATGCCATGTTCTCCCTGCTTGGGCCCTCACTTCCAGTGCTGGGCAACTCCCCTGTGTGTGCACCCTTGTTATTCTTCCTGAGTTCTGACATTCTATGTTGGATTGCCTCTTACAACATGGACACCCTACTCATACTACTTGGAGTCTTCCCATGTTGGGTGCCCTCCTATGTGGACACTGCTCTAGACCACTGTAGTTATTTTTCACCAAGTGTGGATATGTACCTTGGCTTTAGGACTTAATTTTCAACTAGGAAGAGGGAATGAGAAAGGGGAAGTCTAATTTCTTGATTTTTTTTCCTGTCCTCTTTGTCATCCAACTTTGCCTTTGTCTTAATTCTAGCCCTCCTTATTCTTCCTTTTATTACTGCCATTGAGTTAGTTTCCTTGGCTGGAGTCTTCCCCCTTCCAACCCATCTTCTGTCCTGCTGTAAGTTAAATAGATGTAATCTTACTTAAACTCTGTAATACCTTTCCATTACCTATAGGGTAATACTCAAGTCCTTAGCATCATACAAGGTCCTTTATGACTTGGTGCCCACTCCTTCCTCTTTTCTCACCTCCCCCTGTCATTGGCCTTGTGATCCAGCTGAATCACTTAAATCTCTTCTGCTCCTGTGTCTTAATGCCTGGTCTTTTCTTTTTTCTGTACCATCTTCTTTCTCCTTTTTCCCTAGTTTATGTCCCTTTTCTCTGTCCAGCCTCGCCTCCCCCTTTCTCTGACCCCATGCAAACTTGATTAGATGACTTCCCTTTTGGTACCCTGCATATTGTATTATAACTGTCTTTTCTTTTATTCTTTAGGTCAGGAACAATGTTACTTAAATTCTTTCCCAAAGGATAACCCTATTCAGTAGGTAGCTACTTAAGTGGAGAGACATTTAAAAATATTTGTTTTAGAGAATTTCTCATTCAGTGGAATTTATTTTGTCCAAATAAGCAAGGCAATATTAGTGTCAATTTTTTTGTGAGGCTTTTGAAATGGCCCCATTTACACTGAACTGGATGTTACAATTTTTAGAGTAGGATTTTACCTATAGTTACATTTACTTCTAGAATATCTCCAAGGACTTATCCTTGTTTTTCCTAGCAGATTAGAAAAGAGATTTAGTGTGTATCAAGGATTGGTTCCTTATCTTCTGTTTCCCATCCACTGCATTTATTACCACTATGCATGCAATAGGTTATGCAGTATCTGGTAGCATCTAGGTAACTGATGAGATAGAGATATACTTGACCAAGAGACAGAAGAGGAGAAACAGACTTCATTTTGATTGTTAACTAAGTGTCTAAATTGATTAAGTCTCTTCCTCCTTCCCTCCCTCCCTCTGTTCCTTCCTTCCTTCTTTCCTTCCTTCCTTCCTTCCTTCCTTCCTTCCTTCCTTCCTTCCTTCCTTCCTTCATTCCTTCCGTCCTTCCTTCCTTCCGTCCTTCCTTCCTTCCTTCAGGTTTATTTCACTTTCAGGGTCAGTTTGAATTTTATTTTTTTTATCTGAGGCAAAATATTAAATCTCAAGGGTCTCAGTAGTTCTTCAGGGAAGTTGTTGTTGAGATCAAGGAACAATCTCAGATTCCTGGGCAGAATAGTAGCTGAGGGCTGGAATGAATGCTCACTACTCACCATTTGTTTAAGAAAGACCAGGAGGGTTGATTTGACAGAAGAAAAGTACTAAGAATGATCAGGCTTTAAATGAGATAATGTAGCAGATTCAAACTGATTAATACTTTCATCTGACTCAGTTATTGCTGCCCAATATTTGTTTCACCCAAGGTTTCCCTTGTTTTGAAAATCATGTGCTCAGGCAATAGAAGTGACTTTCAGAAGGTGAAGGTATGTATTTCATTTTTTTCCAGGAAAATGTCTTAGAAGTTGCTCATTTAGGTGTATTGTAATAATTATTGTAAAGAGGTGCTGCAGCTTCTGAGAAAATTTCCAGCCCAGTGAAAGGAACAGTATAGAGAAGCTGGCATCTCAGGATAGAAAGATGTCTCTACGTGCTGCCCTGGAGTGATACTGAATAGTTTCTTTACTGTGTCTTTGAGCTCTTATTGCATCAAAAAAGAAATCTCCTGAAAACCCTCACAGAAGGATTTGTTCCCTGAAACCTGAGTGTTAGCAGAGTAAACTAGCTAGAGCTCATAATTTCAGTGTCTTCCATTCAGAGGCCTTTTGCGAAAGTGTTTTAAGTGAATTATTTCCTTCCCTCTTCCTTCCCTGTCCTCGTTTACACAACAGCTTGGGAGTCAACTCTTCCCTGCCCGGTTGATAACCTATCACTGATTATTTACAGTAAAATTTAAAATGAAAGAAAGAAATATACAATCTCTCTGAGAAATTTTAACATACACATGTAACCTAACAAAGTTAACTGGTATCTTTACCCTCTTCTTGAATAATACTTTATATTGTTTTAAACTCCTTTCTGGCTTATGTTCTACTGTTTTATATTTTACTTTAAACCAGTAAGACACTTTTTTTTTAATATAGCCAGTTATTTAGATTTACCACCATATACTCTACTTTCTTTGCCCTTCATATCTTCTTGCATCTCAGAATTTTTCCATCTGGGACAATTTTATTCTTGTTTGAATATCTGTTTACTGCTGGCAAATATCTTTTTTTGTTTATCTGAAAAGTTTTTTCTTTCTCTTTTTCTTTAAGCACGGTGGAGATGTCATTTAATTGTCTTCTGGCTTCTATGTTGCTGTTGAGAAGTCACCTTTTATTCTAATTATTGTTTTTATGTAGATAAGCTATCTTGTTCTCCAGGATAGCATTGGCGTATGTCTAGTGTTGGATTTTTCTTCTTATGTATTCTGATTAGGATTTACTTCTTTGAATATGAGGATTGGGGGGGTGCTCTCTTTTTTGTATCTCTAATTATTGTTTCTCCCTCCATTATTTACTTCCTCTTCTTCTGGTACTTTGATCAGACATGTGTTAGACCTTCTTTCTTTGTCTTTAACAGTTTTTAATAATCATATTTTTGGTATTTTCACCAAAAATGGTGTCTCTCTGCTGCATTTCAGTAACTTCTTCAGATCTTTCTTCCAATTTATTAGTTCTCTCTGCAGCTGTGTTTAATTGCTGTTAAAGTACCAATTTACTGTTTCATTTTAATTATTATTTTAAATTATTTTTAAAATTGAAGTATAGTTGATTTACAATGTTGTGTTAGTTTCTGCTATACAGCTTAGAGATTCAGTTATACATATATATGTATTCTTTTTCATATTGTTTTTCATTATAGGTTATTACAAGATATTAAATGTAGTTCCTTGTACTATACTTTAGGATCTTGTTGTTTATCTATTTTATGTATAGTAGTTTGTATCTGCTAATCCCAAACTCCTAATTTATCCCTCCGCTATCCCCATTCCCCTTCAGTAACCATAAGTTTGTTTTCTGTGTCTGTGATTCTCTTTCTGTTTTGTAAGTAAGTTCATTTGTATCATTTTTTTTAGGTTCCACATATAAGTGATATCATATGATATTTGTCTTTCTCTTTCTAACTTAGTTCACTTAGTATGATAGTCTCTAGGTCCATCCAAGTTGCTGCAAATGGCATTATTTCATTCTTCTTTATGGCCGAGTAGTATTACATGGTGTGTGTGTATGTGTGTGTGTGTGTATACCCCCCACATCTTCTTTATCCAGTCAGCTAGTAGTGGACATTTAGGTTCCTTCCATATCTTGGTTATTGGAAATAGTGCTACTGTGAACACTGGGGTGCATGTATCTTTTTGAATTTGAGTTTTCGCTGGGTATATGCCCAGGAGTGGGATTGCTGGAATTTTAATTATTTTTTAACAGATACTATTGAAGTTTAATTCATATACCACACAATTCTCCCATTTAAAGAGTAAAATTCACTGGTGTTTGGTATATTACATTAATTTATTTAAATTGTGATAATATATATCTCATAAAATTTGCCATTTTAACCATTTTAAGCATACAATTCAATGGCATTGATTACACCCACTCTGTTATGCAACCACCAGCACTACTTATTACCAAAAGTTTTTCCATCACTCAGACAGAAACTCCTTAACAAATTAATTGTTAATTCCCCATTTTCCTTCTCCCCAGTCCCTAATAACCTCTAGTCTGCTCTCTTTTTCTATGAATTTGCCTATTCTAGGTTTCCTATCTGGGTGGAATCATACAATATTTATTCTTTTATGTCTGGCTTATTTCACTTATGATAGTGTTTTCATGGTCTGTCCATGTTGTAGTATGTATCAGAACTTCATATCTTTTTGTGGCTGAACATTATTCCATTGTATATATACACTGCATGTTTACCCATTCATCTGTTAATGGACATTTGGTTTGTTTCTGCCATTGGCAATTATGAATAATGTTGCAATGAACAATGGCATTCAAATATCTGTTTAAGTCTCTGCTTTTAATTTCTTTGGGTATATACCCTAGAAGTAGAATTTCTGGATCATGTGGTAATTTTGTTTTTAGCTTTTTGAGAACTGCAAAGTTGTTTCCATAGCAAATGCAGCATTTTACATTCTATGAAAAGATATAAATATAAATATGTCTCTGCTCCCAGTTCTTGACACAGAACTCCTTGGAATTTCCTGAGTGACAGGAGTATCTTTTGTTCTAATGAGGCAACTCTGGGTGTGCTCCTGTCCATCAGAAAGACCAAGCTATGATTAGAATCTTGGAATTTTCAGCCCCATTCCCTCATTCACCAGAGAGGGGAGAAGGGCTAAAATTGAAGTTAATAATTGATCATGCCTACATGATGAAGCCTCAATAAAAGTACCAATAATACAGGATTCAGAGAGCTTCTAGGTTGGTGAACAGATCCATGTACTGGGATTGTGACGTACCCCAACTCCATGGGGACAAGCTCCTGTGCTTGGGACCCTCCCAGACCTCACTATCTTCATCTGGCTGTTCATCTGTATCCTTTATCACATCCTTTATTAAAAAATTAACTGGTAAACATAAGTGTTTCCCTGAGTTTTGTGAGCTATTCTAGTAAATAATTGAATCCAAGAGGGAGGAGGTCATGGGAACCTCCTATTTGCAGCCAAGTCAGACAGAAGTTTTGGGTAACCTGGGGACCAACTACTTGTGATTGGCACATGAAGTGGGGAGGCAGTCTTGTAGGACTGAGTTCTTAACCTGTGGGATCAGATGCTTTCTCCAGAGAGATAGTGCCAGAATGGGGGTAAACTGTACCTGGCATTGCAGAGAATTGCTTGGTGTGGAGGAAAACCCCCACATATCTGGTGTCAGAAGTGTTGTGAGTGTGTGGTAGTAGCGTGAGAGTAAAGGAGAGAGATGCAGAAGGAAGAGTGGATTTTTCCTAAACACATTCCCACCAGCAGTATACATGAATTCCAGTTTCTTCACATCCTTGTCAGTGTTTGGAATAATCTAATTATAGTCATCCTAGTGGGTGTGAAGTGGTATCTCATCGTGGTTTTGATCTGTGTTTGTCTGTTGACTAATGATGTTAAGCATTTTTTCATGTGCTTATTGGTCATTTGTGTATCTTCTTTGGAGAAATAAATATTTAGATCCTTTACCTATTTATTTATTGGATGACTTTATCTTTTTTTTTTGAGTTCTAAGAATTCTTTATATATTTTGGATACAAGTCCCTTATCAAATGTGTAATTTGCAAATACTTTCATTTTGTTGAGTACCTTTTCTTGATAGTGTCCTCTGAAGCACAAAAGTTTTTAATTTTAACCAAGTCCTGTTTGTGTTTTGATGTTGTATCTAAAAAAACCATTGTGCATTCTAAGGGCAAGAAGATTTATTCATATGTTTTCTTCTGCGGTTTTTACAGTTCTATTTTGTATGTTTGGATCTGTGATCCATTTTGAGTTGATTTTTGGTGTAAAGAAGGAGTCTAACTTCATTCTTTGGTGTGTAGATACCCAGTGTCATCATGATTTGTTAAAAAGATTGTCTTGCCTCCTTTGTTTAAAATCAATTGACAATTACAGTTGACCATTATAAAGGTTTATTTCTTGACTTTCAATTCTATTCATACCCTTATGCTAGTACTGTGCAGTCTTGATTACTGTAGCTTTGTAGTAAATTTTGAAATTGAGATGTGTGAGTCTTCTAATTTTGTTCTTCTTTCAGGATTCACCCTTGAATTGCCATATGAATTTTAGGACCATGGTATTAATTTCTGCAAATCAGCCAGCTGGGATTTTGATAGGGAGTGAGCTGAATTTGTAGATTCATTTTGGGAGCATTGATACCTTAATGCAATATTAAATCCTTCCAACCCATGAACATAGGGTGATTTCAATTTATTTAGATAATCTTATTTTCTTTGTTTACTGATTTTTTTTATCCTGCAACTTTGCTAAACTAGCTTACTAGTTGTAATCATTTTTATTAGATTTCATATGATTTTTGTTTATACAAGATCATGTCATCTGCAAATATAGTTTTGCTTCTTTATTTCCAATCCGGATGACTTCTATCTCTTTTTCTTGCCTAATTGCCTTAGCTAGAACCTTGAATACAATGTTAAATAGAAGTTAGAGGAGTGAATATCCTTGTCTTCTTCCTTATCTTAAAGGGAAATATTTAGTCTTTTACTCTCAAGTGTGATATTAGCTGTAGGTTTTTGTAGGTGCCCTTTATCAATGTGATGAATTTCTTTTCTATTCCTAGTTTGTTGAGTGCTTTTTATCATGAAAGGGTGTTGGATTTTGTCAAATATGTTTTCTGTGTCTGTTGAGGTGATCATGTTATTTTCTTCTTTATTCTCGTGATAGGATTTATTATAGTCACCTGGTTTTAGGTGTTAAACCTTGCATTCTTGGGATAAATTTCAGTTAATTATAGTGTATAGTTCTTTTTTTCAGTCTTTTTTTAAGCTGAAATATAGTTGACATACAGTATTATGTTAGTTTCAAGTATCCTTCATAATGATTTGACATAGAATTGTTACCTTGATAAGTCTAGTAACCATCTGTCCCTTTACAAAGTTATTAAAATATTATTGACTATATTCCTGTATGTTACATCCCCATGGCTTATTTCTTTTATAACTGGAGGCTTGTACCTCTTAATCCCTTTCACTTATTATCCTTGCCCAGTGTATAATTCTTTTTTATGTGTTACCAGATTTGGTTTGGGGTATCTTGCTGGTGGTTTTTGAGTTTCTATAGTTGACTTGAGATAAGAAATCTAATAAAGACGATTACAACTACTTGAGATGTATTTGTTTGGTTTTGATATGAGCATTAATACTGTCCTCATAGAATGAGTTAGAAAGTTTTTCTTTCTGTTTTTTGAGAGTTTGTTGGTATTAATTACTCTTTAAATGTTTGGTAGGAATCACCAGTTAAGTCATATGAGCCTGGGCTTTTTTGCTTGATTGTTTTTTGGTGGAAGTTTTAAAATTAGTAATCCGAACTCTACTTGTTACAGGTCTATTCTGCTTTTCTGTGTCTTCTTGAGTCAGTTTTGGTGGTTTGTGGTTTTCTAGGAATGTTTCCATTTCATCTAAATTATCTAATTTGTTGGTGTGCATTTATTCATACGATTCTCTTATAGTCCTTTTTATTTCTGCAAATTTGGTCCTTATGGTTTTTCTTTTACTACTCACTCACATACTTTGTAGTTGCAGCCACAGCAAACTAATGACCTTTTTCAGATGCTTTCCTTCTGTCTAAAATGCCCTTTTGAGGAATTTCATTTGTCTTTCAAGATATTTTTCTTCATGTAGTCTTCCCTGATTTCCAGGAAGACTTTGTTTCTCTTTCCTTTGAACTTCAGTGCACGTCTGCACCTCTGTTATTGTGCTTATTTCTTTTAAAGAGCAGCTCAGCATCCTGTTCATCTCCCTTTTCTTCATGAGGAGCATGGGACCTGATACATAATTGTTTCTTAGGAATTGTATGTTGAATAAATGAATGAGGTACAAAAATCTTCCTCTGAGCTCCCAATCCATTAGGATGCCTCAAAGGCATCTGAAATTCAAAATGTCTAAATCCTAACTCATGATCTTCCCACTAACACTGGTGAAGATCTGGTTCCCCTTCAGTGAGCAGCACTTTTAAAAATTTTAATCCAGTTCCATATACTAGAAACCTGCTGCCTTTATCCTGGTCACCTACCTTCCCACTCCCTATTCAGTGTATCAGAAAAAATTGATTGATTTACCAAAATGGCTTTAAAAACTTGTTATTTTTTCCCATCTTAACTATCACTATCCTGAAATTTTCTTGCCTTTTTTTTTTTTTTTTGATCTAGGTGACTCCCATTTCTTCAGCTCTAACCTCAGACATTACTTCCTCAGGGAAACCTTTTCAGATCACCAGAGTAAACTTGTTCTGTATACTGTATGCTCTTGTAGCACTTCCTGTAGCTTATAATTAAGTTACTAGTGTGGTTATTAGTTTGTTTGAGCTTCTCCACTGGACCTAAAACTCTATGAGGGTAGGATTTTCTTTACCACTGCATGACCAATGCTCAATACTAAAAAGATTTAGTGAATCTTTATGGAATGAATGACCCAGTGAAAATGAGATAATTTAGGTGGAAGAGCTTTAAAAATGAAATTTGCTATGGAAATATTGTTTTGATCTCTTAACATTTAGAAAAACTGATTAGGTTATTGAATTTGCGATTTTTTTTTGTTTGGGTGTAGAGAAATTCTAAATTCTAGTGGTATTTAAGGGTGGATCATCTTAAATAGATCCACTTTTTGCTGATGAAGCTTTGTTTGCTGGGATTATGGAATTGGTATACCAGTTACAAAGTGTATGGTAAGGTCTCTCTAGAAAGTACCATAATACTTCCTAAATGACACCTTCTTGGTAATTAGCACATTTGGTTTAAGATTTCACTTAGCACAAAATGGGTTGCAGAAAGCCAGATCCTCGTATATATTCAAGTAAAGGTGATGACTTTCTTCACAATAGAGCAGAGATGAAATAGCTCCCACATTTGTTATTCTGAATGGAGCCTTGGGATAAAATTCCAAGCGGCAGAATGCCACTTAACATTCTGCATGCTATTTTACTCTTTAGTAGTATAATTGTAAAATGAGGCAATAAAACCGGAGAGGATATAATATTTATACCTGTGCAGGCACTTCACATGATAAAATGTCACATGGGACTGTTTACACCATGCTGGTTATTTGGATAATGCTCCACCTGCCTAGTGACAGGAGATGCTGAATCTTGCATAAATCTTGAAAAGAAGGTTAGGGTTAATATAGTGAATGTTTCAGTAGGAAAAAAGAATGCATCATGTGTGATAATAATAATGGCTACTCTTTGAGCACTGTTTTTGTGCTAACACTGTACTGGGCCCTTGGGGACCAGGGAGGGACAAAAGAGGAGAGAATTAATATCAATGAGTACCTTCCATGTGTCAGTTACCATGCTACACTTACAATAGCTCTAAACCTTGTAACAGTTCTGCCAGGTAGGTGGAGTTATCCCTGTATATATGATGGACTCTTATTTATCTCATAAAAAAATTCTAGCGACTTCGTTGAAGTTCTGGTATAATTATTGTGTTTAAACTTTGGTATGTATGTATATATATATAATTTTTTTTTTAGTTTAAATAGTCTTATCTTTTTTTTGAGACAAAAAAAATTAATGAGAAGAGACAAAGAAACATCAAAGAGCTTTTTCCTCTGATTGCTGTGTTAGAACTTTTGCCTGAAAATAGGTTACATTCCTTCTGTTTTCAGCTGAATCCTCATTAGCTTTACATTTTAATGATGTCCAGGGCAAATTACACCATTTATGGTCAGTACCTTAAAGGGATGCTTAAAGAGGGCTTAGAAAAAAAATTTTTTTGAATGGTGAATGTATTTACCCCAGGAATATAAATTGAAGCAGAAATCTTAAAAAAATAAAGACAAAAACCTCTTGAAATGTGGAGTTGGTTTTGCATCTTGAACTATTATAATAACTTAATTCAGAGGAGATTATTTTCAGCTTAAGGTAAATTAATCATCGAAGAGCATATTTATAATTTTTGGGAGCATGTAGCTGGAACCAGTGTCCTACATTTATTTTCTAAAATAGTTTCAGTTTCTCATTTACTTGGATTTAAATTCAATTTTACTGCTTAGCTTTAGAAATAATTCATAGGTGGTATATGCTCACTAGGAATAAATGAAGACAGCTTCTCCCAGTTATGAAAAAAGCAAAGGTGATTGAAATGCTAATATGTTGATAGACAGATTGTATTTGCACAAGAATGAGGGAATATGCTGTAAGGTGGAACTCTTCACAGGATTCCAAATTATTCAGTTTAGAAGAACAATATGAACTGCAGAGCTGTACTTTCATTGTAAGCTTTGAATGCTTAATTATCATTAGGTGATAAATTAGAATAAATTGTCATGTTGTATCAAATACTGTTTATTTCCTCAACAATTATTTAGTAAGTGGATTAAGGGAAATTGGCCTGTCTGTTGAGGGAACTATAATTATGGGACTGCCTGTCTAATACCAGGTATTTTATAAGGTTTGTACTCCTGTTTTTTAATGCACTTGATTGAATCCCTTCTGTGTGCCAGGCAAAGGGCTACTGTCCTGGTTGAGGCTTTTTTGAATGTAAGGAGTGGAATTTCACTAAAACTAGCTCAAGAAGGTCAGGGATGGAGCTGGATGGGTCTGTTGTATGGGGAAGAACAGGAAGGAAAATAAAGCTGGGCTTCATGAAGACAAGCCAGAACTGGAAAGTCATGGACTGGGTGAACTCCATCTCTTTCAACATGGGTTTGCTCATTCTCCTTTTTTTCCTCTGCTGGCTTCCTTGGATCAGTACTTATTTTGACAGTGGTTCAAATTGGCATCCTCAGACTACATGGCCTTTTAAGCCTGGCTTTCCATGACTAACAGACACTTGTTATGTTTATTCCCAGCACAGAGAATGTGGCTCAACCCAGGATGATTCCTGTGGTCACCTAGGTGTTCTGCTCTATCACCTTTTCTAGGTGCCGTGGATGAGCAGAGAGTGAAACATGTCTGAGTGGGTAAGACATGACCCTTGTCCATGTGTGGCCTTTTGTGGAGATGGAAAACACATAAAGATAATTTCTACTTAATGTACCGAGGGCTTCCCTGTAAATAAAATTTTATGAACTACCTCAGTCATCTGCAGTATTTGGAAACTGAGGAAACGGTTGGAAGGCTTGGGGTTTACCATTGCGGGCAGGTGATGTGATTTTTTTTTTGGAATTAGATTTCTAAGGTAGGACTCCCCAAGGGTCCAAATCTGTAACTGGATCCTGCTCGCAACTGTGCAAGGAAACTGAGTTTAGAAAGATAAGTAAGTTTTCTTAACGTTTTCTTTCCAGGTGCCACATTATTGGCAGAAATACCTAATGCAGTTTAAGGAAGTTTTTGCTGTGTTTGGGTTTGGTAACACTGTGGCTAATGACTCTTATCTATTTCCTTACTTGTCAGCATTTCAATTTTCTAATGACTTGGTTAAAGTGCTAGAAGTTTCTGCATTTGCTCTTCAACAGTTGTCATTGTCACAGTCAGTTTTCTTTTGAGTACTGAAATGGAACAAACTCAAGGGGTAGATAAGAACGGCTGTGACAGCATTTGTTGAGCTTCTATTTGCTTTATACACACACACACACACACATACACATACATATATATGCACACGTGTATTTTTTCATTTTCTTCCTGGAGCCTGTAAGATATGAATTACCATCTTCAGTTTCCTAGTTGTTCCAAACCAAGACACAGAGAAATTAACTTGCCCTAAGATAACACAACTGCTAAGTAGTGGATTGGTGATTTGAGTTTAGTCCTGCTTCTTCCCACTATACCGTGTTGCCTCCAAAATAATACCTATGTCTGCAATGTCTGTGTTTAAGGATAATGGTCAGTTGTGTTCTGGAGTGTTCAGCTTCTCTGTTGGAACAAGGTTTAGCTTCAGTATAGTTCAGTTAAAAGCGTAAGTTCTAGTTCAGTTACTGCCACTGATAAGCTGTGTGATGATACGCTGCATGAGTTAGCTTTTTGTTTTTGAACAAGAAGTGGGATTATTAAGGGGGCCCATCCTAGCAGCTTGGTTTGAGGAATAAAGGAGCTAGTAATTTTTGTTGTTGCAACATGTGTTTCTGTAATGCAGATTCAGAGGCGATTGGTAAAGAGAGGAATGTATGAATGTCAGAATAATGTAGAAGTTGAATTGATTTGTATGTTTTATGCCTCCATGTTACATTAGCTGATTCAAAGTAGACTAACACTGTTTTACTTGGTCTCTACATTTGAACAAATTTTCAGCTTTCTTAATTTTTGCCTTTTCTTGGAGCTCTTTAGGAAGAGAATTTCTGACTTTGAAGTTTGTGGTGAGACTGGCAACAACAGGTCAAGGACTCCTGAGTTGTCCTTGCAGCCTTTCCTTATAGTTTTGAAACATAATTTTTAAAGTTTTTCAATTTTCAGAAAAGCTATATAATATGTATATATGTTTGTATCCTTTTTTTTAACCTTGGAGAGAGGAATCTGGTTGCTTTTGGTTTGTGCTGATGCAACAAGACTATTTTAAAGTTGTGTTTTCTTTTCCTTTAACTTGACCTGGTTTGTTGAAAGGTGCTCTTGGTCCTTTTGGGAGCAGGCGAGGGGACTAATCGTGCAGTATCTTTGTTGAATGATGAGACACTGGTGTCTGTGAAGACAGTGGGATGGTGTATCTTTTTGATTATTTTAATTACAGAGAATGTAGGAATATGGGAAAGCAGCATGCACAGACTAAGATGCACAGGTTTTATACTCAGTTTGGCCCTTCAGTGGTCAGTAAACTCACTTGGGCAAGGCTCTTAAGCTTTTTGGATCTCAGTTTTCTTATTAATAATATGAAATTATTGCCATCTGCCTCATAGGGTTGTTTTGAGAATTTAATGGCATAAGAAATCCAGCATGCCTCATTTACAGGTATTCAATAAATACAGTGAGGGAACTATAGAAGATAACAAAAATATAGTTGTGTTTTGTGCAATGAATATTCTAAAACATTTTATATTGTAAATTAGCCACTGTTAAATGAAACAGAAATAGGACTTCTTTTGAAAAAGTAATTAATTTTGTAATATGAATAAACAACAATTTTAGTTTCAAGACAGCATCAAATATTATTTTTTAAAAAGCAAGGTATACATGTATGAAAAATTGTTATAATGCAATAGCATTTTAGTATTTCCTCAAACTTGAAATAAATAATGCATGATATTGTCACTTCAAAAAAAATCCTATAATATGAAATATTAAAAAACTTAAACCCAAAGTGTAATACATTTTACCTACCCACCTATCTACTTTTTGGGCCACTTTTCTTTTGGAAATTTTATTATGTATATATATCCTCTCCTTATTTTTTGAAGACTGTATTCTTTTTTTAACCATATTTTTCTTCATTATAGTTTTATTTGAAAAAATAAATTTGTGTTTTTATTTTTTCTCTTACAGGCAAGTCTAGGGAATGAAACACCCATAATCAGGAAGTTTCCATGAGCTTGGCTGCACTATTAACTCTCTGATTTCCTCAGTCTTGTTAGTATGTGAACCCAGGGGTATTACTGCCCATTGGCTTTTCCTCACAGTTATTTTGTAAAAGTACACAATTAATGTGAGAGTGTTGTGAACTCTGTTCACAGACACAGTGCTTTGGACATACTAGAAAAAATTTTGTTCATAACCAGCATATAGCAACATACCATAATCTGCCAGTGCCTTTTTTATGTAACTGTCAGTAAAATTTCTGATTCAGCAAATAATTTGTATTATCCTTGAAACTTTACAAGTCATATGCCTAGAGCCAAGAAGAAGTAATAATAGTAACTGTTAAACACCTACTGTGTGTCAGACACCTCTCTGGATACTTTACAAATAGGATCTTTAATCTTTATAACTCTTCAAGATGAAGCATATTCATCATTTAATTGATGGAGGCTAAGAAAACTGCCCTAACTATGCTGGTTTTGCTCAGGTTCGTAGCTGGAGCTCTCCCCACATTTATATCCTTGATTTGTAGAAACTCCAGTGGATCTAATGGAAATCAGAATATATTTTGATTGAAAATTAGTGATTCCCTTCTACTTTTATTTTCCATTGGAATAAATGAAGTGTGTTGTAGAGCAGTGTGTTTGAGAGTTTTTACTATAGAGAGTACTTATATTTTCTCTAACCCTTTATGAAAATTAAGAGGAAAATTCAAACATGTTCAAGATACAGTAAGGGAAATTAATAGTTTGTAGGCAGAGTCTAGGTTAACTAGACTTTTGGAAGGACCTTTTGATTTATTATTTTGACTGGGTATTCGTGTGAGGTGGAGGTGGGGGTGGTTTGTGATGTGTGTGCTTGGCCCTCATAAAACTAGATTTTTTTTCCTCCATGATTGTGTAGTTGAAAGCTTTCTTTTATCATTTTGCTGCCATATGTGTTTGTGAAAATCATTTGTGTTGTAAAAATTCCTACTTCCTGGAAACCAGAAACCCATTCAGTATGTGTCCCTACCCTGACCACTTCCTCTTCGTTATTTCTAAATGATAGCGCTGTTCTTGTAGCATTCCAAGCGTTCATCTAGCTAGGATTCCTTTTTCACGTTTGCTATTTGGTGCATGTTCTCCTGTTTTGTTTCTTTGTCCTGATTAGGTCACCAAGTATAATAGAAGAGACGTTTGCTTTGTTTTTTTCTCTAAAGCAAATTATTTTAGAGGGAGAGTTTACCAGTGATAAGAGCTGTTTATGTCCTAAGCGATTGATTTGTAATTAATGTTGCCTGGGCTCTTGCATGTTGGCAGAATTGGTAACAGCTTGCAGTATTTTTTAAATTCACTTTTCTTTTTGGTATTTTGACAATGTCATTCATATTTCATGAAAAAGTACCTCAGACAGGTTAAATGTATTAAAACATGGAAGGAAAAGGATGGAAGGAGACCCAGTGCTGCCTAGAAACCTTGATCTTTTGCCAAAGTATTTAAACAATTTAGTGTTTTGGTTTCCTAGCTCCAAGCTGCTTCTCAAATCCCTTGCTAATTAATCCAGTTAATGCTTTGTAGACTTACTATATGCAGTGCTTTGGCTTGTTCGTCTATCATTGAGAAGTCTGTTTTGTTTCTTAGAGCAAACCTAAGCTCTGTTCGGGTGCAGTACTACACATTGGGGGCTTGCAGATGTGAGTAGTTTTTTGTCTTTAAAACCCTTATATGTGCGTGTTCCCTGCCTTACATAATACTTAGGCTCAAAATTTTAAGAGAAAAAAATGACACAAAATAGAAAATATGAATAGAAAACTGATCTTTCACACCAAGCTTAAGAACTGATCAAATGCTCCCTTTGCTCCTTACTGTGTGCAAATTATTTTACTTTTTTTAAGCCTCAATTTCCTCATCTATAAAATGGGGAAAATAATCTTATCTTCCTTGTAGTGGTGGTGTTATGGTAAATAAACATCTCAAATGTTTATTAGCTTTACCCATTTCTGAAATCCATATATTATGCCTTTTATGCTCAGAGTGTATCCTGGTGATTGAGAAATAATAGGGTCCTTATTTGATCATTACAGGAAATTTCACATTTTTCCTCCCAAGGATTTTAGAGAAGAAAATTGTCTCACAAAACACGATACATTATAATTTTTTTCCAGCTAATCATTTTTGTGTTTAGAAAAACTTTATTTAAGCACAACAGTCAGGAAAATGAAGAAATTATAAGTTAACAACTTGATTAATTATAATAAAGTTAAACCATCCATGTAACTCCCACCCAGGTAAAGAAATAGAACATTACCAGCTTCTTGCAAGCCATCCTTATGTGTCCTTCCAGTCATCGCCCCCTCCATTTTCCCTAAAGAGAACCATTATCTTCACTTCTAACAACATTGATCATTTTTGCCTGTTTTTGAACATGTGTAAGTGGAATCAAGTAAATAGACTCATGAGTGTATTTATTTCTTTACTTGGCTTCTTTTGCTCACCATTAAATTCATGAGATTATCCTTGTTGTGTGTGGTCCAATAGTTTGCTCATTTCATTCCCTACTAGACAGTACTCCCTTATATGAATATGCCATAATCGATCCATTGTACTGTCTATAGACATTGACCTTTCTCCCTTTGCTTGGTTATTTTGAATAATGAAGCATATGTCATTATTTTGAATATATTTGGTGCTTATGTACTTACATTTCTGTTCTGTTGATATACTTAGGAATGAAATTGCTAGGTCATAGTGCATGTGCATATTTAACTTTAGCATAAAATGACAAGCAGTTTTCCCAATGTGGTTAAGCCAAGTTGCTTCCCATCTATGTGTGACAGTTCCTCTTGTTCCACAGGTTTGCCAACACTTAATATCAAAAGTCTTTTCAATTTTGGCCATGCTGAGTGGTTACATAGTGTGTTTCATTTTGGTTTTAATTTGCATTTTCCTGATTAGTATGAAGTTGCATATCTTTTAATACATTTATTGGTTATTTGGCTATCTTGTTTTTCTTTTAGCAGTTTTTGTATTTTCTGATTATAAGTCCTTTGATGGTTATATTTGTTACAACTATCTTCTATTCTGTAGCTTACCTTTACATTCTTTTTTAAAAAATTCTGGTAATACTGGTTTATAACATTATTTAAGTTTCACATGTACATTATATTTCTAGTTCTGTATACCCTACAATGTCCTTACCACCAAAAATTTAGTTTCTATTCATCACTACAGTTGATCCTCTTTACCCATTTCACCCTCCCCCTGACTTGTTCTCCTCTGTAACTGCTACTGTGTTCTTTATATCTTAGTGTTTTTGTTTGGTTTGTTCACTAATTTTGTTTCTTTGTTTTTAATATTCTACATATGAGAGAAATCATATGGTGTTTGTCTTTCTCCATCTGACTGATTTCACTTAGCATAATACCTTCAAGGTCATCCATGTTGTCACAAATGGCAAGATTTTTATCTTTTTTAATGACCAAGTAGTATTCCATTGTATATGTATACACCACATCTTCTTTATCCATTCATCCATTAATGGACACTTAAGTTGTTTCCATATCTTGGCTATTATAAATAATACTGTTATGAAAATAGGGGTGCATATATATTTTTGAATTAGTGTGTTCATATTCTTTGGATAAATACCCAGAAGTAGAATTGCTAGATTGTGTGGTTGTACTATTCTTAATTTTTTGAGGAATCACCATGCTAGTTTCCATAGTGGCCACACCAATTTACACTTCTGCCAATAGTGCGTGAGGGTTCTCTTTTCTCTCCATCCTTGCCAACCCTTGTTATTTCATGCCTTTTTGATAGTAGATATTCTAGCAGGTGTGAAGTGATATCTCACTGTGGTTTTAATTTGTACTTTTCTAATAATTAGTACTGTTGAACATCTTTTCATGTGCCTGTCAGCCATCTGTGTGCTTCTTTGAGAAAATATCTATTTAGCTTTTCTGCTCACTTTTTAAATTGAGGCTTTTGTTTTGTTTTTGAGTTGTATGGGTTCTTTATGTATTTTGGATACTAACTGCTTATTGGAAATATCATTTGCAAATATCTTCTCCCATTTGGTAGATTGTCTTTTCATTTTGTTAATGGTTTCCTTTGCCGTGTAGTAGCTGTTTTAGTTTTATGTAGTCCCATTTGTTTATTTTTGCTTTTGTTAACCTTGCCTGAAGAGGCATTTCTAGAAAGATATTGCTAAGACTGATGTCAAAGACTATACTGCCTGTGTTTTCCTCTAAGAGTTTTATGGTTTCAGGTCTTATATTCAAGTCTTTAATCCATTTTGAGTTGATTTTTGTGTAGTGGTCTAGTTTCTTTCTTTTGCATGTGGCTATCTAATTTTCTCAGCACCACTTACTGAAGAGACTATTTTTCCTTCATTGTAAGTTTTTTGCTCTTTTGTTGTAAATTAATTGTCAATGTGTGTGGGTTTATTTCTGGGCTCTCAGTTCTGTTCAATAATCTATATATCTGTTTTTCTGCCAATACCATGCTGTTTGATTACTATGGTTCTATAATATAGCTTGAAATCGGGGAGTGTGATACTTCCAGCTTTGTTCTTTTTTCTCTGGACTTTTTTGGCTATTTGGGGTCTTTTGTGATTTCATATAAATTTTAGAATTTTTTGTTCTATTTCTGTGAAAATGTCCTTGGGATTTTGATAGGGATTGCATTGAATCTGCAGATTGCTTTAGATAATTGGACATTTTGACTGTTAATTCTTTCAGTCCATGAGCATGGAATATATTTCCACTTATCTGTGTCTTCAGTTTCTTTCAACAATGTCTTACAGTTTTCATTGTACAGATTGTTCCTCTCTTTGGTTAAATTTATTCCTGGGTATTTTATTCTTTTGTTGTGATTATAAGTAAAATTGTTTTCTTAAGTCTCTTTCTCCTAGCTCATTGTTAGCATATAGAAATACAACAGATTTTTGTATGTTGATTTTGCACTGTGCAACTTCACGGTTTTTATTTATTATTTCTAATATTTTTTGTGGAGTGTTAGGGTTTTCTATATATAAAATTATGTCATCTGCAAATAGTGACAGTTTTACTTCTTTCTTTCTGTTTGGATGCCTTTTATTTCTTTTTCTTGCCTAGTTGCTCTGCTAAGACTTCCAATATTATGTTGACTAAGAATGGCAAGATGGGCTCTTTTGCTGAATAGAAATGTTTACTTTTCATGTAGTCCAGTTTATTAATAACTTTCTTTATGCTTTGTGCTTTTTGTGTCCTATTTTAAAACATTTCCTGTTCCAAGGATTTAAAACGTTTTCTCCTATATTTATTCTAGAAGTTCTAACATTTAATTTTATCTTTCATATATATTCTGCAATGTACCTGGAGTTGTTTTTTTTATTTCTTTTTTTATGAGTCAGGTGAGTATGGTATGAGGTGTAGGGCAACTGTTCCACTGCTTCTGCTGTTGTCCCCTATACTTTTCATTAATCAAAAGTCTGTATATGAATGAATCTCTTCCTGATGTGTTTGTCTATGCATCTATGAATATCAACTGGATGAATATTGAAGCTTTAAAATAAGTTGTATTATCTAGTAGAGTAAATTTTTCCATTTTGTTATTGTTAAACATTTTCTTCATTATTGTTGGTCTTTGTAGTTTTGTGTAATTTTTGAATTGGCTTGTTAATTTCCTTAAAACACTGGTAGAATTTTGATTAGTGTTTTTTTGAATTGGTAAGTTTGGAGAGGGATGATAATTTACATAGTCTTCTATAGAGAATATATAATAAACATGACACAGTTCTTCACTGAAGTCTTTTGTCATTTCTCTCAGTTATTATAACCATCTGTGTAGGCGTCTTGCTTGTCTTTCGTTAGAGCTGTTCCTGGGTATTTGTTATTCTCTGGTGTTCTAAATGGTGTCTTTTAATTTCATACTCTAAATATTTGTGGCTATATTGAAATGTAGTTTAATTTTGAAATTGACCTTGTATCCAGAAAACTTAAGCTAACTTACTTTAATAACATATTTGTAGTTTTACATACACAATCATGTTGTCTGAAAAGTATTATTTCTTCCTTTAATTCTTATGCCTTCCTTTCTTGTTCTCAATACGTTGGCTAGGACTACAAGAATAAAGTTAACTGAGATTGAAGATGGTGGGAATCCCTACCTTGTTCTCTCACTTTGGAGGGAAAACTTTCAGAATTTCATCATTAAGTATGGTATTGGCTGTAGTTTTTAATTGAATTTTTTGATTGATTGTAAGTCACATGCAGTAAAATGAATGAATATTAAGCATAGAGTTTGAATTTTGAGACGTGTATACACCTTTATAATTGACACCTTAATCAAGATTTCAATTAATTTCCTGTTTTTTTTCCAGTTATTCCTCTACACTCACCCCACCAGAGGCAACCACTGTTCTGATTTTTATCATTACAGATTAGTTTTGCTCTTTTTGAACTTTATGTAAGTAATATTCTCTACTACAACCTGTTGGCTCTGGATTTTTTATTCAACATTAATGTCTTGAGGTGGAGGAGGGTATAGCTCAAGTGGTAGAGTGCATACTTAGCTTGCACGAGATCCTGGGTTCAATCCCCAGTACCTCCTTAAAAGTAAATAAATAAGTAAACCAAATTATACCACCACCAAAATTAATAAAATATAAATTAAATAAATTTTTTGAGTATTGTCCATATTGCTATACATACCAGCAAAGTATTCATTTTTATTGATGAATACTCTTCCATTGCATGAATATTTCACAATTTATTTATCCATTCTGTTGGTGAACATTCAGGTGAGGCAGAGGTTTTATTTTGTAGATACCTTTTATCAAATTAAGAAAGTTCTTTTGTTCCTTGTTTGTGTTTTTATCATGAAAGTATACTGAATTCTGTATTTTTTTTATATTGAGATAAGCATATGGTTTTTCTCCCTTTTTTCAGGTTATGTGGTGAATGGCTTTCAACAATTATAACATTCTTATGTTATCCTTTTAACATATTAGATTTACTTTGCTAAAGTTTTGTTTAGAATTTTTGTATTAATTTAAATGAGGGAGGTTGGCCTATAACTTTCTTTTCTTGCATTGTCCTTTTCAGTTTTTGATATCAGGATTTTACTAGCCTCATAAATTAAGTCTAGAAGTGTGTCTTCTTTCTATTTTCTGGAATATTTTGTGTGAGATTGGCATTACTTTTTCCTTTAGAGAATGGAAGAATTCACCAGTGAAGCTATCAGAACTTGTAATTTTCTTGCTAGAAATATTTAATTATGTTTTCACTTTCTTTAATAGTTGTTATACTATTAAGGTTTTGTATTTCTTTTTGTGTCAGTTTTGTTTAGTTGTGTTTTTCAAAGAATTTATCAATTTTATTTGAATGATCAAATTTATTGGTGTTAAGTAGTTTATATATCCTCTGATAATCTTTTTAATGGCCATCGCATCACCAACAAATAAAAACGTAATGGAATTCACATATGTAATTTATTTATTTTTCTGTTTTGGGTGGGAGGTAATTAGGTTTATTTACTTACTTATTTATTTTAATGGAGGTACTGAGGATTGAACCCAGGACCTTGTGCATGCTAAGCATGCACTCTGACACTGAGCTATACCCTCCCTTGCGCATATGTAATTTAAAAGTTTCTAGTAGGCACACTAGGAAAAAAAAAGAAATGGTTGAAATCAATTTAAATAATGTATTTTATTTAACCCAGTATATCCAAAATATTATGTCAGCGTGTAATCAGTGTAAAAATTATTGTTGAGATTTTTTTCCCCGATACTTTGTCTTCAGATTCTATAGGTGTTTTCACTTAGTCTAACCACATTTAGAGTTGCCTCATAAGTACATAACAGCTACGTGTGGCTGGGGGCTTTTATGTTGAATATAGAATTTGTAGTGATGATTTTAAAACCTGATATTGGTTATTTGTGCACACTTTTTTTTCTTGATTAGTCTCATCAGGGGTTTATCAATTTTATTGGTCTTTTCATAGAGCCAGCTTTACATTGTCTGATCCTTAATTTTGTTTATTTGCTCTTCTATTTTATTTGTGCCTTTATTTTTATTTCTTTCCATTTTCTTTAAGTATTCTTTGCAGTTCTGACTTTTTGAGATGGCTGCTTATATCAAAGGTTGGCAAGCATTTTCTGTATAAAAGGCCAGATAGTAAATAATTTTGGCTTTATGGACCATGTGATTCTGTTACAACTGTTCATCTCTGCTGCTATAGAAGGAAAGCAGCCGTAGACAATGTGTAGACAAAGGACAGGGCTGTTCCAATAAAACTTTATTTACAACAACAGATGGTGGGCTGGATTTGATCCTGGAGCTATAATTTGCCTATCTTGGCTTACATCACTGATTTTCAGCCTTTCTTACTTTGAGTAAATCTTTTAAAAGAAAGGCTACATTTTTTCCTATAATCATCAAGTTGTATCACACAAGATTTATTAATATTTTAATTTTAAAATTCAGTGTATCTTTTAATTTTTAATTTGACTTTAACCTGCATGTTATTTGGAGTGTATTGTTCTATTTCCAACCATCAAGAGAATTTTTTTCTAATTATTATTTATTTTTTGCTAGTGATTTTTGGCTTAATTTCAATTTGGTCAGAATATATAGTCTGTTGAAGGGTTGGCAAACTATGGCCCAGGGGCCAGACATCTGTTTTTATAAATGACGTTTTATTGGAATACAGCCATACCCATTTGTTTATGTATTGTCTATGATTGCTTTCTTGCTGTAACAGCAGAATGAATAGTTATGACATAGGCCAGATAGTCCATAAGCCAAATATAATTAACTGTGCAGAGCTCTAAGAAAAATGTTGCTGATCCCTGTTCTACATGATTTTAATCATGTGAAATTTGTTGAGACTTGCTTTATGGCCCAGAATTTGGTCATTTTTTTGTAAATGTTCCATGTGTCCTTTAAAATATATGTACAGTGCAACTGTGGTTACAGTGTTTTGCATCAGCTAGGTCAAGATTTTTTCAATTCACCTATGCCTTAATAATTTTTTGTTGTCTTGTTATTTTAGTTGCAGAAGAGATGTGTATTAACCATAATCGTAGAATGATATATATATTTTTTCTTTTATCCTAGTAGTTCTGTCAACTTTTACTATATACATTTTAGGTGGTCTTATTAGAGGTGCATTACTAATTTATAATTATTTCTTCCTTGTAAATTGAACTTTTCATCATCATGAAATGACCTTTTTTATATCTTGTTATGATTTTTATCTTAACGCTGACCACATCTGATATTTTAAAAATTGAGATATAATTCACATACCATGAAATTCACCATTTTAAAGTGTACTATTCAGTGATTTTTTTAAAGTGTATTCACAAAGTTGTACAATCATCACCACTATCTAATTCTTGAACATTTTTATCACCCTTAAAAAGGAACCCCATCCCCTTTAGCAGTCACTCCCTATTCCCTTTTTCCCCGTCCCCTGGCAGCTATTTATCTACTTTCTGTCTCTATGGATTTACCTATTATGAATGTTTCATATCAATGTCCTTATATGGTATGTGGATTTTTGTGTCTGGCTTCTTTTTCTTAGCGTAATGTTTTCAAGGTTCATCAGTGTATCACAACTCCATTCCTTTTTAAAGCTGGAAATAATATTCCACCTGGCTTACCTTAATCTCCCACTCCCTCCTCCCTTAAAATAACTACTATCCTAACTTTATAGTGATCACTTTCTTATGTTTCTATATAATTTTATCACTCAGATATGCCTTCTTGTGCAGTATAGTTTAGTCTCATACATTTACAGTTTTTTAATGTGTTCCTTTAAGTTTCTTTTAAATTAGAAACTTACCTTCCATCCCTTTCTTTTTATTGAAAATTTATTTGCTGAAGAATACCAGGCATGTGACTTACTAGAGTTTCCCATAGTCTATATATTGTTGATTGCATACTCATGGTGCACTTTAACATGCTCCTCTCTCCTTGTATTTTCTGCAAATTGACTTTTGGGTCCAAAGGCTTGATTAGAATCATGTTGGATCTCTTGGTCAAGACATGGGTGGCAGTGTGTTTTTTTCATGTGGAGGCACAGAATGTCTAGTTGTCTCCCTTTATGTGAACAGCTGTTGTTGCTCACTGCCTAGACCCATTAATTTATTAGTAGGCATACTTGTACAAACATTTGTCTGCTATTTGGTAAATGTGTTACCGTTCATAAAGGCAACATAAATGGTGGTTTCTTCCCCTTTATTTACCAATTTTCAGGGTAATTAATTAGTTTGTACTTCCTGCTTTTTTGCATGCCTCATTGCCAGAAATAGTGAATTTTACCTTGTTGGGTGCTAGGTATTTTTGTATTCCTATAAGTATTCTTGAGCTTTGTTCTAGGACACAATTTACTTGGAAACAATGTCATACTTTTGGGTCTTGCTTTTAAGATTTATTAGTGTCAAAGCAGCATTTAATCTCAGACTAATTTTACTCACCACTGGCGTAAGACCCTTCTTTGTATTCTGTCTAATGTCCAGTGAATCGTGATTGTTTTTCCAATCTAGCTGGGAAAAACGGTCACTATTCTTGGCCTTGTATAAGTGTGGGCACTCTTTCCTCTAATCCTCTAGGATGATTTTCCCCTATCCTTGGATAATTTCCTCACATACAGTGCAGATCAGCCCTGTCCTAAATACTCAAGGGGGACTCTCTGAAGATTTCCGGAGTTTCCTGTGCATTCTTTCCTCTTTGGTAGTCTGCCCTGCTAACTTTAGCCACCTTGGTTTCCCTTGACTTCCTCAGCTGTCTCTTCAACTCAAGAAGTCTGGTAGGATCCTACTGGCTTTACTTCCCAGTTGCCTTGGCTGGAAACTTTATTTAAGCAGCAAGCTGATGCAATTATAGGCTTACCCTGTTTCTCATTCTCAGGGACCACTGTCCTTTGCTTCCGGATGTCTAGTGTCTTAAAAATTGTTGTTTCCTGTTTTTTGGTTTTGTTTTATTTTTGTTCAGGCAGGAAGTAAATCCTGTCTTTGTTATTATTCCATCTTAGTCCAAAGCCAAGTAATTTTACTAGACTATCTTAGTATTAGATGTTCTAGGTCATTATTCTCAGGTACTTGGTGTGGTTTTTCAATACATAATTTCAAGTCCTTTTTTTTTTTTCCACGTTTTAAGAAGTTTTCTTGAATTATACATTTTTAGTATTTTTTCCTTGCTTTTGTTTTCTTTTTGTCCTTTTTTATGCATCTGTTTGATTTTCTTTGCCTTACTCTTCAATATTTGCTACTTTATTTTGAATCCTTTGTATTTCCTCATTTCTTTTGGACTTCCTCTCTGCTGCCCTCTGTTATGTTTCTATCCATTGTATGTGTTTGTGTTGCTGTTCCCTCTAATTTGTTTTCATATCTGAAATGATTTTTTTCTTTTAATTCTGATTCTTTCCGGAGTTCATTACCTCATTTGTACATTTTTGTAGTTTTGACCTTTCCTTTGTGTCTTGTTCAGTTTTCTTAATGTATTTTAACTATTTTGAAATAAAAAGTTGTAGTTTTGATTATTTTGTGGTTGTTTTTCTGGCATGCTTTCATTGTCTATAGGGATATTTGTATGAATCTTACTCTGGTTTTTGCTGTTGTAACTCTACCTATGGGATTTTACCTTAACAACTTTTTTGTTGTTCATTTATACGTGAAGTTAATTTTCCTGAACTTTAAAAAGAAAGAGTGATTAGGGAGATTTTATAACCTCTCTAATTTCTGTCTTCTGTTATTTTCACGTGGTGGTTAAAAGTATGTAATGGTTTGCTGCCTAATCTTTCCTGGCTCCGTTCTCTTCTCCCACTTTTATCTGAACCTCTTTGCTTCCTCTGTAGTTTCTCTGTTTAATTTTGATTTCACTCCCAACAGTTTGTCTTCAGTGTAGGGCCTTATCCTGGAAGAGAGTTCGTGATGAGAATTCAGAGTTTCAGAAACTGTGCTGCTGTCTCCCAGCCTTCTTCCCAGAATAACACTTTCATCTTTGACATTTTCATTGGTTATAAAAGTCTAGTTTGGAAGCTATTTTTTTCCAGAATCTTAACAATGTTATCTCATTGTCTTCTGGCTTCCATTGTTTCTGCTGGAAAGTCAGTTGTAAGTCTTATTGTTGTTCCCTCAGTGGTAATTTTTCTTCTTTTTTCTGTCTGCTTTCAAGGTTTTCCTCTTCATCTTTTGATTTTAACAGTTGTACTATGTTGTATTTGTATTTGTCCTGCTTGACCCTTAGAGTGTTTCTTGAATCTAGGATTTTATTTTTTACATTAATTTTCACATAATTCTCACCATTATTTATCTATTGCTTGTAACCCTGTTCTCCTCCTTACTCCCCCCCCCTGCTGGGGAATCCAATTATATGTAAGTTTAACTTGTTCACAGTAGGTCATATATTTCTTATTCTTTCTTTTCTATATTCCATATTTATATTTTCTAAATTGTCTTTTTGGGCCTAATCTGTATATTTTCTTCTGGCGTCTCAACCATTTCACTAATTCTTCTCTTAACTAATTGAATTTTCTGTTAAACCTGTCCACTGAGTTATTATTTAATTATATTTCCAGTTCTGAAGTCTCAGTTCTTTATCACTTCTAGTTTTCTGCAGACCCTAACTACCTGCCTTCCTTCCTCCTTCTTTATCTCCCTCCCTCCCTCCTTCCTTCCCCACTTCTTACTGTCCCACCATTCTACCCTCCTATTAAGCTAAGTTATTTTAGTGTCTGTGTCTTTTACCACTATGATTTGAATCTCTTCTGGATATGTTTCTATTGCCTGTGGGATCCTTTAGTTTTCAGTCAGCTTTCTTTTGTTCTTGTTTTCATGGTTTTTTAAAAAATTGAGTGCCAATTATTATATATTCAGAGCTATAGATATATTTTAAAGCCTAAGGTAAGGATTTACATTTATTTTTGGCTTTTAGTCTAGGAGCATTAGCAGTCTGTAGTCCCTTCACCCATCCTTTTTCTCTCCCAGTCAGGGATTTAGATGATTTGAAGAATCTGAAGATTCGTTTATTTCCTTTTCACTTTTATCATGAGGTATAATTATTTGGGGGTTCATACCCAAAACCTGATGTGCTTCCTGAGATGACCTCCCTTTTATGGGCCCTGAATTCTAGTTTAATTCTCTTAAATCACTCTGTTGGTGACTTGAAAACTCTGATCACCTTTTAGCCTCTTAATTGCCTTCCCTGAAATCAATCAGCCCACATCTTTAGGAGAAATGTGGCCTCAAAGGCTAGAATAATTTTTTTTAAGGATCTCTGGGATCTTGGCTCAATGTAATTTGATACTTTTTTTGGTAGTTCTTTGATGCCTTTGAACAGTTGTTCTTTTTTATATTTTATTCATCTGTTCTATTTTTTCTGAATAGGAACATAGATCTAAATTCTAGTTCCCCTTAACTGGAGTGGAAATCCAGCTGGCTTTTTAAAAAGGAAGCCTTTATTCAGGCACTGGTTTATGTTTATTATAATGTTTTATAGTCATAACATTCACTCTTTGTGGAAAATGGTATTATCCCCATTTTCCTTACGAGGACTGATATCTAAATAGGTTAATGAAGCTCTCCAAGATGATAACAAACTCTTTTCCTTGAGGTACTAAATAATCCTGTTCTAGTTCACCTTCTCTTTCAGACTTTGGACTTTAGGATAACAAGTACCTTGATATTACATGGCAGGTACACTGGTAATCTAAGTGATAGAGAAATGAGTCCAAATAGGATTTGTATTTTGAGGTTGTATATATGTAATGTAGACTACAGAAAACCTGTAATTAATTTTGTGTGCATGAATAATTGGGTGTGAATCCACCCACACAATTAGTTGAGTTGTATTTAGCTATTTTTCAATGGAAAAAAAGTTCCATGTATTTGCCGTACATTACAAGCTTTGATTCCTTGTTAAATCTCTGTGTATAATTTTCCATCCACACTGTATAATTATGGATTTGTTAAAATTTTAGAAGTTATATTCCAGCTTTAAATTAGGTTTATATTATTACTTATTTTTAGCATCATATTTATGTTTTCATACTGCTTTGGATCATACTCAGTTTGAAAGAGGAATTTTTAAAGTACTTCTTGATAGACCTCCAACTAAGAGAATCTAGTAGGTATTTGAGCCTTACATCTGATGAATGAGTAAGATGGTTGTTCCCAGGATATGTGCCAAAGTTAGTGGGTTCTGGGACATGACAGATGAGATGTCAGGTGATGGCAAAGAACAGAAATTGATTAGATGGTGATCCAAGGGAAGATGGTGTCTTGAACCAAGCCTGAGGGGGCAAGATGAAAATGAAAAGAGGAGAGCTAGTATTGAGAAGCTTAGCCAAGAGAATCAAGAGTAGCATAGAATGTGATGTGAGGGGTGGTTTGATACAAGTAGTCTGGAAGTAAGATGAAGAAGAGGAGGTGTGTGCCGCAGCAGTGGCTGGTGGGTTACAGGGGAGAACACGGTGGCCTAGAGGAAATAAGGTTTTAGAGTCCATAGTTCGTATCAAGAATCTTCTGTACTAACAAACTTTCCCTAGGTTATGCTGCCTTAACAAATTAACAGAAAGGACCCCAGAAATCTCAGTGGCTGAGGAAAATAAGTTTATTACCTTCCCACTGTATGTTTTGGTTGTAGCTCTGCTCCAAGGTCAGCTTTGCATCTCACTCAGGGACCCAGGCTGAAGGAACAGCCCTCAACTGAGACATGCCTTTCTCATGGCTGAAGGAAAAGAGAAACAGTGGAATCATAATGGCCTGTACAGTTTTGGCTGCAAATTGGCGCTGGTCACTTGCACTCACATTTCTTTTGCCACTGTTTCCATAGAGAAGGTTGCTGGAAGTCACATGCCAACAGGCAAATCAGTATAATCTCTCTAGGAGAGGGCAGTGAAAAATTGGATACAAAATTACAATCAACCACATCTTCCTTTCTAGGTGAGACTTTTGTGTGATAAGTGTACAATCTTGTAGAATTAGAGCCAATTTACCTTATTTAATCACTTCTGGGACACATTTTCTCCCATAGTTTAATGTCTGAAATCATGATGCATTTTACAATAGATGGGGTCTTATAATCACTACAAGCCAGGCAGCTGTTGTGATCTCATTGCTGAGGCATGGAAGAACTTGGCTGTTAGTCCTGGTGGTACTATTGGACACCTGCAACTGTTGACATTTCAGAATCATTTGAAAAGGAATATAAATCTTGATTTTCATCTGAAAACTTTCTATTGACATCTTTTAGTAAGATCAGTATCCTTTGCAAAGTGGGTGTCAGCAACTTGGGAAGAAATCTTGGAGGCAGTAGTGAAACGTTTACTTTTTTTTTTTTTAATTTAAAGAAAAGCTGCATTACCAAGCGCTGCTGGTAGTGCAAAGGATGGTATTGTTTGAAAAAACCTGAATTGAGGACTTTGAGTTGAAAAGTGATTCAGAAGAGATACTCCCTGAATGTGAAAGTTTTAGGAATACTTTCACTAATTTATTGCACTTATATTTTACTTTTTATGTGTGTACAGTAGTGTTAGATTAAAAAAAAAAAGGTCCTAAAGAACTGATTCAATAAGTGTGAGTTAATTTTACATGGTAAGAAACTACTGTACTGTAACTTAATTTCTCCCCCCCCACTTTGGATAACAATAGACTGGTGGTGCATCTTTCTTTCTTAGAGTCTATGGAATGTGGTGAACTTGCTTCTTGCACATTTAAAAAATGTTCAATATTTATTAGGCAAATGAAACCAAGGTTTCTTTTTCAAAATGCCTTCTTATAGTACCTACCTTGAAATTAACTTTTAACTAATTTTAATCATTCTAGTTTTATTTAAGATTTATAGAAGATATGTAAGTAGTATCAATGTTCTTGAACTGAAATTTCATTCCATCATTTGGTAGCACACAGTGAAGTTAGCTTTTTCTTCAGAAGGGTTAACTTTTGGTAAGGAGATGAGTTTTGTCTTATCTTCTAATTATTTAATCTTATACTAGAGTAGATGGCTGAAACCTTCACTTCTGAAACAAAATAACAGCTTATAATAGTAGCTTAGATACAGATTGTATGGTGCACTGGTGTCAGAAAAATTGCACAGAATACCTGAGAACTGGTCTGGAAAAGTATTTCTTGCCATTTTGGCATTTTTCTTTCACTCACTTTGTGACTTTCTCAGTTTTGAAGTTACATATGTGTTTTGAATTTAAATTATATACATTGCTTAAAGAAAGTTAATGAAATGTAGTCTCTTGGTGATTTTCCAAATCTGAAAATTGATTTAACAGCAAATTGAGTACATACCTTCTTCACATTGCATTCAGCAAATCACTAATGAGACACTGTGGGTAGAATTTACAAAGGTGAATCAAGCACTGCTTTGCCTTCGAAGAACTTACATTCTCTTGTTGGCAAGTGATTGGGAGTTAAAGATATTGGTGTTCTCCACTCTGGATTTGAGAGGCACTGTGGTTTAGAGGTTAAGAGTGTAAGTTTTAGAGTCTTTCTAAGTCTAAGTTTAAATCCTGGTGCTGCTGCTTTGTCAATTTCTGTAGGGTACTTCACTTCTCTAAGACTCAGCTGCTTCAGTAGAGTGGTTGTGAATACCTAACACATAGAAGAAGTTCAGTAACTCTTAGCTGATACTGTATCATATTCATCGTTGTCACCATCATGATTCTCACCTTTATTTCAGTATTGTGAAAGAACTTTGATTTTGGTGTTAAATAACCCTGGCAGGATTCCCGTCTGTCTCTGACATTTATTAGTTGTGTGATATTGTGCGGCTCCTCTTGAATTTCCCCTGATAGGCACCTCAAACTGAACTTAGGATCTTTCCCCCAAACTTCACTCCTTCTACAGCTTTCCCATCTTAGAGATGTTTGTGCCAGAAACCTAGGAGTCATTCTCTCCCTCTCTCTGTCTTGGTCTTTCTACTCACTCACTCATATCTCTCCAGTTCTACCTCTTATCTCAAGTCTGCTAACTTCTCCTCAACTCCATTGCCATGAGCTGTGTTGAAGTCTGTTCTGTTTCTCACTCAGACTACTGTTGTGGCCACCTAACTAAACTCAGATTCAGCTTTGCCTAATTCTAATCCATTCTCCATGGAACAGCTAATCTTTGGAAAACATCTGATTCTCTTCCCTACCTCTCATTCCTGGTTCAGAACTTCTCAATGGCCTCCTTTTGCACCTGAATCAAGTCCAAAGTTCTTAATGTGTCCCCATGAGATCCTTCAAGGCTTATATCCTTCCTTCTCTGCCTTTGTTTCCCTTGTGCTCAGTGATTGTTACACTGGCCTTCTTTATTTCTTTTGACCCAGATTCTTTGCTGCCTCAGGCCTGCCTCTAGTCAATGCTGTTCCATCTGCCCATACCACTTCCTTTTCCCTACTTTTGTCTGTCTAATACCTTTGCTTCCTTGAAGTCTGTGCTCATGTGATAATTCTTTCGGGAAGCCTTTTATAGTCTCTAAATTGGGTCTGTCACATGTTCTCATAGCACGCCATGGTTTTTCTTTGTAACATTTACCTCCCATTTAGTATCTTCCTTCCATGACTCTAGCTTTTTGAGGGCATAGACGGGATATATTTTGTTCATTGCTCAGTTATTCCCAGAGTTTAGCACAATACCTGACACATAGTAAGTACTCAGTAAATATTTGTTGAAAGAATGTATATTTGTTAAAATGAATGAGCATTACCTGCCTAGTAGGTTTGGGGTGAGAATTAATTGAGTCCACAGATGATGTCTTATTGTGTATTATGTGGTACATAATGGGTTTGTGGTATAGTTCCTTTCTTCTTTTTTCTCCTACATCCTAAGCGAATATTAAGAAAGGCCTGCCCATGGCTTTCAAACTGTAGGTTATGGTCCACTAGGGGGTAATGAAATCAATTTACTGAGTTTTGAAGTGAATTTTAAAACATAAAATGGATAGAATAGCAATTACGAGAGAAAATAACATACAGTAAGGAAAAGCAGTGTTTTCTGAAAGTTTTGGTCTGTGGATGTAATGTATGTACCAGGTGGAGATAAAATATTTCTTAATATGGATAATGGGTAAGCGATATTTGAAAGCCACTGTTGTAGTTTTAGCACAGTGTAGTGTAACTTGTAGGCAACACTGTGTTAGGGCAGCTAAATGAAGGTATGTCCAGCTCTTAAAGGAATGTCATTCCCTATACCCTTGCTGACTTGTTACACTGTTCAAGGTCCTAGAATCTTCCTTAGGCATCAGTGTTATCACCAAAACTTCTGGGATTACTCATTTTCCCCCTTTATATAGAGTCTATATTCATCTATTTCTAATCTGGATATTTTTTAAAGTAATTTTTACTTCTGTATATTGTATACCGTGGCCTTTTCCACTATATTGAAAATATATCTCCAATATTGTTAATACCTACTATGGTGACATCTGTCTTATATAAACTATATAATGATGATGTTAACATATTATGTCTATCATGATGACATTCTTTAATAGCTCAAATTACTGCTCTTATTAAATTTTATTGCCCAAGTGACTTTACAGGCTGTTATTATTAGTTTGATAAAATCAAGTGCTATATAGATGTATAAAAACCCAGATTATATGTAGGATCATAGAAAGGCAGCCCCAGATGAAAGGAAACCGAAGCATTTAAGGACTAAAGTGATAATAGTTATAATTGTGGTAGCTTGGTAAGTAACTTCATTTTTCAATTGATTTTTAATATATAGGTTTGATAAACATTTGCATAACCAAATTATGATTTTCTTCTTTAAGGCTAGTGGTCAGTTACAAACCTTTGATGCTGTTGACTTTCTCAGCATTAATCATTGTTTTACACTCCAGTCTCCAAGGATGCATAAATTATGATAATAGAAGCAAGGGGAGGGCTGGAACTGTGGTTGCTGCTGCATTATTGTGTCCACTGGGATGGTGTTTTGTGTGCTTGTCCTCTGCAGATTGTTGGGCTGAGGAACTAGATCCTGTCCCCCGCAAAGCTAGAGACAACAATGAATTTTATAAGACGTGAGAAAGCAGTCCTGTTAAGGGGTCTGTTTGGAACTCTAACATACTTGATGGACCAGAATATTCTGGGGATCTTGTAAAATCTCATGCAAGCATGGGTTGCTTCCTTCCTTATAGTTAATCTGTTTTGTAGGTATTAGCGGCAAATGCTCAGTAATACAAATTGTTGCCTCTAACCTACCATAAGGAAAGGTTGTGGTCAAGTACTGGAATTCAGTTTCACATTTTTTTATTATGGATTTCTGTCAGCCATTGCAGACTGGTGAGCTCGATGCTGTCCTATTCTTACTTAGAAAAGGAGCTATACAGTGGTTTCTTGTCTATTCTTTACATTCTTTTTCATTTTAAAAGTATGACATTTATTTTGTAAAATTTTGGAAATAAGCTGAAGATGCAATACAAAAATTTTCCAACACTAAGGGATAATTCCTGTCATTTTATTATGTGTATGTTCAGTCTGTTGTCTGTTTATACATGGTATAATACTGTGTATTTTTTAATGAATTTGAGATGAAATGAATATTTTAAAGGAAAATACATGTTACCAAACTACATGAAGAAGAGGTAGAGAACTTACCTGGAACAGTATTCATAGAGGAATTTGAAAAAGTTGTCAAAACACTGTTCCTAAAAAGTTGCAAGTTCCAGATAGTTTAGCTAGTCAGTATTCACATCTTTGCAGAGAATGCCTGTGCTATTTAAACTGATCTAAAATGTTTTTCAATGGCACGCTGCTGCTTCTTACTAAGTTGCTGTAACTCGAATACAAAAATATTAGGACAAAAAGATAAGACAAAAAGAAAAGTACAGACTAATCTTATTTATGAAGAAGAAACTGACATGGATAATCTGTGATAATGCTGTTTGTTCCTCCAGCTATTTTTTGAAATCCCACAACAAAATCAATTTTGTGTATTTTGACATAAAATGCTATTACATTATTCACTCTGGATGTAAATAACTTATGAATTAAAACTTTAATCCCACAAAAGATTATTTATTACAAGTAAGATATTGAAAACAGCAATATAATTTTTTATTTTCAGTTATCTATGGCTGCCTAGAAAAATCACCCCCAAACTCAGGTATTGAACCCAACACTGATTTATTGTTTTTCATGTTTCTGTGAATTGGATGGGCTCCCCTAGGCAGTTCTGCTGCTCCACAAGGTATCAGCTGGAGTTACTCATTCAGCTGGGAGCTCAGATGGCCAAGACAGCCTCACTTCTGTGTCTTATGCTTCACCTGGGTGAGTGGCTGGACCAGCTGGGTCCTGGCTGGGCCTTTCTCTGTCCATGTGGCCCCTCTTCATTCAGAAGTCCAGCCTGAGATACATGGAAGCCAGATCCCAAAAGCATAAAAGCAGAAGCTATGAAGCCTCTAAAGGCCTAGGCCCCATAGTGTCTCGGCATAATTTCCACTGCATCCTGTTGTTTCAAGCAAGTCGTGAAGTCAGCCCAATTGCAGGAGATGGGAAATAGACTCCATAGTTTGGTGAAAGAAGTGACGTGTGCCAAGAGGATGGGACTAATTTATGGTGACCTCTTTGAAGACAAACTTACCATATTATCTTAAACAGAACATTACTAAGGTCTTGAAGTCCTCTGTTTGGTCCTTCCCTGAATCTATCCTTCTATTGTTCCTTACTCTTACCCTCAGATAACCACTGTGCCCTGCCATTTTTCCCCATTTCCTTGCTTTTCATGATTATTTTACCATATATGTAGGCATCTCTAAATAATGTATTATTTAGTTTGCATGATTGATATGAATTTATTTCATAAGATAATCTTTTAAGTTTTAACTTAAAATACCTACATTGAAGATTATTGATAAAACTCAGAAAAGCAAAAGGAAAAAAACAAAAATAGCTTCTAATCTCAACTCCTAGGTATAACACATCTCTAAGTAACCTTCTGGGATGTGTTAACACATGTGCACACGCCCCAATTTATATCAAATATTTCTTATTCTTTGAATCTCTGTTTCTTGAGTTTGGGTGGCAAGGGCTACTGCATTATCTGAATTATAATATTTGGTTCTTGAGTTTTGGATGACAAACAGCAAGAATTTGGATTTGTGAGAAATTCATCCGGACATTTATATGACTGTTAAGATGGTTTGAATTTGGATAGTGAAGGCTACCTCTGTGTGTGTGTGTGTGTGTGTGTGTGTGTGTGTGTGTGTGTGCATGTGTTTGAATGGTATATAATTTTAAACAAAAGAGGCAGAAGATCATACAGTAATGCTGCTCTTTAAAATTTAGAAAGCAAAAATGATCTCAGTAGATAGTTGATAAATACTATTCTGCCACAGTTCTCAAACTTCAGTGTGCATTACAATCACCTGGAGAGCTTGTGAAAGCTCAGCTTGCTGGAACACATGCAGACTCATGCAGGGTTTAAGGTGTAGTCCTGAGAACTTGTATTTTTAACAAGTTTCTAAGTGATGACAATTCTGCTGGCCCAGGGACCACACTTTGAAGCCACACTTCTATTCTATAATATGATTTTTGATGGATATATTTTAGTTCATCACATAAATGTGTCATTATTTAGTCAATCCCTTAGGTTGTCTAGTTTTGCTGTTATAAACAATATGATAACATCCATCATTATGTACATTTATTAGCATTTCCTTTTAATATGTTTCTAGAAGTTGAATTACCTGGTCAAAGAGTTGGCACAATCTTAAAGCCATTATTATGTAATGCTTAATCATATTTCAGACTGTATCCATTATATTCCAATTGGGAAGATATGAGAGAGTTAAATGAACATTCTAAAATCTCTGAAGAAAGTTTCCAAAGGTTACTCCCACAATAACTTAACACTGAAATAAGTATATTGCTGTGGTATTATTTTGTGAGAGTAGTATTCATTTAAATGTAAAAATTTCAGTATATTAAAAGTTGATCAACTTATTTCTGTTACACCTTATATATGGATAATTAGCATTTTAAGTGTACGTTTTCAGATAAAAGAATCTGTTCTTCCTCAAATCTCCCAACATGAGGGCCAATATACTGTTTATCATTTATAATCTACAGTGAAACCTCTATAATTTTACATTTCCTATTATAAGTTGGTATAAAGATGAGTTATCTTTCAAAGCAGTTCTAGGAAAAGTAGATATCTCTGATCTTGAAGAACAATATACTGTTTATCATTTATAATCTCCTACAGTGAAATCTGTGTAATTTTACATTTCCTATTATAAGTTGGTATAAAGATGAGTTATCTTTCAAAACAGTTCTAGGAAAAGTAGACATCTCTGATCTTGTCCCTGACACTGAATTTGTGACCTTATTAATAATCTGAGTTCTAAACCTCAGCTTGTCCTTTCTGAAATGATGATTGTAACACCTGGAGTTGTTTATGTTGCGAGTTTGGGTGTTTCTAGAATATGGCAGTATTCTCTTGCTGTAGCCCATGGAGTTCTGCCAGAAGTGACCTGCTCCCTTGAGCTGTGAGGGAGGATCACAGGTGAGAGACCAGGTGGCCCTCTACAGCTCTTTCCATCCCAGTGGTCATGTTTTTACCTCTGAGAAGGCATGGGGATATAATTAGTTGGGACTGATGAGTACCACTGTCTACATTTAGAATACCTCTATTTTCCTCTTTTATATACCCACTGTATTCATTTAATCTTTTCATTGGATTGTTTTGAGAAAGCTTGTGAAAGTTCTCTGAAAACTGAATTCAGAGTAACATGATGTTTGGCTGTATTCAAGAGACCATTGAAATTAATCACATACTGGCCCCCAAAGATAGATTTAGAGGGACAAATAAATTATGTATATTCCTCCAAATTGTTTTCTGATAGTTATGACAGATTTTTGTTACAGACTTTGTCACAGATTTTGAAGTATCAAACATTCTCAAATTAACAAAGGGTCATATTGAATAAGTTTATAGAATACTTATTTGGAACTATAAATCTCCTTAGAAACAACTTTATCCACAGCATTTAACTTCTCGGGCTAGCCCAGAAAGCCTATTTCACCCTCTTTTTTTTTTACCCCGTTAAAGTGGGGAGTGCTTGGTGCAGATGAAAGATTGGACTTTGAAGTCCTGCAGATTTGAGATTATATCTTGTGTCATTTAGTAACTGCATAACCTTGGGAAATCAGTTAACCTCCAAGATCTGACTTCTTCATATGTATATTAAGAATGATAGTACTCATCTCATAGCATTGTTGTGAAGATGAAAAAGAAAATGTTAAGTTAGTTTGGGGACCATTGCCAAATAGGTCCTCAATAGTTATTTCCATTCTCTCCTCTGACTATATTGCCGTAGCCTTTTGTATTCTTTTTGAATTATTATACCAGTTTTTTTTGGGAGGGAGGGTGCAGAATTATAGTTTGTCCTGAAAGACTAAATTGGAGGTATGTTTTAGCCCCGTATGTTAGGTATTATGTTATAAAGGAGAATAAAGTCAGTTTGGAAAATTAGATAGATTATGGCATTGTGTATCTTTAGAAATTCTCTTAGAAAAAATGCTTTTAATAAATTAAAACAATTTTCCCCTTTTGGGGTGCTGGAAGTTATTAGAGATTCTTCCTGATCTGCAGTACAATGACTGTTTGTAGTAACTGACTTTCTGATCCTTTTTGAATTAGACTTATTCAGTGTGTTGCAATTGTTTGCAGTCACGCAAATTTATTGAGGCAGTTATATGGTCTAAATGTGTACTGGGTGGGTGTCAGACTTTACACATTTGCTGAATATCTAGTTAGGAATACTGCTTATGCTGGTCAGTGGTTCCTGCTGATTTAAAAACAGAAGGCACATATGTAGACGGTGCTTAGACTGTATAAAATCGGTTGCATTAACATCTGACCCTGCAGGAGAGCAAATTATATCTTGAACGGATAATTTTAAAGAATACAGCTATTTGTGATACCTTTGTTACAAAGGTACTGTTTTATTTCCATCATCTTAGTTTTGATAAGATTTAATTTCCTACTTAGGCACAACACTTCATTTCTAGTGGGGTTTGGTCTTTATAAGTTGAATTGTTTTTAGTTTTGTATTTTTAGTGAAGAAGATAGCCAGCATTAGGAATTCCTTTAAAGAATTTCAAATCTTTTGTTTTCAGCTAAAATTGGAACCATTGCTAAACTCACAAAAATATCATTCAGTGAATAAGATCTAACTGGTCAGTTTTAAAAATATTTTATTAGTATTAATATTCCAATTATTGCCTCTTTAGTTTTTCTTTGAATGTTTTTTAGGTAGCATCACTTGGACACAGGAAACTAGTGTGCATTGTTCTATTAATAAAGAAGCGGTTGTTCTCTGATTTGATTGTTTGAATTGTGTGAATTGGAGAGTAATGTTTTTTTAGCATGACACTTTGGGAACTGCTACTTGGTTAGGATACTTTTGTTCCAAGGTCTCTTTGAGTCAGTTCCTATTAAAAGTGAAATGTGACAACCTGTACAACAATGAGAATATTTGAACAATACAATACTTGTATTATTATTGTATGGCTTTGAGGAAAACCTCATACAGTGTCTAATTGAATTTATTATGCTTAATGAATTTTTTAAGCCAAAGAATACCTTTTTTGTTTTCTTGACCATTGAGTTTACATTTTTAAGTAGATGTAAAATATACTATAAAGTATGTAGAATGCTGAAAATTTGCAGCCTAAAAGGTAATTATACAGCAGTTGCAGTATAGTATTTGCAAAGAAATACTGTTAAAAATTATATTCTCAATAAGTTAAGCTCTAATAGATGGCAGGAGAAGGAAGGGTAAAAAATATTAAATTAACATTTGCTTTCACTAACGGTTCCTGTGAGTTTTTATAAAAGAATTGATCACAGTGAATTTATTTAGTAAATTATCAATGTCTGTATTATGTACCTCCTTAAGAATGCCTTATAATGTCATTCAGAAACATATCATTAACTAAAATGGTGTTCTTTCCCTTTTTCAAGAGAACAAAGAATTCCAATTTAGCTGCTTGATACTAGCTATATTATGTAAATTATTGTGTTTACCACACAATGTAAAATGTGGTAGTAAATGTAGATATAAAAATCTCCAAAAGAGTTACTTGAAAATTTGTATCAGTGAAATAATTTTTGTTTATGTAGGAATCTCACTGTGAGTGATTTAGAGATGATTGCAGCAGTATCAAGTGAGGCATTTCTTTTCTCTTAACATTGTAATTAGTGAGATAGGCATTTACCTAGTGACTCTTTTCTAAATCTAAGCTTTGGAAAGGAGAGGGAAGCTATGAGTTTGTGAAGTTTGAGGGCTAGTTAAAGTTTGAATTTGTGTCCCTGTGAAATGTTCTTAAAACTTGGTATATCATGATTCATAAAAGAAAGCTAGTAGAAATATTTGACCACTTTGCTTTGGGCAAATATTTTTACTTGCTAGATAGTCCAGTTATCTGTTTGGAGTCTTTGTGCTTTTGTTGGACAAAAGTTAAACAGATCTTTTTCTTCTGGTCTAGGAAAAATTGACCCAATATATTCTGGAATATTCTGTCCTACTAAATATCACTAGCTATGACTTGTCATATTTAAAGGAATTAGGAAATATCAAATCCTTTCTCTAAGCATTTCTTTTTTTGGATGAGTAGGGCTTTGCCAGCTGCCCTTAGGAATTAGGAGTAAAATGGCTGTCACCAGACAGTTGTATTTGAGAGACAGATGGTTGTCCATTTGAAACAAGTTTCCTGCTCACACCATTCTAAAAATAAATTATAGCTGGGTTAAAGAACTACATTAAAAAGCAGAAGTTCATAACTTTTCAAAGAAATATGAGAATATTTTTAAAGGCATGGATTGGAAAGGATTTCTTGAATAACATATGGAAAAGCACAAATCATAATGGAAAAGATTTGACTTGACTACCCAAAAATTTAAAATTTTGGAATGGCAAAAGAAACTAAACAAAACAAAAAGAAAACGATCAGATTGAAGGCAAGATTTTGCAAGGCTTGGGATCCAGACTGCATAAGGAACTTTTTCAAAATGAGTAGAAAAATGGGCAAAAATATTAAATAGCAAGTCACAAAAGAAAAAGTCATAATCATATGAAAAGAATATATCACTAAAAATCAAGGAAATACAAATCACAACCATGAGATACTATTTCATATGTGAGAGTGGCAGAAAAATTTTAAAGCTGAGTAATACCAAGTATTGGTGAGAATGTGGGGGAACAAAAGCTCTTAAGTGCTTTGGCAATACCTAGTGAAGTGCAGGGTGGTCATAACCTAGGAACCAGCAGTGTCACTTTTAAGTAAATAATGTAGAGAAATTTCCACATGTGCATAAGGAGACATAATTAAGAATGTTTATAGCATTGTTTTTTTTTTTTGTAGTAGAAAAATTTTGAAAACTTAAATGGCCATCAGTAGGGGGAATGGATAACTTGTCTTATTCATAATTGGTGAATTTTATAGTAATTAAAATGAATGAATCCAATCTACTTGAAATGGAATAAACAAATCTCAAAAATATAATTGTGAGTAAAAAAAAAAGCAACTTGAAAGATATCATATACAGTAAACTAGATATGGAAGTGTTAAAAACACAAAACAACTCTATATTTTGTAATAGGTGCATACATATGTATTAAAAGTATAAAAGCATGAAGGGGAAGGCTGTATGCCAACCTCAAGACAGTGACTTCTACGAAGGGGAGGAGGAGAATTGGATGAGGATGGAAGGTGGTGCTTTAGCTATATTGGTAAATAGAAGTGTCACAAAAAGTTAGTATTTCTGTCTATCAGCTGGTGAATCGATGGACAAAATATGTATTTATATAATGGGAAACTATTCAGCTATAAAAACCAACAAACTACTGGTACATGCCATGACATGGATGAACTTGAAAAACATGTGAAGTGAAAGAAGCAAGATGCAGAGACCACACATTGCATGATCCCATTTAAATGAATGTCCAGTAAAAGCAAATCTAGAGGGACAGATAGATTAATGGTTGTTTGGAACAGGAGTAGGAAAATAGATGAACAGTAAAGGGGCATGAGAGATTTCATTAGGATGATGAAAATGTTCTAAAACTGATTTATAGTGATGGTTGTACAACTTGGTAAATTTCTTAATAATCATTGAATTATACACTTAAAATGGATGAATTATGTAATATATAAAATATACCAAAGTCACATTATAAAAGTTAATATTTGTTAAATCTCTGTGGCGGTCAATATAAAAGTATTTCAGACATCCAATTAAAAATTATTTAAAAGGATACCTTTTCATGTCATTTATATATTGTTCTAAATCACTATTTTTAAAAATGTATTGCAGTTTAGTGAAGAAGTAAATCCACAAAGTTAAGTGTACAGCTTGATATATGTATATGCTTGTGTAACCCCTACTGAGATCAAGTTTAATTATGGTAGAGCAGTGTGACTATAGTTAACAATACTGAACTGTGTATGTGGTTGAAATTTACCAAGAGGGTATCTTAAGTGTTCTCACCATACACGCAAAAGGTAACTATGTGAGGTGATGTATATTACTTACCTTGATTGATTATTTCACAGTATATACGTATATCAAAACATCAAATTGTACCTTAAATATATACAATTTTTATTTGTCATTTATACCACAGTAAAGCTGGAGGAAAAAAACAGAAATTGTGGCACTATAGAAGGTTCCCTTGTGTGTCCTCCTAGTCAGTATGCTTTCTTCTCCTGCCCCCATAGGCAACTACTGTTTTGATTGTTATCACTGTATATTATTAGTCTTGTTTTTGAACTTCATATTAATTGGATCATACAGTTTCTTTTGATCAAAATTTGTCCATGTTGTTGCGTGTAGTTCATTCTTTCTAATTGGTTTATAGTATTCCACTGTGGGAATATACCACCATTTATCCATCCTTCTGTTGATTGACACTTTTGTTTTACTACTAGCAATAAATCTACCATTGAATATTCTTTGTGTCTTTTGGTAAACATATACACTTGTTTCTCTTGGCTGTATACCAAAGAGTGGAATTGCTGGGTTGTAACATGGGTGTATGTTTGTTTAGCTTTGTTAAATATTATCAAGTAATTTCTAAAGTGGTTGTACCAATTTATTGTTCCTAACAATATATGGGCGTTCCAGTTGCTCCACATCCTCTTCAATCACTCAGCTAATGACTTTATAATATTCTGTTGCATAGATTTACCATAGTTTGTTTTACTGTTGCCCTGCTGATTATTTGGCCTGGTTTCATATTTTCAGTACTTTGAACAACACTGTAATGAACTTCTATGTAGAAGACAGTGACCTCTATGAATTCCATGGATGCTTTCCTAGTAAAACTGGTGGTTTAAAAGACATGGACATTTAAAATTGATTCATTTTGTGCTGGTGAAAATTATACTAAATACTTTCCATCCAACCACACTGCTAATTACCAAGTATATGAGAGTGCTCCACCCCCCCACCCCAGATCTTCAATCTCCAGATATTTCCCATACTTTGAATCTTTGCTAATTTGATAAGGGGTTGGGGGACAGACAGCAGTTAAAAGATTGTAAAACTTCAGCACCTCTTTGCAACCCCTTTCTGGCATCTTTCAGGGGTCTGGTGTCCCTTCTCTTTGGAAAATGCCTTCAGTTTTCGAGGCTGTGAGGGGGAAGGAGAAGCCAGGTTGATTGTTTAACAAGGTGTTGTAAAGGCTTCAAACAAGAAAGATAAAAGAGTTCCAGTTCAAATTGATAACAAACCTAGATAACTCCAGAATATGTTGATGTGAAATAGGGGAGCAGATACAATTCTCTAGCAGAGGCTACTACTTTCTCAGTAAGGTATGAGGGTCCTTAATTCACCTACTCACCCTTCCTTTCAAAACCAGCCTAATTTCTGTTATATCTGGGCCATTTCAAGAGAGTATTTGTTGTGTTTTACCAAGGAGAGACCACAGATCATGTCTCTCTGATGCCCTCTTAGTGTGTAACACACCACCAGGAGTGAGTGTAAAAAAAAATCTTGAAATGAATGACCCACTGTCCACTGGACCCCTTTTTTCACTCGGGAAGGGAAATGTCAGGGTAATTTGACAACCTCACTTTACTGATCCCCAAGATTAAACCTTCTTGGGGAGCACCGATGATGGGCATCTGGGTGCAAGGACAGGCTAGGAGCCCAGTGTGAATTAGTAACAGCTCCTATCTGGGCTAACCAGGGTAACAGGACAAATGTCAAAGATTGGGCATCTCACTTGGAAAGGAATGGGAGCCAACAATACAGCAGGGTTGACTGGGAAAGGTCAGGATTTTAAGTACAGCTTGAAAATAGAGCTTTCATAAAGACTCCAGTGCTGTGGAAGCAGAAGGTCACAGTCAGAGGAACGGAAGAGGTTACTTCAGAAGCTGTTTGTTGTTTTTGTATGCCTTCTCCATATAGGTGGTCTTAGGAGGAAAAAGAGTATTAGGAATCCACTAGGTGCTGGTCATTGTTCAAGTGCTTTGCATCTATTATTTTATTTAATCCTAAAAATTCAATAAGGCAGACATTATTTTGCCCAATTTACAGCTCAGAACACTGAGGCTCAGAAGAGCTAATTTGTCCAGGATCCAGCTGATAAGTAGGTGAATCAAGAGTCTAATTTTGGACTGACTTTAGTGCTCATTCTCTTACTTGCCACACTATTAGGGAAAATAATATCAAAGATAATAATAATGCCCAAAATATGCTGATAGATTGCCACATGCCAGGTGTTAGTTCAACTTCTATAAATGTACTATCTCATTTACTATGTCATAGCAGTCCTATAAAATAAATGCTGTCTTAATCTCCATTTTACAATTGAGAAAACCCAGCACAGAAAGGTTAACTAACCATCACGGGGTCACACAGCTAATTAGTAGAAGAGCTGGTATTGAAATTCAGTCCTGTCACTACCTGTACCAGCTCTTCAAGTCATAGTCTGGGGTGACCTTTCCAACCAGCTGCATTAGCCTGGAGAGTCTTCAGCTTTCTTCTCTCAAGCACAGGGTTCACCTTGCTGTTCATGATTTGCAAAATCCTGTAGGTGCCAAGGGGCCCCAGAAAGGAACATAGCTGGACTTGGCTGTGTTTGTTGAGCTACTGGGGCAGCGTATATGGGTTGTCTTCACAGGGTGAGATACTGGAGGAAGGAAAGCCACCTGGACTGTGTAGTCATAGAACGGGGCTGTGGTGGTGCAGTGGGGTGCAGGGCTGGTTTGTGCTGACTAGGATATATAGGGAGAAGGGTGTGATCAGTGTCTTGAGATAGCACTCTGCAGTCTGTGTTTGCTGCATCCTGGGAGCTCAGTAACCCCTAGATTGCAGCTGGGAAGAACCAACCCTGACAAGGCCTCATTCCTATTCTCAGAGATGAGTTGCTTATTTATTCAGAGATATATATGTGAGGAACTATGTGAGCAAGTCTTAGAGAGGCAATAAGATGACAACTTTTGCTGTTGCACCTTTATTGCAGTGTACCCTGAAACAAGCTAATTCTCTGAGAATCCTAGTTTATTCAGGCTTGGAGAAGAGCTGGAAGAAGTTACTGAAACTTTGACAGTGGTTAGCTTTAGGCACTGCGGGATCTGGCTTTTTTTTCTTCCCTCCCCTCCTCTTTCCCCTTATGTACCAGCCTCTGGTGCCTACTTAACTGCCCTTCTACCCCAACCCCTAACAACCCATGTTTCCTGTATGCCCTACTTCTCAAGGCTGCTTCCTCACCTAGCTCCACTGAGGCATGCCCTCAGCATGACTGCAGAGCCCAGAAGCTAGGGAAACCTTGATGAATTCCTCCCAGGAGGGAGTTGCCTTGTAACATGAAAGCACATACTTGATGGTATTTATAAGACTACTGAAGAAATGCAAATTGAGGAGGAGAGATCATAGAATTATTCCAAGCCAAGAATCCTGTTATCTCCTACAAGATTTTGTTGGTTCTTGAAATGGAGGCTGGGCCTTTACAGAATGCAAGTTTTATAATAATGGCAAGAGGGAGGAAACTCCTCCACATTGTGAAGTGAAACCATGGAAATAAAGGCATGGAGCCAGGCAGAGAGGACAAATGGAGTCTTTAAAATTCTCATTGTTATGTCAAGTATGTAGGTCTAGTTTAGGACATTTATTGAGTTAATTGCTTCTTAGTGGGAAATATGTATTTCAGGGTTCAGACTTCCTAAATCCTTCATTTAAAAGGCATAAGTAGTGGAGGAGAGTGTAGCTAAGTGGTAGAGTGCATGCTTAGCATGCACGAGGTCCTGGGTACAATTCCCAATACCTCCATTAAGGTAAATAAGTAAATGAACCTAATTACCTCCTCTACAAACAACAACAACAACAAGAACACCAAAAGGCATACATAGAATGATATTTAAGTAGCCACTGCTGCTTAAATTTAGAATTATACTTTATTGAAAGGATTTTAAAATTGTTTTCTGTCTTTTGTGAAAGTCTTGTTAACTCTGTAGGGTGGTTTGCCACAGGGAAGACCAGAAAGAAGTGCTTTCTTCAGGGCCACTTTGCTTTAAATGATACTTAGAGACATGGATGTCTTACCAAAGCAATGAATTGTCTAAGGATTTTAGATCATAGAATCATAGAATTTTAGAGTCAAGAAAACTCATTTAGTAAACACTTTCAGTTTCTATTTGAGAGAATTCAGGTGGAGAGAATTATTCACAATTTTGTGTGGCAGAATCTAGGCCTGCTGATTCCCAATCCAGCTCTTTAATATTCATGTCAGATCTTTCTCATGTGATAATGGCTATTGCAACTGTCTAAGAGCTTACTAAAAAATGATTGTGCAGTATGAGTCAGATACTGTTCTAGATATAGAAGATACAAAGATAGATAAAGGTGGTTCTGTCAAAAAAGCTAGGGTTAGGTACGAAGGTCAGCAAGTAAATGGAAGATTATAGTGCAGTGTGAGAAATACAGGAGAGAGGTATGCACAAGTTGTGTATCAATTAAAGTCCAGCTGGAGATAGGAGAAACTTCTCTATCAGAAAAAGGGTTGAATACAGATAACTCAGTCTTACAGAATAATTGGGAAAGGTGGGACAACAGGTTTTAGGCTGAATCTCCAGGAATAACTTTCAGAGTAACACTGCAGAAGTAGCACCCCAACAGAACTACTACCTCTGCTATGTCAGGAAGCTGGGGGAATCTGGAAGCTGCCACCCCAAATGTCAGCCCCAAGATATTCCCACCTTTGCCATCTGGGCTCAGGAAGTCTCCATCACAGTTGTTGCCTCCAGAGCCATCATACTATTCCTGCTAGTTCTGCATCAGAAAAATAGATTCCTCATGTTACCTCCTGGCTCCCCTCTTGCCTGTGCTGATTTCAAGTCTCACCAGGTGGATCTGATTGGCAGAACCTAAATCACACCTGGTATCCTAGTTGCAAGTTCCTTTAAAAAATAGTTTTTAGCTTTCTAGCCTCTCTCATACTGGAGGGCCCATAGAAGACTGTAATAGGTATCATAATAGTAATGTAAAAATAGTAGCAACAAACAGTAATAGTAACATAATATAATAATAACATATATAATATATAGAGCATGTGTGATATAAATAATACATTATGTGTGTATATACACACGTGTGCTCTGGAAACATATTGCCAAATTATTTGCCATAAGGGATGGTTGAATTTTTGCTCCCTTCCTTCCTTCCTTCTTTCATTCATTCAGTATTTATTTGCTAGGTTCTGGGAAGATAGTAATGAACAAAAAGGGCAAAAATCCCTTCCAGTATAAGGCATATGTACTAGTAGGAAAAAACAGATAGTAAGAAAGTGTAGTATGCTGGATGGTAAATGTGCTAAAGAGAAAAATAACACCGGCCCTGTTCCTTAATGTTTATCTGAGACAGTGAATGGCAAGGGCAAAGGTCATGAAGTGGAGGCATGGCTTGCATGTTTGAGGACAGCAAGGAGACCAGTGTGGCTGGAACAGAATCAGAAGGGAGAGTAGTAGGAAGTGAGGTCAGAGAATTGCTGGGGAAGGGAAGACATAGGAGGACCTGACTTAAGTTTGACAGAATTACCGTGGCAGCTGTTTTGAGAAAACTCTATAGGGAATCAGAGGCAGAAGCCCCGAAACCTTTTAGAAGCCTATTGTAGTAATCCAAATGATAGGGACTTAGGCCAGAGTGGGAGTGGTGGAGGTGGAGAACAGTGGTCAGAATTTGAATATATTTTGAAGATTTAGTTGACAAGATTGGCTGACAGATTGGTTCTGAAATGTGAGAGAAGGATCAGGAGTTCAGTTTTGGACATGTTAAATTTGAGATGTCTATTAGACATCCAAGTGGAGACGTTGAGTAGACAGTTAGATAAATGAGTCTGGAACTGGGAGAGGTCTGAGCTGGAGAAATATTAAGCTGACAGTGCATATTTGTATTTGAAGTGATGAAACTGAAAGACACCAACAAAGGAGCATATCAAGAAGGAAAAATAAAGAAGTCGAAGAACTAAACTCTGGGGCTCTTTGATAGGAAGAGGTCAGCAAGGAGCCCAAGGAGAAGCAGTGAGACAGGGAAATGGGATGCTCTGGAAGCCACATGAATAAAGAAACTGGTTTAAGGAGGAGGAAACAATCAAGTACATCAGATGGTGCTAAAGATCAAGTAAGATGAGGACTGAGGATTAATAATTGATGTTAATGTCATTGGTACATGAATAGTTTCAGAGAAGTGGGGAGTGAAAGCTTGGTTGGCATGGGTTCATGAGAGTAGGAGAGGAATTGGTGACAGTGAGTATAGATACTCTTTCAAAGAATATAACTTTAAAAAGAATGAGAAAAATGGGGTGATAGCCATGGTGGGGAGGTGGGCCTGACCTTTTAAAAATATTTACAGAAATAAGACTATGTTTGCATGCTGATGGGAGAGATCCAGTAGAGAGGTAAAATTAATAGAACAAGAGAATTGATGGAGCAATGTCGGAGTTGGTGAGAGGGGATGGGATCTTAGTTCAAAGTAGAGGAGGGGCCTTTGCGAGGGGCATGGATAGTTCTTTACATTAATAGGATGAAGGCAGAGTCTGTGGAGTCAGAGATGATAATAAGTGGTAGAAGTGGTGGTAGAGGCTTGCGAGAGTTCTCTTCTGATTGCTTGGTTTTCTCAGTAAAGGGACGAATATAAGATAATTAGTGGCAGTTGAGCACAGAGAAATTGGAAGTTTGATGGGAAAGGAGAAAGTATGAAATAATCACTAAGGAGAGTGAGAGAGTAAATAACTTAAGGAAAATGTGATGTGATTACTAAGTCACATCAAAGTTCACTTACAGTAACAATCCAAATTTGAAGTTAGATCAGTCAGCATAGTTGTGTGTTTTTCTCCAACCACAGTCAGGTATGGGGTGCAGGTAGCTAGCTGAATTTAACAAGGATTGTGATTTTTGCCAAGTGGGACCGACAAAGTAAGAGAGGCACAAAGGAGTCAAGGGTGTTTGTAAAGGCACAGTTACAAAGTAGAATTTAAGTTAGGTAAGGAGGATAGTGTAGACCTGAGGTGGATGAAGGGCAGTAAAGACTGTTAGAGTGTGTGTCCCTATGGGATTGAAGGATGCAGTTGGGATATCATAGGGCATCAACTAGAAGGGAAGGAGGTAGGTCATGGTTGGAGACAGAGGTGCTTAAAATTGTGATTATTGAGGGAGTTTCAGTTACTGGTAACTATAGAGTTTGGGTATGACCACAGGAGTGAGTAGCTGAGATTGAATAGAGGACAAGATCCTTGATGGGGAGGAGAGCAAGGAATCAGGAATTCAGGAATTTAGAGGGATCATCCATGTGAAAATGTAGCAAACTCAGTAAGATTGTGGTGGGAGTAGTGGTGGAGTGAGTGGCAGTGCAACAGGATTCCTAAGACTTAAGGAATAAGGGGTGACCCTGGGATTAGATGATGACAGCAGCAGAGTTGGGAGGGGAGTGTAGTCTGGTGACTTGAGGTTGAAGTCTGGGATTTTGGAAAATGACGGAGAATGATCTGGAAGTGACAACAAGGAACAGAGGCTCCCTACCCCACCAGTGGGAGGAGAGGGGTGGAGAGGAAACAGTCAGCACTTGAGAGGGCTCTAGAGGAAGCCAGCATATAGCCGCAGTAAGGATGTCAAAATGTGAAGGGAACTTAGAAGGGGTTGAGAATTTGCAGCTGGCTGACCATAAGTGCTAGAAAGCCAGTGAAGGGGCTTCCTGAGCTGGGGAGCGTGTGCCAGCTTTGCTGTTTCTTTGCCAGCTACAGTCAAAATTCATTGCACTTTTGATGGAGGACATGGCTCTTTGTCTCTTTCATTGTTTTTTTAAGTGCTAGTGTGATTGAATGTTAATTCATATAAGAATATACACTTGGCCACATTTATAAATTCTGATGCCTAAGAGCATGTTTTGGAAGGGTCTGATTTAGATGTGGGAAGAGGAGCAAGATGAGCAAAACATGTCAAGTTTTTTGGGAAAGTGAATTGCTCAGGCTTTAGATTTGGGGATTATTTTTAAAGAAACAGGGATGAAATTGGGTGTGTTGGTCTTAATGGCCAGGCTAAGGATTCTGGATTTATAACATAAAGGTCTTGAAACATGTTCAAGGTGGAATAGGTGCTCAAAAAAATTAAACGTAATATTACCACAGTCTCCAGCAATTCCACTTCTGGATAAACACCCAAAAGAAGTGAAAGCAGAGATTCCAACAAGTATCTGTACACCCATGGCCCTAGCAGCATTATTCATGATAGCCAGAAGACAGAAGAAACTCAAATGTCCATAGATAGATAAATGGATACACAAAATGTGGCATGTACATACAATGGAATATTATTCAGCCTTAAAAAAGTTCTGATGTACGCTACAACATGGATGAGCCTTGCAGACATTTTGCCAGGTGAAGTAAGCCAATCACAAAAGGACAAGTATTGTATGACTCCACTTACATGAGGTACCTAGAGTAGTTAAATTCATAGGGGCAGAAAATGGTTGTCAGGGCCTGAGGGGTGGGGACGATGGGAGGTTATTTGATGGGTTCAGAGTTTCAGTTGGTGAAGATGAAGAGTTTTGGGACTGGATGGTGGTGATTGTTGTACAATAATGTGAATATACTTAATGCCACTGAATTGTACACTTAATGGTCAAAATGGCAAATTTTACGTTATGTTTATTTTACCATGCACATACATGAAAGTGATAAAGGATGTAGCCACTGCTTCTTAAATGATACAGATAACAACTAGGCAATGGCTTGTCTCTCTGGAGAGGCAGAATTTTGATATAAGAAGGCCTGGTTGATGGGTATAATATATGCCCCTTGCTGGAGTGTCAGCTTTATGTATACTGTATATACTAGTTTGGCCTTAGTTCTCAGTGTAGTTTAGAGGTACTTAAATACACATTTTCTCTATGTTCTTATTTGTTGTTTGGCAAATGACTTTTTTTCATAGATGATTCAAGGATAACTTCTAGTCTTCAAAATTACTCTTTAGTTTTTAATATGAATTTATCTGATAAATATTGTATTTACCAGTTGAATTGAGTGCTAGTTACTTTGGAACCATTTTATTTATATCTTGAACTTGGCAAAGAAATTGAAATAGAGAAATTGGAAAGCTCTCATTCATAATATGCTAAGGCCTGTTTCATGACAACATGTTTTAGTTATTTGTCCAGATGTATTCTTATTGTTGAGTCACAATAATGATGAGAATACAGATCAACAGGAGGATATAAATAAATAAAGCCAAAAACAGAAAGCCAGTATTAGATTCTTAGGAGTCTGATGGTTCCAGACTGAATCCCGGCTCTGTTACTTAACTCTGAATTTGTTCTTAGTAAACCTCACTTTTCTTATCTATAAAATAAGAATACTTACCTGTCTGGATTGTTGTTAGGCTTAAATAAGATAATAAAATAAACTACCCATGGCAACAACTGGTATACCTAGGCATTCAGTAAGTGGTAGCTGATAGTATTCTAATTATTACTGCAGAAATCCTTAATGGAACGCTGTTTCTGAAACCCAGAATGCAGACTTAGAAAGTGAAAGAATTAGCGGAAAGGTCCTTCAATTTACACAAAGATTCACCTCAGGGTTTCAGTAAATCTGGGAGAGTCCCTAGTGCATTTGATGTTTACAGATCATTAGCAAACAGATGCCAGGAGGCAAATAAACTGTAGCTAAGGATTTTTGAACCACTGACAATGAAGAGAAAATCAGTTTCTGATAAAGTTACTACATTTCTAAGTAAGTAATGGCAAGCAATGGGAAAATTTTAATTGGGTTTATAAAAGTTTATTTCAGGAACACATGTATTTCCAATTTGAGGCACACCTATACATCTGTAGCCGTCTAATTTATAGTGCTTGCTTATTTCTCCACTGGGGTTAATAATGTAACAACAACTAATATTTATTGTGTGCTTATTATATGCTAGTGTGTCTTTAGGAAGCCTGTAGCATTCAAAGGCTTCTTTTCAATGCAGTATTTCGAAATTGGTCTTTTATTTTATCTGTTTGGAGAGACAGGGTATTTAAAAGTTTTATTTTATTCTATTTATTCTATGATGCCAAAATTTCTGTTGGGTATTAATAACAGGCATGACATTTTGTAGGAGGCAAAGCTAAGTAAAACATGGGCCCTGGACTCACAAAATACTTATTCACTGTCCCGTAGACTGTTCAGAAGGGGCCCATGGTAGTATGAGATGAACCCTGGTGAAGTCTTGGACTCCACCTGGCTCTGCCACTTCCTCCCTGAAGCTTTTTCTGTCTTGGCCAGGACTAGGCTCAGTACCCCTCTGTTAATCTCTAGCATGGCATTTACCGAGCCCTGTAGTGATCACTTGTTTAATTCCTTGTATTCTTCATTAGAGTTAGACCGTAAACTCCTGGAGAGCAAAGACTGTGGCTTATTCATCAAATGGACCAGTCACATCAGAGTATTTGTACCATGTATAGATATTAATTTTCTAATTTTGGATGGGTGTTAACCTATTGCTTTCTTTAGCAATGATCAAATTGATTATGATGATCCCAGTATCATAGCTTTGTCAGAAAGATAAAATTAGATGCTTTATGTAAAATGCCCATTACAGTGCATGTCACGTAGTGGGTACTCAATCAGTAGTTGTATTTGAGTAAATAATAAAGTTATGTCTTTTCACCAAATTTGACAAATGGGATGTATCTATTTATGAAGACCATATGCAGTGATGTCACTTTTGTAGTACATAAATGGCACAGCTGTCATTTAGGTTAAGTCTGAAGTAATTATACTGGAACAAAAATTTGATATTTATGGCACTCATTCAGAAAAAAATGAGGTAAAACAAATCTTAACTCACAGAGAAATTAAATAGAACCCTGAGATTATAACCATTAAAAACCTTCGTCGATATGTACATCAGTTTGATTGTCTTTACAAATTAGTTCCAAACTTTGAAATAATTTTTAAAAACCTAAATATTTAAATAATAATGAAAGTTGAAAACTAAGATAGTCAGTAGGGGAAAATGTAAGTGTAAGTGAATGTATTCTTTGACTTTTTTTTCCCCTCTAGCCTAGGCTCTCTTTTCCATTTTAAAGCTCCCTTTGGAATTTGACTTCTGTTTGATTTTTGGGTTTATGCAGCATAAGTTTGGTTAAGGATCAGATTTATATTCCTTCTGTAGATGAAATTAGTTATGAAAAATGTTTCAAATTATCAGTAAGTAGTGGCATTTACTGGTCACAATCTATCAGCATTCTCTAGAAAGAAAGATGAAACTTGCTAGATTTTACTGGATAATGTCAATGGACTCATTATTTGTGGAACAGCCGATGCATTTAGTACTTGTTGATTCACTTAATTGGTAACTGTACTACATTCATAACTCCAACAACTGAAAACAATAGGTCAGTGTCTGCTGTTTATGCATAAATAGTCACATCGGAGCAGGATATATCTGAAAGGCAGAATATGTTCGTTTGAGGAGGAATCTGGCACATGAATGGTTCCATTGCTTGCCATACTGAGGTGGGTTGTGCTCTCCTTTACTGAATAATGCTATTTGGGTTTTTATTATAGGTGTAGATGGTGAACTGTTCCTGTGTTATCAGGCTGGCTGCTATGAAGCAGTATTTAAGTGTATTTTAAGTACCAGTGTTGAGGAAAAAGGCTAGAACAGAAACATGTTTTAAAATTGGTGATGACTCAAAGTTTTATGTCTTACAATATTCATGTTTTAAAGCAAAAAAGTAATAATGCCTAGTATAGATTTTTTTAATGTAAGAAATTCTATTTGTACATGCAAACCAAGTGTTCATTTAAAGTACTTTAAAGTGATTTTTGAAAAAATTAGTGAATTATGCTTCTTTATAATTTCAGAATAAAATCTGCATTTTGGGACCAATGATTTTCTTTTTGAAACAAGTAATTTTTAATTCAAAAACATTTTTAAAGGAAAGACAACATAAACATTTTGTTTCATTGTCAGGGAAAAGGAAAGCATTTTTTTTTAACTATGTGAAACATTCCTTTCAAAAATATATTCTTAATAACAAAATTTTAACTACCATAAGTGAAATTATTTACTAGAATCACTACATTTAATTAAAATGCTAAACTAATGATTAAGATATTTTATTAATATAAAACAAGTGAAGCTGACTTTTTATAGCTATAACAGGTTTAATAGGTATTGTCCTTAAAGCTCCTTATTAGTTTTAGTGCAGTCCAGTTTGCAATCATACTATCAAGAAACTTTAATTCTGCATCATACAAAAAAATTTAACTTTTCTTGAAGATTAAAAGAAAGTTTATTTTTAGGTGTGTTTTGAGAAAGACTGAGTCTGTCCTCAAAATGTACAGCTTCTGGACTATTTTCTGAGGGTCTGCATTTTCAGAGTGTAAGATTTGAAAATGTCGTTAGGGAAAGAGCAGTGTAATGGACTACTACCCGTTTGCAGCATATTCCCATCTTCTCATCTGGAAAATTAAATCTGATTACAGCTTGGATTAACATTTATGGTTTTGGGGGAGAAGAAGACAGTATCTTAAACTCCATGAAATTGAACAATGAGATTATATAGTTTGTAGCTAATTTTAAAGTCTCGCTTTTAAAGGGCAGATTTTTATCAGTGTAAGCTTTAAATGTGTTCAGTATTGACTGAAATATCCTTGAGATAATGACTGGATAAATTTAGTAGGCATTAAATGTCGTGTTTTCTGCCTTGGTATCCAGCATGCTAAAAGTGAAAGCAGTTTAGGTTCCCCTGTTAATGGCTACATTTGCAGTTTCTCTAAAACTTCCTAAAAGTGTTCCAGTTATAGAAGATTGTAACATTTGATTAGTTACGCCTTTCATAGAAAATGAAGCAGTGTATTTTTCAATAATCAGTTCGTGTCGTGCCTTGACCCTTCAAATGGAGTCAGTCATTGTTATGACAGAGAAAAACAGGAAAATAATTTGGTAAGGTGTGTGTTTGTGTGTATACACTTATTAGTTACTGATCTACAAATGAGCCCTCATACGTCAGCACGGTATTTTTATGAATTATTTTGCATTTCTGTTGTAAAAGATCTGTCTACCACGTTTTCTAGGAACTTTAAGCCTAAGGCAGAACTCAAGGTTTTAGAGCCTGTGTAAAATAATTTATGGTACCTTTCCAGTAAGTCTTGCCCAAACTCTTATTCTATTAATTAAACATCCTGTGGCAATCTGGTATATCTTAAAGATTAAAAAGTATGTAACAGCAAAAGACCAGAAAACATGGACTATTGAGGTTGAAGAAAATTAGCTTTTCTTTAAAAATAAAAAGTAAGACATTGTTCTGAAATCTTTTTGTTGTTGTTGTGAACACATAGGCTTTTAAACGTGGTCATGTTCCGTGCCTGAATGAGATTGTGTTGTTGGTAGTCCAGTACTGTACTGTAAAGTGTCTGTTTTAAATATGGAAATGCTTTTGTGACCTCCAGAGGAAGTGGTGCACACGTGTCTGTGTGGGGTCAGCCTCTCGCACAGTCTTGGTGCTGGAATGAGAAGGTAGGGGCTCTTCAAATTGACATGATGCAAACCCTTGTTTTAGCCTTACGTGGTTAAGCGATGTATGGACTCTTACCATACCATACATCCTGTTGGCAAGATATTTTAAATATAATATTTTTGTTGAAAAGTATTTTCCTGGGAGATGATGAAGTTGATTTTTAATTTTGTAAGGCTCAATTTCTTAAATCTGAAGAAAGTTGATGAGAGAGAAGGATAATGTATTACTATATTATGTTCTTAATTTTCTGTCAGAGGGACAATTCTTAGAGAAAAAACTTGACATATGCTGATAACTGTATTCTTATTGCCATTCAAATTGCCTAAACAAGCTGTTATGTTACTTTTTTCCGTGGTAGTACTCTCACCTGCAGATTTTTGTGCTGAAAGTTAGCTGTTTGGTGACGCTGCATTTGGTGGTGAGGGTATGAACGTGAGGAGGAGTTCTGGAACATTAGCAATTATAGCATTGGATGGTGGATAAAGAAATAGATATATAAATATTAGACTGATGCACAGTTTTCCAGTGTATGTTATTTTCCATATAAAGATATAGAACATTTCATAAAATGTTCCCAGACCATTTAAAACTTAAAGAAATGCAGCTGATGCAATGAAATACATAGAGTACTTGTAAAAACATACAGACACGCAAGTGGATTGCTGCCAGACAGAAAATTTAAAGGCGGTTTGCTTAACTGCAGGGTGCTAGGTTTTGTACATGTGCCATGCTGAAACTGTTAGTAAGGCGGGTGTTGTGTTGCTTGAGAAAAGCAGATTGTATTTGGACTTTTTTTAACTCAGATGTTTCCAATGTCGATATTTTGGTGACATTATGGCATCATGATCAACTCAATGTGAAAGAAGATTTCAACCTCCTGTGCAAAATAGACATTTTAAGAAAATTCATACAAATTATTTTTAGCTTTTGTGTTAATTTTTACAAAATGGCTTTCATAGTTTTATTAACTATCAGATTGGATCTTTGAGCTAATTGAATGGAAATTTATAGGTTGGGCTTTGGTTTTAAAAAGCATTGCCCTTTTTTTTTTTTTTTAATGCTGCTTTTGAGAGTGTTAAAGACCCACAAAGTTTGGTTTTGCTTAGGGCCTTAAAGAAAGGAAATCAAAAGTTTTATGCTTGAATCGTAAAAAATAATCCATGTATTATCTTGGTATATGATTCTGTTATAATCTGGGAATCTCACTCTAGTTAGTCTTAGGACAGTTGAAGGAATTTAGTTGATGATACTTTGTTGATGGTGCCTACCACGAAGGCAGCATTTAGGATAATAACATGGCTTGAATGACCCCATGGCATTCATTGGTCATCTTTACCTTCAGTGGATTAAAATAGATTGATTTTTCTCTTCATCTGTGTTTCCTTCTCTTTTTTCAATTTATGTTGTATATATGAATAAAAATACATTTTTAAATGAGAAGTTAATTATTAATATAGTTTCTTGTTAACATAGTTGATTAAAGAGATTTAAAAACCTTCCTTTTTCCACCTATAAATGACAAGCTTATTTTTTAAACTGAAAAATATACTGCAAATTTTGGTTTCTGACATTCATCTTCTCAGAAAATGGTGACAAAAAATAGTCTTTGGTTTATTCCATTTTTATTTCCATTGGTATTTTGTGGCTCCCAAGAAACAAACTACTGCAAGAAAGAGGACCTGATACTAAAGATTTATATGTGGACTTAATTTCTGTATGAAGTTTTCTGGATGAAGAGTGAGTATTAACCATGTGACAACTGAAAGAAAAAGAATAAGCCTTAGATTATTTTGTGGCTTTTCCAGCTTCTGTTTCACTATGTCTTAGAACTTTGGGTGGATGGGTGGGGGTCTCAGTACCAAATTTTGGATCCTAAAATAACATTTTTTTCTGGACAAAGTCATATGTATGTTTTCGGAAATACAGCTATTGCCCTCTCTTTTAGGTCCTCCACCCCACCCCCACAGTGCACTTTTAGAGGTTTGTTGGACATCTGGCTGTCTCTTTACATCCTGCTGGCTAGTTTTTCCCTGTAGACCTAGTACTTTTCATGCCACCCCATTAGCACCCTCTGGCCTCCTGTCAAAAGAGGGCCAAGTCCTTGTGTGATTTCAGCCCTTTAGGCCACAGAGAAGCAACAGCTTCTTCCTCTGACCCACCAGGGCAGCAGCCCTGTGAAGTATTGCAGGAGGGATTACTCCAGAATGCTACTAGTCACAGTCTCTACGCATCATTGTTTTCTTCCTAGTATTTGATTCTAGTTTTTAAGTCAACAAGAAGACATTTGAAGGGCTGAGATAGTGTACAGATATTTTTAACTTTGCTGTACCACCCATTTTGGGAAGCTCTGCTTTTGGTGTGACCTTTTGAATATTCCTACTTTTGTTATTAGTTTTGTGTTTTGAAAAATAACATCTGTTAACTTTAATAACTTCAAACTGGTATTTCTAGGATTTAAATGTAGTTTGTGAATAGGCCTGTAATTTTTTCCCTTTTTGATTCTTCACTGCAGAACAATTAACTACATTTTTATCTTGTGACATGGAGAGCTTTAACTTTTACATGGATTCACTTTCATGGAGAAGTAAACTGGTATTTTAAAAGATAGACATGAAAACTGAGTAATATATATTGTGATCACTGTGGTCGGGGACCTTAAAATATTGTGCTTTTCCATAAACCTTTTGCATTGATATGTGATTTCTCAAATAGATATTATTCTGATCACTTCCCTAATATGTCTCTGAGGAACCAAATCTTTTTCTCTTATTAGAAAAGATTGAATGTTTTCCTAATCAATAGCAAATGGAGTGCAAATAGCTTTTAATTAACACACTTCTGTATTGACTTACAGACAATGGCATTGGATTATCTTGCAATTATGATTGAAGAATCAAGTGACCCCTTTATTAATTCCATTTTAAACAGATGGTCATGAAAGATATTTTCACCTATGTATTTTTGTAGTTTCTGAGCAAGTCTAATTATGTTAGAACATAACATCTCATATTATGATATTTTGTTTACATTGACAAGCTAAAGGTATATTGTTTTGTTTTGAAGAAAACTTCATCTATTTTCAAGAGATCATATAAGTATTTTGGGA